>NC_136427.1:154938717-155648717 GCF_052849685.1 Lactuca virosa | reverse complement strand
CTGGTGACTTTACCCAAAATTCAACCATTCTCTTTGTACCTTTTGACGTTTATAGTTTTTAACTACGTGACTGATTTTTATATCTTATAAAATACATATCTCCTTCATATGAACCTGGATTTTTACAAAATTTATATTTTTGGGATTGGGAAGATGCGTACTTTCTAAATATATAATAATATATGTGTTTCGGCGCACTAATTTTTATGACTTACGGACGATTCGGTTGATTTTCCTATTTATCTTAATACGAAACTCATATTTTTATCATATATTGATATATTTTACGTATTAAGTCTATTATATTCGACGTTGATCACTTTTCATAAATAATGATCGATGCCAAAAGTCGCAATTGTTACATTCTCCCCCCATTTAAGGAATTTTGTCCCCGAAATTCAACTAGGAGTGTTTGATGCGAAGGCACTTTTGGGAGAACATTGAGAGTATACTTTTATTTATTATTAATCATCCTTATTACTTAGTTCTACCAAGTGTAAATTAACTGTCTTGATTTTTGAACTCATGGTAATGATTAATATTTTATTTTATAAACAATCACTACCATTTACGATAGTTGTGATTATTATTTTATCTTATCGCCTATAATTATGGTATTTCCCTCAGATAATAGTGATTTTATTTTATAAATAATCACCTATCATTTACGATAGTCGTGATTATTATTTTATCTTATAAACAATCAGCTGTCATTAGGGTATTTCCCTTAGATAATAGTGATTTTATTTTATAAACAACCACCTATCATTTACGATAGTCGTGATTATTATTTTATCTTATAAACAATCACCTATCATTAGGGTATTTTCCTTAGATAATAGTGATTTTATTTTATAAACAATCACCTATTATTTACGATAGTCGTGATTATTAATCCATCAGTCAGTTATTTACTGATGTCTAGAGGGGAGAGATTACTTATTAAGACTTTACAGTGAGAGTGATCCCTCAGTCAAGTACTTACTGATACCAAAAGTGATATTGAGAGTGATCCCTCAGTCAATTACTTACTGAGACTTTAGAGTTTCTATAATAACTGAAAGGTTTCTTAATAAATATTTTCAGAATTTTCAGAGGATCCTAGTATTACCACAAGAATTCTTTTACCTTTCATTATCATTTGTTCTAATGTTATCTAATTATCTGGTGAATACTATCACATGATCCTAAAATTAGATAGTTTTTCGACTGCCTGATTCCTCCTTATTATGGTTAGACTCAGACAAGAGTTGCGCAATAGGGATGAACCATAGTTTCTTAAACTATTTAATTCTTGAATCATAGAACCTATGTATCCATCCTATAATTAATAACATGTGTTTCTTAGATTTATATTTTAGCGTGTTTGTATCTAACGTTTATAAAACTATATCATTATCTAGTTTTCTCGTAAGTTATGAAGAAGGACTTACCAATTCTTAGGGGAAGATTTTGGGCAACGTCGCTCGTGCCAATGACAAATGCTCTTCCTTGAGCATTACCCCTTTGATTTGCCAACCTTGGGCATTCTCTTTTAAAGTAGCCCACTTCTAGATATTCATAACAGTTACGGTTCTTGCCAATACCAATTCCTTGGGTAGTGGTGAGTGACGAACTCCTACAAGACTTACTTGTGTGGGCCTTCTTTCCGTAGTTATTACAGATTAACTCTCTACATGCACCCACGTGATGGTAGTTGCACTTATTGCATAATGGAAGATCTCCTGCATA
This sequence comes from Lactuca virosa, assembly GCF_052849685.1. Taxonomy (NCBI): domain Eukaryota; kingdom Viridiplantae; phylum Streptophyta; class Magnoliopsida; order Asterales; family Asteraceae; genus Lactuca; species Lactuca virosa. The sequence continues at coordinate 155,646,986 of NC_136427.1, read as the reverse complement.
TTGCCTTAAAGGAGTGGGCGACGAGATGGTCGCTACATAGACTTTCCCTACGTCTTGTTTCTTCCATACCACTTGCTCTGAATCTTGATCAGGCTTTCTCTTGCTATTTCCTGATATTAGGAAATCAATCTTTATAACCATGGTGCGCTGGCAGATTACCTGATTGGTCAAGGTAAAGGCCAGTCTCTTGGCACTATCATAATTAGTTGGTATGGAATCCGTAACCAATCCTTGGATAGGTTGTACTAAGGGGGAGATAATTGTAACGCCCGTAGATCCGGGCTAGTCAATTTAGAGACGATAAGCGTCAAAAATGACTTTTTGATAGAAGATTATTTAGGATGAATAATCTTAACTAAGTTGTAGTATATGTTACAAGGATTTCGTACATATAAAGAATGCCGAAATCCGAGTTATAACGAAGAAGTTATGACCTGTCGAAGTTTCGCGACAGAACCGGTACGACACAGCGAGAAGTAAATAATGAATTTACGTTAGAGCAATATTTGGCCTTAGCGATCTAAATGAAAGTCATAGAATACGTTAAACCGAGAGCGTGCATAAAAAGAACCTCCAAATCTGACTTCGTATGAGGAAGTTATGATTTTTCGAAGTTTCGGCTTAGCAGTGTACAGCCCGAAGTTCGAATATGAGATCGAGCGATATTTAGCCGAAACAATCTAAACGAGAATCGAATGTCTCATCGATAGTAGTCCAACGGTGAAAAGACAGTCGAAAACGGACGTCAGATGAAGAAGTTATGAATTTCCAACGGAGTTTTCCTGTCCCGGCCTACTAAAAGTAGTATATTATTAATATATTAAAAATAAAGTCAAAATTAGCCTACAAAGTCTAAATAAAAGTTGTAGATCTTGTTTTTACCTACGCGTCGATATAAAGAACGTCGAAAACGGAGTTCGTATGCGAAAGTTATGAATTTCTGAAGTTCGGGGCGCGAAACCCCAAAACTGTCAGAGACCACGACGTGGCAACAGTGGCCACGACGTGGCATGGCTTCTGACGCCTTCTGGATCCTGACAGAGCAAGTGGACGATGACGCATGCAATGACGTTCAAGCCCACGACGTGGAAACACTGTCCACGACGTGGAAAATGAAAAATTTGCCCTATAAATAGATTTGAAGGGGCAGCCGACCAAGGTTGCTAATTCACCATTCTCTCACCCATATTACCTCGATTTACGTGCAAAGAAGTACCCCCGAAGCCCCGGTATCATCCCGAGACCCGAAGCAAGTCCCGAAGCCCGAAGATCCCAAGAAGAAAAGAGTTTCTGAGCCGAAGCTTTGCCCGCGAGAAGTCCGGTGTGTGAAGAGATCACAGTTTCACCGAAGAATACTACTTCTACAAGCCGTAGTGCTGCTCGATCATCTTCTGATCAAGTGAGTGTGTAGTCACTTTCTTCTAACACATAAATATTAAGTATTTGCTATGAAATACGTGCTATGTGTATAATATATTGTTGTTTATTTGAGATGATTGTGGAATGGATGAATTAGATAAGTTTTAATGAGTTAAAATATATATGTATTTTGTATCTAAAAATATGTTGGGTAGAACATGGGTAGATGAGGTTGTTGGTAGGTGATAAAAGATGGGTTGGACCATGAGATAAAAGGATAAAGAGATAAACTTGTTTTAGATCTTGATGTATGGATCAGATCAGGAGGTTAGTTTTAGATCCGAGAGTATGGATCAGATCAAGAGGTTAGTTTTAGATCCGAGAGTATGGATCAGATCAAGAGGTTAGTTTTAGATCCGGGAATATGGATTAGGTAATGAGGCAAATTTAAGATCCGGGAGTACGGATTATGTATTTTTGAACTACGTGTTCATTCGATAAGGTATCATGTGTATAGTCCCTTTTAGGAACGTGATTTTAATAAGATTATTGATTAAAGTATGAAATATACATATGTATGTGAAGTATTTGTTATTGTCCGAAATACGTGTTAGATATATTTGATGATATACAAAGTGCAAATCAGATATGGTTCAATATGTGTTAAGATGTGTATATATGATATTATTACTTAAAACCTAGTGTTAAGTATACACTAGTTGGCGTTGCCTAAACGGAGATAGTATCAAAAATTGATTATAGGCATTGTAGGCTTGCCTAGTGATGGGTTAAGACTTAAATAGGGATGTTTAGTTCAATTAAGATTGGACTTTGGGTAGTCTCTTAATAAGAGTACGTGTGGGGTGAGATTGATGATCGGCGGAGTACGTCCTACATACAGAAGTACATTTTATGTACGAAGTCCTTTTCAAAGCTCTGTGTCTTGGGTGTTGCTTGTGCCAGGGTACTATTATGTTCTCGGGTACGAGACTTTCGCATACCAGAGTACTATAATGTGCCAGAAGTACTATCATGTACAAAGTCTTTTTGACAATTTTGTGTGTCGGTTACAGGAGCGTACGGGAGTACTCTAGTAGTATTTCCCCATACTTTTATTTTGAGAGAGCTTTGGAGTCAGCGTTTCTTTTATGAAGTGATCAACCGAGCTTCATATGTCAGCGTTTTCTTTCACGAAGTAATTAAGGGAACTTCGCAGACTGCCTAATAAAGTGTGTCGGTAATAGACCACTGCTAGGTATGTCTGGTGTTATACTGCTGGATAGGGTGCGTCTGGGGGTGAAATACCTCATGTATTCAGGCCACTGCTAGGCAAAGTTCGATGCTGGATAGGGAGAGTCTGGAGGTATAATACCTCATGATAGTCGGACCACGCCTAGGCATTGTTATCTAGATAACTACCCCTGACTTAATTGTCTTGTGGTTCTTTCTTTTACGAACGAAGGTTCGTGGTGAAACTTATTACATTCCCCTCATTTGATGTCTTTATTGATCCTCGTTTGCTGCCAGGGAATTTCCGAAGCAGCTTCGTCAGTTGTTGTTCATATCGATTCCTTAGGATAGATCTCGTAATATCATTGTATAGGGTCAGTATGTGGGGATCGACGGGATGGGATAGATTGTTTTAGAAATATGATTTATATGTGTTAATAATATTAGTGGTTTTGCAGGATCGAGATATACATTATTATCACGTGATTTGAACTAAGAGCTTTCGTACTTTGTGTTCCTTAGGTGATTGAGTTCACCAGGGATATTTGAACTAAGTGTTCACTAGATGTTTTTGAACTAAGTGTTCATTAGGTGTTTTTGAACTAGGTGTTTTTGAACTAGGTGTTCATTAGGTGTTTTTGAACGGAGTGTGTTCAATGGGTGTTCTTGAACTAGGTGTTCATTAATTATTTTGAACTGCGTGTTCACCAGAGGTGATCTAAGAACCATGGCAGCACTAGACTTTGTGCCAATTCCTTAGGGCAATTCTTAGGAATGAATGGGAGAAGGATAATCGGTTCTTAGGGTAAATCTTTATGAAATAAAGGAAGATAATGGGGGTGGGTAATTTGATTGATTGTTTGATAATTAAATATAATAATTATATTAATGTTGGTTGAAAACCCTATATGCTCACCAGGCTCCCACGCCTGACCCTCTCAGTTTTCTTTATATTACAGGTTATGGCACGAGAGCATAAGTTGGCTAACATAACGAGAGATTTTGGATTATAGGCCAGTAGTTATGAATAACTGTTGTAAGGTCTATTTTGTTCTGTATATGCTTTTGGTCTGTATTGAACATGACATCCCGAGATTTTGTTATATAATGAAAATACATTTCTTTAAAGGAATGCTTTGATAAATTCTTATCATATTTTTGTTTTGGGAACAAATTCCGCAACTGTTTTCTTTAAAAGATTAATCTGATTTTGAAAACAAAGCATAAACAAATCGGTCTTTTCTGGCCGTGAAATTGGGGATGTCACAGTTGGTATCAGAGCATTAGTTTAAGCGAACTAGGAATTTGTAGGAAATTTCTAGACTTAAACTTAGAATGCTAAGTATTGATCGTGAGGAGTGTGTTTAAAATATGTTAGGTAGTACACCTAAATGGACACAAACACTAGTTTATTTTAGGAATGATGCCTAAAATGCTTTTATGTGCTAATTGTTTTGTGTGATAGCTAAATTGATGCTATTATTTGTTCGGATCTATGGTCTGTTGCCGACCGGATCTGGAAACCTTATGTGTGTAGGATTCTAAGCGTATGACTAGGATATTAGAACTAGCATGTACACGTTTCGGGGTGATAAGGAGATTTATACGTTTATCGTAATTAAAGCTTTCTTATCTTAAAATTCTCGCTTGGTACACCGAATGTCTGCTTGGGTGTACAAAGGGTCATGGTGAAGACTCGTAGAGAAATTGAGTAAATGGAGGAAATGAAAAAGGCTTATGATAGTGGATGACACCTATCAGAAGATATCGTAAGAGTGGTATCTTGCCTTTAAAGTATGTCTAATGAAATAACAGTACGTTTAGAGGAGTACGGTACGTCTGAAGTAGACCTTCGATTGGCAGGATGATGGAGAGATTGGTGTAATTCTTGAGGTTGTCTCATCACCCGGTATTTCCATCACCAATCGAGTTGAAGTAGAATTGATGACTGAAGATACGCAATGAAGAAGTCCTAGTAGAGTCTAGGGAAATTGTTTATGATTATTTGGACACATACGTATATGTTAAATTGTTTTGTGATTTTAGGACTTGCGGACTGCGAGACAATATTTGGGACGAGTATGAGTAGGTGTGAAAGGTAGTAGATGCATATACTACCGGAAGCACATGACTCGCACTTGGATCAGGGAAAGTCACAAGGTTACCAAGAAGCTGGTGATTGATTTCATTTTATCCGAGTATGTCATTACCCTTGTTTCGGTAATGATTAGTGAGATGGTTGTTATTCCGACCCTAGTGGTCATATAAATTTGAGTTCGACTGCAATAAGTATGTTACGTGGTCTAGAGGACCAAGTTAGATGTAACATCTGACTTAAGTCAGAAGGTTGAAATTAATGTGATCGATAGTATCGCGCTCGTTGTTGAAAGAAGTTTGCAGGTAGAAATGCTACATGTTGAAATGTGATTATATCACATTAGAATATGAAGGAAGGTATATTCCATTCTGGATTTTAACGTTAAAAAAGACCAAGTCTAAGCGTCGCATCGTGCGATGAGAGGTCAATAGAGCACGACCCATCGGTCTGTTACAATAGATAAAGCAAAGTATTTATCCTAAGAAGAAGGAGTCCACAATAAGGACTTATTTGGTAACTTGAAGGTTACGATTGAAAGTACAACATAGTACGATAAGCAGATGCAAGATTGGGCATCGTTTGCGGTCAAGAAAGCCATAGAGTTAAATACTCTTTCGAGGAAACATAGAAGTTACGGTTATTACCTAGGATGAAGAGATAGCGTATGGAATCATTATACAAGTCCTATTTTCCTTGATGATTCCGGGACGCAATCATCATAAGGGGGAGATAATTGTAACGCCCGTAGATCCGGGCTAGTCAATTTAGAGACGATAAGCGTCAAAAATGACTATTTGATAGAAGATTATTTAGGATGAATAATCTTAACTAAGTTTTATTACATGTTACAAGGATTTCATACATATAAAGAATGTCGAAATCCGAGTTATAACGAAGAAGTTATGACCTGTCGAAGTTTCGCGACAGAACCGGTACGACACAGCGAGACGTAAATATTGAATTTACGTTAGAGCAATATTTGGCCTTAGCGATCTAAATGAAGGTCGTAGAATATGTTAAACTGAGAGCGTGCATAAAAAGAACGTCCAAATCTGACTTCGTATGAGGAAGTTATGATTTTTCGAAGTTTCGGCTTAGCAGTGTACAGCCCGAAGTTCGAATATGAGATCGAGCGATATTTAGCCGAAACAATCTAAATGAGAATCGAATATCTCATCGATAGTAGTCCAACGGTGAAAAGACAGTCGAAAACGGACGTCAGATGAAGGAGTTATGAATTTCCAACGGAGTTTTCCTGTCCCGGCCTACTAAAAGTAGTATATTATTAATATATTAAAAATAAAGTCAAAATTAGCCTACAAAGTCTAAATGAAAGTTGTAGATCTTGTTTTTACCTACGCGTCGATATAAAGAACGTCGAAAACGGAGTTCGTATGCGAAAGTTATGAATTTCTGAAGTTCGGGGCGCGAAACCCCAAAACTGTCAGAGACCACGACGTGGCATGGCTTCTGACGCCTTCTGGAGCCTGACAGAGCAAGTGGACGATGACGCATGCAATGACGTTCAAGCCCACGACGTGGAAACACTGTCCACGACGTGGAAAATGAAAAATTTGCCCTATAAATAGATTTGAAGGGGCAGCCGGCCAAGGTTGCTAATTGACCATTCTCTCACCCATATTACCTCGATTTACGTGCAAAGAAGTACCCCCGAAGCCCCGGTATCATCCCGAGACCCGAAGCAAGTCCCGAAGCCCGAAGATCCCGAGAAGAAAAGAGTTTCCGAGCCGAAGCTCTGCCCGCGAGAAGTCCGGTGTGTGAAGAGATCACAGTTTCACCGAAGAATACTACTTCTACAAGCCGTAGTGCTGCTCGATCATCTTCTGATCAAGTGAGTGTGTAGTCACTTTCTTCTAACACATAAATATTAAGTATTTGCTATGAAATACGTGCTATGTGTATAATATATTGTTGTTTATTTGAGATGATTGTGGAATGGATGAATTAGATAAGTTTTAATGAGTTAAAATATATATGTATTTTGTATCTAAAAATATGTTGGGTAGAACATGGGTAGATGAGGTTGTTGGTAGGTGATAAAAGATGGGTTGGACCATGAGATAAAAGGATAAAGAGATAAACTTGTTTTAGATCTTGATGTATGGATCAGATCAGGAGGTTAGTTTTAGATCCGAGAGTATGGATCAGATCAAGAGGTTAGTTTTAGATCTGAGAGTATGGATCAGATCAAGAGGTTAGTTTTAGATCCAGGAATATGGATTAGGTAATGAGGCAAATTTAAGATCCGGGAGTACGGATTATGTATTTTTGAACTACGTGTTCATTCGATAAGGTATCATGTGTATAGTCCCTTTTAGGAACGTGATTTTAATAAGATTATTGATTAAAGTATGAAATATACATATGTATGTGAAGTATTTGTTATTGTCCGAAATACGTGTTAGATATATTTGATGATATACAAAGTGCAAATCAGATATGGTTCAATATGTGTTAAGATGTGTATATATGATATTATTACTTAAAACCTTGTGTTAAGTATACACTAGTTGGCGTTGCCTAAACGGAGATAGCATCAAAAATTGATTATAGGCATTGTAGGCTTGCCTAGTGATGGGTTAAGACTTAAATAGGGATGTTTAGTTCAATTAAGATTGGACTTTGGGTAGTCTCTTATTAAGAGTACGTGTGGGGTGAGATTGATGATCGGCGGAGTACGTCCTACATACAGAAGTACATTTTATGTACGAAGTCCTTTTCAAAGCTCTGTGTCTTGGGTGTTGCTTGTGCCAGGGTACTATTATGTTCTCGGGTACAAGACTTTCGCATACCAGAGTACTATAATGTGCCAGAAGTACTATCATGTACAAAGTCTTTTTGACAATTTTGTGTGTCGGTTACAGGAGCGTACGGGAGTACTCTAGTAGTATTTCCCCATACTTTTATTTTGAGAGAGCTTTGGAGTCAGCGTTTCTTTTATGAAGTGATCAACCGAGCTTCATATGTCAGCGTTTTCTTTCACGAAGTAATTAAGGGAACTTCGTAGACTGCCTAATAAAGTGTGTCGGTAATAGACCACTTCTAGGTATGTCTGGTGTTATACTGCTGGATAGGGTGCGTCTGGGGGTGAAATACCTCATGTATTCAGGCCACTGCTAGGCAAAGTTCGATGCTGGATAGGGAGAGTCTGGAGGTATAATACCTCATGATAGTCGGACCACGCCTAGGCATTGTTATCTAGATAACTACCCCTGACTTAATCGTCTTATGGTTCTTTCTTTTACGAACGAAGGTTCGTGGTGAAACTTATTCCATTCCCCTCATTTGATGTCTTTATTGATCCTCGTTTGCTGCCAGGGAATTTCCGAAGCAGCTTCGTCAGTTGTTGTTCATATCGATTCCTTAGGCTAGATCTCGTAAGATCATTGTATACGGTCAGTATGTGGGGATCGACGGGATGGGATAGATTGTTTTAGAAATATGATTTATATGTGTTAATAATATTAGTGGTTTTGCAGGATCGAGATATACATTATTATCACGTGATTTGAACTAAGAGCTTTCGTACTTTGTGTTCCTTAGGTGATTGAGTTCACCAGGGATATTTGAACTAAGTGTTCATTAGGGTTTTTGAACTAAGTGTTCATTAGGTGTTTTTGAACTAGGTGTTCATTAGGTATTATTGAACGGAGTGTGTTCAATGGGTGTTCTTGAACTAGGTGTTTATTAATTATTTTGAACTGCGTGTTCACCAGAGGTGATCTAAGAACCATGGCAGCACTAGACTTTGTGCCAATTCCTTAGGGCAATTCTTAGGAATGAATGGGAGAAGGGTAATCGGTTCTTAGGGTAAATCTTTATGAAATAAAGGAAGATAGTGGGGGTGGGTAATTGGATTGATTGTTTGATAATTAAATATAATAATTATATTAATGTTGGTTGAAAACCCTATATGCTCACCAGGCTCCCAAGCCTGACCCTCTCAGTTTTCTTTATATTACAGGTTATGGCACGAGAGCATAATTTGGCTGACATAACGAGAGATTTTGGATTATAGGCCAGTAGTTATGAATAACTGTTGTAAGGTCTATTTTGTTCTGTATATGTTTTTGGTCTGTATTGAACATGACATCCCGAGATTTTGTTATATAATGAAAATACATTTCTTTAAAGGAATGCTTTGATAAATTCTTATCATATTTTTGTTTTGGGAACAAATTCCGCAACTGTTTTCTTTAAAAGATTACTCTGATTTTGAAAACAAAGCAGAAACAAATCGGTCTTTTCTGGCCGTGAAATTGGGGATGTCACACATTCCACCATGACAATGTTGTATTCTCGAAGGTTCAGGCAGGAAACCTAACTTTACATTCTTCCGAGCAGAAACTAATCTTGAATACTGACTCCATCTTCTCGATCCAACGACTCAATCCTACTACTCCTTCTTTTCCTAAGAAGGGTTTGGGCTTGCAGCTCCTGAACTCCTTATAAATACATACTCTTGGGTGGCTTCCATTACCACCCCATGTACTATCTCCTCCAGTTCCTCTTCATTCTCCGGATTCAACATTCCTATTAGCTAGGGCATCTGAGACCCTTTGGTCGATCAGTGCTTCGATGGCTGCTTGGTCAAGATTGGTTCGTGATCCGGGATTCTTCCTAGTGAGTCTCTTCTGAGGCATGTTTGGAAATCTATAGCTGACTTAAAAAGAGGACGTTAATCGAGGAATAAATGCACGAGTATCACGAGAAGATTTAGGTTAGGAACGAAAACTTTTATATGACAAAGAGATTATTTTCTAAAGGGGTGGTGAGGATACTACACTCGGACTCAAAACCTTAGGGCTTAATTGGCTTGGGGTTCTTAATCCCTTTTATCTCACACCTAGATCCTTCTCTAAGCTTTAAATTCTATGGATTTCCTTTGATGATTCCCAACTCATCATTGGTTATGTAAATGGTATTGGTTCACAACTTTTCCTTATCACAGCTGTACCACCTGTGGGGACTTCCTGAAGAATTTGAAATGACCACAGTTTATTCCTCAATGATAGACTCTAGTTTTTCCTTCCCTGGCTTCTTTCCAAAGTAATAAAAGACTATTTTCCTTAGTAGTCCTTTTATTCTCATATTGTGAGAGTTTTATCTCCTTCCCTATTGGAATTTTCCCCTCCTCAACAGGATCGTCCTCCTCAAAGAACTACAAAGGTTCCTTAGAGGGATCTTATGACGATTCGGTTGGCTCTTTAGTTGCTCCTGAGCATTCACTCTTCTTGTGAGGTTCCACATCGGGGATTTTAAAGGAAATAGAGGTATGGGAATCTCAGGGAAATGGGTATCCTAGGCTTTAAGAGAGTATGGCACAACTTGATCTTTCTCTGGAAATGGTTTCATTACCCTGTTTCCAAGATCTTCCATTCTCATGCGGTGAGCATGCTATCTTCCTTAGGTAGTGATATATGAGTCTTTGGGTTTTCTAGGTTCAATGGGATTCTCGAGAGTCTAGTCTATTATCTATAATATCCAAGTCTAGTTGTATATCGGTCCAACCAATTCTAAGCATAGGTGTACAGTCTATGTCGAGTCGTGGTTCGGCCAATATATTGTGCTAATCTCAGATATCGTATTTGACCTAAACTCTTGAGTTTGGGCTTACCAGGTTTTCTCATCGAGAGATTAATTTATTAATTTACGTTTTTCACTTCTAGACCATACCATAGGGATTAGTCTGGTAGGAAAAAGTCGGAGGGCATGACCATTTTAGCATATAGTCGTTCTGAAATCCAGCAACCCAAGCCGACATTTCCAGCCTAGTCACTTTTCCCCATAGATGATCTATCAGTAGGGTAATTAATAATAATACTTTTATTAGTAGGTTTGATGACAAACCTAATCAGAGTATAAGCCCCTCGGCTATAGTCGTATTTCCTAAGGAAGTACTAGTTTGCTATAGCCTAGGCTCTGATACCAATTTGTCACACCCTGCCCGGCCGTCGGCGGAAAAGCCAGGCAGTGCGATGTAGGGATGTTGGTTCTCAGTCATTGAACATATATTGAACAATACAAAACAGAATATGTAACATAAACATCTATTTTATTTATAGATAAAACGTTACATCGGATTTCTAGGGTTCCTATTACAGAAATGTGTCATAACAGATAGATATGAACGATAAACTATAGTGGGTTTTTTAGTTGCTTCCTCCATTAGTTGCTGCTTCCGGGAGTGTAGGCTTCCATCTCACAGATTCCTAGGAATACATGCGGTTTTGAAAACGTCAACGTAATGTTTGTGAATCATGGGTTTTTAGAGTTTTTGATTTTGGGTAACTTTTAAGAATCCTTTTTCTTTGAGAAAAACCTTTCTTAAATATTTTATTAACCTAGCTTTCTACATATTTAGGATATCTAACGATCGTATCTATTATCTTATTAGGATATCATTTATTATTCCTAATTTAGTATCTTTTTAGGATATCTAACGATCCTAACGCATTTAAATTAGGATATTTCTATTAATCATAATTTACTATCTTTTTAGGATATCTAACGATCCTAACGTATTTTAATTAACATTCCAGAAGTTCCTAATGGTAATCTAAACACTAAGGAGATTTTAATGTATTACCATGAGCTCCTACAATCGACTATACTCTAAGGTGATCTAATGTATTCCCATGAGTCCCTATAATCGACGTTTTCAGGCTCTCGCAAGTTTAACGATTATAGGTATTGAGCAAATGCTGAATTTAATCAAGGTCTTTTGACGAATTATCAACTCACTAACGCATCGACCTTAGGTATTTATCTTTTATAATTAATCTTTTATCATTCCATAATTACCCATATATATATATATATATATATATATATATATATATATATATATATATATATATATATATATATATATATATATATACACATCACACTATCTTTGTATATACCTCTTCCGGGTATATATCATCAAATGATATATATATATATATATATATATATATATATATATATATATATATATATATACTAGATAATTAGGATATCATAAAATATAATTATCAAATACACACAGACACCCACACACATACACACACACACACACACACATATATATATATATATATATATATATATATATATATATATATATATATATATATATATATTCTAATTATGGTTAGTTTAACAGGATATTTGGGAAGAGTAACAGGATATTTACGCTATGCTGAGGCATCTAGCTTTATAAAATGGTTTGATATTTATAACATAAACATTTTTATAAAATCTTTTGATAAGCATGTATCCCCCCCCCCCCCCCCGATAGAACATTTAAAATGTAAAATAGAGGCCGTGAACTCACTTGTAAAGTATGAAACCACTAAAGTAGCATAGAATCGGGACTCGGGACTCGAAGATCGCCTCGGGGTCGACCGGGCTCGAGAACTAACTTACTAACAACTAGAATACATAAATAATAACCTTTCTAAGATTTAGGAAGGAATTCTCGAAGTAGAGAACGAGAGAAAAGAAACAAATTTGGGGTGAGGAACAAATGAGCAGCAGCAGGCTCTATTTATACTGAGAATGCGTGTCGCACAAGGGAGGTGTGTATCGCGCCCTTGCGACGTAGCTCCATTGATTGTCTTACATGTATCCGTTTCCTGCTGGTGCATCGTACCCTCCTCTAGAAGCATGTGTGCATCGCCTGTCCCTCTTGCGCCAAACGCTCTTCGCGAAGCTTTAAAAATTCATATCACCTTCATACGAACTCCGTTTTCGACGTTCTTTATATTCATGCGTAGCTCTTGATGGGTACTACAACTTTCCTTTAGGTTGTATTGGCTAATTCCGAATTTTATTTTTTAGCCCTTATTTTTAAATGATTTAATGATTTAAAAAAAATCATAACTCTTTCGTACGGACTCCAATTTTGGCGTTCCTTTTACCAAAGTTTTTAATTTAAAGAGTACTACGATTATCGTTTCGGTGACTTTACCCAAAAGTCAACCATTCTCTTTGTACCTTTTGACGTTAATAGTTTTTAACTACGCGGCTGATTTTTATATCTTATAAAATACGTATCTCCTTCATATGAACTCGGATTTTAACAAAATTTATATTTCGGGACTGGGGAGACACGTACTTTCTATATATATATATATATATATATATATATATATATATATGTTTCGACGCACTAATTTTACGAATTATGGACGATTCGGTTGATTTTTCCTATTTTTATCTTAATACGAAACTTATATTTTTATCATATATTGATATATTTTACGTATTAAGCCTATTATATTCGACGTTGATCACTTTTCGTAAATAACGATCGGTGCCAAAAGTCACAATTATTACACTTGCGTTGAGATTGAAATCTGTCATCAGTTTTGTGGTTAGCGAAGTTCGATCCACGTTAATCCCCCGACGAAATATACTAGACAGACCGCTTGTTATTAATGAAATTTTCTCATGGGCCAAACAAGTCAAAAAGAAGATATTTCTTCTCAAAATTGAGTTCGAAATGCATATGATTTTATAAACTGGAATTACCTTGACTCAGTTATGAGACAAATGGGTTGTGGAATCATTTGGCGGAAATGGATTGAGGTCGTTTGGCCACATCGATGACATTTGTGTTACTCAATGGATCTCCAATGGCAGCGTTCCCCACCTTAAGAGGTGTTCGTCACGGAGATCATTTATCTCCATTCCTATTTATTCTAGCAATGGAAGGATTGGGTGTCGCAATAAAAAGTGCAAGAAACAATTCTTTAATCCAGGGTATTAAGTTACGTAAGGAGGGACCCACGATTTTGCATCTATTCTACGCATATGATGCCATCTTCCCTGTAGAAACCGCGAATGGTGCAACAAAATTATAAAGAACTTGTCCCACATACTTAAATGTTTCCATATTTCTTCGTGTCTTAAGGTGAATTTTCTCAATTCCCGATTATTTGGAATTGGTGTATCCACCTAGGAAATTAGAAGTATGGCGAATGTACTAGGTTACATGGAAGGCTCATTCCAGTTTATCTACTTGGGTGTCCCCGTAGGGGCAAGCATGTACTTAAAGTAAAATTAGCAACCCATTATTAACAAATTTCGATCTAAATTATCAACTTGGAAAGTAAAAGCTCTATCATTCGGTGGTCACCTCACTCTAATAAAATATGTCTTATCTAGTCTCCCTACATATTACATGTCGTTGTTCAAAGCACCACATGACGTTCTTCATATCCTCAAAAACATAAGACGAAAATTTCTATGGGGTGAGGATGACGCCATGTCAAAGATTCACTGGTGGACTGGTCTAGAGTAAAGACATCTAAAAAAGACGGAGGTCTAGGTGCCAAAACATTTTTTTTATAGAATTTAGGATGCAAAATGGATACATTTTTTATGGCAGGTTTGTTCTTTTGGTAGGTTGGGTATTTAATGGTGATGTTTGCATTTTGGACTTTTTGAAATAAATGTGGGCTTCGGTCTCTGTCCTGACTTATTTAGAGGGGAAGTAATTTGGTTTTTTGAAAACGATGTGGTTTGGTGATTGAATCATGATTCCACTAAATGGGAGTCTGTGTCGCCGCCATGAAAAAGTAATCAACTCTTCACGGTCCAGTAATCAGTGCCTCTTCCTCTTTCGTTTGGAAATCACTATGTTCCTCATTCTCTTTACCTGTTGACTTATAATCCATTGATTTCTCGTCTCTAAGAGGTGTGTTTTAGCACGACTTATTTTCTTAGTGTAAGTCATAACAAGCTCATAAGTTAAAAAATTATCTAGAAAATTAAGCTTATAAAATTATGCGGAATTGAAGCATTAATTTTTTTCGTTTGCTAAACCTCAAATCGACTCATTTTTACCTAAAAGAGAAGCTACAAGATGTAGGTTAAGTCACCGATTTTCTCTTTCTCTTTGTTGGCTTTCACAATGGAAGTAGTGAAACCATACACATTTGATTACAATACAACGGTGACACGACTACATTTTCTGTATTGGTAGACCTAAATCAGTAGTTTCTCCCATTTCTTTTTATGCACATAGTCTGGTTCTATAGTTTCTTCTCATTATTAGCTCATCGGCCATCCAGCACATAATCTCTTCATCACTTAATTTTGTTGGAATCTCATTTTAATAATAAATTGAACATTCTATTAATGGTCAAAACACAGGCTTGTTACAAAAGTTGATAGTCTCTCGATAAAGTAAAATGATTCAGGTATGGATCCATAAACCCTATTCATTCTATTTTCTTCCATTAGACTATCGCGAATGGGCAACGCCCTACCCCGTTTTTCTGAGTTGGCAAGTCGATATCGGCATTATAATGGCTGCAACACTGCCCCCGAGCGCGTTTTTCAGCATTACGTGGGTGTGTGTTGCGATGGTAACGGATGGAAACCGGGGAAAATTGACCTTTGGCTTTGCATGGACCGTCTTAAAACGGTAACATTTATTTAAAAAAATATTTACCTACATAAATATATAGACAACACCTATATTTTTTACCGCTTTCTTTTCTTTCTTTCAATTTCATACAAACTTTCAATAATCAAAACAAAAAAAATGGATCCTTGTGATCCGTTCCATATGTTCAATAATGATAACGACGATGACGATAATGACGACGATGATATATTTGTGACTATGATGTATCGATATTCTACGTACGTGCTACTACAGTCAGATCCAGCGCCACTACTCAGACGACATGCGACGTTAAATAGAGATTGTGAAGAAGGGCATAGACGTATAGTTAATGATTATTTTGCGGTTAATTGTGTCTACCAACCTAGCGATTTCAAAAGAAAGATTCTTTTGCGAAAAAACATGTTTGAACAGATAGCCAACGCCTTGGAAGAAAGGTATTGTTTCTTTCAAGTTTTGTAATCTATAAATGTTGCATTTAGATAAAATAAATATAATTTTTACCTGTTAAATATATTTTAAATATGAATTTTTCCAAATGAGATTTGATGCGAGAGGTAAACTAGGATTCATAGGGTTGTAGAAATGTGATGCAACAATTAAGCTCATGGCTATGGGGGAGACACCCAATTCTATTAACAATTAAATGAGAGTGTCTGAGAGACCCGCACGGTAATGTTTGTATAAATTGTCAAGAGGTGTTGTCGAAACCTTCGGTGACAAATACTTGCTCAAACCTTCGTTGAATGATATGCAACAACTATATGTGGCACATGAAAAAAGACATGGTTTTCCGGGTATGCTTGGAAGCATAGATTGCACACATACTGGAACTGGACAAATAGTATGCAATCGATCATTATGGAGTGCCTTCGTTAGTATTAGAGGTTGTTGCTTCCCTAGATTTATGAATTTGGCATGCTTATTTTGGGGTTGCGGGTTCTAACAACGACGTCAATGTTCTTGATCAGTTGCAAATGTTCGATGATCTTTTGTCAGGAAAGACATCGGATGCTCCTTTCACAACGAATGGAAATAAATATAAGTTCGGGTATTACGTTACAGGTTGAATATATTCACCATATTCCACGTTTTAGAAGGTGTTTCGACACTCAATAGACCCAAGAAACAAACTTTTCAAGAGACAACAAGAAGGAGCACGTAAGGACGAGGAATGTGCTTTTGGAGTTTTGAAATCAAAATGACACATAGTCGAACATGCGACACGACTTTATGAGTTAGATACTCTACGAGATATCATGTATGCATGTATCATAATGCATAACATGATATTCGAAGATAAAGGACGCAATATTGCAGCATATTCGCCTACGGAACCTAGACCCGTGCAATTTTAACCAGGACAACGGAATATTTATATAAAGTCGTTGATATTAAAGAACAACGAAAACACATGCAACTTCAAGTAGACTTGGCATATTATATACAATGGTAATGAAGATTAATAATTTAGGGAAAAAATGTATTTTTTTTAAGTTTTATATGTTTGTGTCCTTTGTTGTAATTTTTTTAAAATCTTACGTTGAATTTAGGATTTATTAAAATATCATATTTTATTAATTTATTTGTTTTTTATAATTATTAAAAAACAAAAAATAATAATAATAATGACATGGAAATTAGATGGTGTTATAACATGTTATTTGATGTTTGTCCATTTCCACACTTGAGTTTATAACACCATATATGAGTAGGATGGTGATGTGACATCTTTTGGGTGTGATAACATGTAATAACATGTTGCCTACACCCACCGCCAGTAGCTTTTCTACAATCGCCTCATTTGCTTATAGTCTACGGCTCGTGAATTATTTCGTAAAAGTTCTTAATATATATCCTTTTCCAGCATACATTGTTCCCCTATAAACTACATAATGGACGCAAATGAAAGAGAAATAAATCTTCGATAATCATGCTTAATAATAAATAGAAAACTAGAGAAGAACCCCGCTCAGCGGGGTTGGAAACGCCAAAGAATTGGAAAAGCTCTAGATGTTGCCGCGTATTCAATCGTAGGTTCATACAAAAGCCAAACACAGAGACATGTTTCATTTTTGATGGATTTCAACATTCAGAAAGTTGGTGTAAAGAATTGCATTCCATTCTTTGTTTATAAATATTACCCAATGGTCAAATAGAATGGAATTGGAATTCAAGATTCCTTTCCATAATGCTTCCTCAGTTTTGTAATTAATTTCCCGTAGGGTGATCGGTCCAATTGAATGACCCGACAAAAAACTTTAAAAAAAAACAAAACGAAAATGTATCATTAAGATTTTTATCCAATCCATTAAATGAAAAGCTAAATTACACGGAGCATATGAGTTTCAAAATTGTACTAATAATAATTTACAAGTTTTCAGATTTGCAAGCTTTGAAGCAGGTGAAAAAATGGGTAACCAAAACCTGCATAAAAAGTAAATTAATGCGGAAATATATACCAAAAGTAACTTTATTAGTGACCAAAAGTAACAATTTTGGAAATGGTGGTTCTTTATATCGCTCAGCCATTTCATAGAACACTTAGGGGCTGTTTGAAACCGTCTGACCGGTCTGAGTCAGCGATATCAGCTGACTCGGTCAGACATGAATATGTTTGATGTGGGCTGATTCGGTCAGCATGTCTGGCTCAATTGGCTGAGTTGGTCAGCTTCCCAAACCCATCTGACTGGCAAAAAGGACCTCACTACCCCCGATCTATTATTCTCCTTCGTGACCTAAAAGAAAAACGGCAGCGACATCTGTTCACGTCGGCATCCCAATCGCCGATCTGTTCTTCCCAATCGCCGATCTGTTCTTCCCCTTACGTTCGTCCACACAGGTTCGTTCTTGCCCTCATCTGTTCAAATCGAATTCGATTTTGACTTTATTTAGTCAAAACTCCATCTTCTTGGCCGATGATTGAGCCCCTTACTGTTGCTAATTGAATTAATGGGTCGGTCCCCTCTAAATACTTGAATGATAATGCTTTAATTGAATTAATGTTAGGTTACAGCCCCCCTTATCATGAATCGTCCCTATATGTGTATATGTTCTTCAAATATTCAAATAAAAAAACCACTGTACTTGGTATGTTATGTAATCAGAATTTTTTTTCTTTGTATAATCTATTAAATCTGAAATTGTGTGTAATGTATGTATGTACTTGGTATGTTGTGTATGAATAATCTATGAAATCTGAAATTGTGTGTAATGTATGTAATAGATTATGAAATCAGAATTTTTTTTCTTTGTATAAGCTATTAAATCTGATTTTTTTGCTTGTATAAGTTATGAAATCAGATTTTTTTTGTATGATGTTATGTTCTAATGTTATGAAATCTCAAATTGTATATGTATAAGCTATGAAATCAGAATTTTTTTTCCATGTATAAGCTATGTAATTGGTAGAAAATTGTTGACTTTGATTTAGCTATTACTATTTAGGATTATGTTGATCTCATTGGTAGAAAATTGTTTTATGTTTAGATATTTATGTTAGCTTGTTATTTATGTTTTAGGATGTTGGTTTGGAACGAAAGTGAGGACAAAACTTTTCTTGATGCATGTATCCATGAATTAACCACTAATGGTCGTGAGGGTTCTGGGCTTAAGGCTAGTTCATGGAAGATAGTACGCGAAAAATTGATGAACGAACACGGTAAAGAGGTTGATCAAAAGCAAATGAGAAACCACTTTGACTACTACAAATCAAAGTATGTTGCTTGGGTGAAACTGAAAAACAAAACCGGCAATATATATGACCCTATAAAAAATAAATTTAACCTCACCGATGAACAATGGAAGGAAGAGGGGAAGGTAATATTTTTATAACAAATACTATTATAATTATTTTTATAAAAAATACTAATATTTTTAAAAATTGTAAACAGTTGAACAAGTTCGTGTTGTCATTGAAAACTAAACCCCTGCTGTTTCCTGATCTTTGCACCCAACTATTTGAAGGGTCGACCTCAACCGACTTTTAAAGTTGGGGGTCATCATCTACACTCCCTCGTCCTGTAGAGGAGTTTAGTGCCCATGATTTTGATGATGATGTTCCAATGGAAACCTCAACACAACACGTAGGTGCAAGTGAAGAATCTTCGGGGCGTTCAAAAAATACGGAAGTTGGTGGAAACAAAAAAGTTGGTGGAAAAAAAAGAGATGCAAGGGCATTAGAAGTTGAAGAGGAGATTGTCAAACTTGCAAGGTCGTTAGTGGAAAAAAATGAAAGAATTGAACAAAGTGAAATGGACAAGGATGTTGATGCGTGTATGGAGAAATTAAACAAAATGGAATGGGGAGAAGAAGATGAAAGACACAAAACCGCTCTTTTGCTATTTGGTGAAAGTGTCGATGTTAGGAAAGTTTGGTTACGACTTTCGCATACTAGTTGTGAGTCGTGGGTGATGGGTGCGGGTAGGAAGTATGGTTACCTTTGATGATGTTTACTATGTTTTTGTTGCATGACTTTTTGTTATTTGCATGACTTTTGGATCCTATGTTTGATGACTTTTTTGGATGTTACTTTGGATGATGTGTAATAGTTTTTTTTTGTTATGTGACTTTTGTTACTTTGGATGATATTTGGATATTGAATATGACTTTTGTTATTTACTAGTTTTTTGTTATATGACTTTTGTTACTTTAACATGTTACCTAATTGTTTGTAACAGGTCAAGTATGGTTTCTGATGGTGAAGTTGTAGCTTTTCTTTTACTTGTGTTTTATTGGTTGAGGTCAAACCGGCGCAGGCTAATCAGAATTCATAGAATTAGAGATAACAATTCAAGCGGGTATGCGTATACGCAAGATTTGATGTATGGAGACCCTACACAATGTTTCGATATGATGCGTCTTACACAAGAGGCATTTGCTTTATTATGCAACCACTTTACCAAAAAAAATTGGTTGCAAGCTAGTAGGACAATAAGCATTGAAGAGAAGATAGCTATATTCTTACATGTTATAGGACATAACGAACGTTTTCGCGCCGTTAAGGGAAGATTTCATCACTCCACACAAACGATTCATCAATGTTTTCATGAGGTCCTAACAGCAATGATGTGTTTTGCAAAAGAAATTATAGTACCAACAACTCCTAATCCAACAAGACATAACTCGGAACGACATAGACGGTTAAAAAATATTTTTTCCGGAGCAATAGGTGCATTAGATGGAACTCTTGTACATGCGGTTGTACCCGTTGATCAACAAACTCGTTATAGAGGAAGAGGAAAAGGAGAATGTTTTCAAAATGTAATAGGAATTTGTGATTTTGATATAATATTCACCTTTGTTTGGGCTGGATGGGAGGGTATAGCACATGATTCAAGAGTTTTGAAAGAAGTTGCATTCAGTTCGACTTCTGGATTTCCATTTCCTCCACCAGGTTTGTAATCTTTATATAATTTTTATTATTTATCTTCTTTATATAATATGTGTCATTATATAATATGTGTCACATTCATTTGCAGATAAATATACCTTTGTGATGCCGCATATACAAACACTCGTGGGTTTATGGCTCCATACCGCAATACTAGGTATTGGTTAGCCGATTTTCGAAGAGGCGGACCTTTAACTAGAGAAGAAAGGTTCAATTATGCTCATGCACAACTTAGAAATGTTATTAAGCGTGCATATGGTGTTTTGAAGGCGAGATTCTCAATCTTAAAACAAATGGCTCCTTATCATTTTACAGTGCAAAGAGACATAGTAATTGTTTGTGTCGCGGTCCATAATTTTATAAGGAAATACAATATAGAAGATGACTTGTTTAGAAATTTTGAGGAGGACACTATGGTTACTCCTGACGCCCAAGGTGGGGGAATTGATAGAGAAAACATACAAGGCATAGAATGGGGTCCAGAAGCCGTTGAATATATGCGTGTTTTGCATGATCAGATTGCAAATCAACTACTTTCACCTACTTTACGTTAAATTATTATGTTATTTTGAATTTCATTATGTTTTTATTTGGATATTAAATGATTTATGTTTAATTTACATTTTGAATGACATTTTTTGTTTGTGTGTAATTTACATTTTGTATGACAATATGTATGTTTTTATAATTATTCAGCAACTTAATCAATCACTATATATAACAGAAGGGTAAAATGGTCATTTTTCATCACTCAGCACATTCAGTCAGATGTACAATCAAACAACAGGATTTCTTACTCAGTCAGGATTTCTTACCCAGACAGACATTTCCCAGTCAGCACTTTCTCAGTCAACAATTATCAAACGGGGCCTTAGAGTGCACATTTAATGTTATTAAAACTAATATAATTGTTCTAATCCATAATAATCATATAATAAAAATAAGATTACAATATTATTACGACAAAAAAAAAGTAAATTACAATGCTGTTTTCTACAAATGTCCCTTAATTATTCACCGAATCTCAACACATGTTGAAAAATTGTCTGTAGGTCAACCCACCACATTTTGACCAAAGACTTTTTATGGTTATATTAAAAAGGTGGGTATGTTTTTTGCCGGATATTAAGAAAATAGATTACTTGAGATTGATAAATAACGCCTAATTTCAAAACTTACAATGGTGTTCAGATTAAAATATTAAACTGTTATGTCAATAGGTATAAGGAATCGATACTATTACCTCTGTAGCAAACATTTTTTCTAGGTTGGTATGATAAAGGGGTAATTGTAGCTACTCTCATTGATAAAATAAAAAAAATAAATAAATAAATAATAAAGTAAAACAAAGAAATTTAGGATCAACAGAAGGCAGTAGAAGAAATTTAGGATCAATAGAAGGCAGTAGGATCCAGGTTGGTGTAGTTTTGATGTACAATGGACGATTAAGAAAAAGAAAACAAAATTAAAATTTTATAATTAGCAAGTAAATGAAAGTCCATTGCTATTTTCTTATATGAATTTTTAAATTTAACCTTACAGAAAGCTATTGGCATCTTTTGCAGACCGCTAAAGGGATATTGGGTTAAATCATGAAATACCATCTTTGATTTCTCTCTTAATGGCTTCACCCACTTTTTCCTTATCTTTATTCTTGGTTTGACATGACCTAAAAAAATTAACATAAATTAGAAGGATTTAGCACTTCAAAAGCTTTTTTTAGCTCCAGCAAGTCGTAATCATTTATTGATGCAATGAAACCCATCTTTATTAAAAATAATAATAACATACTTTCATTAATCTCTTTATTATAGTATCCAACATTCCAGAAATAACTTATTTTTTAAGTTCTACCATTATTAACTTGGGTTCTATTTTTTTAGATTTTATGACACTCTCTAAAAGTCTAAAGTAGGAGTTCTAAACTTTGTTTGGTGCCTTAATACTCCCACTGCATAAATAAACATTATCTCAATCAAATTTAATTAATTGTATTTCAATAATAAAAAATGATCATACATGTGTCCCGACTTCTTGGTGAAGTCTATCACAATTGTGAGCCAAATGACGAACGTCCTCCAATAAAGCTCCTTGGATTAATTCTCTTAGTGGTGCACATACCTACAAAATCATAATAAAATCTATAATGAAGGTTATTGTGACTTCACAATGATATCTTTTAAATAAAAATGAGGGTACCTGATTGTTAAGTATCCGAAGCATAGTGTCCCTCTTATCTTCAATAGAGCTTTGTGAAGTGCCAAGTTCTAGAGCAGCCCTTGCAAGGGGAAAATCAGAACTTGTATTCTATTCTTGATCCCAAATCTTCACCCAATCTTAACTTTCAATTTTGGTAATTAGGCATCGAAAGCCATTGGAGTGGCATCTTTATATCCAGGTAAATATTGATCTTCTTTTCATATGTATTGGGTTATGATGTCACTTACCCAAGCATTTGCTACTCTTATTGATGTTGAAATGTATCCCACAAAGTATACGTCGTCTAAAGAACTATACAACACATCACCATATGAAAAGTCAAGTCATATAGTTGCCCATATACTGAATCGGATTGTTTGGTTGTTCGGGATGTCAAAAACGTGTAGATAAATGACAGACAATTGAATATTAGTAGCCTAGCCTTTGTATCATCGAAGCAAGCAGGAACTATCAGGACATTATACTTTCCAATATCTGACCGATTATAGATAACATTAAAGAGAAAACAATGAAATACAGGGGATTCTTTTAGCCAAACAAAGCAAAGTCGAAACAATCCAGCTGCTAATTTTTCCTCAGAGGAAAGTGCTATTTGTACCTGGTAAAGCTTTCAAGACGGAAAGAAACCCCTACCGGCCCATAAGTGAGAAGCCCAAATCTACCAGATTCAGATGATGGTCACAGTTGACATTTGATCAAAACACTCATAATATGAACATCATGATCAAAATATTCTAGGAATTCAACTTCTTTCAACTAAAGACATTACAAATACTTCATGTATTCACTGACCATTAGTTGAAATTTCAGACACAAATTGAACCTACCTAGCTACCTCCATAATATTTTATGTCGTGAAAAATCTTTAAAAGAAGTTTCCTATTGGGCTTTTTCACAGAATTTATCATTCATACACTTTAGGATCTATAATGCTTGATGTATTACTCACTTTTTTCTTACATATAAGTACAATCGATAGCTTCTTGAAATGTATGTAATAATATTTAATGATGCAATTATCAGGAGATGAAAATATTCAGTCATATGCCTTTGAAAAGGAATTTACTGACTACTGAGTACCTCATTAATCTAAATAGAAAAGGCTGAAAGTGTCTTTGTTTGCTTTTTCCTTTACTTTTGATCGTGTCCTATAAAACAAATGTTAAAGTTTCAATATCACCCTCACCCTTTGTTGATCCTTATTCCTCTTATGAACAAAACTATACAGGTGGCCTTGACCTTGGTTTTTTATTTGACCTTTCATCATCAACATCCATACCGTCACCATCATCAATTGACCTTCCACTTTTTCTTCCCCTTAAGTTATTTCTAACCGTTTCAATAGCTTCAGACAGATCCTGGCCTTTGTTGAAGTTCAATATCAATCCATTCCACCGGACAACTTTACTCATCAAACAAGGAAACCCAATTCAAGATCAATTAGATGGCATTTTACCAATTAATAATTAATATTTCACCAGGGGTATTCAATAAGTCTACAATCTTTCCTACATTTTAAGGCAACCAACTTTCTTTTGGATTATCCGGCTTTATTAATATACCAATACCACGATCTTCTCATTATGTATGAAAATAACCAAAACAAATTGTGAAACATGATATGTTGTAAACCATTAGAGTAGTAATCGGAAACAAACTCAAATAGAGAGAGAGAGAGAGAGAGAGAGAGAGAGAGAGAGAGGGAATACCCTTTTAAAAGACAAGTCATTCAGGGTTTTGATTTCTAGAAAAACAAATTGTGAAACATGATGTTGCAAACCAGAAATTATTCCAATTAAAGTAACCACTTTAAGGCTCATCCAAACCTGTAGTACATGAACTATTAATAAAGATGTCGCAGGAACAACAATCAATCTAATAGTAATAGGAGAAGCAAGATTGAAGTCGAAAGGAGAAGAAGAAGAAGAAGAAGAGGGGGTCTGCTTGGTGCGACGAAGAGGAAGAGTAACGAAGTCGACATGAAGGGTTGATGTTTGAATTAGGAAATGGAACTTGGTGGAGGTGTGATGACTTGTGGGGAATATGAGAGTAAGATGGTTACGCGATGCACTATACATATCAACCTCCATTGTAGTTGGTTTGTGAGCGCTTCACGAAGTGAAGACGGAAAAAAAGAAAAATGTATCTCTGTGTCTCTTTTTGGTTCCGAAACGAAAACGGTGCAAACATTTGAATTAACGAATCTGGCAAACGTACCCTAGAAAATAATGTCGAGGATTGATATTACCTGTTTCGACAATCCAAGCGGTGTGGATCTGGTTTGATGTAGATGGCGTCGTTCAAATGGTAAGTGACTCGCGTAGCGTCTTGGGGGTGGGTTATTGAGAGCAAAAAGTTTTTTTTGGAAAAGATAAAATGCAAAAGATGTTTGGTAAAAACATTTTAAAAGCAACTTTTGGATTTTTGATATAAGAAAAACTGATTTTTTGGAAAAGTCAGGAAATCCTGACTTTTTGTAACTTTTGTCAAAAGGACTTTTGTCTCCCAAAAAGATAAGCCAAACACCCTCTTTGTAATCATGTAATTGGGTTGATGGCGGCACCAACGGCAACAAAGATGAATTGGGGATTTGAGGGTAAGGGGAGTTGCTGAGTCGATAGGGATGTATGTGAAGAGTGCGAGACGTTGGCTAGTTTAAAAACGTCTGTTATAATACGGTATGTCGTTACGAAGGTTGGATACGTGGCGTGAAACAAAACTTGCAGATATGATTTTCAAGGCAGGAAAACAAAAGGGCTTTTATATATAGTAATGAAAATAAGTTGTTGCAACCATTGGAAAATTAACTTTACCCCAATATTGCATGAAACCAAACATATATGGTTTGATTTGGGTCATTAGGAATTGAGAAATCTCTACTAAGACCACTTTTTAACTAATTTTGAACCAAAATATGTTTATACATAAACAATGAATAAATGTCGAAAGGAAGTCCAAATTATCACATTTACTAATTTTGAACCAAAATATGTTTATACATAAACAATGAATAAATGTCGAAAGGAAGTCCAAATTATCACATTTAAAATAGTATCACACCTCAATTCAACGATTAGTAAATAGGTTATATTTTACAAGGTTTTAACAAAAAAAAATGAACAGGAAGGTCTTCTAGAATCGGAGGAAAAGAAATCCGAGAAAAACCTAAGAAAGAAGAAATCCAAACATTCAAGATAAGTTTTTTTGTAAGGCTAATAAATCAATCAAATGACCCGGTTAAATCAATTATATAACCCGGTTTGCAACCGGGTTTTATGCCGGGGAGACTTATGTGAAAATTTTCTTAGAACCTGGACAAAATTGCAAAAATGGTCTCTGTGGTGGTTGGCAAATTTCTGCAGTTTTGGTCCAAAACGATACATTGGTGCACCACTGGTCCAATTTTGGATCTTTTTATGTTTTTGGTCCCTAAACACTTAAAAAGACGACTATGCCCTTATAATTTATATTTTACCATTTTTTTAATTGATGAAATACATAAATTAATTTAATTTATATTTTATTTGTTTTTTCTTCCTCAAAAACACACACACCGGTGAAAGAAACGAAGAAAGAAACAGGGACAGCCAAGGGTTGTCACCCTCAACCACCCACCGGTGACCCCCCCACCGTCGTGAACCACCACAAACGACCACTCTCTATCCCCCTCTTGTATTGTAGAATCCATTGCACCACCCACCCTTCACGTTTTCTGTTTTCCTTTTCTCCTTTTAATGCCAAGAACAACCACCACTAAGGAGTGGTGGTGTTGTTGTTGTTGTGACCACCGAACATCATTAGGAACCACCTATTCTCACCAGTTTTGCCAATCAGCAACAACCCAAACACACCCTTTGACCACTGCCACCTCCCCTCTCTCCCTTGCTTCTTTTCTCAGATAACAATAGCCCCACCAGAGGTGGCATCAACCTCCCAAGAACCACTGACTGCCACCCCTGTCTTTCCCCCTTGACGACGAGCAAACACCAACCCCCACTATGAGATCTTGACAAATGAAAACGATTTGTTTCTTATTGCTATCGATCAAAAGCATAAAGCATCATCCAAATCGATCAACCAAATTTAATCTCAAATTTTGAGAATGAAATCAGATCTCGGATGAGCTGGAATCGATTGAAACATAATCGATTGTTTACAACACATAAATCAGATATTTCAACACATAATGGATTCTACTTTTTCTCACTGATTTTTATTATGGTTTTGGGAATGGAATCTGCAATTAATAGCTACACTTTGGTCATTGGATCTATGTTTGTAACTGTTGCACACACCAACTGTTCGACAGATTGCTCCAAAGAATAATCATCTTCTAAAATGTTGTTTTTTTATTGGATTTGTTGTACATATTGTAAACCCAAATGTGCATATCGACGTTCTGCAACATCATACAAGAAACCATGGAGGGGAGGTGGAGAGGTTAGTAGAAAAACGGAGAAGAAAGGGAGGGAAAGAACAAACCAGAAACAACACAGCAGGTGGGGGTTCGTGGGTTTGCTCAACAACCGAGGGGAGGTGGAGAGGTTGACAACCGGTTTTTCCGATGGGATCTCTTCCTCGACCGTTAGCTCATCTCACCGGAGATGTGGCTTCGAGGAAAGCAGAGGTCGAGCAAAACAATAATAGAGGGCGTTTGGTGTGATGCGTCTTAACAGGAGGAGAGAGAGAGAGAGAGAGAGAGAGAGAGAGAGAGAGAGAGAGATGGAAGGGATAAGAGGGGTGGTTTGGGTTTTTTTTCTTTTTTTTCTTTTTTTTTTGAATTAGAATAATTAGAAAAGAAATTAAATTAAATTAAAAAGAAAATTATTTAAGGGCAGATTTGTCATTTCAGGTGGAGTATGGACCAAAACTACATATAAATGCCAACCATAGGGACCAAAACCACACAAAGTATCCGAAATTGGACTACTGATGCATCACTAAACCTTTTTGGCCCAAAACTGCAGAAATTTGACAACCACAGGGACTATTTTTGCAATTTTGTCTAGAACCTGGTTTTGAACCGGGTCATATATTATAAAAAGAGCACGGTTCCCATCCAAACAACCGGGTTGTATAAGGTTCATAGCGGCTCGCTTTTGCATAAGCAACTGGGTCTTATAATAATTAGAGAACCGAATTCTTTTTTCACATATAAAACCTGGTTGTTATACAAGCGTTAATGATTGGCTTAAAGCCTGCTTTCTAGATAAATAATCAGGTCTATTTGTACAATAATCAATTTTTTTATATTATTTTATGAAAATAATAATAGCAATGCCAATACAAACAGATCTACTATTCATTTGTTAGATTGCTACTTTTGCATTTATGAATAAAAAGTCCCAACTTAATTTCCAAACAAATTCCTATACATATTAAAATATATCAACACTAAGATCCAATAAAGCATCTAAAAAATTAGATGTTCTCTTATATATACCCTCTTGAGAGGATTTTGATCTCAGCTTCTTTCCAGCTTCCCACAAGTACCAATTTGGATGCATTTATTTTTAGCTTCACTCTTGAACATCCGACACATATAGTTATATAAAGTTAGATGCCACCATATCACATATAGGGTTGTCAATATACTATAACAATTGTGTTGAAGGATTTTTTTTATGTGTAATGACATTCTACGTTTTCTTACTCCTTAAAGTAAGACCATCATGTCCTTGAGATACAATAAACACCTTGAAACTCACACATACACATGAGAGAAAGTAATAGACCCGGTTGTAGCTTGTGTGATTTTAAACATGAGAAGATGGAAGTTGTGCTCCTAAAAGTCAATGAGATGTAATACTCATTTGACTATTACATTGGCATGCTCTCAAATCAAAATCACAACCAAAACACATTGACAAAATATAATTCATTATTTCAAGTTTCATGTTTCACCCAAACAAGTTCAACAAAATACTACTAAAGCTTCATATACAATTACCTCCAACAAGAAGGGACGTTAGTTCTTCTAAAGTTCTACCATCATGTCGTACAAATCTAAGAATCACAACACATTGACATTTTATTAATAACATCATGTGTCAATTATTGAACTACAGATACACTTGTTGGTAATTGGCTGTAATTACATAAAAGGATAAAGCTAACAGGAGTAAACATTACAGAATAATTAGGATTACAAGAAATATATGGTTGTCATATCGTTTATAAAGTTTGGTTTTAGAGTAAAGGCTAGTAGAGAAACTCTGGTTGGCATCTATAGACAAGTTTAAAGCAATTTAGTAGTTCTATTAGGTCTTCAAATTGTCATTTGATTTAGGCTTTTGCATAAAAATTTGTATGTTTTGCACTCGTTTACAGATGAATGGATAGGAAACACGAACAACCATCAACCCAATAACGAACCCTAAATTAGAATTTGCATATATATATATATATATATTAAACCAAAACAGATGATCGGTGACTCAAGTCATCTAAACAGATTCCAAAACTTATATGCATATAGAATAAGTTTCGGTTGAAATTATACCTCAATGACATTGTTTCAAAATACTACGGTCTTCGATTGGTATGGATCTAGTTAGAATACCAGCGATAAAGCTTTGAATTAACAATGTTTCAGAGTATTAGGGTTTTGGAGGTCTCTAACTTCCTAGGCTTTCACCGGTAGTGGTCGCGGAAAGGAGCTCCGAAATAGTATATGGGGTCAAATGGCGGGATATCGAAATATCGAAAACTGATAGGCAGGATACCAAATTTTAATGGCGGAATGTCAAAAATTAAGACAGTGTATTCTTTTTCCATCCCACACATATATTAATATTTATCCATTTTTTTATATATGGTAATATATCAATGTTTTATTTTTTTTAATCAATATTATTCAATTTTCTTTGTAGTCTTAATGCTAACCGATAAAAAAGTCTGGGCTTCGCCTCGAGTTGGGGCTTTTTTGTTTTTAATTTTTTTGTTTTGTGTTATAGGCAGGATGTGACAACCGTCAATTTTGGCCAAGTCAAAGTCAACTAAAGTCAACAAGTCAAACCGGTCAACTCATCTAACCCTTGTATATTAGGGTTTCCATTATGTTTCTTATTGAACAACTCGCAATCTTAATACAAAGTATCACTTAGAGTTTTCACGTCTTCGGAAATTCTAAACCCTAATTAGGGCAAGTGATGAAACTACTCGATAAAACACTATTCCTTGACCCTCGGGGGCATATAACAATCATAACAAAACTTAACGAGGTTTACGAACCTTGAATTACAGAGCCAAACACTCAAAAAGGTCACAAAAGAAGCCTCTCCCAATCTCTTTCACTCTAACTCTCCCAAATCTCTCTCTATATGAGAAATCTCTCCAAGTATGTCAAATCTCTCCTAAATCTCTCCAAGTATGTCAAATCTCTCCCAAATCTCTCTCAAAACCTCTTTTGAGTTTTGTAATCATTTGGGGCATCCCGACACTTGACTTGGTGAAAAACCATTTGAAACAGGATAATACCTTGAAAAATAGCCTTTTAGGGCCGAAGCCTCCCTATAGGGACCAAACCCTCCTTGAGCCGAAGCTCCAAGAACCAAATCCGAAGTCTCCTTAAGGAACCGCAACCATCAGACCGGAACGACTGAGCACTGGAACGGCTGAGGACCGAGGCGGATGAAGACCGCAGCGTTGAACCGAACCCGAAACTGGAGCACCGGACCTGACCCCCGCCTTCGGTCCCTTCTGATGAGATCTCTTGCGGTACCTGCTCGAACCGAAGTCCCTCCCCCTCCGGTTCTAATGCTGCTAAGACCGGAACCACGCCTCTGACTACGGATTTTCCCATTTTCCACCCGGTTTTCGACCACGACTCCGTTTTAAACCCGTTTTTAATTATTTTAACGAGGGATTTTCACCCAAACTTATATTTTGACATATAAGACCCCATATATTCATAAATTAAGCATATTTTTAGGGAAATCCTTATTTAAGAATAAAAATCTATTAAGTTAGATCTTGTGGTGGAGTGTTGACTTTGCCTTAGTGTATGACACAAGCAACCACCCCATGCCCACTCCATGACCAACCATTGTCCTTCCACCATACCTAGTCACTTCCATCGTCCTTCCCATCACTTTCTTCCAGACATACACTTGAACAAAAGGTAGAATCATTATCTCTCCTCTCTCATTTCTCTCATTTCCACCAAAGAACAAACACCTTTCTCTCTCACTTCTCTCTCTCTCAAATTCGAGATTCAAGGGCTGATCGTCAAGTTTTCTTTCACTTTTGGTAAGTAATATTATCCTCCTTATGATTATTTCACTTCCTTCTACCAAAATCATAGATTACTTACACAAATTCCATCACATTTGTGTTAGATCTTCGAACCTTCAAGGCATCTTCTAAGTGTTCTTGAGTTGAACACTTCCTTTTCTTCAACATCCATCCACTAAGAACACACAAGGTGAGTTCATACCCCTATATTTTCATGTTTTTCTTAAGTTTTAAGGGGGGGAATACAAGTTAAAACACCAAGAACACAACTAAACTCATTTAACAGCCTTCATCAGAAAAGTTTAACTCCATTCACGGACTGTTTTGTTCAACTTAAACATTTTAGTTTTCAAAACTGTATTAGATGCAAATAGTTCAGATTCATACCTTTAAAATGACTACTTGCACATCTCCATACGATTTTTCTACGGTTTATGGTGATTTTTACAAAACTGCCTATCATTTCAGAAACGAATTCGGACCAGTCTGTGAATATGAACGTTTTAACACAAGTTAAAGACTTCTAAAAATCATAATAAAAATTATGAATAAACTAGACACATTTTGTGAACTCTCAGAAGTTACGGATTTAGTTTTCGACTTCGTGTAACAATTATGAATAAACTAGACACACTTTGTATTATGTTGAGCAAAGTGTATAACAATAAGTTCTAAATATTGAATGTATTTTCTTGTTAGTTTATCATCATAAACTGAAATTTAGTCATTCATGATAAGGATTCTTCATTCATTTCGAACACATATAATAAGCTATAATAAGCATAGTTTATGGATTCTTACTACATGAGAAATGTTTTACTCTCAAAACAAATGGGTTTTTCATATATTACATAATAGTAATAGTTTATGGACTCGTAGCACTAATGTATTTTCATAAAAGGGGTTCTTTTACATTACAAACGTTTTGGATAAAATATAATAGGTATAGTTTATGTATCATTTACATTTCAAACTCATTTACCAAAGGTTTTCAGTTCAGTTCACGTAAATCTGTTAATGAATAAATTTGTGAGATATTCGCTTCGTGTTACCTTCATAGTAACAAAGTCAAAAGTCCTGTAAATTGTAACCAGAGTCTCTTATAGGGAGAACGTGATAGTTGTGTATAGATCTATATTGGGTCTGACAAGCCCGCACCTGAGCTGCATGCAACAGCTAGACCGGCAGGTCTGAGGTGACAAGTGTCATTTAACTTGCGACGCCTGAAGAACGTCGTATTACGAGGCCGTCTGAGTCTTAGCATGGTTATAATAGCTCACATGTGGTATTAACAAATCATAAGATTTACGGGTTTTACTTTTAAATTAAAGAGTTATGTCAATTTAACTCACATGAATTACTTTAAGTATGGAAAAATACTTGTATACTTTCGGTCTTAGGACTAAAGACAACACATAACACATAAAGTTTACGAGATTTTTCTCAAATCAAAAAGGGTTTTATGCCGATTTAAAATCACTTTTATATCTCTAAGTATGGAAAAATACTTGTTTATTTTCGGTCCTGGGATTTAGGACTACATAACTTTTATAAGGAAAATATTGGATTTTCTTTGGAAACATATTTCTGTTAAACTTCATTTCATCAAGAATTGTTAGACTTCAGCTATAATCGCTAAGTGTATATGCTAGGGTTATATAAGAATCTAGTCACAATCGACTTAGAATTGGTGGGCCCGCCTTATCTCCTGTTCCTTGTTTGGTTGTGGACCTAGGGCAGACCCATTATATTCAACGGTTTATTTAACTTAAATTTTATATAACTTATATACGATGGGCGACTATAGAAGGAATCTATGGGTCCTTCTAGGGTACATTATCGCATAACATAGAAGCATTCATTCCACACTTAAATAAGAAAATATTGGGTTCTCTGGAAACATACTTTGTCGCTTTTACAAGGAAAATGGTTTCTTTCTAAAACAAAACTCTTATGAACTCACCAACTTAATTGTTGACACTCTTTCAAAACTACTTGTATTCTCAGGAAATCAGTGAAACAGGAAAACCAACAGCATTTTGAGGATGGGACGATAAATTGTCAAACAATTCATTTTGTCATCATAATGTAATTGATTTTGAAACATGTAAACTTATTCCATGGTGTAACCTTTTCAATTATATTTATGATGGTTGTATTTACTTTGAGCACTATTATACTCGTTGTTGTGATACTATACATGAAGTCCTCCACCCCCGGACGTTTCCGCCATCCTTGGTTTGGGGGTGTGACAGATTGGTATCAGAGCATTGTTTATAGTGAACTAAGTATATCGAACCACATAAGATATACAAACTATAGATGCATTGGGACTAAGGTCTCTGATTTAACATTTTTCAAATAACTATACTCTTAGAAATAAATAGTTTCTTGTTAAAAGTATACATGCATGCATACATACTAAGGTCAGCATCATTCTAGAACAAAACAAAAGTAATGATTGTTGAATGGCCCAAGTAGGCTTGGGAATGTATAGTCAGGTCTGGGAATGACATAGCCTGATCAACTATGTCTAACCCGGAAGTGATTAGCATATGCCCGAGAATGGTTGTGGCGTTACAACAAGTCTAAAAACTTACCAATTCTATCTACAAACAAACATTGAAAAGCATAAGTCAAACATTAAAAATACTATAGGAGTATTTTGTGATAATATAACCAACTTATGTGAAAACTAAAGACCCCTGTTAGTAGGTCTTTAACGAATGAGTGCATTCGCCTAGGTTATACATAATTAAAGATATTATAGACTCAGAATCTATGACTATTGCTCTACTTCATGTTCCTTGTTTGGTTGTGGACTTAGAGTAGAGTCATTTATTCGAAGGTCTATTCTATCTCAGATTATGTATAACTGGTATGCACTATGTGATTATAGACATGACTGATAAGGATCACCCCCCTATAAGTAATTAATTATAGGGTTAGACGCCTATTAATTATCTCTTCCACTCCTATTCTCGCACGTATAACATAGCAAGATCCTCCTTACCAGGCGACCCCTACTTTCCCAACCAGGGAAACTGTGGATGGTTATGAGAAGAATCAGAAGTGGAACCGGAGGTAATCAACCCTCCATGCATAGCCAGGGTTCCCGCGAACCGTTTCGACTACATCGGACCTATGCCCCGTTGGGCAACCGTGATCGAGGGTTGGAGTCGATAGCAATGACAACAATCACCATGTGGAGACCAACGAGGTTGCTATGACCTCAACCACCGGGGACCGACTGATAGAGCCCTCCCAGCGAAGACCCGACAGATCGCGAACATCGGGGATTAAAATAGGGAGACTACAAACCGAGTTCGGAAACTGCGCGCTACTATAGACCCTACAGTCTCACGTACCCGAGACTTGGAAAGAGACTGCTATTTCAGAGACCAACTTTCTTTTTAGGATCTTATCGCCGCTCGGGCAGAGGCAAAAGAGTAACAGGGTAGGCACACGACATTCGAAGAGAGAATGGTTGCAGCCAAGCGTGGATTGGCAGAGCTGCAAGGTGCATCGACTTTGCCTCAAGCATCGCGAGGGACGGATCGTCGTGAGTAGAGTTCATACCGCTCACAAGACCTTGTAAATTAGGTTCATGAGTATGCGTTGGTGCTACTCTATTCTAGGTGTAAGCACAACACTGCGATTTAAGCGGTTATACTAATCGAGAGATCTATTTGCTATCAAAACTTTTCCTTGCATGGATGTGAGGTAGACCTGCATCGAGGTCAAAATTTTCTCTGAAACCATAATTACTAGAATCATATTAACAAGATGGGCTTAGGACATACCTAACAGACTCGAAGGCCTATTTAGTCTTAATTATATAACTAAGCATACATCAATTGGTCGTAAGAAGGACCTAGCGTGGATCAAATTACAAGGTTTCACTTGGATACAGAACTACTAAAATACATGGGTTTATTATATATATATATGCTTTCATTATGAATTGCTTTCAGAACACCATAAACAACGGAATACGTTACAATTTGAACTAAGATAAACTTAGTTGGAAAAAC
Organism: Lactuca virosa; assembly: GCF_052849685.1. Taxonomy (NCBI): domain Eukaryota; kingdom Viridiplantae; phylum Streptophyta; class Magnoliopsida; order Asterales; family Asteraceae; genus Lactuca; species Lactuca virosa. Next base: position 155,611,995 of record NC_136427.1, on the reverse strand, counting down.
TCGCGACGTATAGCCATTCTAAAGACTCGTTACCGTCTCACCTTTAAACATTTTGGTTGAGAGGTGCCTTCTTCGTAGACCTATAGGGTGCGATAATACCAGCACTAATACACCGGATCCCATCAAAACTCCTCAGCTAAGTGTGTTTGGACAAACATGATTCTAAGATAAGTAAAGCTTAACGCCTGTACGAAACCTACTTCTACCCACTACCATAACTCCGTCTCAGGAACGTTAGCAGAAACACTAAGAATAGTACAGCAATGTGCAAAAATTTATATATGTGAATATAAATTGTAAGAATGCACTTGAGATAATTATCCCCACTCACGAAGTCGTTTTTTTTCATCGTGAAACAGAGCTATGTCTTCACCAAGAGGCAACCAACCAACTAGCAAGGCGCCAACCCTGCAGATAGACTCTGCTACTTTTCAAGCGGCAGTCACGGCAGCCGTGACAGCCGCCATGGCGCAAATCAATGATAACAAAGCCAACGGAGGTGGAAGCGATGTCGGAAATACTAATTGCTGCAACAATAAGGGACACCAGCGAGTGTCTACCAACAAAGACACCTCAGACCACAAACCTAAGAGTAATAAACGAAAGTTTTGGAACAAAAAGGAGCGCAACCTATCTCAAAGATTCGCTAAAAGACAACAACCCATGGCCACCCCTGCTAATACAACAGCAGTCACGACACATGCCTCGGTACTAGCCACAAAGCCTGTCACCCAAGCGCCGGCCAGACCATATAAGGGATCACTCCCAAAGTGTAACAAGTGTGGCTTCCATCACAATGGGGTTTGCCGGGTGATGCACTGTAAAAACTGCAACAAGAACGGACATACTGCCCGTTTCTGCAGGAACCAGACCCAGCACCTCCCTTCAATCACCAACACCAAGGTAGGCCCAGTATGCTACCTATGCGGTGAAACGGGACACTTCAAGAGGGAATGTCCAACTGAGAATAATGACGGGGGAGCAGGAGGAGTGTGACGAACAAACCAGCAGGAGAAACAAGGGAACCTTTTTAGGACTTTTGTAACGTTTCTAACGACAAAAATGTTTAGGTACCATATGTTTGTAATGAATTTGGTATGCTTGCTAAAATTATCGTCTTTCTAAGAGTAGTTAAAATACTCCCTTGTTCAAATCAAATCAAAGACACTCGTATATGACCTTAAGATCATTACCGGTGAGCTGTGTCGACCTTGGGTATACATCAGGGTTAATTATAATCAAGTACTAAAGACTTAAAGCAAATAATTCCATCCTGACCCCTGTTCCATGATTAGTAGTGGGGTTGGGGTAGAGCCACCCACTCGACGATTTCACCAATATCAAATTACATACGACGTACATATACCGCTCGATCATAGAGTGACATGTCAGGGATCATGATATCAAGTATCATTGCTAGCTATCAGAACCCACTCACTACCAGTGCTAGTTGCTGTAGTATGAACCATCTGCGGTAATAATAACATCGAGCAAAACGGAACACACTGAAAAGAAACACAAGATACTCTATCCCTCTAATGAGCATTTCTTGCAAATACAGCTTAACACATGTTTTACCTAAAAAGATACTGTTGTCGTCACTCGATTTCGATTAATATAGTCCTCACTTTCCTGACTAAACGGCTACGAAAAGACCTTTCACCTAATCTCAAAAAACCTTCGTCCCTCATAAATACAAATCCAACACGGACCTCCAGGCCATCTCTCGCCGCGAAACCCCAAAACACTCACCAGAGGAGTATTATACCCTCCGAAACCTTACCACAAGTAATTCCAGAAGACCCTTCCGGAATGTCACGCATGCAACAGATAAGGCTCAAGCATAAAAGCTTGGGACGAATACGGTTAGTCTACCACCACTACGTGTATACGCGAGGATAATGTATAATTAAGATTCTACGGACATTGGATGTGTGCTTCCGCCCTATTTCCTGTTCCTTGCCTGGTTGTGGGCTTAAGGCAGGGCCACCCATCCGAATGCCCTTGTAATCTTAATGATATATGACTAGTTTACATCAAGTGATTATAAAAGAACTGGTAGGGCTTATAATGCGAATTTCATCACAATTTGTGGAAGCATTCGTAATACTAATACTCACAAATTACATTATAAAATATTCATAGTGGTAATACCAAGTATAAAGCGGAGAGCATAAAGGCACACGTAAGATACACTATAATTCCAAAACAATGACTCCTTTAAATCTACTCAGCTCAAGTTACAATAAGAAATTCCAAGGTCGTCATTTAACATCAGGCGGATTGTTCCCCACCATATCAATTTCTTATACTACGAAAGGTTCCCCCATCTTTCCTCCAAATTCTTGAAGTCCCAGTCGAAACACTAATTTCGGGACGAAATTCTTTCTAACGGGGGGATGATGTGACAACCGTCAATTTTGGCCAAGTCAAAGTCAACTAAAGTCAACAAGTCAAACCGGTCAACTCATCTAACCCTTGTATATTAGGGTTTCCATTATGTTTCTTATTGAACAACTCGCAATGTTAATACAAAGTATCACTTAGAGTTTTCACGTCTTCAGAAATTCTAAACCCTAATCAGGGCAAGTGATGAAACTACTCGATAAAACACTATTCCTTGACCCTCGGGGGCATATAACAATCATAACAAAACTTAACGAGGTTTACGAACCTTGAATTACAGAGCCAAACACTCAAAAAGGTCACAAAAGAAGCCTCTCCCAATCTCTTTCACTTTAACTCTCCCAAATCTCTCTCTGTATGAGAAATCTCTCCAAGTATGTCAAATCTCTCCCAAATCTCTCCAAGTATGTCAAATCTCTCCCAAATCTCTCTCAAAACCTCTTTTGAGTTTTGTAATCATTTGGGGCATCCCGACACTTGACTTGGTGAAAAACCATTTGAAACGGGATGATACCTTGAAAAATAGCCTTTTAGGGCCGAAGCCTCCCTATAGGGACCAAACCCTCTTTGAGCCGAAGCTCCAAGAACCAAATCCGAAGTCTCCTTAAGGAACCGCAACCATCAGACCGGAACGACTGAGCACTGGAACGGCTGAGGACCGAGGCGGATGAAGACCGCAGCGTTGAACCGAACCCGAAACTGGAGCACCGGACCTGACCCCCGCCTTCGGTCCCTTCTGATGAGATCGCTTGCGGTACCTGCTCGGACCGAAGTCCCTCCCCCTCCGGTTCTAATGCTGCTAAGACCGGAACCACGCCTCTGACTACGGATTTTCCCATTTTCCACCCGGTTTTCGACCACGACTCCGTTTTAAGCCCGTTTTTAATTATTTTAACGAGGGATTTTCACCCAAACTTATATTTTGACATATAAGACCCCATATATTCATAAATTAAGCATATTTTTAGGGAAATCCTTATTTAAGAATAAAAATCTATTAAGTTAGATCTTGTGGTGGAGTGTTGACTTTGCCTTAGTGTATGACACAAGCAACCACCCCATGCCCACTCCATGACCAACCATTGTCCTTCCACCATACCTAGTCACTTCCATCGTCCTTCCCATCACTTTCTTCCAGACATACACTTGAACAAAAGGTAGAATCATTATCTCTCCTCTCTCATTTCTCTCATTTCCACCAAAGAACAAACACCTTTCTCTCTCACTTCTCTCTCTCTCTCTCTCAAATTCGAGATTCAAGGGCTGATCGTCAAGTTTTTTTCACTTTTGGTAAGTAATATTATCCTCCTTATGATTATTTCACTTCCTTCTACCCAAATCATAGATTACTTACACAAATTCCATCACATTTGTGTTAGATCTTCGAACCTTCAAGGCATCTTCTAAGTGTTCTTGAGTTGAACACTTCCTTTTCTTCAACATCCATCCACTAAAAACACACAAGGTGAGTTCATACCCCTATATTTTCATGTTTTTCTTAAGTTTTAAGGGGGGGAATACAAGTTAAAACACCAAGAACACAACTAAACTCATTTAACAGCCTTCATCAGAAACGTTTAACTCCATTCACGGACTGGTTTGGTCAACTTAAACATTTTAGTTTTCAAAACTGTATTAGATGCAAATAGTTCAGATTCATACCTTTTAAATGACTACTTGCACATCTCCATACGAGTTTTCTACGATTTATGGTGATTTTTACAAAACTGCCTATCATTTCATAAACGAATCCGGACCAGTCTGTGAATATGAACGTTTTAACACAAGTTAAAGACTTCTAAAAATCATAATAAAAATTATGAATAAACTAGACACATTTTTTGAACTCTCAGAAGTTACGGATTCAGTTTTCGACTTCGTATGATTTTTCTATGATTTTTCTAAAACAATGCAGAAAGGTTAAAAACTAGTTAACAGCTTATAACTTTCATAACACTTTGTATTATGTTGAGCAAAGTGTATAACAATAAGTTCTAAATATTGAATGTATTTTCTTGTTATTTTATCATCATAAACTGAAATTTAGTCATTCATGATAAGGATTCTTCATTTATTTCGAACACATATAATAAGCTATAATAAGCATAGTTTATGGATTCTTACTACATGAGAAAGGTTTTACTCTCAAAACAAATGGGTTTTTCATATATTACATAATAGTAATAGTTTATGGACTCGTAGCACTAATGTATTTTCATAAAAGGGGTTCTTTTACATTACAAACGTTTTGGTTAAAATATAATAGGTATAGTTTATGTATCATTTACATTTCAAACTCATTTACCAAAGGTTTTCAGTTCAGTTCACGTAAATCTGTTAATGAATAAATTTGTGAGATATTCGCTTCGTGTTACCTTCATAGTAACAAAGTCAAAAGTCATGTAAATTGTAACCAGAGTCTCTTGTAGGGAGAGCGTGATAGTTGTGTATAGATCTATATTGGGTCTGACAAGCCCGCACCTGAGCTGCATGCAACAGCTAGACCGACAGGTCTGAGGTGACAAGTGTCATTTAACTTGCGACGCCTGAAGAACGTCGTATTACGAGGCCGTCTGAGTCTTAGCATGGTTATAATAGCTCACATGTGGTATTAACAAATCATAAGATTTACGGGTTTTACTTTTAAATTAAAGAGTTATGTCAATTTAACTCACATGAATTACTTTAAGTATGGAAAAATACTTGTATACTTTCGGTCTTAGGATTAAAGACAACACATAACACATAAAGTTTACGGGATTTTTCTCAAATCAAAAAGGGTTTTATGCCGATTTAAAATCACTTTTATATCTCTAAGTATGAAAAAATACTTGTTTATTTTCGGTCCTGGGATTTAGGACTACATAACTTTTATAAGGAAAATATTGGATTTTCTTTGGAAACATATTTCTGTTAAACTTCATTTCATCAAGAATTGTTAGACTTCAGCTATAATCGCTAAGTGTATATGCTAGGGTTATATAAGAATCTAGTCACAATCGACTTAGAATTTGTGGGTCCGCCTTATCTCCTGTTCCTTGTTTGGTTGTGGACCTAGGGCAGACCCATTATATTCAACGGTTTATTTAACTTAAATTTTATATAACTTATATACGATGGGCGACTATAGAAGGAATCTATGGGTCCTTTTAGGGTACATTATCGCATAACATAGAAGCATTCATTCCACACTTAAATAAGAAAATATTGGGTTTTTTGGAAACATACTTTGTCGCTTTTACAAGGAAAACGGTTTCTTTCTAAAACAAAACTCTTATGAACTCACCAACTTAATTGTTGACAGTCTTTCAAAACTACTTGTATTCTCAGGAAATCAGTGAAACAGGAAAACCAACAGCATTTTGAGGATGGGACGATAAATTGTCAAACAGTTCATTTTGTCATCATAATGTAATTGATTTTGAAACATGTAAACTTATTCCATGGTGTAACCTTTTCAATTATATTTATGATGGTTGTATTTACTTTGAGCACTATTATACTCGTTGTTGTGATACTATACATGAAGTCCTCCACCCCCGAACGTTTCCGCCATCCTTGGTTTGGGGGTGTGACACAGGATTATAATTTTACTTTTTTTCAATTAAGGCTTTTTACTTTGAAAGGTTTATAAAACTGAGATTAAATAGTAGGCTCTTAAAAGCTTTTTTTAAAACTAAAATTAAAAGTCAAAATAGGGTAATCTGTAAGTTATTGTATGTGGGCATATTTTTAAATACAAATGGCTTAATAAATAAAATGGGGTTTTTGAATGTCAGGGAACACATGGTTTGTAGCTTATGTGTCGATGTATTAGGTTGGATCAGACATGGTAGAGGGGTTGTTAAATTGAGTAACATCAGCCTTCCGTTGTGAATTTCGTGGATTTGGACGACAAGAAGGAAAATCGGTTTGTTTAGCCCTCTGCCAACAATCAATGGCTTCATGACCAGGTTTATTGCATAATTGACACATTGGTCAGCGTTGTCTTGTGTATGTGCTTTGAGATGAGTTGGAATTTTGCCCCTGAACATGTAATTTTTTGTTTGATCGATTGACATAGAGGGCAGTGGATGCTTGTGGGGATGAAGCCTATCGAAGGTGTTCTTGTTCTATGCGAGCTTCCTATTGAAGGAGAAGACCGGTGAGATCATCAATGGACAAAGTTTCACTCTTCGTCATGAAGGCATTAGTGAATGCACTATACAATGAATCAAGACAGTAGAGAATGTATCCAGTCAAATCTTCATCATTCACATAATAAAGATTTGCAGTTAGAGAGTTCGCAATTGAGCGTTTTTGTTCAACATATTCAACGATCGTCATGGATCCTTTAGAAAGGGTTTGGGGTTGGGCATTTAGATGCATGCGACATGCCCTTGTTTGGGCTTGAAAATTATTTTCAATAGCCTATCAGACCATTTAGGAAGTGTGACATCAGGTCACGATAGATAGGGCTCACTCAGATAGGGTTTATTGGAGCCATAAGAGAACAAGGCAATCACGCTTTTTCCAAGTGATAAATTCTGCTTTTTCCTCATGATTCAAGTTTATGCTCTTTATGGTTAGTTTTCGTCCCTTTCATGGATACTCTTGGAATTTGGGGAACTCCATAGCTTGATATGACACTTTTCTGGCCAATGGACATCTATTAAGTGAGAAAAAGGTACATGCTTGGGTTTTCTTGATCCCATGCACAAAGCCTTAGCTTTTAGAGAACTTATTGGACTCAGGGTTGTAGATATTGACTTGTGGTGATGTCTTATTAGATAAAGTTGGAAACTTTATCCATTAAATCATTGAAAAGACCAAATCTGAAGTTTTGAGCCTTGATCTGTAAGGAGTAAGCTCTTGATGAAGAAAAAAGTATTATGACCGAAACCACAACATGGCCAAGGAAGTCCTACGACATGGTGGTGCACTGGAACGCGATTGTTTTGTCTGGACTTGGCCATGACGCGACCAAGGATTCACCGTGGCATGGTGGTCGTTGACCCGATTATCTGTAGACCGTTGAATGTTGACTTTTGACCAGTTTGACCTTGGTTCAAACTTAAGTGATTTGTGTTCTTGATTTAGGTTCGATATTTAATTGGTACTAGTCGGTTCGCGGGTCTAGTCAGTGCGACGAGTTGAGAGTGTAGTTGTGCTTCTCCGGTTTTTCTATTCAGATGAGTCTTCTCACTATGTGATAGTTTCATTTTATTTACTTTATTTTATAGTTTATTTGTGCTATTTGAAGACTATTATGAGATTTTGGTGATTTTTATAAAAGTGTTTTGCATTTGAACTTCATTCTATCTATATTTTTTATTCATGAGTTTAGATGTATATGTAGTGATTAGTTGGCCAGTTTCTTAAATAAGTAATGGATCTTCAAATTAGCAAGCAAAAAATGGTTCATGTGATAGTTGTCACTTCACACAATAATAAAAAACACTTTATCTAACATGGGAGTGAAATAATATTAACTCCTCTTAGATTTGATGGCATTTTTATTCTTAATGCTAGTTAATTTTCAAAAATTACATGCTTAATGGAAATTGTAACTTTAGCTAAGGAAATATGATATGAGCTCCTCTAGCGATTTTACTAACTAAAAAAATTCTAGGTAATCTCAAGCTTCTTAGATTGTTATAGAGGAAATATGATATGAGTTCCTCTAGCGATTTTGCCTCGGCAACCACCACTATGTCATGTATAACATTGTATATCCTCTATGTGTTAGGATAGAGGTATTGTTAGAGTACATGTATGCTAGTGACTATGATAACTCCTTGTTATGTATGCGTAGTATAGGACACTTGGTATCATGATATGTGTAACATCCCAAAAATCACAACCAATTTAAACTTTTCAAAACAACCCATTTACTAAAAGAAGTGTTTACAACACCATTGTTTCCAAAACATTATTTAAAATCAGAGTCTCCCAATATCCAGTCAGTCATAAAACCAAGGATGTGTATGGTCACGTCTTCACCTTGTCACGGTCATCTGAAGTACCAGAAACAAAACTAAAACTGTAAGCCAACGCTTAGTGAGTTCCCCCAAAGTACCACCACGAAAACATAACAAATAACAACATGTAATGGGTCCACAGCTAAAAGACTGGATTACCCCTGAGCTGACAATATGAGTTTGGCTTGCCTACCTGACCCACAACTCATATCTGGCTTGCTCCTGAGCCCACAACATAAGAATGGCTTGCCCTCGGGGCCCACAACTTATGTCTGGTTTACCCCTGGCCCAATCAGTCATCGGACTAGAATGCCAATATATAACAGGTCAACTCTGTGATCGGACTGGAATACCTTCGGGCCCTCAGTACGAATCCGGCATACCAATCGGCCCTCAGCACATATGTGGAATGCTCCCGAGCCCTCAGTGTGAGTATGGCATGCTAATCGGGCCCTCAGCTCATATCTGGAATGCTCCCGAGTTTGTTGGCTACATCACAAAGCAGTACAACCTCAACCCAATACAATATGTCGACATATGCATAACAGATAAACATATAATCAGTCAATAGGCAAACAGGCAGATCTACAGATCACTACCGCATGACAACATCCTACAAACTAGGGTACATATCTAACAGATCACTACATCATAGAAAAATATGGTAAACCATGATATCAATCCAATGGGCCGGCCATGGTGCCTTCGACACGAAAGTACAATGAAGAAAACTCACCTCTAACTGTCACTTATCCATCCAGATAACCAATTCTCAAACACAATCCAAAATACCCCTAGGTCAAACTTGGTCAAAATCAGGTAAAAGTCAAAATTCACAAAAAGTCATCTGATTCAACCCAACTGAGTATGCCCGGCGTACTTAACTGTACGCCCAACGTAAGCATTGGTTGACCAGGCACGGGCCTGTTGACTACGTACGCATATCGTACGACTTGTACGCCCAACGTAAACAGTTGGCTGCCAACCTAACTCATTAAGTAATTAATCCTTAAGCCCTTAAGTCCATTTTCCAGATCTAAGTCCAAAATTATGTCTTTGACCATAAAGTTTCAAACTTTATGGTTTGGCATGGCCATTAAGGGCCCAACACCAAAGATTCTAACCTCTTAATCCATTAAGACCATGCATGAGAAGAAACTAGTGTCCAAGATTACATTTTTATTACTCAAGAGGCTCCAAAACCTCTAAAATGACAACTCAAATGGATTAGAGTAACCCCTACTCATAATACCAAGCTTAGGGGGCAAAAGAACATAAAATCATGCCCAAAACAAGATCTAAGTATAACTTCACCAAGTTCATAACTTTATACCTCCAAGAGATGTCAAATGTGATAGGATTTAAGCATAACATACAACCCAATGTGTGCATGCAACCCTAAATAAGATCTACATTTTCTCTAATTGAACATACAATATGAACAACTGATAAACCTTAGATCTCTAGTATATAATCGAAATTAACACAATTAGGGTTATGAGACATACCTTTGATTGTTATGTACTAATAACAATCTTAATCCAAGTATTCTTCAACCTTGAGAGCAAGCGTTACAAGTGTCACGCCTCTAGTAGATCACACCCACACTTAGCAAGAGGATGAGAGATGAGAGAGGAAGAGGGAGCTTGAAATTTCGGATGCTCTTCTTAGGGTTACAGGTGGCCGAAAATACCAAGGGTGAGGCTCCTTATATAGTGAGGTAACTTAGAGCCAAAGCTAGGGTTTTAGGAGGAAACCCTAATTCCTTAGCTTAAGGACCAAGCAGCCTATGAACTCCCTTCCAATAGCTATTGGACGAAAATTCTAGGGCCTTCCTAGAAGTTTTCGTCCAATCCATCCAATGGAGGTTCTAGAGCTTCAACCCTCAACTATCAATAAATTGTCAAACAGTCCCTGCTCTTTTAATTATTCAATTAATCCCAAAATTAATTCTAATTAATTTCTTATTAACTATTAATTAAATAATATGATTTCCAATTGATATATTATTTCCATAATACATTAATAGATAATTCATTTCAATTTATTAATAAAATAATAAATTCTTCCTCTCTTTCAATAGTTCATCCTATCTAGTTGCCATTATGAGGGCAACCCAAAAGGATTGTGCTACTATCAATTCAAGTATATACCAATTATAGTTATGGGCTTAGACACCTAATCCACAGTCTCCCACTTGGATTAGTCTAATAACTATAGTTGCCAGTATAACTTCAAAAACCGATTAGCAAATTGTAGCTCTCAAAGTCATTGACGAACTCTGACCTAGTCAGTTATGTGTCCTAAGATAAGTGATCATATAATCCTCCGTTCTGCAAGATATCATGTGGACAAACGACATGGAACAAAATCAATCTAATTGTCCAATACTTTGTTTCCCGATTTCCGATTTTTAATGACAAAGAACTACTAATCGAACACATCAATTTAGTCGTGGTCGGGCCCGACACTATAAGTCAACACCAAATCATCGAGGGGCCCAAGATATCGCTTTTCCCGTTAGGGAAAAAGGAACAGATAAACTTTAACTTATATGCTTTCACTATTTACTCGTCAAATCATGCACAACAATACGTTTTATAACATAAAGTTACTAATGCGTTTACGTATCATCAATGCACAACCAACTTGTAAACAACAACTTATATATATCTCTGTTTAAAGATTATAAGATATTATCGTCTCAGAATTACTCGTGATGAATTCGATGAAGTAATTCTTTGAGCGTGGGTTAATCCAATACTTAAATCCCCATTTCAAAACTTTTGCTATGTCTAAACCCTTAGACAATCTATAATCTGATTCATGACAGTCTTGATTCATTACTTACTTCCAAAAGTATGATCGACTGTGGATATTTGAATAATCCAATTATTCTTGAAGTAAAAAATACAAAATGAAACACAATAATAAACAATTGACAAATGATAGTAAACAACACTTATAAATAATTCTTTATTATTTAATCATCATAAGTCAATTACATTTACTTAGTTACAAGTTTCTAAATATCTATCTAACTATTAAAACTAATATCATACTTCAGACCAATGCTCATTGCATGTTAAACGTGCTTAACCCTGTTGGATTAGGCGTCTAAGCCTATAACTATAATTGGTATGAACTTGATTTGATAGTAGCATGGTCCTTTTGGGTTGTCTTCACTTTAGCAACTTGACAGGATGACTTATGGAGAGAGAGGTTAATAATTGATTTATTAATATATTATGAGAATAATATATTAGTTCGAAATAATATTATTTAATTAGTATTTGATCAGAAATTAATTTGGAATTAATTTTGGTATTAAAGGAACTGATTAAAAGAACGAGGACTGTTTTGCAAATCATTGATAGTTGCAAAACTTGCTGTTGGACTCCTTTTGAAAGGAGTGGACGAAAACTATAGGGAGGCCCTATAGAATTCGTCCAAGGCTTCTAGAAGAGGAGGTCCATGGACTGTTTAAGGCCTAAGCAGCAAAATTAGGGTTTCCACCTGAAAACCCTAGCAGCCTCAACTATTTAAAGACCCCTTCACCTAGGGTTTTCGGCCAATGCTTAGAGCATAGAAATCCTAGCCGATTTTCTGCATATTCCCTCCTTTCTCCTCTCATCCTCTTGCTACAAGTGTTTATGAGGCATAAGAGGTGCAACATTTGAGGCACTAAGCTTTCAAGAGTCAAGATCAATCAAGGAATTCTTGTTATTGCTACATAACAAGCAATGTAATATTCTTAACCCTTTTATATATTAACTTTTAAATAAATATGCTAGATCTAGGGTTATTGCTTTGGAATTTCATTTGCATGTTCAATTAGTGAAAAACCTAGATCCAAAGCAATTAGGGTTGCATGGTCACGTAGGATGTTGTTATGCTCAAAACCCATTAGTGGTATCAGAGCCTAGGATGTTTTTCATTTTAATTTGATGCATTGGTGAGCTGTCCAAAGCAGAAGCAAAAAACAATCACAATCTTTTGCAGAACTCGACGAGTTCAATGAGGAACTCGACGAGTTGGGTCGACTCGACGAGTTCATAGCCTGAATCGACGAGTTGACTCGTCAGATGCCTGATTTTTCGATTTTCAGATCTTGTTTGGATTAGGATAATTACGATAATTCGTTTTTAATACCTTAAATTGAATTTTCTGAATGGTAATCTGATTTCCTTATCAAATAAGATTGATTTGGTCAAATTTTAAGATAATGATAAAATTATTTTATTAATTTAATTATTTAAAATTTGATCTAGTAGTTTTGAAAAGTTTCAAACCACACCCTTTAGTTTTGGAATTTAAAATTTAATTAAAAGTTAAATTCTGAAATCTTAAATTCTAGAACCCTAGTATTTTATAGGGTTTAAAATACAACCTTATAGTATTATAAAATTAAAAGTTTAATATATATATATATATATATATATATATATATATATATATATGTATGTATGTATAAGAAAAGTCAGTCTTACTGTTAGTAGGCCTCATTCATGAAGCTGGTCTGTAAGGGGTGTTTAAGGAAGCGGCCTATAAAATGACCGCCATTGGGTATCCATTCTTACCCACCGCACTCTTGACTAGTGTATGGTCATTAGCCGAACAGGTAGGATAGGACATTAATCTTTCATTAATAAGTATAATGATAAATATAAAGTAACTAAATGTTTTTATAAATTCCCAATCATAGTTACTTTAGGAAAATATGAATTTGATGCTAATCCATGAAATGCACATTGCACTTGGTCAAGTCGTTAGTGGAGTGTGTGTAGCTAACCGACACACTAACTTGGATTAACAAAGGGAGACAATGGGTAGCTCCTAAATTATCATTGATCAATGGAGCGTGTGTGGTTAACCGACACATTGATTGGGTGGTAAATGACATCGAGAGTACCAAGATAATTTGCATGGTTATTCACACCTTGTTTGTGATCCTCGGTATCCTAGTGACAAACTTGAAGGCCATAATCGAGATTAAACATGCCATTGAATAGTTCAATGAATCTCAAAGATCTAGGAATTTCATTTCATTCAGAACCTAATTCATTTAAAATTTCGTTTTCATGGTGGAATTGGTAAATTGTCATTTACCTACCTTTAAATAATTTACAATTGGATTACGGCATCCCTCTTCCGAATTGTGAATTATTGTGTTGGGTCCTATCCTTAATATTTCATTTTGGGTGTTATATTAAGGATTCCTTATCTAATCAAAACTTGTCCTTCTTCTTTTGCAGGTTTCTACCGTAAACAACGCTTCCGGTTCCTCCAACGACAACAACTCCTCAAACTCTTTCTCGCTCTTGAACATTTGCGCAAGGGTCACATTCGATGGTCCCAATTTCAATTATTGGATCCGAAACATCCGAATAGCCTTGCGTTACAAGCACAAGGAATACGTCCTCGATAAATAGTTGAACGAGATAGATGAAACAAAAGCTACTCCTGAAGAAATGGCTGAGTATAGGGACTATGAAAGGATGCTACAAAGTGTCCTACATTATGGTGGCGACTATGACTCCTGAGCTACAATGGTTCTATGAGGACTATTAGCCTTACGCGATGTTTTAGGACTTGATGGAGAAGTATCATCAAAGTACACGTCAAGAAAGGTATGAGATAGTCAGGTCACTCATTACCACCAAGATGAAGGACGGAGAGTCCGCCACGACCCAGCTGCAATGCATGCAGAGATATGTGGATCGTTTACTCAAGCTAAATGTGAACTTTGATTAGGATTTGGCTATTGACATAGTCTTGCACTCATTGCCTCCTTGCTATGACCAATTCAAGATAACTTATCATTTGAGAAAAGAGGAAGTTACTTTAAGTAAACTTCAAGGCTTGCTGAGAACTACTGAAAGTGGATTGAAAGGAAAAGGTGTTGAATCCACTCCTACTGCTGCTGCTCCAGCCCTGGCTATTAGACAAGGAAAGGGGAAAAAGAGGAAAGCTCCCTCAAAGCAAAATTGGAAGGGAAAGTATCATGATGGGTCTTTTGGTAGTGGAACCAAAGGAAAAACCAATTCTGCTCCCCCTGCCTCAGATCCGAAAGAGGCAACATGTTTCTACTGCCAAGACAAAGGGCATTGGAAGAGAAGCTGCCCTAAGTACCTGCAAGACATTAAGGATGGCAAGATCAACCCTACCTCGACAGGTATTTACACTATTTTTTCTAAAAATTCATCGCATTCTAATTCTTGGGTCCTTGATACATGATGTGGTTTTCACATTTGTTCTGACTTGCAGTGACTAAGAGTAAGTAGGAATGTGGAGCTTGGGAAGATAAACCTAATAATGGGCAATAGGAGATCGTCACCTGTTACCAAGATTGGCGTTTATTCTTTAAAGCTTAGTAGTTGATTATTTTTAGACTTGAATAAACGTTGTTACTCGTCAGAAATGACGAGGAATATTATTTCTTTTCATTGTTTATACAGACAAGGCTTTAGATATTCATTTAATAATGAAATCGGTTCTATTAATGCTTATTATAATGGTGTATTTTATTTTGAAGCATTGCCTTGTGATGGTGCATATGAAACTATGATGGTTGTAGACAATTTAGGAAATAGTGTGTTGCATATTGATCCGTCTAATGGTTTAGACAAAGCATACTTGTGGCGTTGTCTTCTTGGACATGTCAACAAGAAGCGCATTACCCAACTCCAAAAGGATAGAGTGCTGGAATCATTTGACCTAAGGTTGGATGATACATGTGAGTCTTGTTTGCTTGGAAATATGACTAAATCACCTTTCACTGGTACTTGTGAAAGAGGTGAGGGATTGTTGGATCTCATACACACCGATTTGTGTGGGCCCTTCAGATCCACCACAAGGGATGCGAGTCGATTTTATGTGACTTTTACCGATGATTATAGCAGATATATATATATATATATATATATATATATATATATATATATATATATATATATATATATATATATATATATATATACTTAATTAAGCATAAGTCAAAAACCTTTGAAAAGTTCAAAGAGTTAAACATGAAGATGAAAATCAATTGGGCAGGAAGATCAAGATGCTTAGATCCGACAGGGGTTGTGAGTATCTTAGTATCGAGTTCCATGACTACCTCAAGGAATGTGGAATTGTTTCACAATTGACACCTCCTAGGACTCCACAGCTTAATGGTGTGGCTGAGCAGCATAATCGAACCTTGTTGGACATGGTTCGTTCCATGATGAGTCGAGCTTCACTTCCGATATCGTTCAATGGCTATGCCTTAGATAGTGTCACCCATATCGTTAATCTAGTCCCGACAAAGAAGGTTGCCAAAACACCTCACGAGATGTGGACAAGGAATGTTCCCTCGTTGGCACATATAAAGGTTTGGGGTTGTCAAGCCTTTATTAGACAAGAGACTCACGACAAGCTTGAACCTCGAAGTGAGCGGTGTATTTTCATCGGCTACCCACAAAAGTCCTTTGGATACTTGTTCTACAGACCTAGTGAGAACGTGGTCTTCGTAGCACGAAAGGGAGTTTTCCGCGTGAGGGAACTCATATGCAAAGAGGATAGTGGGAGTATAATTGATCTTGAATAAATTCAAGAGTCAAGCGATGAAGGAACCTCTAACACTGGCACTCAACCCGAGGAAGAAATTCCTGTTGAACCAATTGACGAGTCGTTACCTCTTAGGCGTTCTAGTAGGGTTAGCGTTCCTCTTGTGTTGTATGGTTTCCATATAACTGCATAAGGTGATACGTTCATCAGCGATAATACATAAATAAATTTGGATGAACCTACTAACTACAAGGAAGCCATGGCGGGCCCTGAGTCTGCTAAATCGAAAGAGGCAATGGACAGCGAGATCCAGTCCATGTATGACAATCAAGTTTGGAACTTGGTTGACAATATACCAGGTCGCAATACAGTTGGGTGCAAATGGATCTTGAAGAAGAAGACCGACATGGATGGAAAGGTGCACACGTTCAAGGCACGGCTGGTTGCGAAGGGCTTTACTCAAACCCCAGGGGTTGACTATGATGAGACCTTCTCACCAGTGGCCAAGATGAAATTTATTAGGGTTATGTTAGCCATAGCTGCATTTCATTATTATGAAATATGGCAGATGGATGTCAAAACCGCTTTTCTTAATGGGAAGCTGGCTGAAGATGTTTACATGTGTCAACCAGAAGGTTTTGTGGATGCTAAATACCCCAATGGTGTGTGTAAGCTTGAGAAATCAATCTATGGATTCAAACAAGTTTCTCGCAGATGGAATCTTTGCTTCGATGAGAAAGTCAAAGAGTTTGGTTTCTCTAGGAGTAAGGATGAGTCATGTGTATATGTCAAAGCTAGTGGGAGTATAGTTAGCTTTCTAGTACTGTATGTTGATGACATACTACTCATAGGAAACAACATTCCAACCTTGCAGGAAGTTAAGTCATGGCTTGGAAAGTGTTTCTCTATGAAGGATCTAGGAGAGGCTGCCTATATTCTCGGAATAAGGATTTTGAGAAATAGGAGTAGAAGACTAATTGGACTTAGTCAATGTACTTACTTGGATAAAGTGTTAAAGCGTTTTAGCATGGAGAATTCCAAGAAGGGAGAGTTACCTATCCAGAGCAATACCAAGCTGAGTAAGACTCAGATTCCGAGTACCGATGCCGAGATAGCAGAAATGAGTCGAGTTACATATGCTTCCGACGTTGGCTCGATCATGTATGATATGACATGTACTCACCCTTATGTGGCTTTTTCTTTTAGCATGGTCAACCGATATCAAGGGAACCCGGCTAAAGCTCACTGGATAGCGGTCAAGAACATTCTTAAGTATCTGCGAAGGACTATGGGCTGAGTCCTTGTTCTTGGTGGCAGTGATGACTTGAGAGTTACTGGTTATAATGATGCCAGTTTTCAGACAGACAGAGACAACTTCCGTTCTGAGTCTGGTTGGGTGTTTACACTCAATGGAGGAGCAGTAACTTGGAAAAGTTCCAAGTAGGGAACCGTAGCTGATTCAACATGTGATTCAGAGTATATAGTTGTGAGCGAAGCGTCAAAGGAGGCTATATGGTTGAAGAACTTCATTAGAGACCTCGGAGTTGTACCAGCCGTAAAGGAGCCTATGAAAATTTACTGCGATAATGAAGGAGCGGTTGCCTTAACCAAGGAACCAAGGGATCATGGCAGATCCAGACATATCGACAGAAAATATCATTTCATCAGACATCGGGTAGAAGAAGGACTCCTCATCGTCAAGAGGGTATCGTGTAACGCCCGTGTTTCTAGGCTAGGCATTAATGATGATGTAATAGTCTAGGCCAACCTTTGTAACTTGTTTTGAAATAATAAGATGTATTATTTGATTACTATGTGTTTTATACTTAATTATTATGATTTAATAAATTAAGGAAAAAAATAAGCGTCGAAAATAAATATTAGATGAACCCGATATCTATGAAAAAAGTTGTAGTGGTTAAAACAAGGATTCCTATGATATAAAGAATACCGAAATCCGAGTTATAACGAAGAAATTATGACCAGTCGAAGTTTCGTGATAGAACCGGCACGACGCCGTGTGACGTAAAAAGTTAATTTACGATAAAGAGCTTTTTAGCCTTAACGATCTAAATGAAAGTCGTAGTATACATTAAACCGAGAGCGTGCATAAAAAGAATGTCCAAATCTGACTTCGTATGAGGAAGTTATGATTTTTCTAAGTTTCGGCTTAGCAGTATGCAGTCCGAAACTCGAATTTTAGATCGTGTGATTTTTAGCCAAAACAACCGAAACGAGAATCGAAGATCTTGTTGATAGTAGTACAACGGTAAAAAGACAGACGAAAACGAACGTCGGATGAAGAAGTTATGAATTTTTAACGGATTTTCCTGTCCCGGTTTGTTAAAAATAATAATATTAAAAATAAAATCGAAATTAGCCAATGTAGTCTAAACGAAAGTTGTAGAGTATAATCTCACCTACGCGTGGATATAAAGAACGTCAAAAAACGAAGCTCGTATGCAAAAGATATGAATTTTTGAAGTTTGTGGCACACATTTCGAAGCTTATCCGAAGGGAACGCCATGCGTCCGAGGGAACGCCTCGCGTTCGCAGCCACCTGGTCCGGAGTCAGCCACCTAGCACCTCGCATGGATGACACATATGAAGAATTGAACACAGGTCTCGCACCTACGCGCTGCGTTCCTCGCAGGTACGCCCTGCGCTCCAAAGTCAGTAGCCCCTATAAATAGAAAGCGAAGCCTTCCGGTTTTTGGTTACAAAATTCACTCTTTTACACCCTCTTTCATCTCTCAAACTCTCCTAACACGCCCGAGGTCTAGGGACCATCCTAACACCCGAAGCCCCGAAGTCCCCAAGAAAATAAATTTTCGAGTCAAAACTCTGCCCGCGTGAAACCCGGTTTTTGAGCAAACCTCCCGATTTTGTCGAAAAAGATTGTTTTAAGGAACGAAGTGCAGTCCAATCACCGTCTTATCATGTGAGTGTATAGTCACTTTCATCTTACACATAGATATGAAGTATATTATATAAAATACGTGTTATGTGAGTATATATTGTTTATTTATTTGAGATGGATGTTGAATGAATGATTTATACAGGTTTTAAATGATTTAAACTGTATATGTATTTTATATCTACAAAAATGTTGGGTAGAACATGGGTAGATGAAATAATTGGTATGTGATGAAAGATGAATTGGATAAATGAGATGATCGGTGATATAGATCATGAGATGAGGGTGAGAGGTGAAATATGAGAGAAGCCCTTACCCAAACGTTGGCCCCCGTCATTCAACAGAGTATGGATGACAACCATGGTCTATTCTAGACGGTCCGTGGAACACTAGCAGGCTCGCAACCTGTAGGTGTTGTGAACTATATGCTCATCAGATGTACTCTAAAAACTCATTGACATGTATTGCAGGTGGATTCCCATGAATAATATTGTCGATAAATGAGATCTATGGACTTAGCACATGTTGTATAAACCCTGGAAGCTATGGACTTAGTGTCTGTTGTATAAACCCTGGCAGCTATGGACTTAGTGCCTGTTGTATAAACCCTGGCGACGATGTACTTCGTGCCTATTCCTTAGGATGAATCCTTAGGAATGAGCGATAGATGATTCTTAGGGTAAATCCTTAAGAAATAAAGAAGATAATGGGGATGGGTAATTGGGTTAATTGTTTGATGATAAAACACAATAACTTTATTATTGCGAGTTGAAAACCCTATGTACTCACCAGGTTTCCCAACCTGACCCACTCAAGTTATTTGTATCACAGGTGTCGATACGAAGCTACGTTACACTGAGAGATTAAAGGAGATGTAAAATCACTAGTGTAAATGAATGTAAGTTCTGTTTATGCTTATGTTTCTGTATTGACGATGCCATCCCAAAGTTTTAAAATGAATAAAATACATTTTCTCGAAAATGATTTGATAATATATTTATCATGTTTTTGGGAACAAATTCCGCAACGTATTTCTTTAAAAAAAATACTCTGATTTTTAAAATCAAGCATAAACAAATCAGTCTTTTCGGGCCGTGAAATTGGGGATGTATCATATCGTGAGAAGAGAATCTTGCAGATCCCCTCGCAAAGGGTCTGAGTAGGATTAAGCACGTTCATCATGCGATGAGCATTGGTATGAAGGACGATATAAGTTTTAGTGATTAGATAGATATTTTTGAAACTTGTAACAATATAAATGTAATTGACATTTGATGATTAAGTAATGGAGATTTATTTATGAGTATTGTTTACTATCTTTTGTCAATTGTTTATTTTGTGTTTCAACTTTGCATGTTTTACTTCCTGAATAACTGGATTATGCAAATTATCCACAGTCGATCATACTTTCGAAGTAAGTAGTGAATTAAGACTGTCATGAATCGGTTTGTAGATTGTCTAAGTGTTTAGACATAACAATTGTTTGCGACAACATTCATGAGTACTTTTGAAATGGGGATTTGAGTATTGGATTAAATCCATGCTCATTTGAATTACTTCATGGAATTTATCACGAGTAATTATGAGACGATAATATCGTATAATCTTTAAACCGAGATATATGAGTTATTGTTTACGAGTTGGTTGTGCATTGATAATACGTAAACGCATCAGTAACTCGATGTTATAAAACACATTGTTGTGTATGATTTGATGAGTAAATAGTACAAGCATATAAGTCAAAGTTTATCTGTTCCTTTTATCTCAAGGGGTAAAAGCGATATCTTGGGCCCCTCGATGATTTTTTGTTGACTTATGTGTCGGGTCCGGTCAGGACCGAGTTGATGTGTTCAATTAAGCTCCTTTTCATACAAATCAGAAATCGGGAAACAAACTGTTTGACAATGAGAATGATTTTATTCCATGTCTTTGTCCACATGATATCTTGCAGAATGGAGGATTATATGATCCTTTATCTTAAGGACACACAACTGACTAGGTCAGAGTTCGACAGCGGCTTTTGAGAGCTACGATTGCTGATCAGATTCTGAAGTCGTACTTGCAGTTATACTTATTAGACTTATCAAAGTGGGAGACTGTTGGATTAGGTGTGTAAGCCCATAACTATAATTGGTATGAACTTGATTTGATAGTAGCATGGTCCTTTTGGGTTGCCTTCACTTTAGCAACTTTACAGGATGACTTATGGAGAGAGAGGTTAATAAATGATTTATTAATATATTATGAGAATAATATATTAATTAGAAATCATATTATTTAATTAGTATTTGATCAAAAATTAATTTGGACTTAATTTGGGATTAAAGGAAGTGATTAAAAGAACGGGGAATGTTTTACAAATCATTGATAGTTGCAAAATTGGCTTGCTGGACTCCTTTTGAATGGAGTGGACGAAAACTATATGGAGGCCCTATAGAATTCGTGTAATGCTTCTAGAAGAGGAGGTCCATGGGTTGCTTAAGGCCTAAGCAGGAAATTAGGGTTTCCACCTGATAACCCTAGCAACCTCAGCTATTTAAAGACCCCTTCACCTAGGGTTTTCGGCCAATGCTTAGAGCATAGAAACCATAGCTGATTTTCCGTATATTCACTCCTCTCTCCTCTCATCCTCTTGCTACAAGTGTTTGTGAGCCATTAGAGGTGCAACATTTGAGGCACTAAGCTTTCAAGAGTCAAGATCAATTAAGGAATTCTTGTTATTGCTACATAACAAGCAAGGTAATCCTCTTAACCCTTTTATATATGAATTTCGAATTACATATGCTAGATCTAGGGTTATTGCTTTGGAATTTCATTTGCTTGTTCAATTAGTGAAAAAACTAGATCCAAAGTAATTGGGGTTGAATGATCACATAGGATGTTGTTATGCTAAAAACCCATCAAACCCTACTTAGACCTTTTGTGAGGGGATCTGCAGGATTCTCTTCTGATGATAACCTCTTCACAATGAGGTGTCCTTTTTCTACTATATGTCTGATAAAATGGTATTTTTTGTCGATATGCTCGATCTGCCATGATCTATTGGTTCCTTTGTCAAGGCAACCGCTCCTTCATTATCACAGAAAATCTGCATTGGCTCCTTTATGGATGGCACAACTCCAAGGTCTCCGATAAAGTTCTTCAACCATATAGCCTCATTCGATGCTTCGCTTGCATCTATGTATTCTATTTCACAGGTAGAATCATCCATGGTCTCCTGTTTGGAACTTTTCCAAGTTACTACTCCTCCATTAAGGGTAACACCCAGCCGGATTGAGAACAAAAGTTGTCTTTGTCTCTTTGAAAGCTGGTGTTAGTACTATACCCAGTTACTCTTAAGTTATCACTACCACCAAGCACTAGGACCCAATGCTTAGTTCTTCGCATATACTTAAGAATATTCTTGACTGTTATCCAATGAGCTCTACCCGGATTTCCCTGATATCGACTAACCATGCTCAAAGTAAAAGCCACGTCAGGGCGAGTACATGTCATAACATACATGATCGAACCAATGGCGGAAGCATATGGAACTTGACTCATTTCTGCTATCTCTGCATCAATACTCGGACTCTGAGTCTTACTCAGTTTGGTATTACATTAGATAGGCAAGTCTCCTTTCTTGGAATTCCCCATGCTAAAACTTTTTAACACCTTATCCAAATACGTACTTTGACTAAGTCCAATTAGTCTTTTACTCATGTTTCTCAAAATCCTTATCCCTAGAATATAGGCAGCCTCTCCCAGATCCTTCGTAGCGAAACAGTATCCAAGCCAGGATTTAAATTCCTGCAAGGTTGGAATGTTGTTTCCTATAAGGAGTATGTCATCAACATACAACACTAGAAAGGTCACTATACTCCCACTAGCTTTGACATATACACAAGATTCATCTTCACTTCTAGAGAAACCAAACTCTTTAACTTTATTGTCAAAGCAAAGATTCCATCTGCGAGAAGCTTGTTTCAATCCATATATTGATTTCCCAAGCTTACACAGTCTATTGGGCTGCTTAGCATCCAGAAAACCCTCTGGCTGACTCATGCA
This sequence comes from Lactuca virosa, assembly GCF_052849685.1. Taxonomy (NCBI): domain Eukaryota; kingdom Viridiplantae; phylum Streptophyta; class Magnoliopsida; order Asterales; family Asteraceae; genus Lactuca; species Lactuca virosa. The sequence goes on along the minus strand of NC_136427.1, from coordinate 155,589,117 downwards.
AACGTCGTTAGCCAGCTTCCCATTAAGGAAAGCGGTTTTGACATCCATCTGCCAAATTTTATAGTCATGAAACGCAGCTATGGCTAGCATTACCATAATAGATTTAATCTTAGCTACTGGTCTCATCATAGGCAACCCCTGGGGTTTGAGTAAAGCCCTTCGCAGACAGTTGAGCTTTGAAAGTGTGCACCTTTCCATCCATGTCAGTCTTCTTTTTGAAGATCCATTTGCATCCAACTGTCTTACGACCTAGTACATTATCAACCAAATTCAAAACTTGGTTGTCATACATGGACTTGATCTCGTTGTCCATTGCCTCTTTCCACTTGGCAAAATTAGGTCCCGCCATAGCTTCCTTATAGTTAGAAGGTTCATCCAAATTTACCAGTTTACTGTCACTGATAAACGTATCACCATCTGTAGTTATATGGAAACCATAAAACTCAGGTGACATTCTAACTTTACTGGAACGCCTAAGAGGTAACGACTCGTCAATTGGTTCAACTGGAATTTCTTCCTCAGGTTGAGCGCTAGTATTAGAGGTTCCTTCATCGTTTGACTCTTGAATTTATTCAAGATCAATAGTACTCCAATTGTCCTCTTTTCATATGGTTTTTCTTTCATGAAAGACTCCCCTTCGTGCTACGAAGACCACGTTGTCACTAGGTCTATAGAACAAATATCCAGAGAACCTTTGTGGGTAGCCGATGAAAATACATCTATCACTACGAGGTTCAAGTGTTTCGTGAGTCTCTCGTCTAACGAAAGCTTCACAACCCCAAACCTTGATATGTGCTAACGAGGGAACCTTCCATGTCCACAATTCGTGAGGTGTTTTGACAACCTTCTTTATTGGGACAAGATTAAGAATGTGGGCGACAATCTCTAAGGAATACCCCCACAATGAGATTGGAAGTGAAGCTCGACTCATCATGGAATGAACCATGTCCAAAAAGGTTCTATTACGCCTCTCAGCCACACTATTAAGTTGTAGTGTCCTAGGAGATGTCAGTTGTGAAACTATTCCACGTTCCTTGAGGTAGTCGTGGAATTCGATACTTAGATACTCACCACCTCTATCGGATTTGAGCATCTTGCTCTTCCTGCCCAATTGATTCTCGAATTCTTGTTTGAACTCTTTGAACTTTTCAAAGGTATCTAACTTATGCTTGATCAAGTAGATATACCCATATCTACTATAATCATCAGTAAAAGTCACATAGAATTGATTTGCATCCCTTGTAGTGGATCTAAAGGGCCCACACACATTTGTGTGTATGAGATCCAACAATCCTTAACCTCTTTCACAAGAACTAGTGAAAGATGATTTCGTCATCTTTCCAAGTAAACAAGATTCACGTGTATCATCTGACCTTAAGTCAAACGATTCCAACACTCCATCCTTTTGGATTTGGGCGATGTGTTTCTTGTTGACATGTCCAAGACGACAATACCACAAGCATTCTTGGTCTAAACCATTAAACGAATCATTTTGTAAAACACTATTACCTAAATTGTCTACAACCATCACAGTTTCATACACGCCATAAAAAGGTAAAGCTTCAAAATAAAATACACCATTTCTGAAAGTAGAAATATATCCATTTTCATTATTAAAAGAATATCTAAAACCTTGTCTATATAAACCATGAAATGAAATGATGTTTCTTGTCATATCTGACGAGTAGCAACAATTATTCAAATCTAAACATAACTCACTACTAAGCACTAAGTTATAAACTCCAATCTTGGCAACATGTGACAATCTCCTATTGCCGATGATCAGGTTCATTCTCCCATGCTCCACATCCTCACTTTTTCTTAGCCCCTACAAATTAGAACAAATGTGAAAATCACATCCTGTATCAAGGACCCAAGAATGAGAATATGACGAGTCTTTAGATAAGATAGTGTAAATACCTGTCGAGGTTGGATTTACTTTGCCATCCTTTATGTATTGCAAGTACTTATGGCAGCTTCGTTTCCAATGCCCTTTCTCATGGCAGTAAAGTCAAGTAGCCTATTTAGGATCAGAGGCGGGAGGAGCGTCAGAACTGGCTTTGCCTTTGGGTCCATTGCTTGATGACCCGACTTGGGACTTTCCTTTCTAATTCTGTTTGGGAGGACCTTTCCTCTTCTTCCCCTTTCCTTGCCCAATGACCACGACAGAAGCAGCAGTAGTAGGAATGGAGGCAATACTTTTTCCTTTCATTCCACATTCATCAGTTTGCAGTAGATTCTGAAGTTGAGCCAATGTGATCTCTTGGTTGTTTAAATGATAAGTCATGATAACTGATCATAACAACTGGGCAATGAGTGCAAGACTATATCAATAGTCAATTCCTCATCAAAGTTCACATTAAGCTTCAGTAAGCGTTCCACGTATCGTTGCATTCGTTGCAAGTGGTTGCTGACCAACTCTCCGTCTTTCATCTTGCAGGTAATGTGGGACTTTACTACCTCATACTTTTCCTGACGAGCTCGTTGGTGGTACTTTTCCACCAACTCCTTGTTCATCTCGTATGGCCAGTAATCCTCGTAGAACCTTTGGAGCTCAGGAGTCATAGTAGCCTCCATGATGCATGCCACTTTGGTTGCATCATTGTAGTGTTTCCTATACTCAGCTAGTTCTTCAGGAGTAGCTTTAGTTTCATCAATCTCGAGAAGTTCCTTTTCAAGCACATACTCTTTTTCCTCGAAACGTAGAGCCATCTTGATGTTTCGCATCCAATCATTGTAATTGGTGCCATCAAAGGTAACCCTCGAGCAGATGTTCAAGAGTGAGAAGTTGTTGGAGGAGTTGTTGTTGGAGGAGGAACCAGAAGCATCATTGGGAGTTGACATCTGAAAAATAAGAAGGACAAAATTTGGTTAGATAAGAATATTCCTCAATATAACACCCAAGTGAAATATTAAGGCTAGGATCCAACTAGATATTTCACAACTTAGAAAAGGGATGCCGTAATCTAATTGTGAAATAAATAAAGGTAGGTAAATGACGATTTACCAATTTCACCACGAAATGAAATTTTTAAACGAATTAGGTTTTTAATGAAATTCATCGATCTTTTGAGATTCATTGATGTGACAACCGTCAAATTCTGGTTTAGTCAAAGTCAAATAAAGTCAACAAGTCAAACCGGTCAACCTTACTAACACTTGTATACTAGGGTTCACCTTATGTAATTACCGTACAACTCACTATTTTAATAAGAAATCATCACATGAAAAGTTGTATTTTTAGATTTCTTGAACCCTAATCGGGGTAAGTGAGGTAGCAAAGCGATAAAACACTATTACATACCCTTCGGAGGTGTGTAAGACTCTTAATCATGGCTTAACGGGGTTTGTGGACCTTGCGTTTCAAAGCCAAACACTCAAAAAGGTCACAAAAGAAATCTCTCCCAATCTCTTTCACTCTATCTCTCCCTATCTGAAATCTCTCCAAGTATGTCAAATCTCTCCCAAATCTCTCTAAGTATGCAAAATCTCTCTAAGTATGCCAAATCTCTCCAAGTATGTCAAATCTCTCCCAAATCTCTCTAAGTATGACAAATCTCTCCAAGTATGTCAAATCTCTCCCAAATCTCTCCAAGTATGTCAAATCTCTCCCAAATCTCTCTAAGTATGCCAAATCTCTCCAAGTATGTCAAATCTCTCCCAAATCTCTCTAAGTATGCCAAATCTCTCCAAGTATGTCAAATCTCTCCCAAATCTCTCCAAGTATGTCAAATCTCTCCCAAATCTCTCTCAAAATCTCTATCAACTGTTTATAATCACTCGGGGCATCCCGACCATCGAATTTGACGAAAACAGCTCGAAAACAGAAGTCTACTCGAAAAACAGCCTTAAGGAGCCGAAACTCCTCTTAGGAACCGAAACTCCTCTTAGGAGCCGAACATCTTAGAGCCGAACCTCCTGAGAACCGAAACCCTCTCAACCGAAATGGACCGAGCGCTCGGTCTATTTCGGTCCCCTGATCATGCTGAACCGAGACTGACTTTCGGCTCTCCATCTGACCTTCGGTCCGAGGACCTGACCTTCGGTCCGAGGACTTGACCTTCGGTTCCGAGATGCGAGCCTGGACCGAACCTCGCAGATAGCCACCGAGACCGAGCCTCGCCTTCTGTTCCTTCTCTTCGCACCTTCGGTTCCTCTCCAGCGACCGAACCCTCCTCTCGGCTCCCACCTACTTTCGGTTCTAAGCATCAGGAACCGAACCTCCGGCCCAGACTTCGGATTTTCGCCTATTTTTCCCGGTTTTTGACGATATTCACGTATTAAGCCCGTTTTTCGTGATTTCAACGCGAGATTTTCTCCAAAAATCATATTTTAACATATAAGACCCTAAATATTCATAATTTAAACATATTTTTATGGAAATCTTTATTTAAGAATAAAATCTAGTGTGTGAATATTTGAGGTGGAGTGTTGACTTTACTTTAGTGTATGACACACGCAACCACCCCATACCCACTCCAGGGACCAGCCATTGTCCTTCCACCATACCTGGTCATTCAAGAGTACTTTCCCCACCATTTGACCAGCCACACTCTTGGTCAAAGGCTGAAACTCTTATCTCTCCTCACCATTCTCTCATTTCTCTCATTTTTCCTCCAAAAGACAAACACCATTCTCTCTCAATTCTCTCTCTAAATTTCGAGATTCAAGGCCATTCTCCAAGCTTTTCTTCTACTATTGGTAAGTATTATCATCCTCCACAAGATTATTTCACTTCTTTCTACTCAAATCATGGATATCTTACATAAATATCATCACATTCATGTTAGATCTTCGAACCTTCAAGGCATCTTCTTAGTGTTCTTGAGTAGAACACTTCTTTACTTCAACATCCATCCACTAAGAACACACAAGGTGAGTTCATACCCCCTATCTTTTCATGTTTTTCTTAAGTTTTAAGGGGGGAATACAGGTTAAAACACTAAGAACATAACTAAACTCATTTAACAGCCTTCATCAGAAAAGTTTAACTCCATTCATGGACTATTTTGGTCAACTTAAACATTTTAGTTTTCAAAACTGTATTAGGTGCGTATAGTTCAGGTTCATTCCTTTAAAATGACTACTTGCACATCTACATACGATTTTTCTACAATTTATGGTGATTTTTACAAAACTGTCTATCATTTCAAGAACAAATCCGGACCAGTCTGTGATTAAGGACCTTTTTACACAAGTTGGAGGTCACTAAAAATCATAATAAAATTTATGAACAAACTAGACTCATTTTCCAAACTCTCAGAATTTACAGATTCTGATTTGGATCCTTGATGATTTTTCTATAAAATTTATAACAACATAATAGAAATGTTAATACTAGAAAAATGCTATCAATTTCATTTGCACCTTGTAACTTGTTGAACAAGGTGTGTATCATTATGTGAATATATGTTTTTACATTATATGTCATTTCGTCTTAGTGTAATGACATACACCAGAAAACAAATGGATTTTACCTTCACAAGTATGGTAATTAGTTTAAGGTTATAAACAAAGTTTACATCCATTTCATACAAACATTTGATAAACTACGGAAGAATAGTTTATATTGCTTTACATTACAAACGATTATAATAAACTATAATAGGTATAGTTTATGTTTCATTACATTTCAAACTCTTTACCAAAGGTTTTCAGTTCACGTAAATCTGTTAATGAATAAATTTGTGAGACATTCGCTTCGTGTTACATCCATGTAACAAAATCAAAAGTCCTGTAAATTGTAACCAGAGTCTCTTGTAGGGAGAACGTGATAGTTGTGTATAGATCTATATTGGGTCTCACAAACCCACACCTGAGCTGCATGCAATAGCTAGACCGGCAGGTCTGTGGTGACAAGTGTCATTTAACTTGCGACGCCTGAAGAACGTCGTATTACGAGGCCGTCTGAATCATAGTATGGTTATAATAACTCACATGTGGTATTAACAAAACATAAGATTTACGGGTTTTACTTCTAAATTTAACGAGTTTACGTCGATTTAAACTTGCATAAAATTACTTTAAGTATGGTAAAATACTTGTACACTTCGGTCTTGATTTTTAAGGCTACAATGCATTACATAAGAAAATATGGGATCTTTCTTGAACAAACATCATACTTACAAGAAAAGGATTTTAGCATCGCTTTCAAAAGCTTATGAACTCACCAACTTAATTGTTGACACTCTTTCAAAACTACTTGTATTCTCAGGAAATCAATAAATAGGTAACCAAGTGCTTTTGAGGATGGGACGTAAAGCGTCAAACATTTCATTTTTGTCAACATAATGTAATTGATTTGGAAACAGGTAAACGCATACAATGATGTAACTCTTTCAATTATATTTATGTTGGTTGTGTTTACTTTGATCACTATTGCAATTTGTTGTTATGATACTATACATGAAGTCCTCCACCCCCGGACGTTTCCGCCATCCTTGGTTTGGGGGTGTGACAGATTAGTATCAGAGCAATGTTTATAGTGAACTAAGTATATCGAACCACATAAGATATACAAACTATAAACACATTTGGGACTGAAAGTCTCTGAGTGAACATTTTATAATGGCTATACTTTTAGAAAGTAAACGGTTTCTTGTTAAAAGTATAAGTACATACATACATGCTCGCATAGTGTCATAGCTAGGAAAAACATAAAGTAAAAGAGGAGGAGTTGTACGTTTCGAGTATGACTTGGGATATGTGGTCAAGTCTGGGATGGATATAGCCTGATCAACTATATCTGTCCGAGAAGTGACTTGCATATATTGGGGGATAGTCGTAGTGGACAACAAATCTGACAACCTAACATCACCCTATAATGAATACGCTAAGAACCAAACATAACATTTAAAAATACTATAGCAGTATTTTGTAAATTTATAACTCGACAATTTAGATTCATTTCATATCTCTTACACCCCTATTCTCGTACAGACAACATGGCGGGATTCCATCTACCTGGAGATCCTTACTTCCCTAATGAAGGAAACGCTGGATGGCTCGAGGCAGAACCCGAGGAGATGATCGAGGAAGATCCTGAGGAAGACCCCGAAGATCCTGAGGAAGACCCCGAAGAGGTTGAGGAGGAAGAGGAACCCGAGGAGGAAGAGGAAATGGAGGACGAAGAAGAAGAAGAGCCAGAGGAGGAAGTCATCAACCCTCCTTACATCGCCAGGGTGCCTGCGAACCGCTTTGGCTACAACGGGCCCGAACCCCGTTGGGCAACGGTGATCGAGCGATGGAGCCGTCAGCAACGAAAACGATCACCATTTGGCAATCAACGAGGTTACTACGACCTCAACCCCGGGGGACCGGCTAATAGAGCGCTTCCAGTCATGACTCAACAGATAACAAACATCGATGATCGCAGTAGAGCGACGACAGACCAAATTCGGGAGCTGAGTGCCAATATAGAAGCTACTACTACCCGCACCAGAGACCTAGAGAGAGACTCCTACTTCAGGGACCAACTCATCAAGGACCTTCTCGCTGCCCGAGCAGAAGCAAGGGAGTATCAAGAAAAATACTTGGCACTCGAGGAAAGAGTGATTGCAGCCGAGCGACGATTGGCTGAACTCCAGGGTGCATCGACCTCGTCCCAAGCACCACCAGGGGCCCATCACTGTGAGTAGAACTTATTCTACTCACACGTCCTTGTGGAATAGATTTATGAGTATGCGTTGGTGCTACTCTTTTTGCATGTAAACTAACCCTGCGATTAAGTGATTACACTACTCAAGGGGCTATGTTATGCCAAAATTTTCTGTTACATTGATGTAGACCTGCTTAAAGGTCAAATTCTCCTAAACAATATGTATCAAATTATATCAATGAAATTGGCATGTATTCCATTTCACTACGAGTTTATAATAAATCTCATAGCATGGCAGTGCAAACAATTACTTTCGGTGTTTCTGAGATTCTTAATGTGCACCTCCTGGTTAGTTGTAATTGTGAGACGATCGAATTAGAAATGGTGAGTCCGCCTTAGGTCATGTTCCTTGTTTGGTTGTGGGCCTAGGATAGACTCATTAAGTTCAATGGCCTATTGGACCATAATCACAAATAACTGGTGCGCATTGAGTGATCATAGGAAAGGACCAGGCATGACCAAAGATTACAGAATTACATTTGGGGTCACTACTAAATTCGGGAAGTTCGAGCACAAGAACTTTCTTCATAAATCATTTCTGAATGTTTTAAGTCGGGTCATATAACAAATAATCAAATTCAATAAACTCCGACTTACAATAGAAGACTTACCGATTTTTCTTCTTTATAACTTTTGACAGAACTATGCCGCCAAGGAAAAGACCCAGACCTTCCGGCAGCACAGCACCACCTCCTCCGCCGCCGCCTCCACAATTTGATTCCGTGATGTTCCAGGCTGCAGTAACAGTAGCCGTGGCGGCCGTAATGTCGCAGATAGGGACAAATGGTGCTGGTGGCTCTGGATCGGGTGCTACGTACTCTAACCACGGGGACAGTACAGGTCGTACAAGAGAGTGTTCTTACAAAGACTTCACGAATGGCAAACCTGATTTCTTTAATGGAAGCGGGGGAGTGGTCACGCTAATGCAATGGTTCGAGAGGACTGAAGCGGTTTTCGAAATCTGCGCTTGCCCCGAAGCAAGCAAAGTCAAGTACGCGGCATTCACTTTCACCGGTAAAGCTCTCACTTGGTGGAATGGACGAGTTAAGTCACTTACTCCTGCAGTGGCTAACTCTATCAGCTGGGAAGACTTGAAAGTTTGGATGCTAAAGGAGTATTGCCCGAGGGGCGAAGTGCAAAAACTGGAAGAAGAAATCTGGAACCTCAAGATGTCGAGCACAGACCTTGAAACCTATACTACCCGATTCAATGACCTCGCACTCCTCTGCCCAACAATGGTCACTCCAGAAGAGAAGTAGGTAGAACGATACCTCTGGGGGCTGTCATCCCAGATTCAAGATAGTGTGCTGGCCTCAAAACCCACTACTTTTGACAGTGCCAAGGAATTGGCACAACAACTTATCGATCATAGAGCCAGCCACGATACTGTTACTACCACACGTGATCAAGCTAAGGGGGGGAGCAATAAAAGAAAATTATGGAACAACAAAAAGAAGCAGTCGGTGCCAAACTCCACCAAAAGGCAACAGACAGTTGCTGTCCGTGCTACCATTACTTCTGTCACTCCAGCACCACCGAAGCCATATGCGGGAACCCTTCCCAAGTGCAATAAATGCAATTTCCTCCACACCGGTGCTTGTCGGGAAATGCACTGCAAAAATTGCAACAAAAAGGGGCATACCGCTCGCTTCTGTAGGACGCCAGCCCAACCAATCACTTAAGTCGCCAATTCGGGGGCAAGTCAAGCCTGTTACGGTTGCGGGGAGACAGGGCACTTCAAAAGAAACTGCCCAAAATCACAAACCCCTAATGGTGGTGGCGTGGGTAGGGTCCTGGCTATAGGACATGGAGAAGCAATCAAGGACCCCACGGTGGTTACTGGTACGTTTCTTCTCAATAACTCATATGCATGCATACTCTTCGATAGTGGAGCGGAGAGGAGTTTAGTGAGCCATCAATTCAAACATTTACTTAAACAAGATCCCCAATTACTAAAAGACACATACGTCATAGAAATGGCAAACGGAAAGGCAGAGCGCACTAGCAATATATACTCAGGGTGTACCTTCACTCTAGACAATCATTCATTTAAAATCGACCTAATGCCGGTAACAATAAAAAGTTTCGACATAATCATCGGTATGGATTGGTTATGTTCTCATCGTGCCGACATTCTATGTTACGAAAGGTCCGTTCGCCTCAATCTGCCAAGTGGCGAAACCCTTCTCATCTACGGTGATAATGATGGGTTTTAGGTAAAACAAATAAACCAGAAAACAATTCCTAAGTTCACATGCAACCTACTTTGGATCTATGTTTTAACTATTGAACATACAACTTTGAATTGCAAAACAAGAACCCTAGAGGAGGAGGCTATTTTCGAAAATAGTAAACTAGGGTTTAGGAGTTACATACGTTTCAATTGTTATAGCAAACAATTGATAATTCCCTTGATCTTGATCTTGATCTTCTTGGAAGCTTAGCACCACAAGTGTAATGCCTCTAATGGAATCACACCCAAGAACTAGCAAGAAGGAAACTTGGAGGAGAGAGGGTAGAGAGAGTATGCAATTTCGGCCTAGGGTTTCTTCCCAGAAGTGGTGACCGATTTTGAGAGCTGGGAGGCTCCTTATATAGTTGAAGGATCTAGGGTTTTGGGAAAACCCTAATGCTCCTTTGCTTAGGGCCTAAGCAAACCCAAGGGCCTTATCCAAAGCCCCCTTGGACGAAATCCTTAGGGTTTCCCCTATAGATTTCGTCCACCTCCTTCCAAGGAGGTTCTGGAGCCTTCCAGTCAACTATCTGATAATTGCAAACTAGTCCCTGCACTTTATAATTAATACTTTTAACCCCAAAATTAATTCTGATTAGTTTCTGGCTAACTATTAATTAAACATAATGATTTCTAATTAATATATTAATCTTTTAACATATTAATAAATCATTTATATTAATTTATTAATCTTATAAATTAATATCTCTCCTTTCATAATTTCCTTGTCCAGTTGCTAGGTTGAGGGCAACCCAAAAGGACTGTGCTGCTATCAATTCAAGTACATACCAATTATAGCTATGGGCTTAGACACCTAATCCAACAGTCTCCCACTTGGATAAGTCTGTAACTATAATTGCTAGTATGCCTTCTAAATTTGACCAGTAAATTGTAGCTTCCAAAAGCTGCTGCCTAACTCTGACCCAGTCAGTTACGTGTCCTAAGATAAGTGATCATATAATCCTTCGTTCTGCTAGATATCCCTAGACATAAGACATGGAATGTAATCAATCTCTTTGTCCAGAATCTATGTTTCCCGATTTCTGATTTGTGATGATGTAGGACTTCTAATTGAACACATCAATTTAGTCCTGGCTGGACCCAGCACATAAGTCAACACCAAATCATCGAGGGGCCCACAGATATCGCTTTTCCGGTTAGGGAAAAAGGAACGAATAAACGTTGACTCATATGCTTGTATCTTTTACTCATCAAATTATACATGACAATATGGTTTATAACACCAAGTTACTGATGCGGTTTCGTATCACCAATGTATAACCGACTTTGTAAATTACAACTCATATATCTTTGTTTCAAGATTATAAGATATTATCGTCTCAATATTACTCGTGATGAATTCCATGAAGTGATACTCTGAGCGAGGGTTTATCCAATACTCAAATCTCAATTTCTGAGTACTCATGAACATTGCAGCAATTCTATTGCCATGTCTATCCTCAGACAATCTACAATCTAGTTCATGACAGTCTTAATTCACTACTTACTTCCAAAAGTACGAGCGACTGTGGAGTTTGAATAATTAAATTATTCGGGAAGTAAAACATGCAAAATATGAAACAAAATAACAACCAATCGACAAAAGGCAGTAACCAAACTTATAAATAATACTTTATTATTTTATCACCAAAAGTCAATTACATTTACTTTGTTACAAGTTTCAGAACAAAACTAATCTAACTACTAAAACTAATATCATCTTTCAGTCCTATGCTCCGAGCATGCTGAATATGCTTAGCCCTACTCAGACCCTTTGTGAGGGGGTCTTCTGGGTTATCTTCAGATGATACCCTCTTTACTACAAGATGGCCTTCTTCTACTCTATGTCTGATAAAATGGTACTTTCTGTCGATATGTCTGGTTTTACCATGATCTCTCAGTTCCTTTGTCAAGGCAACCGCTCCTTCATTATCGCAGAACAGTTCCATAGGCTCCTGGATGGTTGGAACAACTCCGAGATCTCCGATGAAGTTCCTCAACCAAGCTGCTTCTTTCGACGCTTCACTCGCTGCTATGTACTCTGATTCACAAGTAGAATCAGCCACCGTATCTTGCTTGGAACTTTTCCAAGTAATTGCTCCTCCATTCAGTAAAAATACCCAGCCCGATTGAGAACGGAAGTTATCTCTATCCGTCTGAAAGCTGGCATCACTGTAACCATTTACTCTCAAAGTATCATTGCCACCAAGTACAAGGACCCAGTCCTTTGTCCTTCGCAAATACTTGAGTATATTCTTTACTGCTATCCAATGAGCTCTACCTGGGTTTCCCTGATAGCGACTGACCATGCTCAAAGCAAAAGCCACATCAGGGCGAGTACATGTCATAGCGTACATGATCGATCCGACAGCGGAAGCATAAGGTACACGACTCATGTCATCTATTTCCTCATCTGTACTCGAGCATTGAGTCTTACTCAATTTGGTATTGTTCTGGATAGGTAGCTCTCCCTTCTTGGAATTTTCCATACTAAACCTCTTTAGTACCTTATCCAAGTATGTGCTCTGACTAAGTCCAATTAGTCTCTTCTTTCTATCTCTCAATATTCTAATCCCAAGAATATAGGCAGCTTCTCCAAGGTCTTTCATGGCAAAACACTTTCCAAGCCAAGACTTAACTTCTTTCAAGGTTGGAACGTCGTTACCAATGAGTAATATGTCATCGACATATAACACCAGAAAAGTTACTATACTCCCACTAGCCTTGATATACACACAAAACTCATCTTCACTTCTAGAGAAACCAAACTCTTTGACTTTCTCATGGAAGCAAAGATTCCAGCTGCGAGATGCTTGTTTCAATCCATAAATGGATTTCTCAAGCTTGCACACCCTATTGAGAAACTTTGCATCAACAAAACCCTCTGGCTGATTCATGTAAACATCCTCAGCCAACTTCTCGTTAAGGAAAGCCGTCTTGACATCCATCTGCCAGATTTCATAGTCATGAAAGGCAGCTATGGCGAGCAATATCCTAATAGATTTAATCTTAGCTACTGGTGAAAAGGTCTCATCATAGTCAACCCCTGGGGTTTGAGTGAAACCTTTTGCAACCAGTCGAGCCTTGAATGTATGCACATTCCCATCCATGTCTGTCTTCTTCTTGAAGATCCATTTGCACCCAACTGTCTTACGACCTGGTGCACTATCAACCAAATTCCAAACTTGGTTGTCATACATTGACTTAATATCGCTGTCCATTGCCTCTTTCCACTTGGAAGCCTCTGGGCCTGCCATTGCTTCCTTATAAGTGACTGGTTCATCTAAGTTAACCAGTGTTCTGTCACTTATGAATGTGTCACCATCTGAAGTAATATGAAAACCATACAACTCAGGTGGCACACTCGCCCTAGTGGACCTTCGAAGAGGTAATGAGTTATCAACTGGTTCAACAGGAACTGTTTCCTCTGGTTGAGTACTAGTGTCATCTAAGGTTCCTTCATTGGCTAACTCTTGAATTTCTTCAAGTTCAATGGTGCTCCCACTGTCCTCTTTGAATATGAGCTCCCTTTCTATAAAGACTCCTCTTCGTGCTACAAAGACCACGTTTTCACTAGGCCTGTAGAACAAATATCCAAAAGACTGCTTTGGGTAACCAATGAAAACACATTTCTCACTTCTAGCTGCTAGCTTGTCGTGAGTCTCTCGTCTTACGAAAGCTTCACAACCCCAGACTTTAATATGTGCCAACGAGGGAACTTTCCCTGTCCACATTTCATGAGGTGTTTTGGCAACCTTCTTTGTAGGGACAAGATTGAGGATGTGGGCGGCTGTGTCTAAGGCATACCCCCAGAAGTGAATAGGAAGCGAAGCACGACTCATCATAGAACGAACCATGTCTAACAAGGTTCGATTACGCCTCTCAGCTACACCATTTAACTGAGGTGTCCTAGGAGGAGTCAATTGTGAGACTATCCCACATTCTTTCAGATAGTCGTTGAACTCGATACTAAGATACTCCCCGCCTCTATCGGATCTAAGTATCTTTATCTTCCTGCCCAATTGATTTTCGACCTCATGCTTAAACTCTTTGAACTTTTCAAAGGTTTCTCACTTATGCTTGATCAAGTAGATATAACCATATCTGCTATAATCGTCAGTGAAAGTCACATAGAATCGATTAGCATCTCTTGTAGTTGATCTGAAGGGCCCACACACATCTGTGTGTATGAGATCCAACAGACCTTCACCTCTTTCACAAGACCCTGTGAATGGTGATTTTGTCATCTTTCCCAAAAGACAAGACTCACACATATCATCTGACTTTAGGTTTACTCCCAAAACAATGAAGAGCACCGCCAACACCTGCGACAAGTGTTAGAGACATTGAGAGCTGAGAAGCTTTATGCTAAATTCTCTAAGTGCGAATTCTGGATCCGAGAAGTGGATTTCCTTGGTCACGTGGTCAGTGAGAGAGGGATACATGTGGACCCCTCCAAAATCAAGGCAATCGAGAACTGGTCAGCACCTACAACCCCAACGGAAATCCGACAATTCTTGGGGCTTGCTGGATACTACCGAAGATTCATCCAAAACTTCTCCAAGATCGCTAAACCACTCACCACCTTGACTCAAAAAGGTGTGATGTTTAAATGGGAAGATAAACAGGAAGCTGCCTTCCAAACGTTAAAACAAGCCCTATGCAGCGCACCGATCCTGTCTCTGCCAGAGGGAACCGAAGACTTTGTAGTCTACTGCGATGCATCAAACCAGGGGCTTGGGTGTGTATTAATGCAGCGAGGAAAGGTCATTGCCTACGCATCGAGGCAATTGAAAACACACGAGGTAAACTACGCCACACATGACCTCGAATTGGGAGCAGTAGTGTTCGCCCTAAAGATCTGGAGGCACTACATTTACGGAACAAAGTGTACTGTCTTTACCGATCACAAGAGCCTTCAACACATTCTCAACCAAAAGGAGCTCAACATGAGGCAGAGACGATGGGTAGAACTACTGAACGATTACGAGTGTGAAATTCGTTATCACCTAGGTAAGGCAAACGTAGTAGCGGATGCCTTAAGTCGAAAGGAATACTCGGGACGCCGAGTAAAGTCATTAACGATGACGATCCATTCATACATGTCCACACAAATCAAAGAGGCTCAATGGGAGGCCTTGCAACCGGAAAATGTGACGGGTGAGGCATTAAGAGGAATGGATAAAAACCTAGAAGTCAAAAACGATGGAGTTCGTTACCTCATGAACCGAATCTGGACACCGAAGTTCGGTGGTTTCCGAGACGTCATCATGAACGAAGCACACAAGACTCGATACTCCATCCACCCAGGTTCAGATAAGATGTATCTGGATCTCAAGAAGTTGTACTGGTGGCCAAACATGAAAGCCGAAATCGCTACCTATGTAGGCAAGTGTTTGACTTGCGCCAAAGTCAAAGTAGAATATCAGAAACCCTCAGGACTACTACAACAGCCTGAGATACCTGAGTGGAAGTGGGAACGGATAACCATGGACTTCATAACCAAGCTACCCAAGACCACGGGCGGGCTTGATACCATATGGGTAATCGTAGACAGATTGACCAAATCAGCGCACTTCCTGCCGATAAAGGAAACCGACAAGATGGAGAAACTGACTAGGACATACATCAAAGAGATTGTACGACTGCATTGATGGGTTTTTGAGCATTCTAACACTCCTATGGTGTACATGCAACCCTAGAAACCTTGGATATATGTTTGACTAAGATACATGCAAATAATTATTTTTCCAAGGTTCTTATCCTATCTAGCATGGCATGGGGAAATTGAATCAAATAAAGCTAGTAGAATTACTTACCTTGTAGTTGTAGTTGATTGCTTGGAGTTTTAGAGCCTAGCACCAATAGTGTGGATGCCTCAAATGGAAATCACAAATCACCACAAACTTGGAATTTTGAGAGAATAGTAATCACCTTTTTTGAAATCGGCCCTCTTACTTTACTCACCACAACTAGTGCAATTTCAAGAACCAAGGCCTCCTTTATATAGTGTGGTGGATTAGGGTTACATCCATGTAAACCCTAATACCCATGTCTTTTCATTTCCATGAGATCCATGGGTTAAAGCTCCATGGAGTATCCATGGACTTTCCATGCAAGCCTAGCCCATTCCAAATAAGCATTAGCCCACACTATATAAATACAAGAGCCCATATTTAATTAGTCATACTTTTGATCTCTAAATTAATTCTAAATTAATTATAGATCAACACTAATTAAATAATATGATTTTATATTAATATATTAGAACTTATAATATATTAATAAATCATAACTTATACTATTCTCAAAAGATTATCCGTAAATTGTTCGGGTGAAGTGCAACCCAAATGGACCATGTCGGGTCGGGTCAAGTACATACCAAATATAGTTATGGACTTAGACACTATATCCAACATGCATGGCGTGCCAAAATCTATTATCTCAGACAGGGATAGTCGATTTACCTCGCGATTCTGGCAATCACTTCAGAAGGCCTTGGGAACTAGACTGGACATGAGTACAGCCTATCACCCACAAACCGACGGGCAAAGTGAGAGGACTATTCAGACGCTAGAAGACATGCTTAGAGCGTGTGTGATAGACTTTGGTAAAGCTTGGGATACCCATTTTGTTGGATTAGTGTCTAAGTCCATAACTATAATTGGTATGTACTTGACCCGACTCGGCATGGTCCATTTGGGTTGCATGGCATCGGAACATTTGGATAGACCGTTTATGAGGAAAAGACATTTTGTGACATATTAATATATTATAAGTTCTAATATATTAATATGAAATCATGTTATTTAATTAGTATTGATCAAGAATTAATTTGGACTTAATTTAGTGATCAAAAAGAGATTAATTAAATATATGGGGATTGATTGTGTAAATCATTCATTCTTATATATGTGGGCTTATGATCCAAGATTCCTTTATGTTGGGTTTAACCCATGTGGTGATCCATGGATACTCCATGGAGGTTAAAACCCATGGAGCATAAGGAATGGGTAAAGCCATGAGTTACATGGTGTAACCCTAATAGCCACACTATATAAGAACCCCTTTAGTTCAAGAAATTGGCACTAGTGATACATACTTTGAGGGCTAGCCAATTTGAACATGTATGTCTTCTTCTCATGGTTATTCCAAGAGCTCATGATGTTGTGTGAACCATTTGAGGTGTCACACTTGGGGCACTAGGCTCTCAAGCTTCATCGAGTCAAGCAACAACAACAAGGTATGTATTCTATCTATTTTAGTATCCTAGTATCAATGTTTTGGTATGCTAGTTAGGATAATACCTTGGATAATCATATTTGCATGTATAATAGAGAAAACATAGATCCAAGGTATTTAGGGTTACATGTACACTTAGGAGTGTTAGAATGCTCAAAACCCAACAGTGGTATCAGAGCCTAGGCTTGTTTTCAATTATACTTGATGCAAATTGCTGAAAAATGCTGAAAAAGTCGAATTTCGGGCATTCTGGGCACTGTACTCGCCGAGTCCACTGATGAACTCGCCGAGTACATGAAGAAAATCATCCTACTCGGCGAGTAGGTTGATACACTCGACGAGTAGGAGCCCCAGACAGCATATTTTCGAGGTTTTTGGCTAGAAATGGACTAGGAACATTACCCTAAGCTGTTTTTGGACTTATAAACTTGTTTTTGATGTGGTAATGTTCATGCTAATCCAATTTCAAAGATAATTGTCAATAGATTCATATTTTGTATTAGTTTAGTGATTAGGCTAATTACATGAAAAAGTTTGATTTGAATTATCTTGTTCTTATGAGTTGCTTAGATTAATAGAAAAGTTAATGGATTATGTGTTTTCAATCCATTTTAATCTAAGAGTTGATTCTAATTTTTTTTTTGTAACTTGTCCTCAAGTTATATGAAAAGTCACATTTAAGTTTCATAAAACTCATAAAAGTTGGTAATGGTTACAAAAATGAAGAGTCTTGTCCTCAAGTTATGGAGGTTCAAGAGTCACTTCATTAAGTAATAAAATGTGTAACCTTAGTTAATTCCATAAATTACAAAATAAAGAAAAGTTACATTCTTTTATTAGTTTAAAGTCTTCCATAACTTGTCCTCAAGTTATGGAACTTGAAGAGTTTTTTAATTAAAACTAATTTAAACACATAAGTTATGGAATTAATTAGTTTTGAATAGTTTCAAAACTTGCCCTCAAGTTTTGGAATTTGAAAAGTTTCACTTATGAATACTTTAATTCCAAGTTAGCCCTTAGAATTTTAAAAGTTAAAATTCAAACCCTTATACTATTATTATAATTTTAATTATATAGATATGTATAAGATAAAGTCAATCTTACCGTTAGTAGGCCTCATTCACGAAGCCGGTCTATAAGGGGGGTATAAGGTTACTGCCTATAAAATGGCAGTTTAATGGGTGTCCACTCTCACCCACCGCTTCCTTGACTGGTGGAGGGTCGTTAGCCGAACGGGTAGGAAAGGACTATAATTCTCCCTTCATTAAAAGTATTAATGATAAATACTAAGTAACTAAACATTTATAAATTCCCAATTCTTAGTTACTTAGGAAAATGTGAAATTGGTGCTAGCCCATAAAATTACACTTTGTACCTTACCAAGTCGTTAGTGGAGCGTGTGTGGTTAACCGGCACACTAACATGGACTAGTAAGAGTGGCAAAGGGTAACTTAACTTTATTATAGATCGGTGGAGCGTGTGTGGTTAACCGGCACATCGATTAGGTAATATTGTTGAGGGTACCAAGTCAATTTGTATGGTTATTCACACCTTGTTTGTGATCCTCGGCATCGCAGTCACAAACTTGAGAGGGCACAATCGAGATTCAAACATGCCATTGAAAGTTCAATGTATCTCAAAAGATCTAGGAGTTTCAAATCCAATTAAAACTTAATTATATTTCGTTTTTCATGGTGGAAATTGGTAAATCGTCATTTACCTACCTTCAACTATCTTATAACTTGGATTACGACATCCCTCTTCCAGTTATAAATAGGTTGTTGGGTCCTAGCCTTAATATTTCATATTGGGTGTTATATTAAGGACTTTCAATCAACTATCTTGAATATCTCCCAAAAGATGATCTTCCCAAATCTCTTGAAACAAGCTTTCCTAAATGAAGATGATGTCCCATGGAAATCATACTTCTTTCACCTCCTCCAATTATTCTCCCTAACCCACAAGTTCCTGAAAAGTCTAAGGTCACTCAAGCCCTATTGTCAAGCAAAGGTCTATATGTGATCACATCTTGGAGATGTAGTCAGATATTGACAAGCCGAGAGAGTTGGGTGTCAAAGTCTTGAGAAAGTTGGTGACTCAACTATTTTCTAAGTCACATAGTGAGTTCCTTTGGGACTCCTATGAAACAGACTATGACAAGACCCTTAATGATCTTATCTATTTGCTAAGATCAACTTCCTAAAACTTTATGGACATTGACAATGATGACATTGGATATCCAGTAAAGCTCTCTCTTCCCAATGGAAAGAGATCGGCCATAGTCAACTCGGTTGACCAAATGGTAAAGAGAACGGCTAAGTCTGAGATAGTCCCATTATCAAGGGTCTATTGCCAAAGAAAGGGGCATTGGTTGCGAAGCTGCCAAATTTACCTAAGGATATTAAAGTCAATAAGTTTGACTCTACTTCGGGTAAAGTCCACTATCTAACTCTGCTAAGTTTCTATTCTGAGATTCTTGATACATGATGTGACTGGGTCACATGTTGATGTTTTAAGAATCAAAGAAAAGGTGAAGAAACTTAAAGAAAGAATATGCTGAATCTGATGGCATAGATGGATTTCTATCGCATAGTTTGAAGATCGGATTCTTGAGCTACTTCTTAAGAGTTATGATATATTGCTTAGGAATAATAACAACAAAGTTTTCATGTGCTTTTGCATTGTAAGGATAGTTTTTCCGCAAAGTTTAAAATAAAAGAAAAAAAAATTTTGATTTTATTTATTTTAAAATATCCTTACAATGGAATTTGTGAAAACTTTTGTTGCTTATAAGATTCCATTAAGGCAAGAGTGGAAATATGAATTTGATTCTTTCATTTGTGGTAGTGTCTAAATTTACCAAATAAGGAAAGATTCTCATCACCTAAGTTTCAGTTGGATAGAAACTTGGAATCATGCAAGTTGTATAGCATGATGAATAAGAACTTTCAAGCATTGAAAAAAATTAAGACTAACTACTTGTTCACATGGATGTGTGAGTCAAGTAAAGGATCGAGTACACATTCTTGTGCACTGATCAAGCCCACCACAAATAATCGTTAAGACTATTCGTCATTATTTACTAAAATTCATGAAATATGGTTATACTTACAAGCTTAAGTGTAATTCTGAGACATTGGAAAAGGTTTCAATGTATGGCAGAGCGAATAAGAAGAATCAACTTAGGCAGAAAGATAAAAGTTTCTCAAATCTGAAAAGATGGGAGAGTACTTTAGTATCATGTTATATAATCATCTTAATGATTAAGATACCTTATCACAATTCATCCTCTAAGTGCATTCTGGTAGCTAAGAAGAGGAGCTATGAATTGTTGAAGTGGTTAAATCAAGAAGATGATTTATACTTCGTTCCAAAAACAATTCTTAGAGTTATACTCTAAGATTGTAACTTGAGTGACATGTCTTAAAGAAGGTTTAAAACACTTGTCAAATATAAGAGTAAAAGTTTTCTACTCTTGTACATTTGAAATTGGTAAGTTGTGATGTTTTGGATAAAACAAAGACCAACTAAGGCCAATTGTGTGAAGTGTTTGTCTTGATTAGAATCCACACAATCTCTTGAATATCTGACAAGAAAGTCTTATATGTCAAGAGGACAGTGGGAGTCTTAAAGGTCTTGAAAGTCTCAAGAACTAATCAAGAATAAAACCTGAAGTTCTTCACTAGCACACGACTTGAGGTTTATAACCTATCGTGTCGACATGTCTGTGCCTATTCAAGTTGGCTTTGCATAGGAGTTCTGAGAGTTCTCAATTGGTTGCACAGCTACTTGGAAGCAATGGCAGGCCCTTGAGCTGCCAAATGGCAAGAATTTAAGATTGCACAAGTTTAATCCATATAAGTGTGGATTTGTCAGTAACCTTGTCTTGTGATTATGGTTTTGACAAAATTCATATGGATAGGAACTTATACACCATAAAATCTAAGTGTCATAAGGTTTCTCTCCGATTCATGAAAATGATGGTGAGGAAACACTTTCACTAAGTAGATTTTAGCTAGATAGCAATTGTGATATTTGCAGTTCTCAAAGTCGTTAGTGGAGCGTGCGTGGTTAACCGGCACACTAACATGGACTTGTGAGAAGTGGCAAAGGTCTAAACAATTGAGACTATGATTACGGCATCCCTTTTCATAGTTCTTAAAATTTTTTAGACACACAAGCATGCTATCTAAGGAAAGGTGTATGTTTTTGATAAAGTTTTATCAAAGCAATCTAGTATCAGAAATCTGAACTTTGGTAAGAAAGTCGATAAAGTATTGATTTCTAGAAGTCCAGCTGATTTCCGATTACATGTCAAAGCTAGTGGGAGCATAAGTGTTATGCTAATAATCATCATGTTAGTGGGAGCATGATAATTATGATAAAGGTTGCAAGTTAGCAATGTTAATTATAGAAAACAAAAGTTTCAATTCGTGAGGCTGCAGGGGTTGAAAAAGTTGTTTTGCTATAATTAAGGGAGAGAAAATTATAGTTCATTTCAATTCTAAAAGCTTAGATTGAGATTTTAATCGTATTTAGTCAAGGATATATATATGAATTTCATGTTGGAATGGCTCAACATAAGGAAATTCTATATATGGGTCCATTATTTGCGTTCTAAAATTCGATTATGCTTACGACATCCCTTTTCATAATCTAAATTATGAGAACTTGGCAAATAGAAATGGAAATGTTATAGCAAAAGACTGATTTAGTCTTTATGTGAGACATCATGACTCGTGTCCCATATGCTTCGGATATAGGATCGATTTCATGTGCTATATTCATCCTTTCTAAAATTTTCCAAATGCCTGGGGCATTAAGAAGGGAAAAGGTCTAGAACTGGATATGACTAAAAGGATTAAGCAATTGTCGAGGACAATCTAAGGTTTACCAAAGATTGGTTGCTCAAGGACAGTTGGAAGTATAGTGTTAATTCTGGAAGGACCATATTGACATAATCTGTAAGGAGGCAACTCTTGTTCAGAAGTGATAGTCAAAATGGAATATGGAAATGTTTCAAAGTTGGAAATTATTCAATCTGTGTAAGATTAGGAAACTTAATGCAAGAAGGATGTTTCCAAGGAGTTGATCTCCTTGGAATGCTCTGTAATGTTTGTTGTCAAGTCCTTGTGACTCTGTGCATAATCATTACAGGAGGATCAATGCATATAAGTTTAGAATCTAACAGATTTCAGTAAATGGCATGAATTTGGAATTCTTGCATTTGCAGTAAGGATTTGGGACTGTGAAAGAGGATCATTGGAGTTATGTTCAATTGATCTAATTCACAAAGTGAAGATCATAGACAAACATAGTATGCATACTTGGTGTATGGCATGACTAGTGTTTAGAAAACATAGTGTACTAGTGTTTAGACAACTATTGTTTTAAATTCAAGAATAAAGTTGATAGCTGAAACAGTATACAATGAATAATGTGTAATCATATGGTGATAAATAAAAGGTGTTTTATTTATGTTCATAGGTTTTGATACCATATTAGATTCTATTATTATTGTGTTTCATTTTGCATGTTTTGACTTCCAGAATAACTAGGTCGTTCTTCCTGATTGACTAAGTTATTCAAACTATCCACAGTCGGTCATATGTTGGAAGTATATATGAATCAAGACTATCATGGGTTGGCTTGTAGAGGTCTAAGATGTTGGACAAGGGGCTACAACACTCATGAGTGCTCATAAGTTCTGAGTATTGGATTCAACCCGCGCTCATTGGAATCACTTCATGGATTTTATCACGAGTGATCATGAGACGATAATATCTTATATTCTTCAAACCTAGAGATATGAGTTGTTACTATGAGTTGGTTGTACATTGATTGCACGAAAACGCATTCGGTAACTCGGTGTTATAAAACGTGCCTTTGTGTATGATTCAACGAGTAGTAGAACAAGCCATATGAGTCAAAGTTTATCCATTCCTTTTACCTTCGGGATAAAAGCGATATCTGTGGGCCCCTCGATGATTTGGTGATGACAAATGTAAGTGCTCGGCCGGGCCTGGACTGATTTGATTTGTTCAATTAGTCAGTCGTCATAAATCGGAAATCGGGAAACAACAAATGGACAGAGAGAATGATTATAATCCATGTCTCAGTCCATATGATATCTAGAATGGAGGAATATATGATCCCTTATCTAATGGACAAGTCATTGACAAAGGTCAGAGTTCATCTACAAGGTCAGAGTTCGACAGCGGCTTTTGAGAGCTACGATTGCCAGTTGGTTCCTGAAGTCATACGCAATAATAGTTTTAGACTTATCCAAGTGGGAGACTGTTGTATTAGTGTCTAAGTCCATAACTATAATTGGTATGTACTTGACCCGACTCGACATGGTCCATTTGGGTTGCATGGCATCGGAACATTTGGATAGACCGTTTATGAGGAAAAGACATTTTGTGACATATTAATATATTATAAGTTCTAATATATTAATATGAAATCATGTTATTTAATTAGTATTGATCAAGAATTAATTTGGACTTAATTTAGTGATCAAAAAGAGATTAATTAAATATATGGGGATTGATTGTGTAAATCATTCATTCTTATATATGTGGGCTTATGATCCAAGATTCCTTTATGTTGGGTTTAACCCATGTGGTGATCCATGGATACTCCATGGAGGTTAAAACCCATGGAGCATAAGGAATGGGTAAAGTCATGAGTTACATGGTGTAACCCTAATAGCCACACTATATAAGAACCCCTTTAGTTCAAGAAATTGGCACTAGTGATACATACTTTGAGGGCTAGCCAATTTGAACATGTATGTCTTCTTCTCATGGTTATTCCAAGAGTTCATGATGTTGTATGAACCATTTGAGGTGTCACACTTGGGGCACTAGGCTCTCAAGCTTCATGGAGTCAAGCAACAACAACAAGGTATGTATTCTATCTATTTTAGTATCCTAGTATCAATGTTTTGGTATGCTAGTTAGGATAATACCTTGGATAATCATATTTGCATGTATAATAGAGAAAACATAGATCCAAGGTATTTAGGGTTGCATGTACACTTAGGAGTGTTAGAATGCTCAAAACCCAACACATTTACCACCTGTCGAATTCTCGTACAATAACAGTTATCACACTAGCATCAAGGTTGCACCATTCGAAGCCCTCTATGGCCGCAAGTGCAGGTCACCTCTGTGCTGGGCTGAAGTAGGTGACACGCAACTAGCTAAGGGACAAGTCCCTAATAGCACCCTCACTGGCCCAGAGATAATAAGAGAAACTATAGAGAAGATTGTTCAAATCCGAGAACGATTAAAAGCTTCTAGGGACAGACAGAAAAGTTACGCGGATAACAGACGAAAGCCTTTGGAATTCCAGGTTGGGGATCGTGTGCTGTTAAAGGTCTCACCCTGGAAAGGTCTAATACGTTTCGGCAAGCGAGGAAAGCTGAACCCTAGATATATCAGACCATTCGAAATCCTTGCCAGGATTGGCCCGGTAGCATATAAACTACGTTTGCCACAGGAACTTAATAACGTACATCCTACCTTCCACGTATCGAACTTAAAGAAATGTCTATCCGACGAGACCCTCGTGATACCACTCGACGAAATTGAAATCAACGAGAGTCTCCAGTTCGTGGAAGAACCGGTAGAAATCATGGATCGAGAGATCAAAAGAACAAAGCAAAGTTGTATTCCCATTGTAAAGGTCCGTTGGAACACTAAGCGAGGACCCGAATTCACATGGGAACGCGAGGATCAGATGAAACAAAAGTATCCGCATCTCTTCCCAAATTCTTGAAGTCCCAGTCAAAAAGCAAATTTCGGGACGAAATTCCTTCTATCGGGGGGATGATGTGACAACCGTCAAATTCTGGTCTAGTCAAAGTCAAATAAAGTCAACAAGTCAAACCGGTCAACCCTACTAACACTTGTATACTAGGGTTCACCTTATGTAATTACTGTACAACTCACTATTTTAATAAGAAATCATCACATGAAAAGTTGTATTTTTAGATTTCTTGAACCCTAATCGGGGTAAGTGAGGTAGCAAAGCGATAAAACACTATTACATACCCTTCGGAGGTGTGTAAGACTCTTAATCATGGCTTAACGGGGTTTGTGGACCTTGCGTTTCAAAGCCAAACACTCAAAAAGGTCACAAAAGAAATCTCTCCCAATCTCTTTCACTCTATCTCTCCCTATCTGAAATCTCTCCAAGTATGTCAAATCTCTCCCAAATCTCTATAAGTATGCCAAATCTCTCCAAGTATGTCAAATCTCTCCCAAATCTCTCTAAGTATGCCAAATCTCTCCAAGTATGTCAAATCTCTCCCAAATCTCTCTAAGTATGACAAATATCTCTACTTATGTCAAATCTCTCCCAAATCTCTCCAAGTATGTCAAATCTCTCCCAAATCTCTCTAAGTATGCCAAATCTCTCCAAGTATGTCAAATCTCTCCTAAATCTCTCCAAGTATGTCAAATCTCTCCCAAATCTCTCTCAAAATCTCTCTCAACTGTTTATAATCACTCGGGGCATCCAGACCCTCGAATTTGACGAAAACAGCTCGAAAACAGAAGTCTACGCGAAAAACAGCCTTAAGGAGCCGAAACTCCTCTTAGGAACCGAAACTCCTCTTAGGAGCCGAACCTCCTGAGAACCGAAACCCTCTCAAACGAAATGGACCGAGCGCTCGGTCTATTTCGGTCCCCTGATCATGCTGAACCGAGACTGACTTTCGGCTCTCCTTCTCACCTTCGGTCCGAGGACCTGACCTTCGGTCCGAGGACTTGACCTTCGGTTCCAAGATGCGAACCTGAACCGAACCTCGCAGATAACCACCGAGACCGAGCCTCGCCTTCTGTTCCTTCTCTTCGCACCTTCGGTTCCTCTCCAGCGATCGAACCCTCCTCTCGGCTCCCACCTACTTTCGGTTCTAAGCATCAGGAACCGAACCTCCGGCCCAGACTTCGGATTTTCGCCTATTTTTCCCGGTTTTTGACCATTTTCACGTATTAAGCCCGTTTTTCGTGATTTCAACGCGGGATTTTCTCCAAAAATCATATTTTAACATATAAGACCCAAAATATTCATAATTTAAACATATTTTTATGGAAATCTTTATTTAAGAATAAAATCTAGTGGGTGAATATTTGAGGTGGAGTGTTGACTTTACTTTAGTGTATGACACAAGCAACCACCCCATACCCACTCCAGGGACCAGCCATTGTCCTTCCACCATACCTGGTCATTCAAGAGTACTTTCCCCACCATTTGACCAGCCACACTCTTGGTCAAAGACTGAAAACTCTTATCTCTCCTCACCATTCTCTTATTTCTCTCATTTTTCCTCCAAAAGACAAACACCATTCTCTCTCAATTCTCTCTCTAAATTTCGAGATTCAAGGCCATACTCCAAGCTTTTCTTCTACTATTGGTAAGTATTATCATCCTCCACAAGATTATTTCACTTCTTTCTACTCAAATCATGGATATCTTACATAAATATCATCACATTCATGTTAGATCTTCGAACCTTCAAGGCATCTTCTTAGTGTTCTTGAGTAGAACACTTCTTTACTTCAACATCCATCCACTAAGAACACACAAGGTAAGTTCATACCCCCCATCTTTTCATGTTTTTCTTAAGTTTTAAGGGGGGAATACAAGTTAAAACACTAAGAACATAACTAAACTCATTTAACAGCCTTCATCAGAAAAGTTTAACTCCATTCACGGATTGTTTTGGTCAACTTAAACATTTTAGTTTTCAAAACTGTATTAGGTGCGTATATTTCAGGTTCATTCCTTTAAAATGACTACTTGCACATCTACATACGATTTTTCTACAATTTATGGTGATTTTTACAAAACTGTCTATCATTTCAAGAACAAATCCGGACCAGTCTGTGATTAAGGACCTTTTTACACAAGTTGGAGGTCACTAAAAATCATAATAAAATTTATGAACAAACTAGACTCATTTTCCAAACTCTCAGAATTTACAGATTCTGATTTGGATCCTTGATGATTTTTCTATAAAATTTATAACAACAGAATAGAAATGTTAATACTAGAAAAATGCTATCAATTTCATTTGCACCTTGTAACTTGTTGAACAAGGTGTGTATCATTATGTGAATATATGTTTTTACATTATATGTCATTTCGTCTTAGTGTAATGACATACACCAGAAAACAAATGGATTTTACCTTCACAAGTATGGTAATTAGTTTAAGGTTATAAACAAAGTTTACATCCATTTCATACAAACATTTGATAAACTACGGAAGAATAGTTTATATTGCTTTACATTACAAACGATTATAATAAACTATAATAGGTATAGTTTATGTTTCATTACATTTCAAATTCTTTACCAAAGGTTTTCAGTTCACGTAAATCTGTTAATGAATAAATTTGTGAGACATTCGCTTCGTGTTACATCCATGTAACAAAATCAAAAGTCCTGTAAATTGTAACCAGAGTCTCTTGTAGGGAGAACATGATAGTTGTGTATAGATCTATATTGGGTCTGACAAACCCACACCTGAGCTGCATGCAACAGCTAGACCGGCAGGTCTGTGGTGACAAGTGTCATTTAACTTGCGACGCCTGAAGAACGTCGTATTACGAGGCCGTCTGAGTCATAGTATGGTTATAATAACTCACATGTGGTATTAACAAAACATAAGATTTACGGGTTTTACTTCTAAATTTAACGAGTTTACGTCGATTTAAACTTGCATAAAATTACTTTAAGTATGGTAAAATACTTGTACACTTCGGTCTTGATTTTTAAGGCTACAATGCATTACATAAGAAAATATGGGATCTTTCTTGAACAAACATCATACTTACAAGAAAAGGATTTTAGCATCGCTTTCAAAAGCTTATGAACTCACCAACTTAATTGTTGACACTCTTTCAAAACTACTTGTATTCTCAGGAAATTAATAAATAGGTAACCAAGTGCTTTTGAGGATGGGACGTAAAGCGTCAAACATTTCATTTTTGTCAACATAATGTAATTGATTTGGAAACATGTAAACGCATACAATGATGTAACTCTTTCAATTATATTTATGTTGGTTGTGTTTACTTTGATCACTATTGCAATTTGTTGTTATGATACTATACATGAAGTCCTCCAGCCCCGGACGTTTCCGCCATCCTTGGTTTGGGGGTGTGACAATTGAACTATTCAATGACATGTTTAATCTCGATTATGCTCTTCCATTTGTGACTGGGATACCGAGGATCACAAACCAGATGTGAATAACCATGCAAATTAGTTTGGTACTCTCGATGTCATTTATCATCTAATTAATGTGCCGGTTAACCACACGCGCTCCATTTATCAATGATAATTTATGAGACACCCATTGCCACCATTTATTAGTCCATATTAGTGTGTCGGTTAACCACAGACGCTCCACTAACGACTTATATAAAGTGCAATGTGCAATTTCATGGATTAGCATCAAATTCACATTTTTCCTAAAGTAACTCAGATTGGGAATTTTATAAAACCATTTAGTTACTTTATAATTTTATTATACTTATGAATGAGAATTAATTGTCCTATCAAACCCGTTCGGCTAACAACTTCCACCAATCAAGGAAGCGGTGGGTGAGAGTGGACACCCATTCAATTGCCATTTTATAGGTCATTTCCTTATACCCCCCTTAAATTTTTATGACTCAAGAGGCTCCAAAATCTATGAAACGACAACTCAAATGGATTAGAGTAACCCCTACTCATAATACCAAGCTTAGGGGGCAAAAGAACATAAAATCAAGCCCAAAACAAGATCTAAGTATAACTTCACCAAGTTTAGAACTTTATACCTCTAGGAGATGTCAAATGATGGTGTGATTCTGGATCTAAGGTGCTTCACTCCTCCAAGATGGTCTCTACTTCCTTCATTCTTCTTCAAAGACACAAAACACATACACTCAAGCTCAAAAATTCTCACAAGGTAGATTAGGGTTTGCAAAAACGTTTTGAGATGATGGAGGCTGATGAAAGGAACCAAGTTTGAGAGTTAATGAAGAGTAAATAGGGTGCAAAACCCTGGATTAGGGTTTACATCCAGACGAGTTACGCCCAACATACACTAGGAGTATGCCCCGCATACTCCAAAACGATGACGGTTTCCTTTTATGGGCCTTACACCTAGCATACTCAAGGCGTACACCCCGCGTACTCATGCAAGTAGTTTTTCTTCCTTACACCACATGGAACCAATTTGCAAGCAAAACTCATTTCAAGGGCTAAAAGTTAAATACTTGAAAATCATAATGTTACAATTCTCACCCACTTAATTCAAACTTCGTCCCCGAAGTCCTCTACTGCTACTGACCTAGGGTAGTTCCCACGTCTCGACCTCGGGCCACTCATACGGTGCTCTCCAGCACCCGATCCGAACTAAAAATCAGCTAATCCAGGCGGCTGCCTTCCCATACTATCCTTGACTCACTAACTTTCACCACTGAAGAAACCATCACACTCTCCCATAATTTCAGAAATCCAATACCTCGATGGACTCTTATGCAAGCAAAACTATATCGGAACATAGTTATTAGGTCTTCTCCTTACAACCCGAACCATACGGAACCCTTCCGACCCTGACTTACCTTGTTGATACCACTGAGAATCAGGATTCCTGACCATTCACTGTTATTGATCTCTTCATCCGAAAACAGGGTGAATCCCAACATGCACCTAAATTAGATAACCACTAAAACAAATACATAAAATGCCAACATATTCCACAACTTTCTAGATATAGAATTTAACTTCTAGTGAGAATTGTAGAGCTGGGGACTCTTAAAACTACAAACACCGAATCAACTCTATCAATATGCTTCCCGAAACCGGGAACCCATCAGATCTAAACTTTAGAACCCATATTCCATAATTGATATTCATATATTCGATGAACCCACCCCTTGTCTTTGACTATGATCACCACCAAACACGCTGAATGAAGTACTCAAAACACATCGATCGCGAATTTCAACCAATTCTAAATCCACAAGATGTACCAAAACCTTAAATAAACCATTGACTCCCTAACATGCCATTACTAACCACTGCTCCTACGACCAAATATAATCAATCCAGGAATTTTCACATTGCACCCAACCCCTATCGTCTCAGGTGTGACCCCACCTGGCAATCACTTGAGACATTCACAATGAACTTCATGACTCGAGACTCCATAACCGACACCCAACCTTAGTAACAAAACCCCTAATAACAGATCGCGAACAAACAGGATTTATGATGCAAACACGCCACATAAACTTTCTATTGCATGACTGAAACTCCCAACAACGCTTAACTGCCCACTATATCCAAACTAGCGGGTTCGTGAGTCTCCTGACATCCAACAATGCACCAACACCAAAAGTACCACATGTAGAAGAAATAAACAATCATGATCACTGGGTCCACAGCCTATGTCTGGAATACCCCTACGAGGTCCTCAGAATAGGTATGGATTGCCTCCAAGTGCACATCATCAATCTGGAATGCCCTTCCCGACCCTCAGCCCATGTTTGGAATGCTCTCGGTATTACACCGATCTTTTTAACATTCCATCATTCGCCTGGAAACTCACGACCAGCGCCACGGGGGCCTAAAGATACTCAACCTCATTCCACCGCCTTGCAAGAACCCAATCAACGTCCCTCACAATGCTAATCGAGCGCAACGATTCCATATAGTTTTACCACACATAATTCCTTTCACAGTACAAGCTACCACCAACGCAAAATCCAATGAAAACATGGTCGCACACAATCCTAGAATGGGACAAATGATCGTACTCTTGTTCCAATTCAAAGGCTATAACCTAAATAAGAACCATGCATATAATTCGAACCAAGTGCTCCATTGTTATCTTGACCAGCCCACATACCCCTCACGACAATATCTGATGAACTTACCACAATACACACCCAAAACATCCAAAAAATCCCTGATTTGATGATGTATGAAATGTCCAATGATCGAGAACACATTGACACATAATCCAGTGAACCAAAACCCACGCGGAGCTGAACATACCCATTTCTAAAACTAATTTACCGATCGATAACTGCCAAATCTAGACTGTAAATAGCGATCCATACAACGAGCTGACCAATCCCTCAACAACCATTACTCAACCTGAGTGATCTGAGCGCCCTATCATCTACTCACTGGCATCCCCAAAAGGATCCAATGGCTACAACGAGCTCCTTGACCAACTACTTACTTATACGAGACAACTCGTGTATCTCTTGAACACATACATCCGATAGCCACTTCCTCCGCACCTCTGACTTGACCAAACCTTGTACCGGAATCCTGCATACCCACACCGCAGATCCCTAGAGCCATTTTTCCAACATCACAAACTCGAACATATGGATGATCCTCCAAGCAGAATACCTAGTTCTCCCCCACTTAGGTTCGAACTATCACCCAATGGTGTTGAAACTAATCACATCTCAAACCGACTCAACCAAGTACAACCATCCTTGACTCTGAAATGTATAATACACACAGGATGATCTTCCAGAAAGACCAAGCAAACCCTAAGAGATTCTGAATTTCAGATGAAGACCTCAGAATTTTTTCCAATCATAACTACCTTTCGCATTAAGTATTTCATGCAAATGCATAAGCAAAAAAAAACCAACTTACTATCCAAAACATACATTCCTCGTCTGCAATCCCAACCGTCAATTCGGTATTTGACCTGCCTATATCCAAAGAAAACAGAGCCTTGATCGCATCAATAAGCGTCCATACCACATCAATCATTTTGTACACTCCCACGTTGTCATACTGCCGCCCAACACCTTAGCCAAATAGCCCCATATTGGGTTTACATCCTAACCTTGAAAATCACAAGCCTGCTCACTCCTTCTCCGAACTTGAAAAAGTGAAAGGACATAGTCCTCGCCATAAATAGTGACATTCCAATCCATCAGTTAACCACTCAGCTTCCAGTTGTAAACCTCAACCCGATCATAACAATCACTTCATTCTTGAGTCCCGTGACTCAAAAGCATGGCCTCAAACAAAGTCCTCGAGATCTCAAAACCAACAAACTCATCTAGGTTTGCACCATTCTACCCAACTGACCTCGCCACTAAGGCCCAAAACAATTACCAGACCCATCCTCATTACTGAACAAACAAAACCAAAAGATCGACATATATGGAACCACTGCCACGAATCATGGTATCAAACAATGCTATCTTCCCCGACCGACCCTTAGAATCCCTAAAATTCTCCTCAATTCAAGTATGGATCATATGCTTCTAGTAGTACAGGCCCAATACTACCTTCCACACCCATCCATACTTTCTTCAAGAATCATCTCGGGTCCTCTAAGTCACCTACTCATAATAATACTACCAATACATGCTCAACAGCGCAGCAACCACACTAAAATACTTCCTAAGCTCTCCTAGGATTCCCCACCTCCCCTGCAATCAGCTTCTCAAGAATCCCTACTAATGTCAGCTAACCACTTCATGAATACAATTACATACAACAAAGATTAAATAATCTTTCGACTAAAGGACTCAACCGTACGACGGTTAGAATCAAAAGATAGTTGCGCAATACGACCAAATCCTTCACTCTGAGATTATTGAAGCTTCATAACATGTAATTTAATGTATTCATTTGATAGTTAAATAATATCAATATGAGTCCCACAAATCACAAAGCAAACAACATTCGAGCAGAGGAGTCGACTAACACTAAGACACTCTAAAATCTGGCAGATCCTCATACAGAATTCCCGACCACTTGGCCTAAGCATCTAGGATACACGATCATCTTGCCCTCACTCTCTCAAGAGTGGCTAATCCTTCCTCATGCTATCCTGCTACGAACTGCACCCACTCATGAAACTTCCACTAACCTTGCAGCCACTCGTGCATGTTAATCATACATAACGCTGGATCCCATAGAAAGTTGAATACTTGACTCTACCCTAAGCCCTTAATCAGACAAGAACAATAATTAAAGCTAAATCAAACATTCTGAGGCTATAGAATCTTTTTTATGTACAACTATGATTCACACACTAAGCGACCACAGTAATGATGTCAATTTCATCTAGCATATAATAAGTCCTCCTGGGGTATCAAGCATCATACATCAGGCAATCCTATCATACAATTCATGAAGGTCCCTAGCCTATCACTAGCATGCAGTTCTATCATATCATAACAAATAACAGTGTGGTAAGTTAGGGTAACTTTCTTGATCTGGCTGATCGTACATCCATGAAGATCCCTAGCCTATCACTAGCATGCAGTTCTATCATATCATAACAAATAACGGTCACGCCTTCGCCTTGCCATGGATCTATGAAGTACATAAAACAAAACTAAAACTGTAAGCCAATGCTTGGTGAGTTCCACCAAAGCACCACCATGAAAACATAACAAATAGCAACATGTAATGGGTCAATAACTAAAAGACTGGATTACCCCTGAGCCCACAGTATGAGTCTGACCTGCCTATCGGGCCCACAACTTATATATGGCTTGCTCCTAAGCCCACATCATAAGTCTAGATTTCCCTCGGGGCCCACAAATTATTTCTGGTTTACCCCTGGCCCAATCAGTCATCGGACTATAATGCCATTATACAACGGGTCCACTCAGTCATCGAACTGGAATACCCTCGGGCCCTCAGTACGAGTCTGGCATACCAACTGACCCTCAGCTCGTATCTGGAATGCTCCCGAGCCCTCAGTATGAGTCTGGCATGCCAATCAGGCGCTCAACTCATATCTGTAATGCTCACGGGTTTGTTGGCTACAACACAAAGCATTACAACCACAACCCAATACAATATATCGATATATACATAACAGATAAATATATAATCAGTCAACAGAAAAACAGGCAGATCTACAGATCACTACCACATAACAACATCCTATAAAATAAGGTATAGAACTAACAGATCACTACAATGTAGCAACATACGGTAAACCAAAATATCAATCCAATGGGTCGGCCTTGGTGCCTTCGACCCGAAAGTATAGTGATGAAAACTTACCTCTCGATCTGAACAATAGTTGATGAGGTCCCGACTTTGAATATCATCTCTAACCATCACCTATCCATTCAAATAACCAATTTTTAAACACAATTTAAAATACCCCTAGGTCAAAATCAGTTAAAAGTCAAAATTCCTAAAAAGTCAACCGAGTCAACCTAGCTGAGTACGTCGGGCATACTCAGGTGTACGCCCAACGTATGCATTGGGTGACTAGGCACAGGCTTATTGAACATGTACGCCTTGTACACCCAGCGTACGTATCTGGCTGCCAACCCAACTCATTAAGAGCTTAATACTTAATCCCTTAAGTCCATTTTCTAGATCCAAGTCCAAAATGACGTCTTTGACCATAAAGTTTCCAACTTTAAGGTTTTGTATGGCCATTAAGTGCCCAACACCAAAGATCCTAAGCTTTTAATCCATGAAGACCATGCATGAGAAGCAACTAGTGTCCAAGATTGCATTTTTATGACTTAAGAGGCTCTAAAACCTCTTAAAGGACAACTCAAATGGATTAGAGTAACCCATACTCATAATACCAAGCTTAGGGGGCCAAAAGAACATAAAATCAAGCCCGAAACAAGATCTAAGTATAACTTCACCAAGTTCAGAACTTTATACCTCCAGGAGATGTCAAATGATGGTGTGATTCTGGATCTAAGGTGCTTCACTCCTCCAAGATGGTCTCTACTAACTTCCTTCTTCTTCAATGACACCAGACACACACTCAAGCTCAAAAATGCTCACAAGGTAGATTAGGGTTTGAAAAAATGTTTTGAGAGAATGGAGGCTGATGCAAGGAACCAGGTTTGAGAGTTAATGAAGAATAAATAGGGTCCAAAACCTTGGATTACGGTTTACATCTAGACGAGTTATTCCCAACGTACACTAGGAGTACGCCCCGCGTACTCCAAAATGACGACATTCTCCTTTTTATGGGGCTTACGCCCAACGTACTCTAGGCGTACACCCCGCGTAATCATGCAAGGCGTTTTTCTTCCTTACGCCACATGGGTCCAATTTGCAAGCAAAACTCATTTCAAGGGCTAAAAGGTAAATACTTGAAAATCGGAATGTTACAATATGCTAGACTGGTAGGGTCTTGCTAGTGGATTGTATGATATTGTTAGGTGTTATTGTTGGTTAGGGTAATGATATTATTGGTTGATCGTTGAGTAGATACCCTAGGGATTGGATGTAGTTTAAGTTAGATAGCCTGAGAACTCTTGGTCTAAAGCCTTATTGCATGGTTTTTGTTTGATTTATTGCTTTTCGGTATGAACATATGTTCGATTTTCTATCTGACTCCCAACTATATGTGACTATGTATTCATGAGGTGGTTGTCAGTATTAGCGTTGCCCCCGGTATGGATGTGGTTCTGACGAGAAGCTAATGATTGCAGGGCAGATGAGAGCCGAAAGTAGTTGACAGCTAAGAACCAGTAGTAGTGGCTAAGTATAGGGAATGCTATGTTTTGATATGGTTGAACATTGTTATTTTATCTGGAAGTTATAAACGCCATTATTGGGTATGACATAAAGTACACAAGAGGTGTATGTATTAAAGATGAGATTTGTTCCTCTTATGTGTTGAGAGTTAAACATCTAAGACGCCTTACTAAAGGTTGAACGATAAATGAGAATGATTGTGATTTCAACATGATGTCTATAAAAGGGGTAATTGATAAATTACATAATACAACAACCGAAGCTACGAGCTTTTGGGAATTGAATGTTAATGAACGGAACCTCTTTTTATGTTGTTGGGGTAGTGGAATGTTGCTAGACGTTCACCAATGTATGTATCAATTTATAATGAATCTCGTACAAATGGAAGATTGTTGGATCTATATGTTTAATAATCATTTTAAAATGGTATTGAAACCAACATATGATCATATATGGTCACACAATAACAAGTAGACACATGAAATTGGTATATATATATATATATATATATATATATATATATATATATATATGTGTGTGTGTGTGTGTGTGATTATACACTATATTGAGTTATATGAAAGGAATATGGGGATCTTAACCAAGTTTGTGTTGGATT
Organism: Lactuca virosa; assembly: GCF_052849685.1. Classification (NCBI taxonomy): domain Eukaryota; kingdom Viridiplantae; phylum Streptophyta; class Magnoliopsida; order Asterales; family Asteraceae; genus Lactuca; species Lactuca virosa. The sequence continues at coordinate 155,552,845 of NC_136427.1, read as the reverse complement.
GTATACATAATCGATGTTATGATTATTATGGGCATTGTTGTTAGGGTTACTCGTTAAGATTTTTCTAGCTTACCTTTTTGTTGTTAACACAGTTGTACACTGATGCAATTCATAAATCAAACGTGAAAATTTAGGTGTACACTACATCAAAAAGTCGAGTGTTACATCATGTCTTGACCAACACGTATAATCTTTCATGAAATCATGGATTATTAAATGTTCTTCCATTTTTCTTGAATCATTGTACACACAAATTCTTGCAGTCTATACAAGGACATCATATGTAGTTTCTCTTTTATTCACCCAATTCTCCTAAGTAACTTTAAGAAAACTGCCCAAACATGCCAAATATTCATCATATGAACGTTTAATTCCATACATCTAGTAAGTACGGTCCATTTGCAATTACATGAACTATATATTAGCACATTCTCATGTAACATTCATGCTTAGTGGTCAAACGGTATCAGAACATAACTATAGCAAAAACAACAACCTAAACTAAATAACAGATTACTGATAAATGATAAATAGGCAAAAATTAACCTAAAACAAAATAAAAATAATTTAATATAATAAGATGAATTATCTATTAATATTGTTTGGTATGCAACAACTAATAATAAATGATATTAATTAATAAAAATGGACAAAAATAACCTTTTAATAAAAATGTATATGATTTATTTTCTAAATGATTATGAAAGTTCTTTAATATTATCATTAATCAATTTCCAACTTTTATTTCCTTCTTGAAGGCGGAATTACATTTTTCCCCGCCAAAAAACTCCTATTGATTGACTTGGTATATGCAGTACTATACCTTTTCCACCCACTCTATAGAATCAAATATGTATAATTAATTTTCTCTTATACATGAACACCATTTCGATTGTTAATACACACAATGGAAATAAAGAGATATAGATAAAGGGGAAGAAATCGTGAGGAGCTGTTGTATCCTAGTTTTTGCACTCAACATTCATGATTTATATTTCTCAAATTCTCTGTTTTTCCTCTATCTTGCGCTCACGGCCTCACCAAATCACCTGCCATATTCATATTGTTACTCCATTCTTAATGGTCTGGTCTCTCCTATCATTTTTTAAATGTGATAAATCTATGTCCCCTACTTCAGATCTGTAGAGGCTTTTTTATAGTTGTTTTTTTATTCTCCTTTAGTACCTCTGAATGCTTTTGTGTATTTTGTTGTTGTAGTAGATTGGTGATCTATGTTCCGTTTTTTTTAATTCTATTTTCTTTTGGTTTTTAGTATTTAATTAGCATCATATTAAAATATATGATGCAACTTGCAGTTATAGTTATAATTTGTTGTGGTATAGCAGATTGGCTACCCCTAAAGGAAAAAACGTCAAAATACCAACCTAAGATGAAAATACCAACAACCTCAACTTCACCAGATGAGTTTTCTAGTATATTCTAGTATATGGATGGTGTAGACCAGAACGAACCAGAGAGGAGACATAAGCAGGCGAAAAAGACTCAAACCAACACCAAAGGCAAAATGGTCAAAATATGAAGCGAATTAGGAAAACAACAGTAGGGCACCAGGGACAGAAATATGTTGCTAACTTCATTTATATTGAGTTAATTGATGAATAAATAAATATTGCAAGAAACTATTAGAAATTAGTGACAATTATCCTCAAATATCTTAATAGGTTGAGCTTAAAAGTTAAATTTTGTTTGATGATCTATAAAAAAACCTATGCCTGAATTGCCATAACATATATGTTAAAAAATCCAGTTTTTTTATAAATAGTTGGAATGTCGGATAACCCTATGATAAATTGGCTCCCATGGCAATAGAACCAGACACACAGTTGTATTTAAAAAATCGGGTTATATGAAAATGCAGATAAAAAGACTCGGTTGTATCATTGAAACTAGGTTGCTTAAGTTAATCATGTAGCCCGATTCCTTACTTTAAATCAGGTCATATAGCTCTCCCTTTTATAAAACCCGGTTTCAACATAATATATCTCGTTTTTTTAATAACCGGGTCTTATATGGCGGGTCCTATGTAGTCTTTTGTAGTAGTGTATTCAAATAAAAGTTATGCGTAAAAATAACATATTAGTATGATTTGTTAGGTACTTGTTTTGATGGTTGACATGATCATGTGGATAATAGAAATAAGTTTCTCATTTTTTTTTACCAAAACCGGTGCCATCAGGTTTAAATCCGAAACTTAACATGATATATCCTCCATAGTTAGCATTGCAAATAAATGTTATGTGTAAAAACTAACATATTGGTATGTTTTATTAGGTACTTGTTTTGGTGGTTGACATGATCATGTCGACAATATAATTTTTTTACCTTTGGGAGACGAAATCAAATAATGGCCTGGGACCGCTTGAGATCCATGCCAGGTCCGCTCCTAGATTTCCATGTTTATTTGCTTTAGAAATTGAAAAAACATGTATTTTGATTTTTCGGTTAGAGAATGCTATTTGGATTTATAGATGACATCAATAACCAATGGGAATTATAGAAGAGACACAATGGAAAATAACGATATCTTTTAAACTCTAATGTATTGTCCGATCACCTATTTTATTGGAGTTGGGAGCTCGTAGTTTTAGGAGTTTTCATGATGGCTTAGGTAAGATGTTTTAGCAAAGGAAATCCTACATGATGGAATAAGTTACTCCCTATTAAAGTCAATATTTTGGGTTGGGGAATCTAGTGGATTGATTTCCAATAATGATTTATATTGGGCTACGAAGAGGGCTTATTTTCGGTCCATGGATACGTAAACCTTAAAATATAGAATAACCCTCATATTCACACTTTCCACTTCAACAAATTCTTCCAACCCTCATAATGGATCAGTATTAATATTCACCTCGAAATTTTATAAGTACATTAGAAGAAATCACAGGTATATAGATAAACTATAAACAAATTAAACCAAAGGAAATGACAGGTGGCCCTAGGCCATCTGCAATTTCAAGAAAAAAAACATTTTATATGTAACGAAAATCGTAGACCATGTAGGTCAAATTGCAGATACATGGACGAAATCGCAGGAACCACCTGTGACTTCAGTGACTATTTTCGAAAAAAAACCTCGATTTTTGGTTATTTTTTACGAAAACATTAATGTATTTGGCTAAATTTGTAAATTTCTATTAGGTTTTTTATATTTCAAATGAGATTTGCCTTAAATCTTAAACCTTTATCATTTAGTGTTTTTTTAGCACGACTCGCATACGTACACATTATTCCATTCTTAAATTTATAATTTCCGTCCATAGCAGCACTGGAACCCCCAATCTTTGGCTGAGAGACACTATTCTGTCAAATAAATATGCTATTTATTTATAATCAATATTTAAAATTCAATTAGAGTTGAATATGCTATTCATTTATAACCAATATTTTTAAGATATATAAATTTTGAATAATATTCAATTAAAAGTTTAAATGTCAATAACTTAAACATAATAACGGAACGATATGGACCAAGACTAAAATAAAGTTAAATGATCATTTATTTCTTCATTGACGTTAAACAAAATAATGTAATGACTAACAAATTATTATTAAAGTCATGTCTAAATTCGAAAATAATAGCAAATTTATTTTCATTTGTCCGTTATATTATATGACTTTTAGTTCTTAAGGCGAACATAGTATTTTACCCATATATTTCGTTTTATTATTAAGGGGAAATCTTCAGAAAAGTCTCAATATTTACGCAAAAGTTACACTTTAGTCGCAAGATTTTTTTTTGAACAAAAAAGTCTTGAAAACCGGCAAAAATTTGCAGTTTGACCATTTTTGACCGGTTGAAACCGGTACCAAATTAATTTGGGACTATTTCGTAAACTAACCCAAAATATTAGGACTTCTCTGTAAACAAAAAATATTAGGACTTTTCTGTAACAAAAATATTAGGACTTTTCTGTAACAAAAATATTAGGATTTTTCTACAAACAAAAGCATTATTATTATTATTATTATTATTATTATTATTATTATTATTAAAAATATAAATAAGAACACTTAACTCAGAATAATAATAATACTTAACAATTTAAAAGAAGTTATTGTTTTTAATTCAAATTTGTTATTATTAATATCGGTCTTTTCTGGCTGTGAAAATGAGGATGTCACAATTTCACATTTGTTATTATTGTTTTTAATTCAGAATAATAAGACTTAACAATTTAAAAGAAGTTGCATATTTGTAAAATTGTTTATAAATAGTTTAAGGTAGAAAGATTTCTCACTTTGTATATAAAAATGTTTAAGGTAGAAGGATTACTTTCCAAATCCAACAGATCCACTACAAACATCTACATAGATAACCCATATCAAAATTCAAAAGTATTAATTACAATATCTTGTTTAATAAAAAGTAATAGAACATGTTTTTTGGATTAATACTTTTGAATTATTCCTATTATTTTTTATTAACAAGATATTGTAATTAATACTTTTAAATTTTAATATGGGTTACCTATGTAGATGTTTGTAGTGGATTTGTTGGATTTGGAAAGTAATTCTTCTACCTTAAACAATTTTATATACAAAGTGAGAAACCCTTCTACCTTAAACTATTTATAAACAATTTTACAAATACACAACTTCTTTTAATTTGTTAAGTATTAATATTCTGAATTGAAAACAATAATAACAAATGTGAAATGATCATATACAAAGTAAAAATATACAAGCAGACATTCACGATTTCAATGCTAAAAACATCATCATCTCCTCCACTTCCACACTTAAACAATGTCATTAATATTATTTTTTCATTTAAATGCATTTATATGTATTAGTAACAATATTAATAATAACAAGGTCAAAAAATAGTATTCTTATTTATATTTTTAATAATAAAAATAATAATAATAATAATAATAATAATAATAATAATAATAATAATAATAATAATAATAATAATAAGGGTTTTGTTTGTAAAAAAGTCATAATATTTTTGTTACAGAAAAGTCCTAATATTTTTTGTTTACAGAAAAGTCCCAATATTTTGGGTTAGTTTACGAAATAGTCCCAAATTAATTTGGTATCGGTTTCAACCGGTCAAAAAGGGTCAAACTGCAAATTTTTGCCGGTTTTCAGGATTTTTTTGTTCAAAAAAAAATCTTGGGACTAAAGTGTAGCTTTTCCGTAAATATTGGGACTTTTCTGAAGATTTCCCTATTATTAAGTCATCATGACAATAAAATATAATGACCAAATTATATTATTTTCATCATTTCTCTCTTCAAGGATTATTTTCATTCGTTTATATATGATTATAATCCATCATAAACAAACAATTATTAAAACTAACAAATTACATTTCCAAGCATTGAACCCCACTTTCATTCCTTCCCAACGGATTTATTTTTAACATTTTTGTGACTGAGAAAATTACCATATTGATCATGTGTTAACTATTCGTCCTTAGATCATGTTTTTATGGAGTTAGATTGGTATTCTGTGGAACGCATTGCGTCATGTAGTGTATTCAGTTTTTAGCTTCGTTTCTTGGTTAGATATGACTTCTTTGGATACTTTGCAAAAGAAGTGTTTTGATGCTGTATTTATCAGAGTTTTTGAACTTTGTGGAAACATCAAAACACCTTGCTATTTGGAACGGCTAAATTGAAAGAAGAATACATTTTTAATGATATCATCCCTATGTCTTTTTTTTTAGATTTGTAATAGAAAAAAAAATGCAAAATACATTATTGGAATAATGGTTGTGTAAATTGTAATCATGTTTCAGCTTTAATGTAACTTTATTTTGCTACTAGTTTATAACCTGTAAAAACCACGGTTACAAAGTTAATTAAATTTTCATAGTAAAAAGTCAAAATTATTAATCAGTTATTTTAAATAAATTATTAATTAAGAGATATTTTTTTAGTTATATAAAATTATAATCGTTGATTTAAATAAATACGTGAAATTAAATCACTTTATAATTTGTATTAATTTTATTTTGATTTTTATTATAATTTTATTAATTTAATGTAATTAGAATGAAAATAGATTGACAAATAGCAGGACATTAATTAGGAGGCCTAATAGAATGACATATAACAAATTTTTTTTTTTTTATTATAATAGGAGAGGAGATAATTTGTTGCTGGAGAAAATTGTATTTTTTTATTATAATTTCTATATATGTTCATATGTATTAATTGTTGCAATTTTATTTTGTTACGTTTTTTACTATCTTTTAAAACTTATTAGCATGACAGACTAATTATGTACACTTATCCTCTCTAATAAATTAAAGTTTTTTTTGCCACTTGTCGCTCTTACATTAACTTGGACACATGTCATTTTTTGGTATTTTTGAATAAATGTTTTTTCCATTTGTCATTTTTTCATTTTTTTTTATATTTTCTTAATTAACAAATCAAATTTACACATCAGTTAAGAATTGCCTTAATTAAAAATAGTCAATAATTACAATATTAATACTTATATATTGTATTTAATATGTTTCCTTTTAAATTCAAATTTTAAATTTTAAATTTCAAATCTAAAATTTCAAATTTAAATAAATTTTTGTTTAAACCTTCATATATATATTTTTTTGTTTTACCAAACCCGTATAACATACGGGTCTCACAACTAGTATAATAATCTACTATAATAAATGAAGATAATTTTGCCACATGTCAATCTCTAATGAGTTTTGACACTTGTCATTTTGTGATATTTTTTAAATAAATAATATCCACATGTCAATTTATGTTTTTTTTTCAATTTTTAAAATTAAAAAGCCACAAAATACTTATATTTATATATGTAAACTATCAAATGTAATAAATATTATACTAAATTGCAATTGATATGTTTCTTATTTCAAAATTTCATTCTTTATTTTAAAATTTTCTTTTAAAAAATACTTATTATATATATTTTAATATTTTATTTTTTTTAATCAGCCCGTGTAATACACGGGTTTTACACTTAATTCTATAATAGCGAAAGAAACTACATAAAAAAAATGTTATATTTGGTGAACGACGTGATATTGCAAGAAATATTAAAACATTGGTATAAGACTTTTAGAAGCAATACAACTTTAAATAAGCATATGTCTTATTTGATAAAATCATTTAAGGTAGATATTACAGGAATAACATTTAATACAACATATGAATCTTACTCTTCAAAATTTAAACATATATAATCGTATATATTATTAAATCTTAGATTCCAAACATAGAACACAAACGGTTTTGAATCAGATAACAACCCCAAAATTATTACGTAATATCATAAATAATAGTATCGAATATCGATTGAAGCATAGTGAACCAGAAATTAGAAGAGGAAAGCAAAAGCTAGTGCAGAAAGAGAGGCCACGGCGGTGGGGATGAAAACTGTGGTGGCGTCGGACAACATTGGAGCCGGAGCAGGAGCTTCGTGAGCGGCGGAGACAACTGAAACAGCCATTGTCATCATCATCATCATTAGTGAGAAAAGCTTCATCATCTTCATTGCCTCCATTGTTGTTAACTTATGATTGAGTTTGGGGAAGAAGATGTGATCTGAGAGTTGTGGGAAGAAAGGGGATTGATTGTAAGGGTTTTATAGGAAGGAAACGTGGACGTGGCTGCTAACAGGAAGCCTAAGCCATGAGAAGAGAGAAAAGTCTGCACTTCTACTCGCCTTCTTCCATTCACTTCATTTAACAACTGGCCCACTCATACTTTCATTACATTTTAATTTTTTATTTTATTATATTATATTTTTATTTAAGCATATTAATACAATATTTAATTTTTCTTTGATGTGTAAATATTAGAATACATAACATATCGTTATTATGATTGATTTATTTTTATTTTGATAATAATAATAAATGAACCGTATAATTCCCTATAATGGTATCTGTATCAATGTCTCTTTTATATCTTTTTATTTCAATTTTTTGCTTGATATTAAGTTTTTTTGACAAATGGAATTATTACTTAAATTAAAAAATTAAAATTAAAATTAAACATAGCATTTTTAATTAAAAAAAACTAATGCAAATAAAAAATATACGATAATTAAAAGAAACATAATTAAAAAGATAAAATAATTAAAATCGTAAAACGATAATTAAAATTAACTAGTTATCCAGAGATGAAATATATGCATGCTCAATGTAATCACAACTATCGGATCGAAGTTGCTGGTAGGTTTCAGTATTTCGCAATTCATACAGTAATTTTCGGTCAATAGCTACATCAATGGGGGGGGGGGGGGATCGAGAATTAGGCTGATGCACAATTACTATTATGTAGCAAAAGACAAATGTACATTATATCTCTTGTTTTTTTCGCTTGCATAGCTCATGTCGGTTGTTTCAATATGTCCCAACTTGCTTTAAGGACCCCAAAAGCACGTTCTATGTCACTTTTTTGTTGATTCTTGTGCCATATTGAATCGTTTCCTTCTGTCGGTTATCAGATATAGATATGATTTCATTAATACAACCTATGTTGGATATATTCCATCCAAAAATAGTAACAATGCTTGTAGTGTTCGCCGTTCAGATTAAATGAACACATGGGTGCTATTCTGTGATATTTCTCGTCAAAAAATTGTGATTGGTAGAGGAGTTCAAATCATTGTTCGAACCGGCTGCACCATAGAATGCATGTCAAAATGATAAATCTCATGACGCCATTACTTCTAGTATCATTGTTGGATACTCATGATAACCCCTCATGTATTGGCCTCTCAATTCCGTTGGGAAATTCGTCAAATTCCAATATGTGCAGTCAATGTTACCAAGCATTACAGGGAATCCATGTATGGCTTCGTGTGCTTCGTATAAAACTTGAATGTAAGTGGATGTTAGATGGCTAAATATTCGGCCTTATATACTTGGACAACGCCATAGGATAAGTTTTGAAGAATTTTACATGAAGTTCTTTCTAACCTATTAAGATACCCAACTAAACGAGCCCAAGCTTCTTCCATATACTTTATGATGTATTTACGAGGTATATTTTGTAGCACACCGAAACTTCTTTGATTTCTTGCATCCCATGTTTGAAAAAAGCGAAAACTCCTTTCCAGGTCACATACAATACGCATAAACAATGCTTGAACTAGCATTATTCTGAAAAGTAATGTCGAATTCGTAGTTTTTCAGCTTCTATACAGTCTTTATGGGTTATGTTTCTTGTATAAATAATGCTTGAACTGACATTATTGTGAACCAAAACTTATACAGTATGAGATAATACAGTTAACAAATTAGTGTCGGTAGGTTCATCGCCGAATGAAGATAAACCATATGGATTATCTTCCATTACTATCTTTCGGACGTTTGGATTTCATTTTGTTAAAAGTTTTGCTGCAAACTTAATGCAACCTTCCATAATAGAGAAATTTTTTGAGTTGGGAAATTTGGGTTTTAGTTCAAAAATAGTTTCATAAACTAGAAAAATATGGCAACGGGAGACTTAAAATTTTGAACATAACATAACAATTTTATACCCACCAAGGATCTTCTTGCAAGTTATAGAAAGATTAAACACCAACCATGGAAAGGATGAAGAAATAACAACCTTTTTTGTTTTTTGGGCCCTCTTGGGAGGCTTGGAAGTTGATGAAGAATGTGGAACCTTTGAGACACCAACAATGACTCAACTTGATGTGGATGCTAGTCCATAAACTCTTAATTCCTTAAGCTTAAAGTTCATAACCAATATGAACTTAAAGAGGGCATGAAAATGCAAGTAATCTTCAAGAAGAGATGAAAAAAAGAGAGAGAGAGAGAGAGAGAGAGAGAGAGAGAGAGAGAGAGAAAGAGAGAGAGAGAGTAACCTCCTCTAAGGAGGTTACGGTTTAGGGAAGCAAGAATGAAGCAACAATTCAAGAGTGGAAGCCTCATATTTATATTGTCTTAAAGTGAAGTCTTTAACCATTAGGTCCTTCCACTTTAGACAAGCATGTCCCTAAAGCTTACATGTCTCCCATGCTTCTTATTACTTTTGATTAAACAAATTGGAAAGCCATGTCCCCTTATGACACTCTTAATTTCGGCCATCATGGAGAAAAAGAGAAAAGGATGTTTATATTTTATAAACTCAAAGTTTATAAGATATAAACTTTGTCTTTTGCTAAAAGACAAAAAACTTACCTAGTCCAAAATATTATACATGAATTATTAATTCATACATTGTGAAATAATATGTTATATTACTTGCTAATGAAAATTATTATTTCCATGAAATAAATAATTTCCAATTCAATTATAAGAGCTTTATTGAATATTTATTAAAATCAACTTCTAATAAATAATCAATTATATCAAGTTGTTGTTAGTTTGACCCATTAGTATCATATGTTAATTAGCAATAGAGCATACTAAATCTTTCAATCTCCCACTTGTGCAAGATTCATATTAGACTGATATACACAGTGGTTAACGTCTAGCAACATTTCACTGTCCCCAACAACATACGACTTTGTGCCATTCTATCAACACCCAATTCCCAAAAAGCTCAAAGCTACAATTGGTGTATAAGGTAAGTTTATCAGTTATCCCTTTGCTACAGACATCATGTTGAACATGTGATTCGGATCGTGATCAATCTCATTAGGTGTTCAACTTTTGGTAAGGCGCCTTAGATATCTAACTCTCAACACATAAGAGGAACAAATCCCATCTTGACTACATAATCCTCTTGTATAGTTCACACCATACCTGAAAATGGCTTTTATAACTGCCCGGTTAAGGAACAACATTTGACCATATCAAAGCATAGTACTCCCTACACTTAAGTGCCACTATGTATCTCAGGTGTTAAGGATACAAAGATAGTACCTTTTAATCAAGTATCATTCATGATAGCGATCCATGAGATGATATTGATGCAGGTCAGTTCAATACTAGTTCTCTGACAAGTATCTATGAAACTTGGTTACAACAACTTGCCTTCTTTCATCTAGTGATAGTCAACCAATCCAATTCATATTAGTCTTAATTTATAATTGCTCCCATAATTATAACTGACTATGAACCTTTAGAAAAATAACATTATTCATGGATTAAACATGTTAATATAGAACACAACAAGTATTAATGTGATGACTATATCCCAATATATCATAACATTATTTAATAGTTTTTGTTATAATGTTCCAATATCCAAATACGAAATCCAAATCAAAAATACATTTCTAGAATAATAAAGTCTTATAGCTGAAGTGTGACCGTTCATACTTACCTCAAAACAATGACCTTATCAATGGATTTGACAAAATTTAATCTGTGTGAATTATGTGAATATTATCATCTCCACACTTAACTTTACTCTAAGTGTATTTAAATATCTTGAGAATATGATTGGTGTTCTTTCGTGACATAGAGTATCTTAGATTGATTAAGTATACTCTCGAAGTCAAAAAGATTTCTATGTGATCCTTGAAAGGCAAAAATCAACATAGTTTTTCAATGATCCCATTCATCCAATCATATTTGAATTCAACTTCTAAAGCAGTGTATTCTTATTTTGTAGTAGATTGTGTCATTATGTTTTGCTTGGACCTCATTCCAACAAGACTTACTCTTCATTCCATAATGAAGTCAAAATCCAATTACAATTCATAATTACTTATATCTGTTTAGAAATTTACATCTTTTGTAGCTCTTTCCATAAAGATCCTTTCTAAGCTGATTGTCTCATATACACTCTCTTAGTTCTTCTAAAGTACTCTAAGAATGCTAGTTATCCAGTGACTTAACCATGTATTCAATTAGTATCCTATGACATGCTTACAACATGATCAAATACCATGTCCTATGCATAATATGGCATAAATGATGAATTCATTTGCTAAGCAAATGGAATATAAATCATTTCATCTAGTTCAAGCCTATGAGCTATGTACTTTTTTTTGGATTAGTGTCTAAGTCCATAACTATAATTGGTATGTACTTGATCCGATTTGGCATGGTCCATTTGGGTTGCATGGCATCGGAACAATTTGGATAGACTTTTGTGAGAAAAGAATATTTATGATTTATTAATATATTATAAGTTCTAATATATTAATATGAAATCATATTATTTAATTAGTATTGATCAAGAATTAATTTGGAATTAATTCTGTGATCAAAAGAGACTAACTGAATATATGGGGATTGATTATGTAAATCATTCATTCTTATATATGTGGGCTTATGATCCATAGTTCTTCATGTTGGGCTAAAACCCATGGGGCAACCCATGGATACTCCATGGAGGTTAAAACCCATGGATCATGAGGAATATGGAAAGTCAAGAGTTACATGGCGTAACCCTAATAGCCACAATATATAAAGACCCCATAGCTCAAGAAATCGGCCCTAAGGATTGATATGAGAGGGCTAGCCGATTTTGAGCATAAGAACTTTTCTCTCAAGTTATTCCAAGTTGTTGGTGGTGTTGTGTGAGCCATTTGAGGTGTCACACTTGGGGCACTAGGCTCTTAAGCTCCATGGAATCAAGCTACAACAAAGAGGTATGTCATTCTACTAGATTCTTGTATTATATATACTTTATAATATGCTAGTTAGTATGAAACCTTAGAATATTGAATATTTGCATGTATAATAGAGAAAACATAGATCCAAGGTTTATAGGGTTGCATGTACACCATAGGAGTGTTAGATTGCTCAAAACCCATCACTTTTGAGGCTAGCTCAAAATGGTGCCATATGACAATGCCAAGAATTCTCCAAAAGAATCTTGTGTTTTGATCCCTTTCATGACATTGCCAAGATATGTATAAGGACATGAAACTTTTAGCATTCATTTTATCTATCCCTTATATATAGTATCTTCTCCTTCCTAAGTCTTTCATTTTAGAAACACTTTCCGAGTCAAGGTGAAAACGACCTTGCTTAGTCAGAATGTGATTTCAAATGATTAAGTATATCTCATTCATACAAGATTAGGAATTTCACTATACTCCCACTAGTTCTTAGTAAACACACATGTTCTATTTTTGATGTAAAAACATACCTTGTGGTTTTACATAAAATGATGATTATAACATTGAGATGTTTACTTTATATCCACAAGTGGATCTCAAGCTCTACACATTTTTTTAGGATAACATGGATTAAGAAAACCTCCAGGCTGATATATATAGATATCTTCTAGTAGAATTCTATTAAGAAAAACGGTCTTTCTTGAAATCTATTTAGTATATCTCATATTAAGAATATGAATTTATAGTAAATAATATCCTAGTTGATCTAATCATAGCTACTTGTTAGAAAGTTTGATCATAGTCAATGTCATGTGTATGATGAGGACCATTGTCAATGACATGAGTATGAAAAAATCCTTTTATAACAAGTCTTGCTCTAAATGTGTATGATTATCCATGTAATTTATTCTTTCTAGAAGAATCATTTACTCCTTCTAGCCTTGCTATAAGGATAAATTTTAATCAAGCCCATACTTGATTCTCATACATGGATTACATCTCATGTTCATGACTCTAAGTCATTTATCAGATTCGAGATCTGACATAGCATCCTAGTATTTGATGGATTTTCCAGAAACCATCATTAAAATCTCATCAATGAGAGATTCCACATTTCTCAAGTCACAGATGATTTCTACCATTAATGAGAACAATTTGTGTTTGTGAATAGCTATTATTCAATTATAACAATCCTTGTTAAAACTAGTGTCAACTAGTTAATACATAAAGTTATGGTTCTTGAGCTGCTTCAAGTTCCATGTACCTCCCACTTGCTTTGTCATTAGAAGCTTGCTTTCTACTAACTTAACTTTCACAAGAATAAAAGAACATATTCTTGGTGGGTTAGCATATAAAAATCTAAGCCACATTTAGAGTATTATACAAATATGTATTTAGTAGATTTTGGGTTTTGAAGCTTTAGTCCAACATCGACTTCAAATCCATAAAACATTAAGTAAGATGAGGATGGATCTCTTCCATTCTAAATCATATAAAGTGTTTAATTTACTTATTAGTTGGTATTTTTATTCAAGATACAATTAATAGTGATTGAAGTATTTTTCCAAAGAGATTAAAAGGGGATATTTCTATCGATCGGAAAGTTAATCATACCAAGTAAGATTTAATTCATCATTTATTATCATTAAGGCCTTAGATGGTTCTTACCGGTTTGTATCTTAAACTTTTGAAACCTTCAACAAAGATTTTTACCACGTAAAATATAATTAAAACTACTATAGTTGTTAATAAATTTGATTTGGTATCTTGTGCTTAATCTCAGACATTCATTATAAAGGAAGTTATACACCAAAATGTATAGTTCCTTAATTATTTTCTCTACACCTTAGTGAAAATATCATTAGGTATCCTTTACATATAAATAAGGTCCACATATGTAAATAAACTACATTATTTTTCCTTCAAATATCCCTTTCTTGAAGTTGGAATATGTGAATTCCATTTATATAATAAAGATAACACTGTCAAAGATGAGTTTGACTTAGAACAAGTTTAAGTAAAAAATGTTTGCATATATAACTTAATTTTATTTATAAAATATTGATATTTACTTTGCAATTCTATTGAGAGATCTAGTCTCATAAATAGAAGTTAATCATTTCAGAATATGAATATTATCGTTATGATAAACGATTAAGTAAATTATCAAACATTTGAATAAAATAACTGAGACATAAATTTAGACATGCTAAATTAAAACATACATTGTTCCAAAACTAATATTGTTTTACATTACAAGTAATTTATGTTCTAGGCATAAATAATAAACTAAACTCCGAGAGTGTAGTTCTAACTTGGTTGTGCTCAGCTTGGTTACTCTTCAATAAATATCTGCAAACCATTTACAAATATTAGATTAACATTTAAGTACCAAGTACCTAAGTGTTACATGAAAAGTATGAGTTCTATCTAGTAGATACTAAAAGTACTAGTCTCTTCCAGTCTTTCTTTCCAAATAAGAGGAGTAAATCCTTTTCCATTGTCCAGTTTCTTCACAAAAGAAACAAGATCCATCTATGTGGGCTTTAGTAGATTTATTGGGCTTAACGGTGTTCAGTCCATATAACATGGGCCTCCTGGATCACACTAGGTGACTCTTTTAGCTTTGCATTATTCCAATGTTTAAACTAGCTTTAAATAAAATATCACTGTATTTATTGGAATATTGCTTGACCTGTTATATCATCAGATATATGTTTAAATTATCCAAGAATTCCTAAAAGTCATGAATAACTATTCCTAGCTTGATGTTAGAAGCATCTTTAGCATCACAATGATGCATTTACTAGGTATCATGTTCAGGTTTATTGCTCAAAGCAAATAGTTTAAGACTAGGACCTTTAAATGTATACAATTTGATATCTCTCACGAGATTGTCTCTAAAGACATGAACCCATTCATTGAAGTTGTATCTATTGAATGTTATTGTTTTATTAAGTCATTAAAGAAAATGACAATTCATGATCATGAGAATGAATTATTTATCTACAAAATTTTAACAAAATTCATTTAGTATTTTCAATATATAATCTTTAATAATTAATACCCTTTTAGTTTCCAAAAACATTAATTATCAAAGTCTAGGATACAAGTTGCAAGACAAATAAATGGTTAGGTATCTTTTATCCCATCCATTTGAATTCAACCCGATAGATATCGATTATCAGTTATATTTTTCTATATAATTCCTAGATTTATGGGATCTCTAATAACAAATTTAATTAGACATGTTTGATCTCATCTATGCCTCGGAACTCTCTTGCTTAGGTATCCTTTATCACAAAAGATTTCCGATCAAATCATCCAACTTGAAAAACTTGTGTAATCGGCCTATAACTTGGTTATAGAAATCGCGAAGACACCCCAACCATCAAAAGTAAACACTAAGCGGTTAGGTATCCTTTATCCCACTAGTGCATACAAGAGATGTGCGAGTGTTCTTCAAAAGGATTGCATAGATTTGAGATTTTTAAAGAAATGATCTTTATATGTTTTATAATTCTAGTTTAAAATCATATGATATCATGGTTATTACATGCGTATAATAAACCATGGTATCAATTTTCAAAAGAAAATCACTTTTAAAAGTTCTATATAATAAGTTAGTTTTTATATAATTTGACGCAATTCAATTTTAATAACCGGTATTAAGTTTGAGTGCATTTGAACATTTTATATCTTTAATAAAAATTCATTTTATTACTTATATATATGGAGTTTGTATAAGTTACAAAAAACACCATTTTAAAACTTATAATTGAGTATTTCAAAATTTGCCGTTATTAACGATATTATAAAACCGGGTTTTATTTTTAAAATAATAACTTTATCCAAAATTATTTTAGCATGTGAAAAAATAATTTATCAACCACACATAATAATTGCATAAAATAAACAACACAAACATACATAAAAAGATATATGCATAAACATAGCCAACTAATGACATTTTGTGAGCCAACACAAAAATGTCAAGTCCATTCCTAAAGGGATATTTAAGGGGACCAAAAATCTTCTTGTAATGCTGTTGAAGAAGCTCTCACTTGAGTAAACACCAACTGTTTGCAAAGGATTGGAAAAACTTTTTGAAGGCTAAAATTCAGCAATTGTCGCTAAAAGTCAAACAACCCTTTGTAAACAGCATTAGTGACACTTTTCAGAAAATGTCACTGAAAATCCTGCATACCTTTTTGACTCGAAAATTTGTCTTTTGTCTTCAAAAAAATGGTTCCAACTTCATTTCTTGTTATATTTTTGTACAAATAAATTATTTCTAAAAACTAATCTATTACTTTACAAAAATAAACAAGAAAACTAATCTATTTAATTATTACATACCATATGAATAAATAAATTATTACAACCATTTTGCAACATAAACAACAAACACAACAACACATCAATCATAATGGTCTTTGACTAGTTTATGCATATAATATATATCAATATGCACATGAAACAACATTTTTTTTAAGACAACTTTAAATAACAAAAGATGCATGAAACTTTTGACACATAAAAAAATAACAATTATAAAGTTGTCATAGAAAATACATATGAACTTATTTTTTTTATACAAAAACAAGTTATCCATATTCTCAAAAAACTAAGATTTCCAAAAATCAAAAAATCTACCCAAACTTGCAAAGTGGCTCTGATACCAATTGTTGGGTTTTAGTTCAAAAATAGTTTCATAAACTAGAAAAATATGGCAACGAAAGACATAAAATTTTGAACATAACATAACAATTTTATACCCACCAATGATATTCTTGGTAGTTATAGAAATATTAAACACAAACCATAGAAAGGATGAAGAAATAACAACCTTTGTTGTTCTTTGGGTCCTCTTGGGAGGCTTGGAAGTTGATTAAGAATGTGGAACCTTTGGGACACCAACAATGACTCAACTTGATGTAGATGCTAGTCCATAAACTCTTAATCCCTTAAGCTTTAAGTTCATAACCAATATGAAGTTAAAGAGGGCATGAAAATGAAAGTAATCTTCAAGAAGAGATGAAGAAAAGAGAGAGAGTAACCTCCTCTAAGGAGGTTACGGTTTTGGGAAGCAAGAATGAAGCAACAATTCAAGAGTGGAAGCCTCATATTTATATTGTCTTAAAGTGAAGTCTTTAACCATTAGGTCCTTCCACTCTAGACAATCATGTCCCTAAAGCTTACATGTCTCCCATACTTCTTATTACTTTTGGTTAAACAAATTGGAAACCATGTCCCCTTATGACACTCTTAATTTCGGCCATCATGGAGAAAAAGAGAAAAGGAAGTTTATATTTTATAAACTCAAAGTTTATAAGATATAAAATTTGTCTTTTGCTAAAAGACAAAAAGCTTACCTAGTCCAAAATGTTGTATATGACTTATTAATCCATACATTATGAAATAATATGTTATATTACTTGCTAATGAAAATTATTATTTCCATGAAATAAATAATTTCCAATTTAATTATAAGAGCTTTGTTGAATATTTATTAAAATCAATTTCTAATAAATAATCAATTATATCAAGTTGTTGTTAGTGTGACCCATTAGTATCATATGTTAATTAGCAATATCACTTTAATATGATTCTTGGGCATACTAGATCTTTCAGGGAAACCACACTGATTGAAAATCCACCCTAGAGATTCTTGGAAATAGGGCTTAAACAATAATGTGTTAAGTTGACCTAATCCCATAATTGCAAAGATGACATGATGCGAGACCAAATTATGTCATCTAACTAAAAGAGCATAGAAGGAATCTGATCCAAACATTCTCTCTACACAAAGTACTCTTAGCGGAATCACATTAATCCAAGTACTATAACTATTGAATAGACAAGTCACCTTCGAGTCAATTAAAATTTTAAAATTCTAAAGGAGTGAAAATATAACCTACCATCGGGAGAAATTATTTTTCCAAGAACCCGACGTATCTGACAAGCATAAATCCAATCTTATAATGCCTTTCAAATGAACTCAACAATTTCTTAAAATGGATTTATTTACTAAAGCTACTAAAATCTAAGGATTTTGCCACAAATACATATCATACTCAATGAATAGCATCTTAAGGACTCACCATACTCAACGGTTCTCGTTATAAAGGCTCACAATACTCAATGATTCTCATTATGAGGCTCCTCATACTCGTTGGGTATTGCCACAAGGGTTCACCATACTCAATGGTTCTCATTACGAGGCTCATCATACTCGTTGGGAATTGCCACAAGGATTCACCATACTCAATAGTTCTTATTTTCAGGCTCACCATACTTGTCGGTTATTGTCATAAGGGTTCACCATACTTAATGGTTCTCATTATCAGTCTCACAATACTCGTCAGTTATTTCTAGAAGGTTTACCCTACTTAAGGGTTCTCATCACAAGGCGCACCATACTCAATGAATATTGCCATAAAGATTACTATCTAAATTAACAACACTCAGTATGGTATTATAACTACATAGACTAATATTTCAATTAACAATACTCAAATATGGTATTAGAACTACATATAATATTATCTCAATTAAGAACACCTAGATGTAGTATTACAACAACACATATGATTATCTCAATTAACAACACTCAACTATGGTATTACATCTACACAGACTACTATCTTAATTAACAACACTCGAATGTGGTATTACAGCTACACAAACTACTATCTCAATTAACAACACTCTAATGTGGTATTACAATTACATATACTATTGTCTCAATTAACAACACTTAGCTATTGTATTACAACTAAACAAATTACTATATAAAATAACAACACTTAGTTATACTATTACAACCACACATACTACCATTTCAATATCAACATACATAAGTAGTTATCAATTATAAATGATTCTCATGTTATTCAACAACAATCAAATATAACTTTATCTGTACATAAACTCACAATATCGTTCAATAATAACTAGGTACGATTTCATCTACACAAGCTTTCTTTATTTGTCAGTAATTATAACACCTGCAGATTCGGGATAGTCAATTTAGAGATAATAAGCCTTCAAAATGACTTTTTTTTATAGAAGATTACTTAGGAAAAATAATCTTAACAAAAGTTATAGTATATGTGACAGGGATTCTGTGCATATAAAGAACGATGAAATCAGACGTCGTATGAAGAAGTTATGCTTGTTCGAAGTTTCAAGATTAAAGCGACACGACTCTGCGTGTCGTAAAAAGTAAATTTTTGATAACTTACTTTTTACCCTAAGTGGTCTAAAGGAAAGTCATAGTAGTTGTCAAACCGAGACCGTGCATATAGTGAACGTCTAAATCTAAATTCATTAGAAGAAGTTATGATTTTTCTAAGATTCTACGTAGTAGTATACAGCTTAGAAATTGAATTTTAGATCGATCAATTTTAAGCCAAAATAATCCAACCAAGAATTGAAGACCTCATTAATAGGAGACCAACGATATAAAGACAGTCGAAAATGGATGTCGGATGACAAAGTTATGAATTTTTAATGAACATTAACAGTCTAAACCTGTTAAAATATAACTTTAAAAATAAAGTCAAAATGAATTGATAGATTGAGAGAGAGAGAGAGAGAGAGAGAGAGAGAGAGAGAGAGAGAGAGAAAGAGAGATCCTTAATCGAGAAAATGATCACGATTGAGAGATAGATTATTGACTGAGAAATAAATTATTGATTTATAGATAAATGATGAATGAGTGATAGATTATTACTTAGAGGTTAATTATGAGAATACCATTAATTAATATAAATTAAAAGCTACTGAGAAAATGAGTTATTATGTGATTTATCTGATTATGTTTTAGTAATTGTTATTCACTAACCCATGAGACTTATGTTGTTATACGATTTGTTTTGTAGGTAGATTATTGTCACGCCCGAATCGATCCTTTACTTGAGGCTAGTACGATCCTTGTGATAACTACTTGTATTCCAGAGTGCTAATGTACAAAAAAATTGTTGTAAATTTTTAAATGATAAAATGAATTTTTTGGGGTGTACATAGTATGAAATCCTAGGCGTTATAGCCAACTCTTAGGATTGGTAGGCTATTACCGGAAATTTATCGAGAACTTCGCCGAGATTGCTAAGCCCCTCACAATATTGACACAGAAAGACATAACGTTTAAATAGGAAGAAAAACAAGAGTCCGTATTTCAAAAACTGAAACATATGTTGTCAAGTGCGCCAATCTTATCACTCCCAAAAGGGGATGAGGAATTGTAGTCTACTATGACGCCTCGCACGAAGGAATGGGATGTGTACTAATGTAAAGAGACAAATTCGTTGCATATGCTTCATGCCAACTCAAATTACATGAAACCAATTACGCCACACACGTCTTAGAACTGGGAGCCATAATGTTTGCCTTAAAAATCTGGCAACATTACATATACGGTAGTAAGTGTACCATATACACAAATCACAAAAGTCTTCAGTACATCTTCAACCAGAAGGAACTCAACATGAGGCAATGAATATGGCTAGATTTGGTGATTGACTACGAATTTGAAAATCGTTACCATCCAGGGAAGGAAAATGTCGTGGAAGATGTCTTGAGCAGAAAAAAGCGTGTCGGACCTCGCAGAGTCAAGGCAATCACATTGAAAATCTAATCGAACCTAGTTTCCCAAATCAGATAAGCTCAACTAGAAACTCATAAGGAAGAAAAAGATAGCAGAAGAGTGTTTGCGGGTGATGGACAAACAATTCGAAATCATAAATGATGGAAGGCGATGTTTCATTGACCAGATTTGGGTATTAGAAGTTTGGTCTTGGATGAAGCTCACAAGACAAGGTACTCACTCCAACCAAGATCTGATAAGATGTACCTAGACTTAAAAATTCGATACTTGTGGCCCAACATGAAGGTACAGATCGCCACCTATGTGAACAAATGCTTGACCTGCACTAAGGTCAATGCATAATATCATAAGCCCTAAGTTCTACTGTAACATTCAGAAATACTCAGGTGGAAATGGAAACAAATCATCATCGGCTTCATAACGAACCTACCTAAGACGTCCAGTGGGTACGACACAATTTGGTTAGTAATTGACCGCCTGACTAAATCTGCTGATTTCCTACCAATAAAGGAAACAAATAAAATGGAAAGATGGGATACATACATCAAGGAGATAATCAGACTACATGGCGTGCCAACATCTATTATCCCAGACATAGATAGTAGATTCACATCTCGATTTTGGAAATCATTGCAACATGCATTAGGAAAGTCTCTCGTCATGAAGACAACCTACCATCCCCAGACAGACGGACATACCGAATGTAACGACCCAAAATACATAAGTAAAAATTTCATTTTCAATTCATCATTCCAAACATCTCATGTCTTAAAAACATCCACAATACAACTATCACAATTTGGTTTCTTTTAGGTTGCCCTCATAACCTGAAATAGCTAGAAATGATATTAGGAGAAAGAGAGATAAATAATTTTTTTATATATTATGTGATTAATATATTAATTCGAAACAGATAATTGATATCATAATTTATTATGTAATTAATAAATTAACATGGGATCAATTGTTATATAATTTATTTATTAATTTATAAATTAATGAGAAATCAATTAGAATTAATTAATAATTGATTAGAATTAATTTGGGATCAGTTGGAATTAATTAATTGTTCAAGGGTTGCTTTGTAATTGTTCAATAGTTGAACAAGAGATAGATTCTAGAAACCTCCGTGATTTGACGGTTTTCATACCTTATTAGGGTAATGTAGAATGCTCTAAATGGATAATTAGGAAACTAGATAATTACCTATTTATGGGTTATCATTATCTAAGGTTTCTTAGGGATATTTAGCAGCTATATAAAGACCCCTTGGGCTAGAATTTTCGTGTGACTCTTTCTAAGAAGCATATGAGCGAAATGTCTTAGTCTCTTTTCTCTCTCCTCTTCATTTTAGGGTTTCTAGGGTTTTGGGTGTGAGCCTCTAGAAGCACGTGATCTCTGGTGCTTGTTTTCCCAGGTTTTCTATAAGGAGTTTGAAATGATTTGTTTACTACAACAAATCGAAGATACCTAACCCTGTTTCTTGTAATTTGATTATACTAAGGTTTCATTAGGCTCTCAAGTTATTTTGTTGTTAATAGCATGTTACATTCAAAGTGTTAAAGACATAGATCCTTTACGTTGCATGTGCCCTTAAATGTTAAGTGAAATTCCGCAAGCACATAGTTATTGTTATCTATAAAACTCATCGGTGGTATCAGAGCCTTGGTATGTCTAACATTGTTTGTATATAGGATGAACTTGAACAAAATCGTGTTTTGAGAAAAAAATGTTTCTCACGTCGTGAGTATCTGCCTCTCACGACGTGAGATCTGCTATTTCTAATATTTTGGATTTTTCCTATATAATTTGATTTATATGGTTGTTATTTGGTAATTATCTCTTTTAATATCTGGCAAATCCGATTTTGCTTATATTAGATAATTAAATAAAACCCTAAATGTTAGGAGATATCCGTATAATATATAATGATTAATTATAAGAGTAATTAATATTATCCTTATGGATCTTATTATAAATTTAATTAAATGACTAATTAAAAGATAAATATAAAATCCATAAATTGGTTTAAATTTAATTAAATTAAAAGTTTAGTTTATATAATTAAAAGATTAAACCTTGTATTTTTAAATGTTTTAAAATACATCTTATACTATGTATAATTAAAAGTTTAATATATATATATATATATATATATATATATATATATATATATATATATATATTATATGTATAAGACAAGTCAGTCAAATCGCTAGTGCGCCTCATTCACGAAGCCATACTATAAGGGGAGTTTAAGGAAACGGCCTATAAAATGACCGTTATTGGGTATCCATTCTTACCCACGGCTCTCTTATATGGTGAAGGGTTGTTAGCCGAACGGATTTGATATGACACAATCTCATTAATAAGTATAATGATATAAAGTAACTAAATATGGATCTTATTGTAAATTTAATTAAATGACTAAGTAAAAGATAAATATTAAATCCATAAATTGGTTTAAATTTAATTCAATTAAAAGTTTAGTTTATATAATTAAAAGATTAAACCTTGTATTTTTAAATGTTTTAAAATACATCTTATACTATGTATAATTAAAAGTTTAATATATATATTATACATATAAGACAAGTCAGTCAAATCGCTAGTGCGGCTCATTCACGAAGCCATACTATAAGGGGAGTTTAATGAAACGACCTATAAAATTGCCGCCATTGGGTATCCATTCTTACCCACCGCTCTCTTATATGGTGAAGGGTTGTTAGCCGAACAGATTTGATAGGACACAATCTCATTAATAAGTATAATGATATAAAGTAACTAAATATTTCTTTATAAAATCCCACTCATAGTTAATTTAGGAAAAATGTGAAAAGTATACTAATCCATGAAAAAAGCATATCATGCTTCATATGTCGTTAGTGGAGTGTGTGTGGTTAACCGACACACTAATAAGGACTATAAAGAGATGATGGGCATCTTGAAAGTTGTCATTGTTGATGGAGCATGTGTGGTTAACCGACACATCAATGTGATATGATAAATGACATAAAGGTTGTCAAGCAGGTTTGCATGGTTATTCACATCTCGTTTATGATCCTCGGTATCCCAATCACACAAGTGAGAGCATAATCCGAGATTAAACATGCCATTGATAAGATTCAATGAATCTCAAAAGATCTAGGAGTTTCATAAGATTGGAATTGGTAAAAGCCTTACCTACCAAAAATAGGTTCGAATTAGATTACAATATCCCTCTTCAAAGTTTGTCTCAAAAATATGGATCTTATCATTAATTTAAATTTTGGGTTAATAATTAAGCATTAAAATCAAGTAACTTGAATTCTCTCCATTCCCAGCTTTAAAATATATTATGAAGATAGAAATGGTCTTTCTCATTCTTATGGAAACGGTTTTCCTCAATATTCAGAAGATGGTCTTCCAATTTCAAGTCAAGGTGAAATTGTTTTCCCTTCCTTGGGAAATGATGGAAGTAAATATCATCTTTCTTCAACTCTTCTACCTCCCCCTCCAGTGACTCTCCCAACGTCACGTTTTCCTCAAGTTGAAAGATACAAGACTACTTAATCCCTATTGGCATGTAGAAATCAAGATGGAAACTTTGTATGTGCGCATGTTCTGAAAAGAAATCATACATTGACAAGTTAGATAGATTGGGTGTCGTTTTTCCCATGGGAGAAATCCATTGTTTTGTTTTTCTCTTGCTTCCTAAGTTATATGGTTATTTTGTTAAAAAATTTCATATGAGGATGCGGCCCTAATTGATATGACCCAAATGTTATGCTTAAGATCTCATCCAAAGAAGAAATGCTTATGTGGCCTATTCCCAAGGTTTCCATGGACATTGACAATGGTTATCTAGAAAAGATTTCTCTTCCTAATGGAAAGGGGTCGTCCAAGATCAAACTGTTTGATCGTATGGTAAAGAGAAATGCTAGTTCTGGGATCGTTCCATGTGTTGACCCCAAACAGTCCATTTGTTTTTACTACCAATTGAAGGGACATTGGTTACGAAGCTGCCCAAAGTACCTAAAGATCTTAGAGATAGTAAAGTCAATTCGTGTGATTCTAATTTAGGTACATCCATTATGTGACTCCATTGTTTTATAAGTTCCTATTCATAGACTCTTAATACATGACGTGATGATCACATTTTGATAATATTAAAGGAGCTAATAGAAAGAAGGAAGCTTGAGCAAGGTGAGCTAAATCTGATCATGAGAAATGGACTATGGTCACATGGTTCAAAGATTTACTAAAGAGTTCGAATAATTTAATAGATTGCTATTACTCTTCAGAGATGTCTAGTTTTCATTTTATGCATTGTAAGGATGAGTTCCAACTTTTTCATTTATTTTCAATTATATAAAGTGAATTATTGGTTTATCTGGTTGCCTTATTTTATATATTTCCTTGCAATGGCATTTATGAAAGTGTTGGCTACATTTCTAATATTGACAATATTAATTGTGGATTTGACTCTTATAATATCGTGTGTGGTATTGTCATAAGTGACCAAGTGAAAAGAAATCTCATCACCAACTGGAGAGATACTTGGTGTTGTACAATTCACATTGTATAGTGTATGAGAATCTTGTTCATTGAAAAAAATTATAACTAATTTATTGATCACATGCTTATGTGATGCAAGTGAAGGGTTGATGGATCCAGTACCTGTTGATATGGACCATTCAGATCCACCACAAAGGATTATAATTCTATTCATCATGATTTACTGATATTTCAGTAACTATGGTTGTATTTATAAGATTAAGCATAATTTTGATACTTTGAAATGATTCAAAGAGTAGTAAAAGGAATAAGAAGAATCTATTAGGCAGAAAGATAAAAGTTTCTCCAATCTGAAAGGAAAGGAGAGTACTTTAGTATCACATTTTACGATCATCTTAGTGACTGTGGCTATATATTGCAATTGATCCTCGAAGAACATCTTATTGCAAATTGTATGGCTGAGAAGAGGAATCGAACATTGTTGGAAATGGGTCGATCATAGATCAGTCATACTTTGTTCCAATCAAGTGTTAGAGTCATAATCTAGTAATTATAAATTGTATCTTGAAACTCCTTTCAAACTA
The DNA here is from genome assembly GCF_052849685.1 of Lactuca virosa. Lineage (NCBI taxonomy): Eukaryota > Viridiplantae > Streptophyta > Magnoliopsida > Asterales > Asteraceae > Lactuca > Lactuca virosa. The sequence continues at coordinate 155,526,670 of NC_136427.1, read as the reverse complement.
AGAAGATTGAAAACACCTCGAAATATATGGAGTAAAATGTTTTCTTACTCTAGCACATATAGAACTGGAGTTGTGATGTTTTCATTAATCAAGTAACAAAGGATAAACTGAGACCTATTCTATGAAGTGTTTTCTTGTTGGGAATTCACACGAACTTTTGAAAATTTGTTTTAGCTCATCAAGGAATGTACTTGAAGAGAAAAATCATATGTGAAGAAGTCAGTGGGAGTTGTGTTGATCTTGAGAGTCTCAAGAGTCAACCGATAATAAACCTTTTAGTTATCACTAGCACGCTTCCTGAAGTTGATAACCTATCATGTTTGGTTGACACATTCTTATTTCTACGCACTTCTAGTTAAGTTGACAATGGTTACGCGTTCTATGTTTTTTCATTTAACTACAAAAGCAAAGCATGTAGTTCAGTAAAAGTACATTGATCAATATGGGTGAGCTTCTAACAACACGGAAGAACTGGTAGGCCCTTGTGCTACCAGAGGGCAATAAATTTAGATTAACAAAGTTCAGTCCATGAAGGAAAGCTAAATTTGAATTTGGTTTTTGTCCTAAACCTTGTCTTATGATTGTAGGTTGATAATGATATATTCACATGGATGGGAACATATGCACCTTGAAATCTATGTCGCAAAGATTCAATCTAATTCATGAGAATAATTGTGAGGAAATGATTTGGCTAGTAGATTTTAAAATATCTTATAAAGATCCGTATGTATATTGGTTGTGTTAATTGCATTCTCAAATTCACAATATGATTACGACATCTCTCTTCTTATTTCGAATTGTGAGGAATGGCAAGGATTTGTTTGAACTTTCAAGACATATATTTATATGTTATGAAAGGGTTTAAACACACATAAGATATCCAATGAAGGTGTATAAGCTTAATAAGTCTAGTTGGAGACTTATCGAAGCATCGCATAACAAAAATCTGTACTTCATTAAGGAATTCAAGAGTATTGATATCTAGAAGTCCGGTTAATTTTCTGGATACATGTTAAAGCTACTAGGATCTGTTTCGCTATGATAGACTTAAGGGAGAGGGTGCTCATACTTTGTTTCGATTGTAAAAGTTTAGATCGTATAGTTTGATAGAAATTAGTCATAGACATATGTGAATATCATTTTGAAATGGGTCAACATAGGATTCTTTATATCAAAATATTATAGAAAGAGATTGAATAGATATGGGATATAATGAGTCGAGTCCCATATGCTTCAGATATATGATCGATTACATATGCTATAATATTTACTTATTATGATTTTTCCTAATGTCTAGAGCATTGATAGGAAAATGATTAGATTTTTTGTGTGACCAGAGTTTTAAAAAGATGTCAAGAACAGTCTGAGGCTTACTGAAGATTGATTGTTTACGGACAGTTAGAAGTATGGTATTGTTTGGGAGGACCATAGTGACATGTTTTAGATTGAGATGATTCTTTGTCAAAATTGATGGTCATATGGGAATATGGAAAAGTTTCCATAATGGGAGTTGATTATTAAGTCTACATGTGAATTGGAAACTTTAATACAAGAAAAGTGTTCAAGGAGTGTACCTTGAATTTGAAACTTCATTACCATGGAAATGTTTCTGGTGACAAAGTTCCAATGGAACATTTTGTAATATTGTTGGCTCAGTCTCTATGACTTTGAAGCCTTGACATCACAGAAGGTCAATGCATGTAAGGTTTGAATTCCAATACATTCTAGACAGTGACATGAATTTGGAATTGTGAAATGAGCGTCATTGGAATAGTGTCCATTCGATCTGTTCACAAAGGAAAGACCAAAGAGTGGCATAGTATGTATGTTCATAACATGGCATAACTGATGTTATTTAATTCAAGTGGTTAGTTGATCACTCGAAACATTATACAATGGCTAGAGTCATAATTATTATGGTGATTAAATAATAGAGATTTATTTATATTCAATAGGTTTTAGACCATAATTAATTAGATTATTATTGTGTTTCACTTTGCATGTTTTACTTCATGAATAATTTGATTATTCGAACGCCACGGTCAGTCATACTTTTGGAAGTAAGTGGTGAATTAAGGCTGTCATGAATTGAATTGTAGGCTGTCTATGGGGATTAGACATTGCAATAAAATTACTAAAATGTTCACGAGTACTTAGAAATGGGGCTTTTAAGTATTGGATAAATCCACGCTTAGAGAATTACATCATGGATTCTGTCACGAGTAATTATGAGAGGATAATATCTCATATTCTTAAAGCGGATATATATGAGTTGTAATTTACTAGTCGGTTGTGCATTGGTATTCCGAGAAAGCATCAGTAACGTGATGTTATAAAACGTAGTGTCATACATGATTTGATGAGTAAAGGATACAAGCATATAAGTCAAAGTTTATTCGTTCGTTTTGACTTAACAGGAAAAAGCGATATATTTGGACCCTTTGATGATTTGATGTTGACATTCATGTGCAAGGCCTTGCCCGGACTGAATTGATGTGTTCAATTAGTAGTCTGAATCTAGTCATCATAAATATGAAATAGGGAAAAAGAATCTTGGACTAAGAGATTGATTATGATCCATGTCTCACGTCCATATGATATCTTGAAGAACGGAGAAATATTTGATCACTTATCTTAGGACCAATTTCTGATCGAATCAGAGTTTGGCAGTTTCTTCAGAAAGCACACTTTGTTGTTTGTTTTAGAAGTTATACCTGTAATTTAGTTTTCGACTTATCCAAGTGAGAGACTATTGGATTAGGTGTCCAAGCCAATAAATAAATTAGTACAATCTTCAATTATTAGCAAAGTTCCTTTTGGGTTGCCCTCATAACCTAAATAGCTAGAAATGATATTAGGAGAAAGAGAGAAAAATAATTTGTTTATATATTATGTGATTAATATATTAATTGGAAATAGATAATTGATATGTTAATTTATTATGTAATTAATTAATTAACATGGGATCAATTGTTATATAATTGATTTATTAATTTATAAATTAATGAGAAATCAATTAGACTTAATTAACAATTGATTAGAATTAATTTGGAATCAATTTGGGATCAATTGGAATTAATTAATTGTTCAAGGGTTGCTTTGTAATTTTTCAATAGTTGAGCAAGAGAGAGATTCTAGAAACCTCCGTGATTTGACGGGTTTCATACTCTATTAGGGTAATCTAGAATGCTCTAAATGGATAATTAGGAAACTAGATAATTACCTATTTATGGGTTATCATTATCTAGGGTTTCTTAGGGATATTTAGCAGCTATATAAAGACCCTTGGGCTTGAATTTTCGTGTGACTCTTTCTAAGAAGCATATGAGCGAAAAGTCTTAGTCTCTTTTCTCTCTCTTCTTCATTGTAGGGTTTTTAGGGTTTTTTCTTTGAGCCATTACAGGCACGAGATTTCTAGAGCTTGATTTCAAAGGTTTTCTAGAAGGAGTTTGAAGTGATTTGTTTATTACAATAAACTGAAGGTATGTAACCCTAATTCTTGTAATTTGATTATACTAAGGTTTCACTAGGTTATCAATTTATTTTGTTGTTCATAGCATGTTACATTCAAACTGTTAAAGATATAGATCCTTTAGGTTGCATGTGCCCTTAAATGTTAAGTGAAACCAAAAATATATCTGTAAGCACAAATCTTAGTGAGCTTCCATAAATTACCACATACACTAAACACATAAATATTATAGCACGTGGCTATTTGGGTCTGAATCAACCCCCGTGTCCATATCAATCCCGAGTCTATAATGACTCCGAGCCCAATTTGGCTCCATGTATATATCATACAATCACATAAGTAATAGTCACATAATGGCATACATCCTACTCATATAAATCAGTGGGCCGGTGTTGGTACCTTCGATCCACTAATGTGGTAAGAAAACTCACCTCTAACTGAAGGTAACTAAGATGCACACTCGTGTTCCTGCTAACAAGGCTCCTCACACTAAACAAAACCCAAAGATAGTCCTAATTAAAATCAGGGTTTTATCCCATAATTAATGGTCTAAATCATCCTTTATCATATTATGGGAAAAGACAATTTTTCCCTTCTCATACGAAACCCAACTACTCAAATCCCACAACTCCTAATGGCCCAAGACCCAAAAACAGCCCAGTAGATTTTCTGGGAGTACGCCCAACATTTCCACCATATGCCCAACATAAAACATGATCTCGCAAGGGTGGTTTATGGTGCCTCAGCCCATTACGCTCAGCGTACGCCAGAGTACGCCATGCGTAATGTCCTGAAGCCCAAACTTTCTTTTGATGTCTTAATGCTTTAATACTTAACGTCCTATCTTTAGATCTAAGCCTAATAAACATCTAAAGCCATAAAGTTGCAACCTTTATGCCTTTGCATGGAAAAAGGAAGCTCAAAACCAAAACGCTAATTTATATTATCATCTAAACTTCCATAACTCTTGCGTGGATGCAAACGAAGGACCAAGCTTGCATTTTTATGACACTATACACCCTAAAAAATTTGAAAGGACTACTTAAAAGCTCTGGAGTATTCCGTACTAACAAAGATCAAGGTTTTGGGACAAAAGAACATAAATCGAAGCTTAAACAAGATCTAACAAAGGAAGCTCCAAGGTATGAACTTTATACCTCTAGAAGATGCACAAAGATGAGAAGAGTCTGGATGCAAAAGCTTGAGAGCAACACCACAACTCCAAAGGTATTCCTTCACCACAAAGAACACCAAAATGTCACTCTAAAGCTGGAACACTAGCATTACGAATCCGACCTCCCACTTGAATTCATCCTCGAAGTCCGCTACTACAAACAAGTCTGGGTTGTGCTCCCTCATCTCATCCTCAGGCTCCCATATCCACTAAGAACCCTTCTAGTGCTATCACCACACCTTTACGAGGTTCACCACCTTATTTCGCAGAGCCTTGGTCTTCATGTCGAGAATCAAAATCGGCCTCTGCACATAATTCATACGCTTATTGACCTGAATATCATCCAAAGAAATCACCACAGAATTATCAGCTACACACTTCCGCAACTGAGAGACATGGAAGGTGTTGTGGATCTGAATGAGCTCATCGATCAAATCCAACCGGTGTGTAACCATGCCCACCTGGGCGGAAATCATGAATAGACAATTAAACCAGGATTTAGCTTGCCCCGCTTCAGAAATCGGATGTCACCTTTCCAAGGTGACACCATCAGAAGCACCAAGTCCCCCACCTGAAACTCGAGGTCCGAACGTCGTCGATCTGCATAAATCTTCTGACGGATTTGCACGACTCGTAACCTATCACACACCTACTGAACTAAATCAGTGGTCTTAAGCACCACTTCAGTACTCCCCATGACCCGATGCCCGACCTCGCCCCATAAAACCAGGGTCCCGCACCTCCTTCCATACAACATCTCAAAAGGTGGTCGGTCAATACTGGCATGATAATTATTGTTGCAAGAGATTTAGCCAGTGGAAAGTAAGTGTCCCAACTCCTTCCGAAATCTAACACACACGGAGCATATCTTCAAGCGTCTGAATCATCCACACACTTTATCCATAAGTCTGGGGGTGGTACGATGTACTGAAATGCAACTGAGTACCCAGCTCATCGTGAAACTCCTTCCAAAACCTTGAGGTGAAGCGAACATCTCGGTCTGAAACCACCAAAACTAGCACCCCGTGTCGAACCACCACCTCCCAAATGTAAATGTCAGGTAGCTTCTTACCAAATATACTATCAGAAATCGGTATGAAGTGTACACTCCTGGTCAATATATCAATAATGACCCCGGTAGAATCAACTCCACATGGTGTCCTTGGCAGCTTTGTGATAAATCCATGGTGATCTTCTTCCATTTCCACATGGGAATGGGTAATGGTTGCATCTTGTCATGGGGTCTCTGATGTTTGGCCTTGACTTTCCACCAAGTCAAACATCGCACTACAAACCATGCTATCTACCTTTTCATATAGGGCCACCAATAACGCAACTTCAAATTCCTATATATCTTTGTGGTACCAGATGGATCGAAAACTTGGACTTATGAGCCTCTTCTAGATCTGTCTGCCTTACCCCACCAGTAGTGGGAACGACATTCTACCACATTGAGTCAACAAACCCCGACAATCTCTGACGAATAAAAGAATGTGCCCCTAATCCGCTCTGCCTTCCAATTTTCATTTTTCCATCCCTCCACCAGAGCCTCCTTGATCAAATCTAATAAAGGAGAGCATCGACCATGACATTGGCCTTCCGAGGGTGGTACAAAATCTCATAATCATAATCCTTTACCACATCCAACCACCTCCGCTGCCTCATATTTAAGTACGACTGATCCATCGGGTACCTCAAGCTCTTGTGGTCAGTGTAGATCGTGCACCTAACCCCATACAGATGGTGCCTCCAAATCTTGAGGGGAAAACCACAACCCCCAATTGCAAATCATGCATAGGGTAATACGCCACATGAGGCTTTAGCTGACTTGAAGCGTAAGCAATCACATGACCCTTCTACATAAGAACATCTCCAAAACCCGATATAGAGGCATCATAATAAACCATAAAAACATCCATACCCTCGAGAAGTGAGAGAATCAGGTCTCTACGAAAAAAGTAACATTCTTCTTTGTCAAGCGGGTCAATGACACAACAATCTTGGAGAAATCTTCGATATATCTCTAGTAGTATCCTACAAGACCCAGGAAACTCTGAATCTCAGATGGGGTTCTCAGAACCTCCCATCGCATCATGACCTCGATCTTAGTTGGATCGACTAATATACCCTTCTGGTTGATGATGCTCAACAAGAACTGCACCTCGCGCAACCAAAACTCACATTTGGAGAACTTGACAAACAACCTCTCCCTCCTCAGAGTCTCTAATACCTCCTGCAAATGATCCTCATGCTACTCCTTGGTGTTGGAGTAGACCAGAGTGTCATCAATAAACATGATCATCGATCGATCCTACATCGGGATGCATACATGGTTCATGAGATCCATGAATGCTAATGTCGCGTTAGTGAGCCCAAAAGGCATCACCACGAAGTCGTAATTACCATAACTAGTTCTGAAGGTCGTTTTCTGCAAATTCTCGTCTCTGACCCTCATCTGATGGTATTCTGATTTCAAATCAATCTTGGAAAACTAAGATGCACCATGAAGTTAGTCAAATAAGTCATCAATCCTCGGAAGTGGGTAACGGTTCTTCACCATTAACTTATTCAAATCCCGATAGTTAATATACATACTGTGTGAGCTGTCCTTCTTCTTCACGAACAGGATCTGTGGTCCCCAAGGTGAACTACTCGACTGAATAAATCCCTTGTCTAGCATCTCCTGAAGTTGTGTAGAAAACTCCTGCATCTCCGGTGGTGCCAAGCGATACAGTGTCTTGGTTATTGGGGCTGCACAATGAACTAAATCAATTCAGAACTCGACCTGCCTCTAGGAGGCACTCTTGGCAAATCCTCAGGAAACACATTGGGGAAATCTTGAACAACACTCAACGTCGTCATGCCTCCAACTTGAGTATCCGACACATAAGCCAGAAACCCAGAACAACCCTGCTGAAGATATCTCCTAGCGCTCGCAAATGAATAAAGAGCCAATCCATACAAAGCTCCCTCACTGGGAATAACCAGTTCTCCCCCACTTGCGGGTGGAATTCTTACCAGCTAACACACACAATCAATCATTTCTCCATTGGGACCCAACCAGTCCATCCCGATAGTAACCTTCTACCCTCGAAGAGGAATCGACACCAAATCAAAAAAGTACTTCTCGTTAAATAGGTTCAGGATACACTCACGATGAACCCTCAAAGCACATCACCAATCTCGACCTCCAAAGGATAATCTAGAATCCCAGGAGCATGACTAAACTTCTTGCTGAGCGCAAGAGATACAAAGGATCATATAGCACCCAAATCAAGCAGAAAATAAACAATCACACCATCGACTAAGAAAGTTCCTATACATGATAAGATACAATATAAGCATAAATAAGGAAAACAACAAAGATAAAATGAAATGACATATCGGTAACCACATCCGGTGCTGCACGAGCCTCATCGGTAGTTAGCTAAAATGCCTTGATCTTCACCATAGTTGTCTCTGCCTTGCCCTGGCGGCCATTGGTAATTCTCAAGGTGGCTGGTGCAGGCACCACCACTTCCCCTCCTGACAACCTCAGATAATCGGCCTTCTTATGGCCTATCTGGTTGCTGTGAAAATAGATCAATGCACTCCGGGGGGAAATCCCTACTCATATGAACACCAAATTTGTATCAACCCGAACTTGTCGATCGGCATGCCCTACTTTGTTGCTTGCCGCACTTTCTTGTAGCGACCCCGGCCCTACTGTCCCCAAGAATTCGAATCAGAAGTCTTGGGCCTCTTAGCCTGGCCCAAGGTAGTCTGTACCTGCTTTGTCTTGTGCTTCTTCTAAAGCTCCAGCTCAATCTCCCACTCGCGTGCCATCTTAATCTTATCATTCATTTTCTTAGACCCTGAAAAGCTCACAGACTTCCTGATGTCATCCCTCAATATGTCATGATATCTCGTCTTCTTTATCTCCTCATCGACAGCATACTGCAGAACTAAAAGATCCCTCTCCCGGAACTTGGCAGTGATCTTCGCCACAGTCTCAGTATTCTGGGGAAGGTCCTGAAACTCCCTCGCTAACTACTACACCTCAATCGTTGGTGAAAACTCCATCTGGAACCTGGTAACAAACTCCTCCCAAGTCATAGTTTCCATTGCCGCAGTCCCCATGGCTCGGTCGACCTCATCCCACCAATCACGTGCTCATTCCCTCAACAGGTAGTATGCAAGCCCTACCTTTCCTCCCTCTGGGTAAAAACACGTCTGATGAGCATTCTCCATGTCAGTGATCTAGCTTCGGCTAACGATGGGGTCCTTAGCCCTGAAGAACTCTAGAGCTCCACAAGCCCTGAACTACCGAAATGAGAGAGTTTGTGCTCCTTACTGACCCACAACAATCTTGGCTCGAAAGGCCTTGATCCTCTCATCCATAAGCTGCATAATCCCCTCCTTGATAATACCAAACATCACATTAGTAGCATCCATGATACTGTGAGTGACCTTGGCCGCAATAAGCTTGTGTAGCCTCTCATCAATTGGTTTTGTGCCTGAGCCAGAACCAGAACCAAAACCAGAGCCAGAACTTCCTCCTCGAGTGATCACCACCATACTCAAACTAAAATACAAACACATAAATGATCAACATAAAACTCTAGGGGACTCTCACTATACATGTCTCCTTAAAATCCCCAGGTTCGTCCTTGTCTCGAGTATATATGTTGTGCTTCTAGTAGTACGGGCCCAATACTACCTTCCACACCTTTCCGTACCCTCCTCAAGAGTCGCATTGATTCCTCTAAGTCACCACACTAAATCAATATACTAATCCTATGCTATACAACATACAAAATCTACTATGACGTTTCCTAGGCTCTCCTAGGAATTCTCAATCTGATCGTCTCTACCATACAAAGAATCTCAATCAACACTTCCGGTTGCATTATGCATGCAAGTTATATACAAAATAGGATCACATAGACTGTCAAATGATGATTATAGCCTATGTCCACAAACAAACAAGGAACATGAAATGAGACCAAATCAATCATTCTAGGGCTATATGATCCTAATCGTATACAACTTTAAAAGCATGCACTTAACAATTAACTGAGCTGGTATCAATTCCAAGTAATACATGATATCCAATTCCCTTAAGCTATAAGGCATCACACAAATAATGTACCTAACTCCATACCGATAGTGCCTCCAAATCTTGAGGGCAAAAACCACAACCCCCAACTCTAAGTCATGCGTAGGGTAATTCTCCTCATGAGGCTTCAGCTGCCTCGAAGCATAAGCAATCACTTGACCCCTTTGCATAAAAACAACTTCTAAACCCGATACAGAGGCATCAAAATAAATCAAAAAGTCATCCATACCCTTGGGAAGGAAGAGAATTGGGACCTCGCACAATTTCTGCATCAGTGTCTCAAAATACAACTACTGATCGGGTACCCATCGAAAATTAACATTCTTCTTTGTCAAGCGGGTCAATGGTACAACAATATTGGAGAAATCCTAGATAAATCTCTAGTAATATCATGCAAGAACCAAGTAACTCCGAATCTTAGACGGGGTTCTCGGAACCTCCCATCGCATTACGACCTCGAACAAGGCCGAATCGACCAATATACCCTTATGGTTGATGATGTACCCCAAGAACTGCACCTTGCGCAACCAAAAATCGCAATTGGAGAACTTGGCATAAAACCTATCCCTCCTTAGAGCCTCTAATACCTCCTGTAAATGATCCTCGTGCTGCTCCTTGGTCTTGGAGTAGAACAAAATATCATCAATAAACATGAACACCATTCGATCCAGCATCGGGCAACATACCCAGTTCATGAGATCCATGAATGCTGTTGGCGGGTTGGTGAGCCCAAAAGGCATAACCACGAAACCATAATAACCATAATGAGTTCTAAAGGCCATCTACTTCACATCCCCGTCTCTGAACCTCATCTAATGGTATCCTGATCGCAAATCAATCTTGGAAAAGCAAGATGCACCCTAAAGTTGGTCAAATAAGTCATCGATCATTGGAAGTGGGTAACAGTTCTTCACCATTTAAATTTTCAACTCTTGATAGTCAATAGACATCTCGTGTGAGATGTCCTTCTTCTTCACAAACAGGATCGGTGCTCCCCAAGGTGAACTACTCAACCGAATATATCCCTTGTCTAGCAGCTCCTGAAGCTGCGTAGACAACTCCTACATCTCTAGTGGTGCCAAGATATATAATGCCTTGGCTATTGGGGCCACACCATGAACTAAATCATTCCGAAACTTGACCTGCCTCTCTGGAGGCACTCCTGGAAAATATTTAGGAAATACATCGGGGAAATCCCGAACAATGGGAACCTCACTTAACATCGTTGTGCCCCCCAATCCGAGTATATGCCACATAAGCCAGAAACCTAGAATAACCCTGCTAAAGATATCTACTGGCCCTCGCAGATGACCAGAGAGTCAGTCCATGTGAAGCTCCCTCTCCAGGAATAACCAGTTCTCCCCCACTTGGGGTTCGAACTCTCACCAGCTGGCGCTCACAAATAATCATGGACCCATTGGGACATAACCAGTCTATCCCGATAATAACCTTTGACCATCACAGAGGAATCGACACCAAATCAATAGAGTACTTGTCGCTAAACAGGTTCAGGATACACTCATGATGAACCCTCAAAGCACTCACGGATGATCATCATAAGTCTCGACCTCCAACAGGTAATCAAGAAACCCAGGAGTATTACTAAACTTTTTGCTGAGCGCATGAGAGACAAAGGATCGGGTAGCACCCGAATCAAATAGAACATGAGTAGTCATACCATTTACTAAGAAATTCCATATACACGATCAATTACAATATAAGCATAAATAAGGAAAGCGACAAAGATAAAATGAAATTACATACCGATACCCACATCCGATGTTGCTTAAGCTTCATCGATAGTCAACTGAAATGCCCTGCTCTTCACCATAGGTGTCTCTGCCTAGCCCTGGAAGTCATTGGTAATCCTCAAGGTGGCAGGTGCATATGCCGCCATTGCCCCTCTTAACAACCTCGAACAATAGGCCTTTTTATGGCATGTCTGGTTCTAGTGAATACAAATCAATATAGTCTAGGGGCAATCCCTACTCATATGACCAGACTGACCACATCTGTAACAACCTAACCCCACTGATCGTCATGCCCCACTACGCTGCTTGCCACACTTTCCATAGTGACCGTGTCCTTGATGGCCCCTAGAATGCAAATCAGAAGTCTTGTCACGAACTCCCTGATTTCATCCCTCAACATGTCATGATATCTATTCTTCTTCATCTCCTCATCCGTAACATACTGTGGACCTAAAAGAGCCCTCTCCCACAATGTGGCAGTGATCTTCACCACAATCTCAATAGTTTGGCGAAGGTTTTGAAACTCCCTCGCCAGCTGCTGCACCTTGATCGTTGGTGAAAACTCCCTTTTGAACCTTGTGACAAACTGCTCCCAAGTCATGGAGGCCACCGCCCAGTCCCCATGGCTCGGTCGACCTCATCTCACCAATCATGTGGTAGATCACTCAGCAGGCAGGATGCTAACCCTACCTTTGCCCCTTTAGGAAAAAATTCATCTGCCGAGGATTCTCCATGTCAGCGATCCAACTCCGACTAGCGATGGGGTCCTTAACCCTCAAGAACTCTAGAGTTCCATAACAATCTCGAATCGAAGGCCCGGAGCCGCTCATCTATAAGCTCCATAATCCCCTCCTTGATGGTACCAAACATCACAGGAGTAGCATCCACGACACCGCAGTGACCTTGGTTGCAATGAGCTCACGTAGCCTTTTATCAATCAGTCATGTTCTCAAGCTAAAACTTGAACCAAAACTAGAGCAAGAACCTCCTCCTCAAGTGATCACCACCATACTTAAACTGAAATACTAGCATATAAACGATCAACATAAAACTCGAGGGACTCTCACCATACAGGTCTCTTTAGAATCCACAGGTCCTTCCTTGGAGTGATTAAAGATCATGTGCATCTAGTAGTACCGACCCAATACTACCTTCCGAACCTATCTGTACTCTCCTCAAGAGCCATCCCGATTCCTCCAATTCGCCACACTAAATCTATATACCAATCCTATGCTATACGACATACAAAATCTACTATGGCATTACTTAGGCTCTCCTAGAGATTCTCAATTTGAACGCCTCTACCAGACAAAGAATCTCAATCAACACTGTCGGTTACATTATGCATGCAAGTTATACTAGAAAATGGGATCACATAGATTGTCAAATGATGATTCTAGCCTAGGTCTACAACCAAACAAGGAACAGGAAATGAGGCTAAATCGATCATTTTCGGGCTATATGATCCTAATTGTATACAAATTTAAAAGCATACACTTAACAATTAACTGAGCTGATATCAATTCCAAGTAATACATGACATCTAATTCCCTTAGGCTATAAGGCATCAAAAAAATTAGGCAATTCTATCATATGATTCCTGAGGATATCCCTATCCCTATGCTAGCATACAATTCAGATATCAAATATGCTAATCATAAAGCATAAGTATGGGTATTTTAGGAATTATTTACTTGATCTCCGCTGATTGCACACATCGTATCCCCCTTTTACTTGGTGAAATCTTTTTAGAAATTAAATTTTCTTTTGAAAGGATTATCATTTCCTTAGTTTGAGTTCTGACACACCCGAAAGTGTGCTCGAATACCTCAAACCAAGGCTCTGATACCAATTTGAAACGACCCAAACTCCATAAGTAAAAATTTTATTTTTCAATTCATTGTTCTAAACATCACATGTCTCGAAAACATCCAAAATACAGCTACTACAAAATATCAGAGTAACAACGATCACAAAATGCAGAAATAATGAGGGACAAGATGTTGTGCCTTCACGCGGGGCCTTTCCCTTTTGTGCCAGATGTACCTGAAACCAAAAACATATCCGTAAGCACAAATCTTAGTGAGCTTCCCAAGATTACCACGTACACCAAACACATAAATATAACAACATGTGGTTGTGTCAGGTCCGTAAACCCTCGGGTCCATATCAACCCTATGTAACATCAATATACACAAGCTTTCTTTATCTGTCGGTAATTGTAACACCCACAAATTTGGGCTAGTCAGCTTAGAGATAATAAGCATTAAAAATGACTGTATGATAGAAGATTACTTAGGAAAAATCTTAACAAAATTTATACTGTATGTGACAAGGATTCCGTACATATAAAGAACGGTGAAATCAAACTTCGTATGCAGAAGTTATGCTTCTTCGAAGTTTGACCATTAAACCGGCATGACTCTGCGTATCGTAAAAAAATATTTTTTTATAAATTACCTTTTAGCCTAAATGGTCGAAACGAAAGTCGTAATAGTCGTCAAACCGAGAGCGTACATATAGAGAACGTCTAAATATGACTTTATTAGAGGAAGTTATGATTTTTTTTAAGGTTCAACGTAGCAGTATACAACTTAGAAATTGAGTTTTAGATCAGTTGATTTTTAGCCAAAACAATCTACATGAGAATTGAAGATCTCGTTAATAGGAGTTCAACGTGTTGGTTCGAATATATATAGTGAGAAGTCAAATATACTCTGTATTTGTAAAGTGTCGAAAGTAGTCTGATTTCGACACTCTATCTATTTACAAGGCATCTTAGTTTCGTCACTTAGATGTCTAGTCCTTCTTACTTTTTGTGAGTCTGTTGTACCCTATAAATAGGGTAAGTACATAGAGTAGAAAAAAATAAACTAAGCGTCGTTTTGCATTTGTACTCTGATATTCTTGTGCTCTTCAGATTTAATAGAGCCAAACAAATCTTATTTAGATCTAGTGTTCATTTACAACTTTTATTGATTCAATTGTGTTCTTAATCAATCTCTAACCTACATTAATTGGGATCAGAGCAGGATTCTCTCAATCAATTGAAGTTTCTCACAAATTTTTAATTTTTTTGAATCGCTCTTTTCGATTCAAAATCTTCCGAAAATTGAATCAGGAAACTGGTGTCAATTGATTGTATTGAATTGATTATGCACTCTGTGTGTTAGATCGATTGATTTATGATCAATATCTGATTGATTTCTTTCTTAGATTTCTATTTGAATAAAAAAATTTGTTTCTTCAACATCCGTACAACAATGGTGAATTTTAGTATGAGCACGATGTCTAATTTCTTTCACTTGCTCGAATCATCAACAAAGATTTCGATGTTGATCCCAGAGTATTATGAGCAATGGGCTGACAGGATGGAGGATTATCTGAATGGTATAGCTGAAGATATGCTGAGTTCCATAAGAAGAGGACCATTTAGTCAAGATGTATTAGTCGATGTTGGTACGTCTACAACTTCTGAGGACATGATCACAAGAAGAGGCAAGATGCAAGAAAATGATAAGAAATGTATGCGTGAATTATGTGGTGCTCTTTGACCAATAGTCTATAATTACGTTCGAGGATGTGAAACTGCAAAGAAAATTTGGGATAGACTAAAGGAGAAATGTCAAGGAAATGAGAAAACAAAGAAGAGTTTAGTCAAACAATGCTTATTAGAGTTGGGAGAATCCAAGCAGAGGGAAAAAGAATCAATCGAATCAAACTATGATCGATTGAATGAGTTGATCTTCAAGAGTTCTCGCTACAGAGTAACACGTTCATCACTTGAGTTTAATCTCACCTTTCTCATGGGTTTAAGAAAGCAATGGAGAAATATCAGTTTGATGATCAAGACACAAGAAAGCTTTCAAGGTTACTCTCTTGCAAATCTATACAATGTCTTGAAAGCTCATGAAAGTGAATTAATGATATTGCTGAAGAAAGTAAACTGAGTATAGGAGGGCCTTTGGCATAGGTGTTAAAAATTGCTGCAAATGAATCTGAATTCGAAGAAGAAGCTAAGGATAGCGAAGAAGGAATCTTATACAACTCCGATGATGAAGCAGTTGCATATTACTCCAATAATAAGCTCAAGAAATTCTTTAAGATGCCATTTAATGGGAACTTCAAGAATAATTCTAAGGAAAAAGGTGTATCTTTGATTGGAAAATCTGTAAAGGAAGTAGTAAAGGTATAAAATAAATAGGTGGGGAGTTTGAATGAGAAGAAGAAGGAATTCAAGTTGAAGGGTGATTTTGGATATATTTGTAACTACTGCAATGGTTACAATCCCTTAGCGAAAGATTGTATGCTTAGAAAGAAAGAAGAGAAGAAGGAGAGAGTTAAGTACGAATCTTATTATGTTGAGAAGCTTGAGGAGATTTGATCTAAAAAAAGGGTGTTTCCCTGATTGCTAGGGGAGATGACGAAGAAGAAGGAATTTATCAAATCTGGTCTTCAGGATCAGATAATAAGGAAATACGGCATCCCACACACGGTGCATTGTATGCAAAAATGAAGGCGATTGATCAAGATTGAGGATGATGAAGAGGAAAGAATTGAAGGTAGATGCTTTGTGTCGAAAGACGACATCAAATCACCAATGACTGCAATGGTATGTGATCTTCTAATCTCATTTAAAAATCCTTCATTTTCTTTTAATGATGTTTTATCTAAGTTTGATAATACGTTTTCTTATCTTAATGACATATTAATCTCCATAAGTAGTGAATCAGAAAAGTCCAAAACCCTCTATTATGAAGCTAAGAATAAACTAGAAGAAAAGAAGGGTTTAGTAGAATCTCTAGATTTAAGTATTACTAATCTTTTGATAGATATAGAGTTTATTAGCATGGAAAATATAATTCTTGTAAAACAGCGAAACATATATTGTAATACTGCTAGAAGGTTGTATGCAAAATTAACTAAACTTCATCATTCTGCTGAGATTTGTGGTGAACAACATCAATAGCTACTTGTTTTTCTTGCTTTTAAAAGAGAACAGATAGACGAAATCACATATGACTATGAAAGCAAGATAGCAGATTATGATAAAATTCCAAATGATTCTTATGCATATGGTATTGTAAATATTAATGACTGTTTAAATGCTGATGATCTTGTGAAAATTATGAATAAGACCTTAAGGAAAAATGAACAAGTCAAGATTTTAAACATAACCGAGAAGTCGACACTTGGTTCTAAACAAAATTTTTCTGATATCAAAGATAATTCTTACAATATCAGTGAAATTGAGGAAGAGGAATGTGTCAATTACTCACGATTGTTTGTCATTAATGTCAATTTAACGACTAAAGGCAAAGAATGTAATGATTCAATGTCGAAAGTAAACAATGATCAACCTTCAATATCTAAAACCTGTAGTTCTCATGATTATGTTGTGGTTGAGGATTAAGAGAGTGATGAGGATGAAGTTTCAAATGAGAAACCAATTCCAAGAGTTGTGATAGATCAAGTATTCGAAGATTCAAAGGAGTACTCGAAAGTGTTGAAAGACAAAGGAAAACATTATTTTGAATCAAATGTAGTGGTTTATCCTAGGTTCAAGGATTCAGAAGATGTTGTGTTTCCAAATCAAGTCTCTGTTACCATAGGAAATGGTGATAATGTGGTTCCTGAATTGAACAAATTGGTAAATAAAGATAGTGTGAGTGTGATGAAAGAAGGATCTTATTTGAATCAAAACACTGTCGAAAATGATTTGAACAAAAACTTGAAAATTTTCAAAAACAAACTAAAACAAAACGTGTTTGGGCTGTGAAAACAGAAAAAATTGTTGTTGATAATAAAAACAAAGAAAAATGTGTTGATTCTTTACCTAATGATCCAGAACATCAAAAGGTGAAAACACAAACTTTCAAAAGAGGGGTAGAAAAATTGGCTTCAATTGAAGGAATTTCGAAATCTAAAGCACAAATTAAAGCCTATTGGAAATATGAAAAAACTTTTCACAAACAAAAGGTTTTTAAACAAAAATCTCCTGAAAAATCAAAGATATTTTCACAAAATACAAAGAATTTTCAAAAATAAACAATTTCAAAAACAAAATGATTTTCAAAGGAGTCGAAACCTTGTCCAAAATAACTTTTGACAAAGTGGTTTACAAAGAAATTTCGAAAGAAATGCTCAAATCATGGACAAATGAGTTTTGCTCAAAATCATGAACAAATGAGTTTTTCTTAAAATCTTGAACAAAGGAGTTTTGGTCAAAGTCATGCATAAAGAAGTATTTATGAAAATCGAAATTTTTTTCAACAAAATGGTGTTGGTTATCAAAACCGGTATCAAAATCGTTTTCCAAATCATTCACAAAGATCATTTCCTACAAGACAATTTGAGAAATTGGAAGTTAAAGGAAGGAAGAGTGAACCTTTTAAACCTAAAAACCTAAATTTTCCAAATCCTAATTCCAAACAGAAGATGAAAGCTTCATTCGCAAAAGGTAGAAGTGATGTTATGAACATCAATCATTGGCTTGAAGGAAAGGAAAACAATATCAATCACGAAAGTATTTTCAAGACCATATACAAAATGCTTACGAGAAGTACTTGAATGATTCAATGAATGGACGTACTTCATCTCAAGTGTCTACACCAACGGTTCGAAAATGGAAAGAAATTCCAAAGAAGAAAATTGATGTTTCTTAGAAAAGGATGAATATTAAAAATAAAAGTTGAACATTCCCTATTGCTTGATTATATTTCGATGCCTACATCAAATGAAATTGACTTAATTGACAGTTTCAAATTGAAAGTTTGTAAATGGATCTTAGGTTCTTCATTGCAAAATCTGTTACAAACTAATGTCCAAGGACCCAAAAGGTCTTGGGGACCTAAATTCTTCTAACTGATCAAAGGTACTATGTGATGAGCAATATGATGAAATTTGGTATATCGATAGTGGATGCTCGCATCACAGGACTGGGAGGAAGGAAATTTTGAGAGATTTTCAAATGTTAAAAAATGTTGGAGTTCTCAATTTTGGAACAACCACAAATGTAAAGTCAAAGGATATGGAAAAGTGACGAATGGGAAATTCACCATGAATCGAGTCACTTATGTTGAAGGTTAAAAGAACAATCTAATTAGTTTTTCGCAACTAGTTGTTGGAACAGGTAATCAAGTTCTTTTTTTTATGAGAAAGTAAGTATTATCTCCAACATGGAAACGAAGGAGATTATGTTGATGTCGAAACGAAGGGGAGACATGTTCACTCTTGACATGAAACCAATTGTGGGCATTCCCTCAGTGTGTTTTCAATCGAAAGTATCTTCGGATCTCAGCTGGTTATGGCATAGACGTCTTTCTCATCTCAACTTCAAAAATCAAAATGAACATATTCGTAATGATCTTATTCATGGTTTACCTGTTTTGAAATTTGACAATGATTCGTTATGTGTTGCATGTGAATAGGGAAAACAACATCGCCAGGGTCATCCGATCATAATTCATTCAAAAATCATTGCACCTTTGGAACTTCTTCACATTGACTTGTGTGGACCTTCGATTGTTAAGACTCTCAATAAGAAGAAGTACATACTAGTTATTGTTGATGATTTTTCAAGGTTTACTTGGGTTTTCTTTTTTCGAAAGAAATCTAAAAATGCTCAAGTATGATTGATATTTATCAAGAACATAGAATTGAGCTTAAACAGGAAAGTTCAAAAGATAAAGAGTGATAATGGAATGGAGTTCAAAAATCGAGTTCTAGATTCATTTATGACTGAACTGGGCATATCTCATAATTTTTCATCCCCATACACACCACAACAAAATGGTGTTGTCACAATAAGGAATCGTTCCTTATGTGAAGTGGCGAAAACGATGATCACTTATGCGAATTTGCCACGA
This sequence comes from Lactuca virosa, assembly GCF_052849685.1. Lineage (NCBI taxonomy): Eukaryota > Viridiplantae > Streptophyta > Magnoliopsida > Asterales > Asteraceae > Lactuca > Lactuca virosa. The sequence continues at coordinate 155,507,307 of NC_136427.1, read as the reverse complement.
TACTTTTGGGCAGAGGTAGTTTTGAATGCTTGCTTTACGCAAAATCATTCTTTCATTCATCGTCGTTTTAATATAACACCTTATGAAATTATAATCAAAAGGAAATATAATGTTAAATTCTTCCATGTTTTTGGATGCAGATGTTTCATCATGAATCTCAAGGATAATCTTTCCAAAATTTAGTCGAAAGCCATTGAGGGAATTTTCCTTGGATATTCTCAAAATTTTGTAGCCTATATGGGTGTTAACAAGCAAACAAGGAAACTAGAAGAAACTAGTAATCTCACATTTGATGATCATTATGTCAAAAGAGTTGAAAAATCATTCATTCAAAAACCTATTATTGTTGAGTCAAATGTTGAATCTGAAAAAATGCGTACTTTTGATATTGATCTTGATTTAATTTTTGGTATTCTTGATAAGGCAATTGATGCAGAAATTAATGTTGATGATAATCAAATTCACGAGACATCGAAACACTCTGATGGCTCGACAATCACAAATGAAGAAAACGAAGCACATTATTCATCGACTTTAAAACTAAATGTCGAAAGAGTACATATTTTGACTAGTGATCAAGTGGAGATGAATCACTTGATATCTTCGACTCAAACTGAAAGACAATATTCATATGTCAAGGGGAGCATTTTCCTAACCATGCTGATGTCAAGGGGGAGCATCACACCAAAAAACCAATGGTCGAAGGGGATCCAAGTGGATCGAATCATGATGATGGCAATGATCAAAATAATTATCATGATGAAGTAACTGATAATATCTCTATCGCAGGAGAAGTTTCGAATGCTGAAGATATATTTGAAGATGCACCTTTAGACTTTGATCCTGCATATCCACCGATGGACAAATGGACAAGAAATCATCCGAAAGAACAAATTCTTGGCGATCCAAACTCTGGTGTCTTGACACGAGCCCATATTCGAGCAAAAAATGTGGTGTTGAATGTTCATCAAGAATTTTGTATGTTTAATGTTTTTATTTTGAAATTAGAACCAAAAACAGTAAACGCTGCATTAGAAGATTCTGATTGGTTTGTTGCAATGATTTTTAAGAATAAAACTGAAAAAGAAGGCAATATTGTCAGAAACAAAGCGACAGTAGTTGTAAAAGTTTATTCTCAAGAAGAAGGTATTGATTATGAGGAAACCTTTGCTCATCTTCCAAGACTCGAGACGGTACAAATTTTTATTGCCTATGAAGCTCACAAGGGTTTCGACGTCTACCAGATGGACGTACAATGTACATTCCTAAATGGTGTTCTAGAAGAAAAAGTGTATCTAGAATAACCACCAGGTTTTTTTAACGATAAGTATCTTGATCACTGTTATATTTTAGATAAGGCAGTCTATGTGTAACATCCCGTTTAAAACCTAGCGATTAAATAATAAACCGGAACCCCGAGATGTATTTTATATTATTTTAATTTATCTTTTAAGTGATAGTAAGTTGATATGAGTGGTTGTTATCGGGACTCGAATGTATTAAAATCTGGAAATGGGGGTTAAAATGTAATTTCCGGACCAATTATGAATAGAATTATGATGTTAGGGGCTGTTTGGCAATTTCTTTGGACTTGTGTTCAAAGGAATATTAGAGTCAGGGGGCTGGAGTGTAAATTTTGGCCTTGCTTTGAAGGAAAATGGGAAGGCAGGGACCATTCTTGTTATTATGGCCATAAGTTTCAAGGATCGGGGTATATAACCCTAACACTATCATCAATACCCTAACCCTAAGGAAGCCATCTACAACCGCCACCTCCCCCACCCTTATACCTCCCTTACCGGCACCGCCATCTCCGGACCTTCCTAGCGATGTTCATCAACCTCCAGCCGACGCCTTTCATTCGTGTTCCGATCCGACGAGTCCACCCGACTGCCGCTGCTGCCTCGCCATCCAAACGCCACACTGACCACCGAAGCCACCGCCACAACCATTGGAACGACCTGAATCTCTATTGCTTCGCTGGGGGTTGCCTCCGTCGCAGCCCGCTACCGGAAACGACGTGTTCGCTGAGACCGCTGCCAAGACCGACGATCGAGTGGGGTTTTGCTGTTGCGAGGGTCGTGAGTGACCGGAAGATCGATGGTAAGCCCATCTGCCTTCCGCCGCTGCTTTATCTCGTCACCATCAGCCACCATGGGTGGTGGCTGTGAGTTCGTGTGGTTGTTAGCTTGTTGTCACCGGAAACGAGCCCCTAAAGGCCACCATCTGCCCACAGCCGTCAAGACCGCCGCTGCCACCTCTCCATGGTGCTGCCGTCACCAACCGCCACCAGGAGGGTGGCTGGACTCGTTGCAAGAAAGAGATTATATGGGTGTTTGTTATCTCATATAGGTAGTGTGGTTTGGCCGAAATTCTCGAGAATAGCCACCACCACCACCTGACGGTGGTGGCTGCCACCATCTGCTGCCGCCGGCCACCTTAAGGTGGTTGTGTGTGTTTAATTATTGTAGTGTGTGTGTGTGTGTTTATTTGTGATTTCATTGTAAATTATAAAAAAATTAGAATAAAGAAATTGAAAACCACCACCTTAGGGTGGTGGCTGTCGCCTCCTGCCGCCATCGGCCGCCGTGTTGGGTGGCGGTGTGCCTTGTTGGATAGTAACTAGTTTGGGGTGTTTGGACAACGGAGTAAAACCCTAGTGGGCCTTGTAAGCCCTAATGGGCCCAAATGAAGCTTAATGGACCTAAAAGCCCAAGCATGTGATTAATTGGCTTAGTGAAACCCTAATGGGTCTAATGGGCCCTAATTGGCCCAATAAAGCACTAATCGACCTAAAAGCACAACAAATTGATAAATGGGCTAGTATTTGGGTTGGAAACACTAATTAGGGTTTGGAAAACCCTAATGCCAATGAAACCCTAATTTTGAGAATTAATCGGGACACACACGGGAATTTCACTTGGACTTTGTGTTGGGCCCTCCTATCGGGCTTTGGCGATTGGACTGTTAATGGGATTTTCAAGAATAAGTAAAGGGACTAAATAGTTATATGGGTTTTAGGACAAGGCCCATGTGAGAATCTTGGGCCCAATTTGGAAAATTGGGCCATAGGTGGGCCATTAGTATGCCAAGTGGTTGGACAGGAGAGATGGTTGGGCCTAAGGGGTAAGGTCCATGTGAAGGGTAGGGCCCAATTTGGAAAATTGGGCCATGTGTTGGGCTTTGGCCCATTACTTGACTATTGGGTTTTGTAGTGTGAGTTGGACCTTGGGTTTGGAAACCAATTATTAATTGGGTATTGTTTGATGTTGACAGTTTGGGAATCTGTCAACCAGCAGCTGGAGCTTTGTCTGCGGGACTTCAGCAGTGCCAGGTGAGTTATCCTCACTATACTCAAGGGTCTAAGGCACCAAGGCCGGCCGTTTGAATTGTTATATGGTTATGTTATGCTAGTATGATCTGTTAGATCGGTATCCTAGAGGGTAGGATAATATTATATGATATGTGGTATGATCTGTTAGATCGGTATCCTGGTAGATGGGATGGTGTTATGTGCTATGTGGTATGATCCGTTAGATCAAGTATTGTCTATAGACTGTTATGTGATTATCTGTTATACGTGCACATGTTTGTTTGGCGGTTGAGGCTTATCTGCTTTGTGCGAAACCAATAGACCTGGGCATTCCAACCTGTTGGTTGTGGGCCGTGAGTATTCCATCCAGAGGATGATTGGACTCATAGTATATGGGCATTCCAACCTGTTGGTTGTGGGCCTGGGGTATTCCAACCTGATGGTTGATTGGACCCATAGTGTGTTGGCATTCCAACCTGTTGGTTGAGGGCCTGGGGTATTCCAACCTGATGGTTGATTGGACCCATAGTGTGTTGGCATTCCAACCTGTTGGTTGAGGGAATGGGGTATTCCAACCCGATGGTTGATTGGACCCATAGTATGTTGTTATGATTATATGTGTATTGTTGTGGGTATGGGTATTTTGGGGGAAACTCACTAAGTTTTCGGGCTTACAGTTTCAGTTCATTGTTTCAGGTGCATCAGGGGATCGTGGCAAGGCAAAGGCGTGATCGTACAGCTCCTCATAGCTCATGATTTTACGATTTGATTCTGGGGATACTCTGATGATTAAACTATTTTGAAATCAAACTGTAATAACTTAAATGTTTTAAATGTTCTAAAAAGGATTTAATTGGCTTGAATTTTATGGGTGTTACAAGTTGGTATCAGAGCCTTGGTTTGAGTGAATTGGAGGAACACTCGTGTGACTCTAGTCTCAAATCAAGGAAAAGATTTTCAAAATGATTTTCAAATGGTTTTCAAAATAAGTAAAGGGGAATGCAGGGTGTACGATCAGCCGAAACCAATATGTAGACCCCAAAATACCATACAGTTATTTGATTATGTGATATGTTAGAACAGCATGCTAGTGTTAAGGTAGGGATCTTCAGGAATTGCATGATAGAATTGCTTGATTACATGATGCCTGCTAGCCTAGGGTTTCCTTTATATGAGATTGACATCATTACTGTAGTTGCTTAGTGTATGTATCACGGTTATACATAATTAAGATCTTATAGCCTGAGAATGTTTGATTTGGCCTTATGTTATGTTCTTGTTTGATTGGGAGCTTAGGGTAGGATTGGATATTCGAAAGTCTATAGGGTCCAGCGTTATGTATGGCTAGCATACACTAGTACTGCAGGGTTGGTGGAAGTTTCATGGATGGGTGGGTTGTGTGAGGCCGGGAGGCCAGTTATGAGATATTTAGCATTCCTCTAGGAGTGAGGATTGAGCGCTCGCCATGTTGTGTATTCAGTTAGGGTGTTGTGGTGATACTTGAGACAAATATGGGTAGGTGTGGAAGGTAGTAGGGGCCCATACTACTGAAAGCACAGGATCCATACGCGTAGCAAGGAAGTCACAACCCCTAGGGTTGGGTTGGGAGTTGGTTCCCTGTCTCTATGTGGTTTATCAGTGATCCTTCTGGTGTTTTACCAGAATGGTGGTTACGAGACGTCTTGAGATCGGATCCAGGTTAGGATCAGGAGCTGGTATCCAGGATAGGCCAGCATTGTCAGAGGACCGTGTCAGTGAGATCATCCGGGAGGAGGTGATCGAGTTTGTCTGGGGACAGTTTCCAGGGATGTTTCGATCTATTAAGACCGCCATGGTTGAGTATTTCGACAAGCGCTATGCAGCCATTGTTGAGACGGTTGCCGCGCCAGCTATATCAGATGTAACGACGGCAAGGGGAAGAGCTGGTCGAGCTTTTCAGTACCGAGACTTATTATTGGTACATATTCTGATGAGCAGAGGGCTGCAGTTACTTGGGAACAAGGAGGTATTCTGTACGCGTTACATTCCGCGAGTGGAGCGTGAGAGTCTAGCACATGAGTTACTGGATTTGAGGCTTCGGGGGTTTTGCTCGAGGCCGGAATGCGAGTCGCGCGGACTCCGGAAAGGAGTAAGGATTATGTTCATCTGGAGTTATGCAGCTGGAATTAGAATGGTTAATTGATAAGATTGTTGGATTTTGAGCATTCTAACACTCCTATGGTGTACATGCAACCCTATAAACCTTGGATCTATGTTTTCTCTATTATACATGCAAATATTAACTATTCCAAGGTTTCATCCTAACTAGCATATTATGAAGCACCTATACTACAAAGTTCTAGTTAGATGACATACCTTTTGATGTAGCTTGATGTCTTCAAGCTTTAAGAGCTTAGCCCCAATAGTGTGGAAGCCTCAAATGGAATCACAAATCACCAAAACACCTTGGAAGAACTTGAGAGAATATGTATGCACACTAAACTCGGCCCACTCTTATTTTCACACACTTGTGCCAATTTTGTGAGCCCAGGACCCCTTTATATATTATGGAGGATTAGGGTTACATCCATGTAAACCCTAATACCCATGACCTTTCATTTACATAGGATCCATGGGTTAAAAGCTCCATGGACCATCCATGAAAGCTTAGACCAACCTAAATGAACTTGGCCCATTCCATATATATAAGAGTCCATATTTAATTAGTTCTTTTTGATCACTTAATTAATTCTAAATTAATTCTTGATCAATACTAATTAAATAATATGATTCCATATTAATATATTAGAACTTATAATATATTAATATAAATCATAAATATACTATTCTCAAAAGACTATCCATATAAATTGTGCCGGTGAAGTGCAACCCAAATGGACCATGCCGGGTCGGGTCAAGTACATACCAAATATAGTTATGGACTTAGACATTAATCCATCAGTCTCCCACTTGGATAAGTCTAAAACTATTATTGAGTATGACTTCAAAACCTAACTGGCAATCGTAGCTCTTAAAGTCGCTATCGAACTCTGACCTTGTCAATGACTTGTCCATTAGATAAGGGATCATATATTCCTCCATTCTAGATATCATATGGACTGAGACATGGATTATAATCATTCTCTCTGTCCATTTGTTGTTTCCCGATTTTTGATTTATGATGACTGACTGATTGAACAAATCAAATTAGTCCTGGCTTGGCCAAGCACTCACATGTGTCATCGCTAAATCATCGAGGGGCCCACAGATATCGATTTTATCCTGAAGGTAAAAGGAATGGATAAACTTCGACTCATATGGCTTGTTCTACTACTTGTTGAATCATACACAAAGGCACGTTTTATAACATCGAGTTACCAAATGCGTTTTCGTGCAATCAATGTATAACCAACTCATAGTAACAACTCATATCTCTAGGTTTGAAGAATATAAGATATGATCGTCTCATGATCACTCGTGATAAAATCCATGAAGTGATTCAAATGAGCGCGGGTTGAATCCAATACTCAGAACTTATGAGCACTCATGAGTGTTGTAGCACCACTTTGTCCACCAACTTGGACCTCTACAAACCAACCCATGACAGTCTTGATTCATATCTACTTCCAACATATGACCGACTGTGGATGGTTTGAATAACTTAATCATTCAGGAAGAGCGACTTAGTTATTCTGGAAGTCAAAACATGCAAAGTGAAACACAAGAATAAATGAATCAAATATGGTATCAAACCCTATGAATATAAATAAACACTTTTATTTATCACCATACTGATTACTCATTATTCATTGTTTCGGTTTTATCAACTTTATACTTGAATTAAAAACACTAGTTGTCCCATGCTCCAAGCATGTACACTATGTTTTTCTTAAACAATAGCTTTGTCATACACCAAGTATGCACTCTATGTTTTTCTATGATCCTTACTTTGTGAAATAAACCAATTGAACATAATTTCAGTGATTCTATTTTCACACTCTCAAATCCTTATCGAAAAATGTGAGAATTTCAAATTCCTATCATTTATCGAAATCTGTTTAGATTTTAAACTTATATGCACTGACCCTCCTGTAATGAATATGTACAAAGTCACAAAGACTTGTCAACAGTCATTATAAGGTATTCCAATGGAGATCAACTCCATGGAAACTAAGTCTCATATTCAAAGTACATTGCTTTGGACATGCTTCTTGCATTAAGTTTTCTAATCTTACACAGATAACTTCCACCTATGGAGACAACTCCATATTCTCATTTTGACTATCACTTCTGAACAAGAGATGCCTCTTTTCAGAATATGTCAATATGGTCCTTCCAAAATTAGCACTATACTTCCAACTATCCCTGAGCAACCAATCTTTGGTAAACCTCAGATTGTCCTCGACAATTTCTTAATCATTTTAGTCATATCCAATTCTATACCTTTTCCCTTATTAATGCCTCTGGGCATTTGGAAAAATTTAGAAATGACAAATATTATAGCACATGCAATTGATCCTGTAACCAAAGAAAATGGTACACGATTCATGATGTCTCACATAAAGACATGATTCTAGACCAGTCTTTTGCCACAATATTTTTATTTGCCATGTTTTCAAAATTTGACTATGAAGAGGGATGCCGTAATCATAATCGAATTTTGAGAACGCAATATATAGAATTTCCTTAAGTAGAACCAATCCAACATGAAATTCATATATATATTCTTGACTAAAGATGCTTAAGGTCTCAATCTAATCCTTTAGAACTGAAATGAAGTATATCCTCTCCCTTAATTATAGCAAAACAACTTTTTCAATCCCTGCAGCCTCACGAATTGAAACTTTTGTTTTCTATAATTAACATTGCTAACTTGCAACACTAACAATAATTATCATGCTCCCACTAACATGATGATTATTAGCATAACACTTATGCTCCCACTAGCTTTGACATGTACTCAGAAATCAGCTGGACTTCTAGAAATCAATACTTTATTGACTTTCTTACAAAAGTTCAGATTTCTGATACGAGATGCTTTGATAAAACTTTATCAAAATCATACACGTTTCCTTAGATAGCATGCATGTGTGTCTAAACAATTTCAGAACTATGAAAAGGGATGCCGTAATCAAAGTCTCAATAGTTTAGACCTTTTGCCATCTGCTTGAAATCTACTTGGTGGAACCATCATTTTCATGAATCGGAGAGAAACCTTATGACCCTTAGATTTTATGGTGTATGTGTTCTTATCCATGTGAATCGTCAAAACCATAGTCACAAGACAAGGATAATGACAAATCCAAACTCATATGGACTGAACTTATGCAATCTTAACTTCTTGCCACCTGGCAGTACAGGGTCTGCCATTGCTTCCAAGTCGTGTGCAGAGAATATGTCAACACGATAGGTTATAAACCTCAAGTCGTGTGCTAGTGAAGAACCTTAGGTTTTAGTCTTGATTAGTTCTTGAAATTCTTTTTAGGATCTTTAAGACTCCCACTGTCCTCTTGACATATAAGACTATCTTGCCAAATATTCAAGAGATAGTGCGGATTCTTTATCAAGACAAACACTTCACACAATTGGCCTTAGTTGGTCTTTGTTTTATCCAAAACATCACAACTTACCAATTTCAAATGTACATGAGTAGGACACTTTTACTCTTACATTTGACAAGTGTTTTAAACCTTTCTTTAAGATATGTCACTCAAGTTACAATCTTGGAGTATGACTCTAAGAATTGTTTTGGAACGAAGTATGACTCATCTTCTTGATTTTACCATTTCAACAATTCATGACTCCTCTTCTTAGTCATAAGAATGCACTAAGATGTCCCTGGAAGACCAATTGTGATGTGGTTCTTAAATCATTAAGATGATCACAAAATATGATACTAAAGTACTCTCCCATCTTTTCAGATTTGAGAAACTTTTATCTTTCTGCCTAATTTGATTCTTCCCATTCGTTCTGCCATACATTGAGACTTTTCCAATGTTTCAGAATTATACCTAAACTTGTAAGTATAACCATATTTACTAAACTTTAGTAAATCATGACGAATAGTCTTAACGAGCTTTGTGGTGGACATGACTAGTGCACAAGAATGTGTACTTGATCCCTTTAGTCCTTCACTTGATTCACACATCCATGTGAACAAGTCTTAATTTTCCAATGCTTGAAAGTTCTCATTCATCATACTATTTAACTTGCATGATTCCAAGTTTCTATCCAACTGAAGCCTTGGGAATGAGAATCTTTCCTTACTTGGTAAATTATGACACTACCACAAACGAAAGAATCAAGTCCATTTTTTCCAAATATTGCTATCAATGGAATCATATAAACAACAATTTTTCACAAATGCCATTGTAAGGATACTTAAAATAAATAAAATTAAACAATTTTCTTTTATTTCAAAACTTTGCGGAAAAACTTATCCTTACAATCCACATGGAAAATTGTTGTTATCTATTCCTTAGCAATATATCATAACTTCTTAAGCAACTGCTCAAAATTCTGATGCGATCGAAATCCACCTTCGCGATCAGAATCAGCATATACTTCCTTTAAGATTTCTCTCTATTCTTTGATTCTTAAAACATCAACATGTGACCCAGTCACATCATGTAATGAGGATCTCAGAATAGAACTTAACAGAGTTAGATAATGGGCTCTACCTGATGTAGAGTCAAACTTATTGACTTTAACATCCTTAGGTAAATTTGGCAGCTTTGCAATCAACGCCCCTTCCTTTGGCAAAATAAACATATGGACCCTTTGGTAATGGGACTATCTCAGACTTAGCCTTTCTCTTTACCATTTGGTCAACCGGGTTGACTATGGCCAATCCCTTTCCATTGGGAAGAGAATGCTTTTTCTGGATTTCCAGTGTCACCATTGTCACTGTCCATAAAGTTTTTGGGAAGTTGATCTTCTAATCAAATTTGCTTTACTATCGTTCCAAATCATTGCTGATTCAGCAGCACCAAGCAAATAGATATGATCATTAAGGTTCATGTCATAGTCTGTTTCATAGTAGTCCCAAAGGAACTCACTATGTGTCTTAGAAAGTGATTGAACATCCAAATTTCTCAAGACTTTGACACCCAACTCTCCCGGCTTGTCAATATGTGACTTCATCTCTAAGATGTGATCACACATAGACCTTACTTGCCATTAGGGCTTGAGTGACCTTGAACTTGTGGGTTAGGGAGAATAATTGGAGGAGGTGGAGGAAGAGAAGTATGACTTCCATGAGCCAAACTCGGGAAGTCATATTCATTAGGAAAGCTTGGTTTGGGAAGATCATTGTTGTCTAAACCAGACATCAACAATGGGAGAAAATCACGTAAAGTTGATTTAAGTCCTTAATATAACACCCAATATGATATATTAAGGCTAGGACCCAACAAACTATTTTATAACTTGGAAGACGGATGCCGTAATCCGAGTTATAAAATAGTTGAAGGTAGGTAAATGACGATTTACCAATTTCCACCATGAAAAACGAAATAATTTAATTAGGTTTTTTACTTGGATTTGAAACTCCTAGATCTTTTGAGATTCATTGAACTTTTCAATGGCATGTTTCAATCTCGAGTGTGCCCTTCAGGTTTTGTGACTGGGATACCGAGGATCACAAAACAAGGTGTGAAGTAACCATGCAAATATACTTGGTACCCTTAATATTTACCCCTCAATCGATGTGCCGGTTAACCACACGAGCTCCACCGATACTATGATAAATATTAAGTTACCCTTTGCCTACTTTGTTAAATCCAGGTTAGTGTGCCGGTTAACCACACACGCTCCACTAACGGTTTAAACAAAGTGCAAAGTGTAATTTCATGGATTAGCACCTTATTCACATTTTCCTAAGTAACTAAGATTGGGAATTAATAAAAGGTTTAGTTACTTAGTATTTATCATTATACTTATAATGAAGGGAGAATTATAGTACTTGTCCTACCTGTTCGGCTAACGACCCTCCACCGGTCAAGGAAGCGGTGAGTGAGAGTGGACACCCATTAAACTGCCATTTTATAGGCAGTAACCTTATACCCCCCTTATAGACCGGCTTCGTGAATGAGGCCTACTAATGGTAAGACGACTTGCTCTTATACATATAATATATTAAACTTTTAATATTATAATAGTATAAGAGTGTATTTTAGACATTTAAAATACTTGATGGTTTAATCTATTAATTAAACTAGACTTTTAATTTAATTAAACTCAAATCATATATTTATGGATTTAACAATACTCTTTTAATTAAACGCTTTAATTAACTATTAATAAAGTCCATAAGAGTTAATTTGAACTATTCAACAAAACATCATAATTCCAATTATTAAACTCAAAATTAAAACCATTTAATTAATTGTTTAAGTTATGAACCCAAGAGTTTTAGAATTCAATTCTTTTTTTCATAAAAAACTTTTCTCAAATTCCAAAACTTGAGGGCAAGTTTTGTAATTCTTGAAAACCTTTGGATTCCATAACTTATGGAATTAATGGTGTTTTATGATGAAACTTTCCATGTTCCATAACATAAGAACAAGTTATGGAATTCTTTAAAACATTAACACCAAATTTTGTAACTCCATAAAAACTTTGAATCAAATTTTTTTTTTAAAAAAAAAAACTTTCATATCCATAACTTATGGAAGTTTCAAAAACCCTTAAGATCACAACTTTAAAAAAAAATTGAGCTCCAAAATTTTATGACAAAATATGTAACTCCTTAAAACATTTAGATCAAACTTTTAAAACTAATAAAATAATCATATCATTTTATCTTTTACTAAATTTGACCTAATTCAACTCATATAACAAATGATTCAAATTTTACAAATAATTCGTTTTTCACAAAACAAGTAATTATCTTAAAATTTGACAAACGTCATGTTTGTTTTCCTTTTGTTTTCCAACTTGAAAATAAAACATTTGCATCCATATAACAGAAAACAACCCATGTCTCTGATACAACTGTTGGGTTTTGAGCATTCTAACACTCCTATGGTGTACATGCAACCCTATAAACCTTGGATCTATGTTTTCTCTATTATACATGCAAATATTAACTATTCCAAGGTTTCATCCTAACTAGCATATTATGAAGCACCTATACTACAAAGTTCTAGTTATATGACATACCTTTTGATGTAGCTTGATGTCTTCAAGCTTTAAGAGCTTAGCCCCAATAGTGTGGAAGCCTCAAATGGAATCACAAATCACCAAAACACCTTGGAAGAACTTGAGAGAATATGTATGCACACTAAAATCGGCCCACTCTTATTTTTACACACTTGTGCCAATTTTGTGAGCTAAGGACCCCTTTATATATTATGGAGGATTAGGGTTACATCCATGTAAACCGTAATACCCATGACTTTTCATTTACATAGGATCCATGGGTTAAAAGCTCCATGGACCATCCATGAAAGCTTAGACCAACCTAAATGAACTTGGCTCATTCCATATATATAAGAGTCCATATTTAATTAGTTCTTTTTGATCACTTAATTAATTCTAAATTAATTCTTGATCAATACTAATTAAATAATATGATTCCATATTAATATATTAGAACTTATAATATATTAATATAAATCATAAATATACTATTCTCAAAAGACTATCCATAAAAATTGTGCCGGTGAAGTGCAACCCAAATGGACCATGCCGGGTCGGGTCAAGTACATACCAAATATAGTTATGGACTTAGACATTAATCCAACAAAGATTGGAATGTTGTTTTCTAGGGAAAGGAATGTGCCCTTTCAGTTTACGAGCTCGAAGGATTGAGCAGGCTTGTAACCCTAGGATCAGGTTGTATTCTACCTCGGGGTTAGTTGGTCACCGAGATTGGTGACAGTAGTTTAGCGTTGGTAAGCGCGTGTGGGTCGATGTGGCATAAGTATTTTGGAGGTCCATTTCGCTTTGGATCCCTTGTATTGGACAGTAAGGATTGATTGTGCGACCTATTGCACTTTCGGGATTATAGACAATGTCTTGGGAGTGGTTGTAGCCTGGTTTAGGGCAGAGGTTGCTTCAGCTACTGCATTTCAGTTGTGGACTTTTGAGCAGGTGAGGGAGTCAGGGTGCGAACCCTGACTGGAATGATTTCTAGAGCCCGAGAGCGGGAGACTTTTTGGAGCACCTTTGGAAAAAGGGTATTATGGGGGAGGTCTGCGGACAGGGTCCCCCAGGATGGTTATTCAGCATTGTCAGGATTAAGTGGTTTTAGTAACCGTTATTGGTTGGCGAATGAAAGCGCCAAAGGAAGTAGCTCGTTGCTGAGGTATTAGTTGGAGTATATGTCTTTTGGACTTCAAGATTTGAGTGTGGGATCATTCAAGCATTAGGGATTGTCGGTTTCACTGAGATTCAGAAGGTGTTCATCTAGTTATTAGAAGCGTGTGATCGTTTGGGAATTTCTAGTAAAGGAGTACTAGTTGCAAAGGTCTGGTTATCATCAGATCGATCGTTGGAAGTGAGAAGGATTAGGAATTCTCGAATTTTCATGTATTGTGAAGGCTTAGTCGAATCTAAGTGGGGGAGAATTGTCTCGGAATGTAGAAGCAGGATCGATTTTGAAACTGACATAAATTTTTCATCGTTTTCAGGATGGAAGACAACCCTAGTGGCTGTTGGGGTTGAGGGTTGTGTGAGTTGGGAGTTCGGTAAAACTCCCCAGCATGGAAATTGTGCCTTCTCGGTGCTTGATAGCAGAACTTGGGGAAATCAGGTTGGGACTTTAGCCATGAATTAAGTTCAGTTGTGTGTTAGGTCGAGTGCATGTTCGACCAGTATGGAAAGTGTTGTAAGACTGCGGGGGTAGCCGTAGCATTCACTAGCGATCAGTTAGTATGGGAAGTGTTGTAAGACTGCGGGGGTAGTCGTAGCATTCACTTGTGATCAGATAGTGTGAGAAGTGTTGTAAATTTGCGGGTGTAGCCGCAACATTCACTAGGTTGGTAGATAGCATGAGCGCGTTGTTCGGACGCGGAAGGGGCAGTAGTAACCACCGGTTCGGGTGTAGCAGTGAGTATATGGAAATCCACGAATGGGTTTATGGGTTTCCCCAGAGGGATTAGACCTGGTTAAGCCAACGATAAGACTGTAGGAACGCCATTATAGTTGAGAGATCAAGGAAGCAAGGAATTGCTTAAGGTCGTTTGTGATATAAGTCTACCGTTGGTTAGGTAGCAATCACTTTTAGCCTTGGATATGATGACGTCAGGATTTGACGCATGGATCCGATCGGTTGGATCAGAAAGTTGTTAGAGACGCAGTGGCATGATAACTAGTGGCAATTAGTTCCAAGGAAGGATTTCGTTCGGAAGTCGTGTGAGGCAACTATGTGGGAGTCCTTTAGCTCCGCGACCGGGACGGAACCCAATATTTCATAAGAGTATTACTCGGGTGTGATGAATCAGAGGATTTTGGATGAGATGCAAGGATAGGTCCTTGTATTTCAAGTTATAGGTTAGACCGAGTTATGTATATAGTGGTATTCCGATCTAGGGTATTCCATCGTGAGGATGGCCGGACCCTATGATTGAGTGGAACTGATGTGTTTGGTATTCCAACCCGAGGGTTGATTGGACCAAACATGTGCGTGATACGAGGGTATTCCATCCTAGGGATGACTGGACCCATCGTGGACATGCCTGGTATTCCAGCCCGAGGATGATTGGGCCAGGTATGAGTGTTTGAGCTTATGAGCCGGTCATTAAGTGTATGTGATTCAGGAACCAAAGGAAACATTGTTATGTTGATCCAAAAAGGGTTCATCTCCCAGTTTACATTCCATTGTTCATTATAACCTTGGGAATTGGTTATCAAACGGGTTTCTCTTGAAAGGAGTACCTAATCTCTTGTCAAGAAAGGAGTTATAGGTAGTAGTGTGTGAATTGGGGTTATGCTTTCTGGTGAGTGCCTCAGGTTATCTGAAGTTGAGTAGCCAGTTAGGAGCTAAGTGCAACGAAGTTGACAAGGATTCAGAGTGGGCGGTCTGTCAAGGAGACGGACCAGCTCTAGATTTCAGACTCGGAGTGAGTAAATGTGATTATATTGCAAGGGATTCGTTTATTTTCAGGTTTTAGAACCCGGTGAGGGTTGGTTACGGTTGCTTGGAAAGGCTGGGGTATGCGTATAGTTGTGAGCAGGTAGTTCAAGTTGTCTGTTGTGTAGGGAATGATAAGAAACGATTTCGAGGACGAAATCAAATTTAAGTGGGGGAGAGTTATAACATCCCGTTTAAAACCTAGCGATTAAATAATAAACCGGAACCCCGAGATGTATTTTATATTATTTTAATTTAGCTTTTAAGTGATAGTAAGTTGATATGAGTGGTTGTTATCGGGACTCGAATGTATTAAAATCTGGAAATGGGGGTTAAAATGTAATTTCCAGACCAATTATGAATAGAATTCTGATGTTAGGGGCTGTTTGACAATTTCTTTGGACTTGTGTTGAAAGGAATATTAGAGTCAGGGGGCTGGAGTGTAAATTTTGGCCTTGCTTTGAAGGAAAATGGGAAGGCAGGGACCATTCTTGTTATTATGGCCATAAGTTTCTAGGATCGGGGTATATAACCCTAACACCATCGTCGATACCCTAACCCTAAGGAAGCCATCTACAGTCGCCACCTCCCCCACCCTCATACCTCCCTCACTGGCGCCGCCATCTCCGGACCTTCCTAGCGCCGTTCATCAACCTCCAGCCGACGCTTTTCATTCGTGTTCCGATCCGGCAAGTCCACCCGACTGTCGCCACTGCCTCGCCTTCCAAACGCCACAGCGACCACCGAAGCCACCGCCACAACCATTAGAACGACCTCAATCGCTGCTGCTTCGCCGAGGTTGCCTCCGTCGCAGCCAGCTACCGGAAACGACGTGTTCGCTGAGACCGCTGCCAAGACCGACGATCGAGTGGGGTTTTGCTGTTGCGAGGGTCGTGAGAGACCGGAAGATCGATGGTACGCCCATCTGCCTTCCGCCGCTGCTTTATCTCGTCACCATCAGCCACCATGGGTGGTGGCTGTGAGTTCGTGTGGCTGTTAGCTTGTTGTCACCGGAAACGAGCCCCTAAAGGCCACCATCTGCCCACCGCCGTCAATACCGCCGCTGCCACCTCTCCATGGTGCTGCCGTCGCCAACCGCCACCAGGAGGGTGGCTGGACTCGTTGCAAGAAAGAGATCGTATGGGTGTTTGTTATGTCATGTAGGTAGTATGGTTTGGCCGGAATTCTCGAGAACAGC
This sequence comes from Lactuca virosa, assembly GCF_052849685.1. Classification (NCBI taxonomy): domain Eukaryota; kingdom Viridiplantae; phylum Streptophyta; class Magnoliopsida; order Asterales; family Asteraceae; genus Lactuca; species Lactuca virosa. The sequence continues at coordinate 155,490,741 of NC_136427.1, read as the reverse complement.
CACCACCGCCACCTCACGGTGGTGGCTGCCACCATCTGCCGCCGCCGGCCACCTTAAGGTGGTTGTGTGTGTTTAATTATTGTAGTGTGTGTGTGTGTGTGTTTATTTGTGATTTCATTGTAAATTGTAAAAAAATTGGAATATAGAAATTGAAAACCACCACCTTAGGGTGGTGGCTGTCGCCTCCTGCCGCCACCAGCCGCCGTGTTGGGTGGCGGTGTGCCTTGTTGGATAGTAACTAGTTTGGGGTGTTTGGACAACGGACTAAAACCCTAGTGGGCCTTGTAAGCCCTAATGGGCCCAAACGAAGCTTAATGGACCTAAAAGCCCAAGCATGTGATTAATTGGCTTAGTGAAACCCTAATGGGTCTAATGGGCCCTAATTGGCCCAATAAAGCACTAATCGACCTAAAAGCCCAACAAATTGATAAATGGGCTAGTATTTGGGTTGGAAACACTAATTAGGGTTTGGAAAACCCTAATGCCAATAAAACCCTAATTTTGAGAATTAATCGGGACACACACGGGAATTATTTAATAACATGAAATATTAAATAATAATCATTGGCAAATTAACCTAAGTCAATATTAGACTTAATGGATTAAGTCCTTATGGGTTAAGTAAGAAACACTTAACCCTAATTGTCATTTTATGTGAAACCCTAATTCACTTGGACTTTGTGTTGGGCCCTCCTATCGGGCTTTGGCGATTGGACTGTTAATGGGCTTTTCAAGAATAAGCAAATGGACTAAATAATTATATGCGTTTTAAGACAAGGCCCATGTGAGAATCTTGGGCCGAATTTGGAAAATTGGGCCATAGGTGGGCCATTAGTATGCCAAGTGGTTGGACAGGAGAGATGGTTGGGCCTAAGGGGTAAGGTCCATGTGAAGGGTAGGGCCCAATTTGGAAAATTGGGCCATGTGTTGGGCTTTGGCCCATTACTTGACTATTGGGTTTTGTAGTGTGAGTTGGACCTTGGGTTTGGAAACCAATTATTAATTGGGTATTGTTTGATGTTGACAGTTCGGGAATCTGTCAACCAGCAGACGGAGCTTTGTCTGCGGGACTTCAGCAGTGCCAGGTGAGTTATCCTCACTATACTCAAGGGTATAAGGCACCAAGGCCGGCCGTTTGAATTGTTATATGGTTATGTTATGCTAGTATGATCTGTTAGATCGGTATCCTAGAGGGTAGGATAATATTATATGATATGTGGTATGATCTGTTAGATCGGTATCCTGGTAGATGGGATGGTGTTATGTGCTATGTGGTATGATCCGTTAGATCAAGTATTGTCTATAGACTGTTATGTGATTATCTGTTATACGTGCACATGTTTGTTTGGCGGTTGAGGCTTATCTGCTTTGTGCGAAAGCCAATAGACCTGGGCATTCCAACCTGTTCGTTGTGGGTCGTGAGTATTCCATCCCGAGGATGATTGGACTCATAGTATATGGGCATTCCAACCTGTTGGTTGTGGGCCTGGGGTATTCCAACCTGATGGTTGATTGGACCCATAGTGTGTTGGCATTCCAACCTGTTGGTTGAGGGCCTGGGGTATTCCAACCTGATGGTTGATTGGACCCATAGTGTGTTGGCATTCCAACCTCTTGGTTGAGGGCCTGGGGTATTCCAACCCGATGGTTGATTGGACCCATAGTATGTTGTTATGATTATATGTGTATTGTTGTGGGTATGGGTATTTTGGAGGAAACTCACTAAGCTTTCGGGCTTACAGTTTCAGTTTATTGTTTCAGGTGCATCAGGGGATCGTGGCAAGGCAAAGGCGTGATCGTACAGCTCCTCATAGCTCATGATTTTATGATTTGATTCTGGGGATACTCTGATGATTAAACTATTTTGAAAACAAATTGTAATAACTTAAATGTTTTAAATGTTCTAAAAAGGATTAAATTGGCTTGAATTTTATGGGTGTTACACTATGGGTTGAAACAAGCACCTCGTGCCTGGTATGCAACTCTGACAAATTTTTTGAAAATCGCTAAATTTAAACAAGGATCCATTGATACTACTTTATTTCAAAAGAAAGTAGGGGATCATCTGATGCTCGTTCAAATTTATGTCGATGCCATTATATTTGGTTTGACTGATACTTCAATATATAAAGAATTTGAGGAATTAATGAAAAGTAAATTCGAAATGTAATGACGTAAATTTTCAACAAATTTTTCATTTTCAAACACAATAAAACTCATTTCATAATTCTCAAAATCACATATGTCTCAAATGTCAACAAGTAAAACACAATCCCAGAATCATAAAAACAATCTCCCGCCAGTGTGTACAATCATGCCGGTGCCTTGTCACGATCCTCAGAACTACCTGAAACACATAATACATAACACGGTAAGCATAAGGCTTAGTGAGTTCCCCAAAATACCACATACAGCACATTAGCCACTCGAGGCTATAACTCAACAAGACCCTGCGATCAATGTGTCTCAATGGGACCGTCCGGCCCCACAACTCAGATGGACCCTCTGGTCCCTCAACTCAGCAGCTCAATATAATACACAGTAAGCATATCACAAAACAAACAGCATGATATCTCGATACACAGCTCATTCACATACAACCCTCTGGTCACACATAAAATTATCACACAAGGTAAGTATAGTGAGAAGACTCACCTCGTAACCAAGCAAGTGAAAACCTCGTACTCGAAAATCTCGAACTCTGTCCACCGGTCTAGCCTCCGCCTTACACATAATAATTATCCCTAATTAATATTGGCCCTCAAGAAGCTAGACTAACCCTTCTATGCTCACAAGAGGGTAAAAGACCATTTTACCCTCCATGGTCTCAATGTTCCTAACTGCCTTACTCTCAAGACACGGAAGTCAATATGAGTCAACCGCCAAAGTGGACCCGACTCGCCGAGTCCACTTGTATCCTCTAAATTCTTTTAAGTGTCTCACACGGCTCATCGACTTAACGTCCCAACTCGACGGGTTACCACTGGGTCACGAATCGCGGGGCAACCCGATCCGACTCGTCGAGTCATCGCATAGACTCGGCGAGTTGACTCATATGGATGTCTCATATGGACGTCTGAGGTCAGATCTGCAACTCCAACCTCTTGATCTAGCCTCCTAATACCCAAAAGTCACGTAAAGGTCCGATCTTGATGACCACGCATGGCATCCATGCTCCAAAATGTCATCACAAGCTCCAAGAAAGGTCACATGCATGGGGACCTGCCTCTAACTCGATAAAGCTCAAATCTTTGGACCCTCAAGGTCCCTTCTAGTCCATATCTGAGGTTCTAACCTCAAATCATGCTCAAAAAGATCAAGAATACAACATGTTTGAGAGAACACCCTAAACGTTCCCCAAAAATGAGATCTAATGAACAAGAGGCCAAAATGAGAGCCTTTTACCTTTGAATAGCAGCAAATGACAAAAGAATGCAAGATCCACAGCCTCCTCTTGGATGGATCCACCAAACTCCTCCAATCTCTCCTCCAAAATGCTCAAGATAGTCTCTCTCTCTCTCTACAACGAAAAGGGCAGGTTAGGGTTTCTCTTTAGGGAAGGTGGCTGCAAAAGGAGGCCATAAGGGCCTTTAAATAGGCCACAAGCCCGAGAAATTAGGGCTTCCTTCAGCAGCGCTGACTCGGCAAGTCAGCTCACGGACTCGTCGAGTCCGCTCATTAATCTGTGTCACCAGTCACGAATCCACTTGACGAGTTGTGGCACCAACTCGTCGAGTCACTCCACATATCTCAAAATAAACACTTAAAATATTATACCTGGAATCCGGATGTTACAATTCTCCCCCACTAGTATCAAACTTTGCCCCCGAATTCATGCTCCTCAAATAGCTCCAGATGCTGCTCTCGCATCTCGTACTCCGGCTCCCAAATCATCTTGGACCCTTTCCAATGTTGCCACTAAACCTGAACCAGGGGCACCTCTTTGTTCCTCAAAACATTCACCTTTCGATCCATAATTGGAATCGGTCTCTCAATATAATTCAGGCTCGCATCTACATGAATGTCCTCTAATGGTACAACTGTCGTCTCATCGGCTACACACTTCCTCAACTGAGACACGTGAAAGGTATCATGGATCTGGCTCAACTCCGAAGGTAGCTCTAAACGGTATGCTACCTTACCCACTCTAGTGGTTACCCTGAAGGGACCGATGTATCGGGGCCCCAGCTTGCCCATCTTCCTGAACCGTATCACCCCTTTCCACGGGGATACCCTTAGGAGAACGAAGTCCCCAACCTGAAACTCAACCTCGGATTGTCGCCTGTTCGCATAACTCTTCTGGCGACTCTGAGCCGTCAGTAATCTTTGTCTGACCTGCTGAATCTGCTCAGTCATCTTGAGCACTATCTCAGTGCCACCCATCACTCGCTGCCCTACCTCTCCCTAATAGATGGAGATCCGACACCTCCTCCCATAAAGAAGCTCAAAAGGAGGCATGCCGATACTGGAATGGTGGCTGTTGTTGTAAGAAAACTCAGCCAAGGGTAGGTATGTGTCCCAACTTCCACCAAAGTCCATAACACATGCTTGAAGCATGTCCTCGAGCGTCTGAATCGTCCGCTCACTCTGTCCGTCTGTCTGTGGGTGGTAGGTTGTACTAAAATGCAATCGCGTTCCCAACTCCTCATGGAACTTCTTCCAGAATCTGGAAGTAAAACGCACATCCCTATCTGACACTATAAATGTCAGCACCCCATGCCGAGCTACCAGCTCTCTCACATATATCTCTGCCAGCCTCTCTGCAGAAGATCTCTCACTGATAGCAAGAAAGTGAGCGCTCTTCGTCAACCGGTCCACAATCACCCAAATCGCGTCGACACCCCGCGTGGTCCTCGGCAACTTGGTGATAAAATCCATAGAAATTTGTTCCCATTTCCACTTGGGAACCTCCAGTGGCTGCAACTTTCCATGAGGACGCTGGTGCTCGGCCTTAACCCGGCGACAGGTCAAGCGCCTCTCGACTACCCACGCAACATCTCTCTTCATACAGGGCCACCAATAATATCTCTTCAGGTCCAAATACATCTTAGTGGCCCCGGGGTGGATAGAGAATTTCGATCTATGCGCCTCCTCCATCAGCGTACGTCAAGCTCCGCCCGTATAGGGCACCCAAATCCTTCCTCAGAAGGTCATAAGTCCTCTGCTGTCCGTCAGAAACTCGGACACCTGCCCAATCACCCGCTCCCTCTTGCGGTTCTCCGGTCTCATGGCCTCCACCTGGGCCTCTCGAATGATATCTAAGACTGGAGTCATCACTGTCATCCTCATACACACGTCTCAGATCGGGGTACTATCTGCTCTACGGCTCAGGGCATCGGCTACCATATTAGCCTTTCCCGGATGATACAGGATCTCGCAGTCGTAATCTTTCACCACATCCAACCATCTCCTTTGTCTCAAGTTCAGGTTGGGCTGGTCCATAAGATACTTCAAACTCTTGTGGTCCGTGTATATGGTACACCGAACCCCGTACAGATAGTGACGCCAGATCTTGAGGACAAACACCACTGCCCCCAGCTCCAGATTGTGGGTGGGATATCTCGTCTCATGAAGCTTCAACTGCATTGATGTGTACGCTATCACGTGCCCTCTCTGCATCAGTACCGCACCCATGCCCGTAATAGATGCATCGCAATAAACCACAAAATACTCCATTCTCTCCGGAAGGGCCAACACGGGAGCCTCGCACAATCTCTAGCGAACGGTCTCAAATGAGGTCTGCTGCTCGGGACCCCAAGTAAACGCAATGCCATTCCAGGTCAAACTGGTGAGAGGGACGGCGATCTTGGAGAAATATCTGATAAATCTCCGAGAGTATCCGTCCAGTCCCAGAAAACTCCTGATCTCGGTGGGGGATCTCGGCACCTCCCATCTCATAACTACCTCAATCTTGGCCGGATCGACCAAAATACGATTCTGGTTAACGAGGTGTCCCAGGAACTGGGCCTCTCGTAACCAGAAATCACACTTGGAGAACTTGGCATAGAGCCTCTCTGATATCAATACACCCAGAATCTCCCTCAGGTGTTCCTCATGTTGCTCCCTGGATCTCGAATACACCAAGATATCGTCGATGAACACGATCACCGATCGATCCAACATGTGCCTACACACCCAGTTCATGAGGTCGATGACCGCTGCCGGTGTGTTGGTGTGTCCGAAAGGCATCACCACGAACTTATAGTGCCCATAACGTGTCCTGAAGGCCGTCTGTTGGACATCCTCCTCGCGGACTCTCATCTGATGATACCCAGATCTCAGATCGGTCTTGGAAAACCAAGACGCCCCCTGCAATTGATCGAACAAATCGTCGATCCTCAGAAGTGGGTAACGGTTCTTGATCGTCAACTTGTTCAACTCCCGGTAATCAATGCACATCCGGTGTGAACCATCCTTTTTCTTGACAAAAAGGATCGGGGCTCCCCACGGCGAGCTACTCGGCTTGATAAACCCTTTCCCCAGCAGCTCTTGCAGCTGTGAGGATAACTCCTGCATCTCCGGAGGCGCAAGGCGATAAGGTGCCTTGGCAATAGGCGCCGCTCCCGGCACCAAATCGATCCGAAACTCTACCTGCCTCTCGGGAGACACTCCCGGCAACTCCTCGGGAAAAACATCTGGAAATTCGAACACTATCGGAACCTTGGAGATAGAACTCGATCTCTCTGTAGCAGCCCACGTATCCATCACATACGCCAAAAACAACATACAACCCTGTTGTAGACTCTGTCTCACCCTGGCGGCCGAACAAAATGCCGACCCAGATCGGGTACCCTCGCCATATACTGTAAGCACTCCCCCACTAGGGTCTCGTATGGTCACCAGCTGACGCTCACAGTCGATCACTGCTCCAAATCGACTCAACCAGTCCATACCTATGATGACACAGACATCCCCCATCGCGATCAGTACCAGATCTATCGGAAACTTAACTCTGAAGATCTCAAGCTCACATCCACGAATCACATCAGTCGCAAACACCGCATGCTCATCGGCTATGGAAACTCTCAGAGGTCGACTCAACGCCTCTCGTCGGATACTGATGTGATGACTAAATGCTAATGATACAAAGGGTCGACTCGCACCCGAGTCAAATAACACCAAGGTAGGCACAGAACTCACAAGAAAAGTACCTATACACAATCACAATATAAGCACAAAATATCTCAAAAGAATATAATAAGAACACGTACCAGCCACAACATCAGGTGTTGCGCGGATCTCCTCCGTTGTCAACTGAAAGACTCTCCCTTGAACCCTCGGTGTCTCGGCCTTCGCTGGCCGGATCTCAGCAGCACGCACAGAAGTAGATGCAGATCCCTGGGCTGATCCCTGCACGAGCTGAAGGCACTCGGCCTTCCGGTGGCCGGTCTGGTTGCAATGAAAGCAAACCGAGAATCCCTTGGGGCACTCCTTCACCATGTGCCCCTCCTTGCCACATTTGTAGCAAATCCCCGAACGGCAAGAACCCTCGTGACTCTTGCCGCACTTGCCACAAGTGCGGTCCTTCTGGCCCCCAACTCTGGAATCAGCAGGCTTGGCCCGCTTCATCGCCAACTGCGACTGCACTAGTCTCTGGTCCCTACCCCGAGACTCATCCTCCTCCTCCATGGTCTGCAACTCAAGCTCAATCTCCCTCATCCTAGCATTGGCCTAAAGCTCGGCCAATGTCCTATACGACGAGTTCGCCACGAACTCTTGTATGTCCCTCGTCAGTATGCTCAGATATCGGCTCACATGTGCCTGCTCAGTGGACATGTTTTCAGGGCAAAACATCGCCCTCTCATGGAACATCCTCGAAATCTCAGTCACTGATTATGTCTTCTGCTTGAGAGACAGAAACTCCTGTGCCAAACGTTCCCTCTCCACCGGGGGAACATACTCGTCTCGAAACATCTGAACAAACCTCTCCCATGACACTACAACATGATCTGCAGGGGTAAAACCAGCTGTCACAAACTTCCACCAGTCCTTCGCTCCCAAGCGAAGCTGGTTCAGTGCAAACCGAACTCTCAAGTGGTCGGGGAATGAACACATGTAAAAACACCCCTCGATATCATAGATCCACCTCATCGCAACAATCGGGTCCTGCGTCCCATCAAACTCTGGTGGCTTCGTGTTGCTGAACTCTCGGAACAGCAACGAGTCACCTCCCTGAGGCCTAGCAGCGGCAACGGCTGCAGTGGCCGCGTCAGCAGCAGCCTCAGTGATAGCGGCGTATCGCTCATCGAACGTCTGTATCAAGGTGGTCTTGATAGACCCAAACAACTCTGGAATCTCTGATCGGATAGCTGCAGCCACCTCCTCGTGGAGCATCCTCCGTATCTCCTCATCACTACTCCCACTGCCTCCAGGGTTGTGGCGTGTTCCCACCATGATGTCTCTGAAACACAACACAAAATCATTGGAGACTCGCTCGAGCATACTCACACTCGATCACCCGCCCCTACTTGTTCCTTAGCATCCTAAGGATTCTTACTTGGACCGTTCATTGATCTGGTGCTTCCAGTAGTACGTGCCCAATACTACCTTCCACACCGCATCAGTGTTCACCCCAAGTCCTCCTCCTCGGATCCCAATTACAAGTACTCTATGCCTCACAAGCTACTCTCACAGTAGTCCTCTCATTGGCTCGCTCCTGCTAGGTACTCATACTCAAAGCAAATCACTGATAGCAGAAAACCCTAGGCTAAGGCATCACAAATCAGGCCACCCTAGTCCAAATATATGAATTACCTAGCCTATTCTCTAGCATGTATTATATCTTATAAAATATCTCGTAACACAAAATGAGGGTATTTTGGGAAATCACCGCTCGGGCTCTGGCTGATTGTACACACTGCTCCGGCTCGTCTTCTCTTAAAATCTTTCTCATTTTTAGAAAAAATTATCTCTTTTGAAAATCTTTCTCAAATCCTCAGTTTGAGTCCAAACACACCCGATGGTGCATCCGAATCCCTCAAACCAAGGCTCTGATACCAACTTGTAACGACGTAAATTTTCAACAAAATTTTCATTTTCAAACACAATAAAACTCATTTCATAATTCTCAAAATCACATATGTCTCAAATGTCAACAAGTAAAACACAATCCCAGAATCATAAAAACAATCTCCCACCAGTGTGTACAATCATGTCGGTGCCTTGCCGCGATCCTCAGAACTACCTAAAACTCATAACACATAACACGGTAAGCATAAAGCTTAGTGAGTTCCCCAAAATACCACACACAACACATCAGCCACTCGAGGCTATAACTCAATAAGACCCTCCGGTCAATGTGTCTCAGTGGGACCCTCCGACCCTACAACTCAGATGGACCCTCTGGTCCCTCAACTCAGCAGCTCAATATAATACACAATAAGCATATCACAAAACAAACAGCAGGATATGTCGATACACAACTCATTCACATAAGACCCTATGGTCACACATAAAATTACCACACAAGGTAAGTATAGTGAGAAGACTCACCTCGTAACCTAGCAAGTGAAAACCTCGTACTCGAAAATCTCGAACTCTGCCCACCGGTCTAGCCTCCGCCTAACACATAATAATTATCCCTAATTAATATTGGCCCTCAAGAAGCTAGACTAACCCTTCTATGCTCACATGAGGGTAAAAGACCATTTTACCCTCCATGGTCTCAATGTTCCTAACTGCCTTACTCTCAAGACACGAAAGTTAATAAGAGTCAACCGCGAAAGTTGACCTGACTCGCCGAGTGCACTCGGGTGACTCGTCGAGTCCACTTGTATCCTCTGAATTCTTCTAAGTGTCTCACACGGCTCGTCGAGTTAACTTCCCAACTTTACGGGTTACCACTGGGTCACGAATTGCGGGGCAACCCGATTCACCTCGTCGAGTCATCGCATAGACTCGGTGAGTTGACTCATCTGGATGTCTCATATGGACGTCTGAGGTCAGATTTGCAACTCCAACCTCTAGATCTCGCCTCCTAATACCCAAAAGTCACGTAAAGGTCCAATCTTGATGACCATGCATGGCATCCATGCTCCAAAATGTCATCACAAGCTCCAAGAAATGTCACATGCATGGGGACTTGCCTCTAACTCGATAAAGCTCAAATCTTTGGACCCTCAAGGTCCCCTCTAGTCCAGATCTGAGGTTCTAACCTCAAACCATGCTCAAAAAGATCAAGAATACAACATGTTTGAGAGAAAACCCTAAAAGCTCCCCAAAAATGAGATCTAACGAACAAGAGGCCAAGATGAGAGCTTTTTACCTCTGAATAACAGCAAATGACAGAAGAATGCAAGATCTATAGCCTCCTCTTGGATGGATCCACCAAACTCCTCCAATCTCTCCTCCAAAATGTTCAAAAATGCTCAAGATAGTCTCTCTCTCTCTCTCTCTACAACGAAAAGGGTAGGTTAGGGTTTCTCTCTGGGGAAGGTGGCCGCAAAGGGAGGCCATAAGGGCCTTTAAATAGGCCACAAGCCCGAGAAATTAGGGTTTCTTTCAGCAGCGCTGACTCGACAAGTGAGCTCATGGACTCGTCGAGTCCACTCATTAATCCGCGTCACCAGTCGCGACTCCACTCGACGAGTTGTGGCACCAACTCGTCGAGTCACTCCACATATCTCAAAATAAACACTTAAAATATTATATACCTGGAATCCGGATGTTACACGAAATGAGCATAATGGGTAAAATTAATAACTTTTTAGGATTAAATATTCATAAAGTCAGGGAAGGAATCTTTATCAATCAAGAGAAATATACTCGAAACTTGCTTGAAAGGTTTGACATGATGAATAGCACGAAAGTCAAAGTACCTATGGTTGTTGGCACACGCTTAAGTCCTTCATTAGATAAGCATGTTGTGGATCTAACGACGCATAGGAGCATGATCGGTTTGCTTTTGTATTTTACTGCAAGTCGACCTAATATTATGTTTGCTGTATGTAATTGTGCCTCTGTTGCAAGACGGGAGGTGGTACAAATTTTTCTTGCCTATGCAACTCACAAGGATTTCGACGTCTACCAGATGGATGTCAAATGTGCATTCCTAAATGTTGTTCAAGAAGCAACCGTGTATGTAGACCAACCACTAGGTTTTGTTAACGATAAGTATCCTGATCATTGTTATATTTTAGACAATAAAGTCTATGGGTTGAAACAAGCACCTCATGCCTGGTATGCAACTCTGACAAATTTTTTAAAAATTGCTAAATTTATACGAGGATTTGTTGATCCTACTTTATTTTGAAAGAAAGTAGGGATCATCTTATGCGTGTCCAAATTTATGTCGATGATATTATATTTGGTTCGACTGATTCTTCAATGTATAAAGAATTTGAGGAATTAATGAAAAGTAAATTCGAAATGAGAATGATGGGTAAATTTAATAACTTTTTGGGATTAAATATTCGTCAAAGCAGGGAAGGAATCTTTATCAATCAAGATAAATATACTCGAAACATGATTGAAAGGTTTGGCATGACAAAGAGCATGAACGTCAAAGGAGCTAAGGCTGTTGGCACGCACTTAAGTCCTTAGTTGGATAAGCCTATTGTGGATCTAACGATGTATACGAGGATGATCTGTTCGCTTTTCTATTTAACTGCAAGTCGGTTTGATATCATGTTTGTTGTATGTAATTTTGCCAGGAACCAATCGAATCCCAGAGAACCCCATCTTGCTGCAGTCAATAATATCTTTTGATACCTCAAAGGTACAGTTTCATTAGGATTATGATATCATTCAAAGACAAAATATTTTATCCAAGAATTTTCTGATGCGGGCCTGGGTGGATGTCAATTGGATCGAAAGAGCACAACTGTAGGGTGTCAATTTCTAAACGGTAAAATTGTAAGTTGGAAATCAAAAAAGCAAACTTGTGTTCATATTTTGACCGCTGAGGCAGAATACATTACTGCTCCGACGTGCACATCACAAGTGATTTGGAACATGTGAGTTAAATAGCATTGCTAGGCCTGTTCAGTAACGTGTCAGTGTTTTCACTCAACACACCCATTCTGCTGTAGAGTATAGGGGCATGAACTGCGATAGTGGGTACCAATAGTGTCAAATGTTTGTTTGACACAAGAGTTTAAGTACTTAGTGCCACCATCACTTTGGAATTCCTTCAACTTTGTTGAAAATTGTGTTTGAACAAACTGTAAGAAGACATTCAACACAATAGGAAATTCTGATTTAGCATTCATAAGGTAAAATTAGAGCAATCTGGAAAACTCATCCACAAAAATTACATAAAAGCAATAACCATCTTTAGATATGACAGGAGATGGTCCCCATAGGCTGCAGTTGCACAGGATTAAGGACATGAGTTGCATGTTTAGAATTTAATGCAAAAGATAATTTACGACCTTTAGAAAGCTGGCATGTAAAACAAACATAAGGTTTTGGCAATATATATGTAACAGAAAAATGTCCCAATTTATTTAATAAAGAAATTACACCAAAATTAACATGCCCTAAACGGGTATGCCATAGTTCAAAGGAAGCAAACCTGATAGATTTGACATGTGCCATAAGGGCTTGAGGAGCATGATTCAAAATGTATAACCCGTTTTCACATATTCCCCATGAAAGAGTTGCCTTCGTTTGAGTGTCTTGAATAATAAAAGTGTTCGAGAGAAACAAACATCAACACGATGATCGACAATTAATTTACTAATAGATAGCAGGTTCTTTGTTAGATGAGGAACAACTAACATATTGCGTAATTGAATATCTTTAGTAATGGAGGAAGAACCAATATGAGAAACATGTAAAATAATACCATTACCAAAAACAACATCTTTTTTTCCAGGATAGGGGTAGCGGTATCCAGGTTTCCCGCGGACTTAGTCATGTGAGTAGTGGCACCAGAATCCACGTACCAGTCAGGCATACTATTGTTGACATGACACTGTGCTTGAAAAGATTGAGCAAGATTAGCATCTGAAGTAAAACATTGTTGAGCGAAAGTTACCAGTTTAGGACATTCAGTTGCATAGTCTCCATTAGTTCTGCATAATTGACAATTTTTTTTCGGGGGGGGGGGGGGATTGATTGGACTAACCACGACCACCAGAGGAGCCCCTTCCACGATCGGGAGTAGCCTACTGATTGCGTTACTGAGAAGCAGGCGTGTTATTAGCATAAAAATCAGCCTGTGGAGAAGTGCCATGAAGTAACTACAGAAATAATTTGTGACTCTCTGCTTGAGAGAGAAGATCATGAAACGTTGGCTGGGAAAAAATAGCTCTATGGGCTATTGAAAAGGTTTCAAAAGATGAACCAAGACCATACATAAGCTAGTGGGTTTTGTCTGATTCATTTAGAGATCGACCGATAGCAGCAAGTTGGTCACAAATGGCCTTGAATTTCCAACCAAAGACAGCAACAATATTTGTTCCCTTCTTCAGTTGTAAAAAGATTCCTTAAGATTTTGAGTTCTTTCTACAAAGGTGTGGCATAGGCTGATGCAAGAGCTTTCCATACCTAATAAGAAGAAGAGAGGCCAATAATTTATGATAGATTTGATACAATATTGATGTTATTATCTTATCTCTTCTCTGCGTGCAGCTGGATGGCCAAATGCCAAGTGACAAAAGAGTCGAAAGAGGTGACGAAACATTCAACACCTACTCACTAAACGGGGGATCAAAATCTTTGCACACTAGAGGTGGAGGACGAAGCGAATGTAGACTTTTTTACTAGTTTACATTAAAATATCATACAAAGAGTGAAACTAAAAGAAAGTTTGAACTAAAATAAGATGAAACTAAAATCGATTTTATTTTTACTATTTCTTTCCTAAATACAATAGTTGAGAACTTGAGATCATAAGAAAATACTAAAAATATCTTTAAAAATTATATTCTAACAAGATTGTTTTACAAGGAAACAACAAATGTATTTTTTCAAAATCCCATTAACTCTTTTTCCAACAATCAATAGGATAATTAAAAGGTTTTTTCACCCAATTTTGTTTGTTGTTTGGATAAAACTAAATTATTTAATTGTATAACTTGAATTAGTTTATTTGTTTGTTTATTCGGATTTTTAAAACAAGTAAAACTAAATTATTATTTTAAATCTTTGATTAATTTTAATTAATACAATAAAAATTAAATAGTCCAAAAAACTAAATAACATTTATTTATTTAATTATATTATTTATTTTTAATATATATCTTAATTGTTATTAATTATTAGATTTTTAAAATAAATTAGAAACTATCACCCAATAAAAACTTTAATATGCACGTCTCAAACATCTTTTATCTGTAAAATATTAAATTATTGTATAATGTTATATTAGTTGTTTATAAATTTTAAATTAATAACTAAACAATATGTTTCTTTTGTTTTCTTATAAAGTTGGTTAATTTTCAAGTTATTTATATTTTTTAGAATACCTCAGATCTTCACAATCTAATAATAAAACCTGATCTGATCAAGTTGTAATTTGATTGGTTCATATTAAATTTGAATTTAATGGAAAATACAAATCTATGTTTTGGGTACTTAAATCAATTTGGATTTTTTGATGGGATTAAATGAAACTGATCTTTCAAATAAAAATCCCTACTAATTATATAGTCTTTTAATTTTTAATTCTTTCAAATTCTTTCTTTTGATTATTTGTAATTTAATTGAACAAATAGTGTTTGGAAAATAACTTTCGAATCATATCTATCTCAAATATGTCTTTAAATGATTTATATGATTATAGATATATCACCATGTTATATAAAATGCCATAAGAAACTCTTTTAATAACAATTATAGAGGAATTATTCTAGGCAATATTTTATGTTGTTGGGCCACAGATCCGTTTATTTAGAGGTTTAAATTGTAACTTTTATTTATATATTTTTATTTGACGAAATAATTATAGATTTTTGAATAATAAACTTGTATAAAAGACTTCTCTTGACGCAATTGTTTTGTTACAATATACATCTGTTTTCCTTTAAATATTATTTGAAACAACTTTTGAATTGTTTTTTTTTGTTTGGGTTTTAAAATAAAAACTTTTAATTCAAACTAACAAAACACATTGAATCTTTAATTGGAGTTATTCTTAAACTAAAAACCTTAATACCAAAAAACTCAATCAAAAACCTTTCCCAAACACGCTGTGCGCCTTCGAAAAGTAAACGTTGTCAAAAATGTTGCCCATGTATTCTTTTTTAATTTAATCATCCACACTTGTTGCGTTAGGTGGTCTAACTACTGGGAATATTCATGCCTACTTTACATACCACAAATACAAGTCAAATCCTCAAAAAGTCGTATCGTATTCTTTGGTCCTAGAATAAATGGGACAACACACCACAAAAGAAAAAGAAGGCATGATCATTTACTACGAAGAATTTTGAATTTTCCCAGTCATGACTAATATTATTGATTTTGTCAATTATAATTGACATATTTCCATAACCATAGGGGTTTGTTTTATTTCTAAAAACTAATGATTAAAAAAAGAAGAAGAAGACTAGAAGAAGAACTAAAGTTTTATAAAAGAAACTAAAAGCTATATCAAAGATGTAGTTTTTTAACAAATCACACCAATTTAGTTTAAGTTTTCGCTTCCTAAGATAAATCCATAATAAGAAGACAAAACAATTCAATCCTATCGATAATACCGTCTTTCCTAGGATGCTTCGCCCCAAACATTTTATTCTTGAAATTCTATTGCACCCAAATTACCATAAGAATTGTTAATGATAATGATCCATCCCTCAATCAAAATCAGAAATTATATTAATCATATATGTAATTTGTTATAGCTAGATGTACATATCTCATAAGTTATGAAACAAATCTTACATGTTTTCCTTTGCCTGCTCTATAGCTGTAATTACTCATCAATTGTAGTTGTTGTGACAATATTTAATCGTTGTGTATTCGGTAGAAGGGAATTGGATATGTGGGAGAAGTTGTTTGAAAACAGGGCATTGAGAAGCATAATGACCCTTGGTATGACACCATTGACAATTACCAAAGAATCGTCGAGATGCTCGAGTAGATGAGCCAGATTGTGGTGTTGGTAACAAGCCATTGGAACGGGTTGGGCGACGAGTTGGGGGATGAGGGTGAGGACGATTAAGGTAGGATGAACTATTAGGGTAGGTTGAATGATTAGTCAGCCTACGAGGTTCATTGACCAAAAAAAAAGCCAATCATTTTTCAAACTCACTAAAGCCATATATGGTTAAAAGCAAGCACCTCGCACATTGTACAATGAGTTAAAATCCTATCGTCTTGCTTACGAATTTTGCCACACCGTGTTTGATCCATCTCAGTATCAACAGAAAAAAAAACGTCTCGATGTACCTCCTAGTGTATGTCGATGATCATGGCCGGCCTTGGGGAGGGGCAAAAGGTGCAACAGCACAGGGCCCCCAAAAAAATAGGGCATTAATTTTTAATTAAATTATCTAGAATATATAATATATAATATTATTTTTTCTGAAAAATAACATAATTATTTGCTAGCTTAGATGGTTAAGATGCGCGCCTTGAATCCTTTAACTTCTAGGTTATCCGTGTTCGAGCTTTCCTACTGCTATTTTACAATTTTTTTTCTCAAATTAATCATTTATAAGATTTGCTAGTGAAGTTACACTATTGGTCTCTAAGTAGTTGCTCATTTTCCTACAACATCCCGTTTCATATTTTATTTTCCATTATAGTTTCCTAAATTTACACAAACTCACCCCTCGAGTCTAAAAATACACCTTTGTATCATGTTAATTAATTTCATTCACAATTTTTTTTCCATATGACATTCAACACCCATATATTTAAATATAGCACATGCTTTTTAAATATTAATTAAATTCTTATATATATACTCGATATAAGTAACTCTTATAATATATTTAAAAAGTTCAAAAGTCATCCAAATTTACAGATGTCACAATTTAATACTCCATATGGTTGTCATCCTCTTAATTAAATTCATACTTACCGTCCACAATGTCACAAAAAAGACTTAATGGATTGGGAACCATAACTATTGAGAACAATATATAAAAGAGTATTAATTATAAAAATTTGTGAACAATTTTGCTTTAAAAAATAGTAGAAGAGCATCTACTGACTTATCGTAGGATAATATATTGTATCGATATTTTGTTTTGATTATTTTTATAACGTTTATCGACTTATCATAGTATTAACGAATTTTACTTATATATATAATTAGGGGCCTATTTTTATTTTTTGTACAGGGCCCTCAAAATCTAAGGGACGGACCTGTCGATGATATTGTAATTATTGGAGAATTGCCATCACATCTTACCACTTTCATTTTGACTCTAGTTGCTTGGTTTTCCCTTAAAGATCTTGGCTCACTCTCTTACTTTCAAGGAGTTAAGGTAATCCCACACCCAATGGTTTATCTCCTAATCAAACCAAATACATCACATACATCCTTACAAGATTTCCATATGTTGGGTTCTAATCCCGTCAGTACACAAATGAGTCGCGCCCCTCCACTTACCCTCAATGTTGGTCAACCATTATATTTTTCGACTCCATATCGAGTACTTATTGGTTCTCTACAATATCTATCTCTAACTCGACCTGATGTTTCTTTCTCAGTTAACAAGTTATCTCAATATATGCATTTCCCTTTATACGAGCATTGACATGCTCTCAAAAGACTACTTCATTATTTACATGACACTACTCACCATGGCCTCATGCTTCATCGAAATCCCCCCCTTAAATCTCCTTGCCTTCACTTATACAAATTTATGGGTGGGGGAGACAAAGATAATTTTTTCTTAACAGGTTACATTGTGTATCTCGGTCGTAATCTAATCACCTGGAGTTCTAAGAAACAAAAGTATGTAGCTCGCTCAACCACCAAAGTTGAATTCTGAGCAGTTATAGGCACTATTGCAGAACTGATATGGTTAAAAATCCCTTCTATCCGAGCTTGGTTTCTCATCAAAACAGCCTCATGTAACATATTGTGACAATTTGGGCGTCATCCACTACTCTGCCAACCTAGTATTCCACACAATGATGAAGCACCTAACGCTTGATTTTCACTTCGTCCGAGACCACGTCAACAAAGGCACAATTCACGTCAATCATATATCCACTAATGATCAACTTACCAATGTCCTGACCAAACTGTTACGTAAGTCACCATTCCATTCCATCTTGTCCAAGATCGACCTTGTTCCCGGAACGCGTGTATGTGTGTGTGGGGGGTAGGGGGCATGTTAATGATAATGATCCATTTGTCAATCAAGATCAAAAATTATAATAATCATATTTGTAATTTGTTATAGGTAGATCTACATATCTCTTAAGTTAAGAAATATATCATATAGTTTTTTTCTATTCCTGCTATGTTGTAATTACTCGTCAGTTGTAGTTGTTGTAATAGTATTTATGATTCTCGTATCAACAAGAAAATCTTATTTCTTCCTAAATTACAAGAACCACACCACTAAAAAAAAGAATGATTATCTTTTATAACCAACAGGTCCTCCCAACGAATAATATCTCTAATAGAATGTTTCATCTTTCACTCAATCTCTAACAAGATAACTGTTATCTAGTTTAAGAGAATATATTTTATGAAAACGAATTTTGTAAATAACATCCCCACACTAAATAACATTCTAAAAACTCGTAGCATTTCTTATCTTGACTTTCCGTTTTAGGAAATAATTTAAAAATGTACCTTTATTGCATATATTGTTACTGAAGTCGAAATGTTACTCTACACTCCTCCTTTATCCCTTTGAGAAGGAAAAAAATTGAACCCACGTAAAGAATCATGAGGTACTTTAGTGACAATTTTAATGATAAATGCCAACAAAGCAGTTTGGTAAGTAAAAAAGTTACCAAATCCATTTGAAAAGACGAGACTCGTTAAAAGAAAATAAACGTCATTTACCAATGTAATGTCCCAAATTCCATAGTAAATTTTTCATTCAATATTTAAAAACATTTTTTCCAATTCCAACTTCAGAGATCTTTGTTTAAACCATTTGTTTCAAAATATTAATTAGATTACAATAGAAAAAGTATTAAATGTGGAAATCCCCAATGGATGCGATGCAATCAAATCGTGTCCTTCCATTTGCTGCCAAAAGAACCTCAAAAAATTTAAACTTAGACAGTAAGCACGAAGCTTACTGAGTTCCCCAAGATACCACATACTACAAAATAAAGTGCCCCGCCCCGAATAGTGGACCCCGTCTAGAAAATAGGCCCCGCCCATCATAATTGGACCTATCCAAAGAATGGGACCCGACTAGTATAATTTGACTGCGTCCGGATGATTAGCCCCTCGTAACAAATATGCAAAACAAACATATGAGTATGATTCACAAAGACAACAAGCATAAACTGACACTCTGAGTCCTGTATAGTATAATGAGAAAACTCACCTCACAGTCAGTCAAACAAAGACCACACTCGCATGAAATGTAAAGGTTGGCTCAACAACCATCTAAACATGAGTAAAAGGTCAAACCATAGTTTACAACTCAAAACTCTAAAGTTCGATATAAAGTCAACTTTAGTCAGAAGTCAACAAAGTCAACATTTTTGTCAACAGGCACCCCGCGCCTATCTAAGGGCGCTACGTGCTCACTACAGGATAACACAGTCGACCACTTGCACTTAAACAAGCACACATAAGACAATCCTAAAAGCACCCCATCTTAGGAGAAGCACACCACACCCCGACTCATTCCAATGGGTAAATGACTTAATTGATTTAGTCAATTCCCTATTTTCTAGATCTGAACTCCAATAAGGTTTAAATGGATAAAGATTCCAACTTTATCCATTAATTCCTTCCATAATAACAAAGATCAAAGCTTGAACCTCAATCAAACTAAAAAAACAATGTACTTTACATAGCTAAGAAAACAAGCTCTAATATGTCAACTTTCCACATTTAAAATAGTCCAAAATACAACCATATTTGCTTAGAAGGAGCGGCAGTCTCCTTAACTCCAAGCTCATCGCCAAAATGGGGCCAAAAAGTGTAAAAATAGACCAAAAGCTAGATCTATCAAAGTAAAAGGAAAGGTGGAAGCTTTTTACTTATAATGGTATAGAAGTGAAGCAATCTAGCTGGATCTACACTTCGGTCCTTTAACAAGGCACCTTCCAAACACCTTGATCTTCAAGTTTTACACCAAAGTAAGAGAAAGAAACTTCAAAAAGGGAATAAAAGCTGAATACTGTAACATCTGATTTTCAGGTACGAATTCCAAGCTTAAAATCTTGTTGAATTTGGTGGTCACGACGTGGTGAGGAAGATCACCACGACCTGGAAACAACTTTTGGTCCGCGAACAATTTAGGTAGCCACAACATGGCAATGCATTGGCCACGACGTTGTGGCATCCCATGATTAAACCCTAATTTTCCAGGCTTAAATCCCTATTTAAAGGATATGATGGCTAGGGTTTGCTTACCCTCATCCTCCATTAGCTCCAAGAGACGTGAAGCAAACCCTTCTTCATATTTGAGCTCCATTTCATGATTTTTCCCTTTAAAGGAAGAAAGAAGGAGTTATAGAGCTAGAGAGAAGCAATAAATCTTCATAACAATCTTGTGTGCATCTCTTGGACCCTTATGAGTGTCCATGTTCCTTTCTTTATGTTTCTAGCTTCTTAGATATTGCCTTTTATGGCATTTTTAGTTCCTTTCATGATCCTGGTTGGTGCTTAGGGATGAACTCTAGATAAATCTTGCAACTTTATGAACCTGGAGTTTCCTTTAAGTGTTCTATCTTTCAGATCTAGAACTTGAGAGTGTTTTGAAGTCATACATAATTATTAGGTCGTTTTTCTCACCTTTTGACCTAGTTTTAAGGGAGACGTGCATTGGGCATGCATGTCCATAAAGTAATGACCAATCATTTGTGATTAAACAATACCTTTTGGAAAGTTTGAGCAAAGAACTTTATGTATTTAGAGCTTAATCAATTAAGTTATCTTCGGCCAGAAAATCATGACGTGGCAGGTTGCTCACCACGACATGTTGAATGAGGGTTTTGTGACTGTTTTATTGGGTTGCTGCCACGATGTGGTGCTATTTTTTCTATGATGTGGTAAAAGAGTTGGTCGTAAGTATGTGGAATAGCCATTATGTGGTCAGTGGTTGGCCACAACGTGGTGACCTTGAATGTTTTTTAGATAGTGGTCTAATGTTAGAACTTGAATGTTTCATTAGGTGGTGTGTAACACCAGTTTACCGTCTGTGAGAGCTTTGGTACTTTCTACTACATTTGTGGCGTGAGTCTTTTTACTATACTGTATAGGATGTTAGACTGCCTTTGTGACTCTTGCATGTTTGTTGGGCGGGGCTCATTATGTATATTGGGCAGGGACCGTAATGCATGTAGGGCAATGCCCGTTATGGCATTTGGGTGGGGCCTGTTATGTTTGTGGGTGGGGCCCGAATGGTTATGTGATATTTTGGAGAACTTACTAATCATTGTGCTTACAATTTTATATTTAAATGCTCAGTTACTTTTGGTTCCAAAGGGAAGGACCCGACTTAATCGCACTGCTTCCCATGGCGTTTTCCACATTATCTACTTTATGATTTTACTATGATGTTTGAAAAGACTTTACACTCTGATTATCTTTCAAACAGTTAAATAAATGCATTTGGTTGATGGAAAAATGAAACTTTTACCTTGTATTTTTGGGACATTACATGTTGGTGTAAGAGCCTTGGTTTGAGGGATTTAGGTACACTGCATAGTATATCTGGACTCAAACCGAAGATTAATAAAACCTTTCCAAAGAAAATGATTTTCATAAAGGAATTTTATATAGAAAAGGGTGCGATGCACGAAATCAGTCGAGCTCAAGTAAGTGATTCTCAAAATACCCATACATGAATGTTATGTTTTAGTATGTTATTATATGAGTTGCATGCTAGTATAGGGCTAAAGATTTGCATAAGATTGCATGGTAGAATGCTTAATAGAAGAGATGCCTTTATATGGCTGTTATATGATTAGGTGCTTTAGAGTTTCTGTTGATAATGTAAATTATGTGATGAATACATAGGGTGGTACATAGTTAAGATTAGATAGCCCTCAAATACTTGGTTCTGCCTTATTGCATGTTATTTTTGTTGAAGGCCTTGGGGTAGATACATTTATTCAAACGTCTATTTTGCAATTATGTACAACCTACATTCGTTGTATAATCAACGGTGTCAACATAGACTTTCTTGGCATGCATGTAGACTAGAATCCTTGGAGATCTTAGGAAGTATCTTAGAATGTTGTGTACGTTGTTTAGCGATGTATCCATGTGTGGGTAATCATAGCAGAGTGACTTAGGAAATATGGGATGTCTCTTGAGGAAAGTACAAATAGGTGTGGAAGGTATTATGCACCCGTATTACTAAAAGCACATGATCCATACTCAAATCAAAGGAAGTCATAGATATTACAAGGAGCTTGTAGTATGAGAGATTCCTTGAGTATGCTTTTACTTTTCTTATGTTTTTCAGAATGGTGATGAATCATCATGGAGGCGGTTCTGGTTCGGGCTCGGGTGTTGGACCTAGCGATGTTGAGCTACGTAAGTTTACCATGTTTGAGATTTCGCGAGCTGGCCAACGATCAATTTAGGGCCCATACTCTCACCTTTCGTGAGTTTCATACTTGTAGGCCTCTTGAGTACTTCAGGAAGAAAGACCCTATTACCAGCAGCCGCTGGATTGTAGACATAGAGAGTGTTTATCATACGAGCTTCTACCCATAGGGGTCGAAGGTTAGATTTTCAGATTATATTTTGAGGGATATGGCTCGTGATTGGTGGGAGGAGGTAGGCTATGCTCTGGGAGCAGTGGCCATTTAGGCTATGACATGGGTGGACTTTTTCGCCATATTCAGAACCAGAGTCTGCTCCTGCTATCAAGATTCAGTAGTTGACACTAGAGTTTTAAGGCCTTCATCAAACGATAAAGATTATGACGGAGATCACTGTCAAGTTCAGAGAGAGGGCTTTAATGGTTCTACAGTATGTTGCAGATGAAGAGATGAAGAAGATGTGTTATCATGACATTTTAAGAGATGATATCATATAGTTTGTTAGTATTTCGAATTGCCAGACTTTGGAGGAGATGATTGACAGAGCCCGTGAGCGGGAGATTAAGTTAGTGCTTCATTCAAAGTGGAAGCCAGCTCAAGTTCAAACAAAAGAGGGTTAAAATCCCAAGACTTTTGAATCTTGACCTAGAGGCCAACATGGCCGTATCCGGTTTGGAAAGTGTGGGAGGGTGCATGATGGAAATTATTGAAGAAGGGAGGAAGCTGATTTAATTGTGGCTAGACTGAACACTTCAGTAGGTATTGCACTTGCGGGGCACTGATATGCTTCCATTGCAATAAGAAGGGAGACAAGAAGGTTGATTTCCAGAGATTGTCGAGAGGAACGGTAGAGACACTCGCTCCAGTTACTTTGAGGATCACTGAAGGCCGCCAGGGCAAGGCAGAGGCTCATGTGATGAACATCAGAGCTTTTTAGTTGACGACCGAGGAGGCCATCGCAATGCTAGATGTCGCCAATCGTATGTATTCCTATTTATTTATTGTAGATTCATTATTGATGCTTATGTTTGCTATTGCTGTGATTAGGGATGCTCCGAGTCAATGGTATGCCTACTCTTATCCTTTTTTATTTGGGTGCTACTCAATATTTTGTGTCTCTTCCCCTTAGCAAGAAGTTTTAAGTTACTCCGGAGACGTTGGATTTTCTGTTAGAGATAGAGATCATCGATGATCACACCGTAATTGTTTTAAGTATTAACTAGGATTATGTATTGGAGATATTTTGGGTCTAGTTTTCTATTGATCTTGTTCCTATTTATCTGAGAGGGGCGAGGATCATTATAGGCATGGATTGGTTGAGTCGGTTTGGGGCTAGGATCGACTGTGAGCATCAGTTAGTGCAAGTTCGAACCCTAATTGGGGGAAAACTGATCATTCATGGCAAGAGAGAACGAGGTGGTCCATCCATTTGTTTGGCTGCGAGAACTATGCTATACTTGTAGTAGGGGCCTTCATGATTTTTGGATTATATCGGGATTTATATGACGTGTCATGATGATTTTCCAGGAGTACCTCCAGAGAGTTAGGTGGAGTTTCAGATTGATTTAGTTTTGAGTACGGATCCGATGGCCAAGGAAACTTATCGTCTTACACCTCTTGAGATGCAATAGTTGTCCATGTAGCTCTAGGATCTACTAGACAAGGGATTTATTAGGCCGAGTAGCTTTTCTTGGGGAGATTGCATTTTGTTTGTGAAGAAGAAGGATGGGTCCCATCTGTTGTGTAGTGATTATGGGGAGCTGAATAAGCTGACAGTGAAAAACAGTTATCTATTCCCGAGGATCGACGATTTGTTTGATCAGTTTAAGGTACATCTTGGTTTTCCAAGATTGATTTAAGGTTATCAGTAGATGAGGGTCAGAGATGAGGATGTTCAAAATAGAACTTTCAGGACTCACTATAGGCATTATGAGTTTATGGTGATGGTTGTTGGGCTCACCAACGCACCGTAATCATTCATGGACCTCATGAACCGGGTATGCATACCTATGCTAGATCAATCGGTTATTGTGTTTTTTGATGATATCTTCGTCTATTTCAATACCAAGGAGTAGCATGGGGAGAATTTGAGAGAGGTTCTAGAGACTTTGAGGAAGGAGTAAATTTATGTAAAGTTCTAAGAGTGTGAGTTTTGGTTGCGCAAGGTGCATTTCTATGGTCCCCTTGTCAACCATAATGGTATTTTCGTCGATCTGGCCAAGATTGAGGCCATGATGCAGTGGGAGATCCTGGGATCTTCATTTGAGATTCATATATTCCTGGGTTTAGCAAAGTATTATCAGAGATTTATTCAGGATTTCTCAAAGATCGAAGTTCCTTTGACCTGGTTAACAAAGAAGAATGTTACTTTTCTGTGGGGGGCTGAGCAGCAGGCGACATTTGAGACTCTGAGGCAGAAGTTGTGTGAGGCTCTGATATTGACCCTTACCAAGGGTGTGGATGATTTTGTGGTTTATTGTGATGCGTCGATTATAGGTTTCAGTGCATTACTTA
This sequence comes from Lactuca virosa, assembly GCF_052849685.1. Classification (NCBI taxonomy): domain Eukaryota; kingdom Viridiplantae; phylum Streptophyta; class Magnoliopsida; order Asterales; family Asteraceae; genus Lactuca; species Lactuca virosa. The sequence continues at coordinate 155,465,628 of NC_136427.1, read as the reverse complement.
TGCAAAGGGTCATGTCATCGCATAAGTTTCGAGGCAGTTGAATCCTCATGAGGCGAATTATCTTACCCATGATTTGGAGTTGAGGGATATAGTTTTCGCCCTCAAGATCTGGTTGTACTACTTGTATGGGGTCTGGTGTACCATTTACACAGATCACAAGAGTTTGAGATATTTGATAGATCAGACGAACCTAAATATGAGACAGAGTAGGTGGTTGGATGTGGTTAAGGATTATGATTGTGAGATTTTGTATAATCCTCGGAAGGCCAACATAGTAGCCAATGCCTTGAGTCGTAACGTGACTAGTGAAAGGTCTAGTATGCTCAAGAGTCATATTAAAGTGATATTGCTAATTAACATATGATACTAATGGGCCACACTAACAACAACTTGATATAATTGATTATTTATTAAAAATTGATTTTAATAAATATTCAACAAAACTCTTATAACTAATTGGAAATTATTTATTTCAGGGAAATATTAATTTTCAGTTGCAAGTAACATAATATATAATATGGTATGATTTATTAAGTCATTTACATTATTTTGGACTAGAAAGACTTTTGTCGTTTAGCCAAAAGCCAGAGTTTATATTTTATAAAAGAAGTTTACAAAATTTATAAACCTTTGTCTTCTTTTATATCTTTATAAGAATGAATAAAAGAAGCACGACCTTTTGATTATTTAAATCAAAAGAAAGCATGGCTTAAATTTATGGGGAACATTAGGGACATGGTAGGTCTTAAAGTGATAAGACCTTATGGGTATTACCTTTTCTTTAAGACCATAACATGAAGGCTTTCATTTTTTGTGCTTTTTTAGTGTAAAAAACGTGACCTCTCTCCCTCACTTGCTTCTCTCTAGTTTTTGGTTAAAAACTTGAAGAATACTTGCTTATCTTTTGCTCTCTTGAAGTTCATATTGGTGATGAACTTCAAGCTTAAGAGTTAAGAGTTTGTGGACTAGCATCTACATCAAGTTGAGTCATTGTTGGTGTCTCAAAGGTTCCACATTCTTCATCAACTTCCAAGCCCCCCAAGAGGACCCAAAGAACAACAAAGGTTGTTATTTCTTCATCCTTTCTTTTGTTGGTGTTTAAAGCAAGAAGATCCTTGGTAGGTATAAAATGTTTATGTTATGTTCTAAAATCTTAAGTTTTCTGTTGCCATATTTTTCTAGTTTATAAAACTATTTTTGAACTAAAACCTAACAATTGGTATTAGAGCCACCTTGCAAGTTTGGTTAGATTTTTTGATTTTCGGAAATCTTAGTTTTTGGAGAATATGATCTTGTAAATCAACGCAAACATTTAATATTCGACGGGTACAATATTATCCACTGGACGACTGTTTTGAAAGAAAATCTCCAAAAAGATAATAAGTTGTACATTCTTAAAGGACCCAATCATGAACAACCAGATATCAAGGACATACCGGATCATAATGTTTGGTGGAAACATTGCAATGATTCTGATGATGTTTCTAGAGACATATTGTATTCAGTTATTCCAGAACTTTTGGAGGAACTGGAAGGCTTAGAAGCATATTATATGTTTCGTCAGGTTGAGCAAATATTCCGAAGATATAGTGATTTTTGGTATGAGCCAGCTCATACAAAGGAAGAATGCAAGGCTGAAATGAGTCACCCCGTGTGCTCTAAAAGGCCATCAGTTCATGGAGAGGGCTCCTCTAAGCCCAAGAAATTCAAAAAGGCGCATAATGACAGATCATGTTTCTTCTGCAAAGAAACTGGACATTGGAAAAAGAACTGTCCCTCTTATCTAAAAAGAAGGTCTGGAAGAGACTAGTACTTCAGGTATCTACTATGTAGAACTTATACTTTTCATATAACACTTAAGTACTTGATACTTAATGTTTATCTAATATTTGTAAATTGCTTGCAAATACTTATTGAAGAGTAACCAGCTGAGCACAACCAAGTAGGAACTACACTCTCGGAGTTTAGTTTATTATTTATGCTTAGAACATAAATTACTTGTAATGTAAAACAATATTTGTTTTGGAACAATGTATGTTTTAATTTAGCATGTCTAAACTTATGTCTCAGTTATTTTATTCAAATGGTTGATCTTTTACTTAATCATTTGTCATAACGATAATATTCATATTCTGAAATGATTAATTTCTATTTATGACACTAGATATCTTAAGAGAATTTCAAAGTAAATATCAACATTTTATAAATAAAATTAAGTTCTATATGCAAGCACTTTTGACATAAACTTGTTTTAAATCAAACTCATCTTTGACATTGTTATCTTTATTATATAAATGACATTCACATATTCCAACTTCAAGAAAGGGATCTTTGAAGGAAAATAATGTAGTTTATTTGACATATGTGGACCTTATTTATATGTAAAGGATTTCTAATTATATTTTCACTAAAGTGTAGAGAAAATAATTAAGGAACTATAAATTTTGGTGTATGGCTTCCTTTCTAAAAAATGTATGAGATTAAGCACAAGATACCAAATCAACTATATTAACAATTATAGTAGTTTTAATTATATTTTATATGGTAAAACCATAATTGTGAAATGTTTGTTGAAGGTTTCAAAAGTTGAGATACAAACTGATAAGAACCATCTAAGGCCTTAATGATAATAAATGATGAATTAAATCTTACGTGGTATGATTTACTTTCTAATCGGTAGAAATATCCTCCTTTTATTTCCTTGGGATAACACATATAACACTATTAATTTTATCTTGAATACAAATACCAACTAATAAGTAGATTAAACACTTTATAAGATTTAGTATGGAAAGGCTCCATCCTCATCGGTAGAAATATCCTCCTTTTATTTCCTTGGGATAACACATATAACACTATTAATTTTATCTTGAATACAAATACCAACTAATAAGTAGATTAAACACTTTATAAGATTTAGTGCGGAAAGGCTCCATCCTCATCTTACTTAATGTTTTGTGGATTTGAAGCCGGTGTTGGACCAAAGCTTCTAAACCCAAAATCTACTAAATACATATGTCACAACTAGCATTTTAGCTAGGAAATTCTAGTCTCATGTAAACATCATCTACTGTGATACTTGTAACCCTAATTTGATATTATACACTATGCTCATTCAATGACAACAAGCTTAATCAATGTTCACAAGTAAAGTTCAAAACCTTATACAAAGCATCTCATACAGTCAACCAAGGGTTGAAAACCCTAAAAATCTCGGTTTAAGTTTAATATTAACTAGGATTCTCTTATTGAGCTCTAATTAGACCCACATTCCTACGATTTTAGCATTTTGGGCAATGTGAGCCTAGAATAATGCATCTTATCTCTAATCGGCCTTGTTGGGCCATAAATGATTTCATTTGCTATTTTGGCCCGTGAACCCTTTTAATTGGGCTTCATTGGGCCGAGAACCTTAATAAGGGCCAAATGGGTCGAAAAATATTATTAAACTTCTTAAAATTCAAACAAAGCCAATAATGGGCCCAAATCATTTCATTCTCATCTCTCTTTAACCCAATTCTCGGCCCATTATACATATAAAAAAAAGAAAAAGGGAATTAATTTGCAAGTGACACATCATTTTTGCATGATGGATTTCCATGCAACATCACCTCACATCTCTCTCTCTCTCTCTTCTCTTGATATTCGGTCGATACCCCCCCCCCTCTCCACATCTCACTTCAAGATTTTTCAAAATCTCCAAAATCCTCTCAAGAAAAATTCCTCCTTCTTCCTCATTAAAAATTGTGGGTGTGTGTGGGTGTTTCAAGATTGTTCTTCAAGGTTTCAACCTCTTGGTAAGTTATTGTCATGTATAAACACCTACTTTCCATCTAAATACTAAGAACTCTTTCTTACATAGTTTTATTTCATGATCTAACTCCCTAGAACCATCTAAGTTCGAAAACTTCCTCAAGGAGTTGCTAGGGCCGAAATCTCCTCATCTTCTTCATCAAAAACCAAAACTTCAAAGCAAAGTGAGTTCATACCCCTTGATTTTCGGTTTTACTATGTTTTGGGGGAGGATACAAGTTGATATGTGCTAGATCTATGTATTTGTGCATGTTTATGTGTGTTTTCTAAGTTATATGTTGTGATTGTGTGAAGAACTTCATAGATCTTGAAAATATTTGGAAAACACAACACTTTATACAACTTACCTTAAGACAAATGTGCTAAACAAGTTAAGAATGTTGAAAAACTAAACAAAATCTTGTAAAATGACCATTTTTTTTGACAAGAAAACAAAAATATGAAGCCTCTTATGATAATCACGGTTTTTCAAGGACCAAAAGAGTCATTTTTGTATAAAAATGGGTTTTTATGACATTATGGTTTTAAAAAGGGCCAAAAGTGTTAAATTTCGTATAATGGGCCTTCACGGTTTTGTTGGGCCAAATTTGTAAATTTAAGAGTTTTATGGATTAAATTCTCATTTAACACAAACTTGAGCCAAAAATGTAAATTTACGATTTTATGGGCTGAAAATGGCACTTCTTTCAAAACTTGGGCTGAAAATGTTATTCTTTCAAAACTTGGGCCGAAAATGCCATTTTTACAAAACTTGGGCCGAAAATGCTATTTTTACAAAACTTGGGCCGAAAATGCCATTTTATCTAAAAAGAGGCTGAAAATGTAAATTTTATATTAATGGGTCGAATATATCAATTTATGGTTACTTGGGCCAAAAATGTCAACTTACATACAATTGGACTAAAGGTGTAAATTTTCATGTTTTTGGGCCTAACATATATAATCCATGTTAATGGGCTCTAATGGCCCATTTACATGCTTATAAGGCTTGGACTATAGATTACATGTTTATTGGGCCTTAGTGGCCCATATACATGCTTATTGGACCTAAACTATACACTACATGTTTACTGGGCCTTAGTGGTCCTTCTACATGTCTGTTGGGCCTCGTACATTCATTTACATACTCGTTGGGTTTTTCAAACATAAAGCATATAAGTAAACATTATATAACATAATACAATATTCGCGTAAACTCAGTCAATGATGCTAGTGAGACATGTCGGTTAACACCTCTAGAGTGTACAATCGTAGCCTGTAGTTATAACCAGAGTCTCCTGGAAGGAGAGCGAGAGTTTGTGTATAGATCTATATGGGGTGACACCCCACACCTGAGCTGTTCGCTACAGTTAGACTAGGCCAGTCTAGGGTGACAAACCTTACCGTAAATCAAACTGGCGCCTAAGAACGCCACGATAGGGGAACTCGTCATAATCAAGCATGGTTAAAACGGCTCACATAGAGATCCTCTCCAAAATAATTTTATGGAATACCTATAAAATCTTGTTGATACAAAAATATACATACCATGATATTCGGTCTTAGGGTTGAGACCACAAATTTTTTTTATAAACTGAAAATATAGGATTTTCTGGGGAAAATACACAGTTAAACAATACCTTTTACTTACTATAGAAAATACAGGGTTTTTATCTGGATTACATTATTATACATTCCACATACAGAAAACACACATGCATTAATACTTGATTTTGACACATTACTATCATACAGGAAATATCAGATTTTCTGGTGTTTTACAAATAAATCAAAACTTTTCATTCAAATATGCTTATGAACTCACCAATATTATATATGTTGACGTTTTCAAAATAACTTGTATTCTTAGGGAATCGTTAAGCAGAAAGGTCAGCAGGAAATGTGGAATTTGTTATATTTTGTCATCGTCATACATTAAACATTATGGCATGTAATTTATGATATTATACTTGATGTAAACAATGCTAGTTGTATTTTGATATGTATGATGATGGTGTTGTCTTGTTTCAGTTATATACAATTGTGATGATATTACAAGATGAAGTCACGCGCAAGCCCTCAGACGTTTTCGCCGTCTGGTTCGGGGGAGTGACAACATATTTGTGTAGTACTTTAAATGTGGGTTAGATTATCATACGCAAACCCACAAAGAATAAGTTCTCTCATTCTTGTGAAAGCTAAGTTAGTAGAAAGCAAGCTTCTAATGACAAAGCAAGTGGAAGTTACATGGAACTTGAAGCAGCTCAAGAACCATAACCTTATGTAGTAATGGTAGGCACTAGTTTTAAGAAGGATTGTTAAACTTGAATAATAGCTATTCACAAACACAAATTGTTAGCATTAGTGGTAGAAATCATATATATGAATTGAGAAATGTGGAATCTCTCATTGATGAGTTTTTATTGATGGTTTCTGGAAAATCCATCAAATACCAAGATGCTTTGTCAGATCTCGAATCTGATAAATAACTTAGAGTCATGAACATGAGATGTAATCCATGTATGGGAATCAAGTATGGGCTTGATTAAAATTTATCCTTATAGCAAGGCTAGAAGGAGTAAGTAATTCTTCTAGAAACAATAAATTACATGGATAACCATACACATTTAAAGCAAGACTTGTAGTAAAAGGATTTTCTCATACTCATGTCATTAACTATCGTCCTCATCATACTCATGACATTGACTGTGATCAAACTTTTTCACAAGTAGCTATGATTAGATCAACAAGGATATTATTTACTATAAATTCATATTCTTAATATGAGATATAGCAAATAGATTTCAAGAAAGACCGCTTTGCTTAATAGACATATACTAGAAGATATCTATATAGATTAGCCTGGAGGTTTTCTTAATCCATGTTATCCTAAACAAAATGTGTAGAGCTTGAGATCCACTTGTGGATATAAAGCAAATATCTCAATGTTACAATAATCATTTTATGTAAAACCACAAGGTATGTTTTTATATCAAAATGAATAGAACATGTGTGTTTACTAAGAACTAATGGGAGTAGAGTGACATTCATAATCTTGTATGAATGAGACATACTTAATCATTTGAAATCACATTCTGACTAAGCAAGGTCGTTTTCACCTTGACTCAGAAAGTGTTTCTAAAATGAAAGACCTAGGAAGAAAAAGATACATTCTTGGAATGTAAAATCTACAACGGATAGATAAAATGAATGTTAAAAGTTCCATGTCCTTATACATATATTGGCAATATCTTGAAAGGTATTAGGACACAAGATTCTTTTGGAGAATTCTTTGTATTGCCATATGGCACCATTTTGAGCTAGCCTTAAAAGTACATAGCTTAGAGGCTTGAACTAGATGAAATGATTTATATTCTATTTGCTTGGAAAATGAATTCATCATTTACTCCATATTATGCATATGACATGGTATTTGATCATGCTATAAGCATGTCATAGGATACTAATTGAATACATGATTAAGTCAATGGATGACTAAGAGAGCATTCTAAGAGTACTTTAGAAGAACGAAGAGAATGTATGTGAGACAATCAGTATAGAAAGGATCTTTATGGAAAGAGCTACACAAGATGGCAATTTCTAACCAGATATAAAAAATTATGAATTATAATTGGATTTTGACTTTATTATGGAATGATGGGTAAGCCTTGTTGGAATGAGGTCCAAGCAAAAAATAATGACACAATCTACTATAAAAAAAATACAATACTTTAGAAGTTGAATTCAAATATGATTGGATGAATGTGATCATTGAAAAGCTATGTTGATTTATGCCATTCAAGGATCACATAGAAATCTTTGTGACTTCGAGAGTATACTTAATCAAGCTAAGAGACTCTATGTCACGAAAGAACACCAATCATATTCTCCAAGATATTTAAATACACTTAGAGTAAAGTTAAGTATGGTGATGATAGTATTCACAGAATTCACACAAATTAAATTTTGTCAGATCCATTGATAAAATCATTCTTATGAGCTAAGTATGAATGGTCACACTTCAACTGTAACACTTTATTATTCTAGAAATGGTATTTTTATTTGGATTTAGTATTTGGATATTGGAACATTATAACAACAACTATTAAATAATGTTATGATATACTGGGATATAGTCATCACATTAATACTGTTGGGTTTTAGTATAATACAACATCCTATGGTGTACATACAACCTTAAATACCTTGGATCTATGTTTTCAGTAATTATACATGCAAATGGTTTCAAAGGTATTGAACCTATAGCTAGCATGCAATTGTCATACAAACTACATAAAATACTAGATAGAGTAACATACCTTTTGTGTGGCTGGAAGTCTTGATGTATTTGGCCTTAAGAACTTAGCCCCAATAGTGTGGAAGCCTCAAATGAAGTTACAACACATAAAGGACAAAGGTAGGACTTGAGAGAGAATCTCCATGCACTCTAAAACCTTCATGAACTCCAAGAATATGCACACACTCTAGTGGTGGCGGTTTTTAGGTCATAACATATGTATTTATATGTGTTGAATTCTAAGAGTCATGGGTATAACCCAAACCCATATCCATGGGTCTTATGATCCATGGTTCATGTGGCCTAACTCTTTATGTATCCATACATAAACTTGGTCCAACATGGATCATAAGCCCAACACATATAAATATAACTAATTACCATAATTAGTCCCCATAGTTTTAATTAGTCTCTTTTGATCACTAAATTAATTTCAAACTAATTCTTGATCAATACTAATTAAAACATATGATTTCATATTAATATATTAGAACTTATAATATATTAATAAATCATATATAACCTCTTCTCTCAAAAGTCCATCCTAACAAATTGTCCTGATGATATGCAACCCAAATGGACCATGCTACTCTCGGGTCGAATACATACCAATAATAGTTATGGGCTTAGACACCTAATCCAACAGTCTCCAACTTGTATAAGTCTAAAACTATTATTGCGTATGACTCCAAAACCCGACTAGCAATCGTAGCTCTTAAAGCCACTGTCGAACTCTGAACAAATCAATGACGCGTCCATTAGATAAGGGATCATATATTCCTCCATTATAGATATCATATGGACTGAGACATGGATTATAATCATTCTCTCTGTCCATCTGTTGTTTCCCGATTTCCGATCTATGACGACTGACTAATTGAACAAATCAAATCAGTCCAGGCCCGGCTGAGCACTTACGTTTATCATCACTAAATCATCGAGGGGCCCACATATATCGCTTTTATCCCTCCAATGGTAAAAGGAATGGATAAACTTCGACTCATATGCTTGTTCTACTACTTGTTGAATCATACACAAAGGCATGTTTTATAACATTGAGTTACCAATGTGTTTTCGTACAATCAATGTATAACCAACTCATAGTTAACAACTCATATCTCTAGGTTTGAAGAATATAAGATATTATCGTCTCACGATCACTCGAGATAAAATCCATGAAGTGATACAAGTGAGCGTGGGTTTAATCCAATACTCGAATCTCATTCCAGGAGCACTCATGAATGTTGCAGCAACTTTTGCTATGTCCAACACCATAGACATCAACAAACCCAATTCATGATAGTCTTGATTTATACCTACTTCCAACATATGACCGACTGTGGAGAATTTGAATAACTTAGTCATTTGGAAAGAATAATCTAGCTATTCACGAAGTCAAAACATGCAAAGTGAAACACAAGAATAATTCTAATCACTCTATGGTCCCAAGCACCTTTGAGAGTAAATAAAACACATTTTATTTAAACACCATATTGATTACTCATTATTCATTATATAATGTTTCAAATAATCAAATTTATACTTGAATCAAAACAATAGTCATGCCATGCTCCAAGCATGCACACTATGTTTGTCTATGATCCTTACTGTGTGAAATAGACCAATTGAACATGATTCCAATGATGCTCATTTCACAATCCCAAATCCTTATTGTAAATGTAAGAATTCCAAATTCCTGCCACTTACCGAAATCTGTTAGATTCTAAACTTATATGCATTGATCCTCTTGTAATGACTATGCACAAAGTCACAAAGACTTGCCAACAGACATTACAGAGTATTCCAATGGAGAGCAATTCCATGGAAACGAAGTCTCAAATTCAAAGTACCTTGCTTTGAACATCCTTCTTGCATTAAGTTTTCTAATCTTACACAGATTTGAAGAACAACTTCCACCTATGGAAACCTTTCCAGATTCCCATTTTGACTATCACTTCTGAACAAGAGTTGCCTATTTTCAGAATATTGTTAATATGGTCCTTCCAAAATCAACAATATACTTCCAACTGTCCATGAGCAACCAATCTTTGGTAAACCTTAGATTGTCCTCGACAATTGCTTAATCATTTTAGTCATATCCAATTCTAGACTTTTCCCTTCTTAATGCCCTGAGCATTTAGAAAATTTAGAAAGGATGAATATTACAGCATATGGAATCGATCCTATATCCGAAACATATAGGACACGATTCATGATGTCTCACATAAAGACATGATACTAGACCAGTCTTTTTGCTATAATATTTCTATTTCTATTTGCCATGTTCTCATAATTCAGATTATGAAAAGGAATGTCGTAATCATAATCGAATTTTAGAACGCAAATAATGTAATCATGACTAAATTCGATCAAAATCTCACAATCTAAGCTATTTAGAATTTGAAATGAAGTGTAATTTCCTCTCCTTTAATTATAGCAAAACAACCTTTTCAACCCCTGCAACTTCACGAATTGAAACTTTTGTTTTCTATAATTAACATTGCTAACTTACAACACTTATCATAATTATCATGCTCCCACTAACATGATGATTATTAGCATAACACTCATGCTCCCACTAGCTTTGACATGTATCCAGAAATCAGTTGGACTTCTAGAAATCAATACTTTATTGACTTTCTTACCAAAGTTTAGACTTCTGATACAAGATGCTTTGATAAAACTTTATCAAAATCATACACCTTTCCTTATATAGCACACATGTGTGTCTAAACAATTTCAGAACTATGAAAAGGGATGTCGTAATCATAGTCTCAATTGTTTAGACCTTTTCCATTTCTCACAAGCCCATGTTAGTGTGCCGGTTAACCACATGCGCTCCACTAACGACTTTGAGAATGCAAATATCACAATTGCTATGTACTTAAAATCTACTTAGTGAAAGCATTTCCTCACCATCATTTTCATGAATCGGAGAGAAACCTTATAACACTTAGATTTTATGGTGTATGTGCTCCTATCCATGTGAATTTGTCAAACCATAATCACAAGACAAGGTTAGTGACAAATCCAAACTCATATGGACCGAACTTGTGCAATCTTAACTTCTTGCCACTTGGCAGCACAACGGTCTACCATGTCTTCCAAGTTGTTATGCAACCAATGCAAAACCAACTTTAACTGGAATGGGCACAGAAATAGGAATATGTCAACACGATAGGTTATAAACCTCAAGTCATGTGCTAGTGATAAACTACAGGTTTTATTTTTGATTAGATCTTGAAACTATTACATGATCTTTTAGACTCCCACTGTCCTTTTGACATATAAAAATCTCTTGTCAAGAACCATTCCTTGACAAACAAATATTCAAGGGATAATGCGGATTCTTATCAAGACAAACACTTCACACAATTGGCCTTAGTTGGTCTTTGTTTTATCCAAAACATCACAACTTACCAATTTCAAATGTACAAGAGTAGGACACCTTTTACTCTTACATTTGACTAGTGTTAATAAACCTTCTTTAAGATGTGTCACTCAAGTTACAAACTTGAAGTATGACTCTAAGACTTGTTTAGGAACGAAGTATGACTCATCTTCTTGATTTAACCATTTCAACAATTCATGATTCATGTTCTTAGCCATAGGAATGCACTAAGATGTCCTTATAGGACCAATTGTGATATGGTTTCTTAATCATTAAGATGATCACAAAACATGATACTAAAGTACTCTCCCATCTTTTTAGATTGAGAAACTTTTATCTTTCTGCCTGATTTGATTCTTCTCATTCGTTCTGCCATACATTGAAACTTTTGCAATGTTTTAGAATTATACTTAAACTTGTAAGTATAACCATATTTACTAAACCTTAGTAAATCATGACGAATAGTCTTATCGATCTTTGTGGTGGACTTGACCAGTGCACAAGAATGTGTACTCGATCCCTTAGTCCTTCACTTGACTCACATATACATGTAAACAAGGAATTAATCTTAATTTTCCAAAGATGAAAATTCTCATTCATCATATAACTTGCATGATTCCAAGTTTCTACCCAACTAAAACTTGGGTGATGAGAATCTTTCCTTATGACACTACCACATTCGAAAGAATAAAATCCATTTTCCAATATTGCTATCAATGGAAACATATAAACAACAATTTCTCACAAACGCCACTGTAAGGATATTTTAAAATAAATAAAATCAAAAACTTTTCTTTTATTTTAAAACTTTGCAGAAATACTTATCCTTACAATGCAAATGCATGTGAAAAACTATGTTGTTATTTATTCCTAAGCAATCTATCACAACTCTTTAAGTAACAACTCAAAATTCTGATCACCCAACCATGCGACCGAAATCCATCTTCGCGATCAGAATCATCATATTCTTCCTTTAAGCTTCCTCTTCACTTTGATTCTTAAAACATCAAAATGTGATCTAGTCACATCATGTAATAAGAATCTCCAAATAGGAACTTAATAGAGTTAGATAGTGGACTTTACATGAAGTAGAGTCAAAACTTTTGACTTTACCATCCTTACAGACTATCAGGTAAATTTGGCCAGCTTCGCAACCAATGCCCCTTCCTTTGGCAATAGAAACCTATGGACTCTTTGGGAATGGTACACGAGACTATCTCAGATTTTGCCTTTCTCTTTACCATTTGGTCAACCGAGTTGACTATGGCCGACCCCTTTCCATTGGGAAGAGAAAGCTTTGCTGGATTTCCAATGTTACCATTATCAATGTCCTTGGTAGTTTGGGAAGTCGATCTTCCAATCAAATTTGCTTTACCAGTGCTCCAAATCATTGCTGATTCAGCAGCACCAAGCAAATAGGTAAGATCACTAAGGGTCATGTCATGGTCTGTCATATAGCAGCTCTAAAGGAACTCACTATGTGACTTAGAAAGTGATTGAAGAACCGAGTCAACAATCAACTTCCTCAAGACCTTGACACCCAACTCTCCCGGCTTGTCAATATGTGACTTCATCTCCCAGATGTGAGCACACATAGACTTTGCTTGCCAATAGGGCTTGAGTGACCTTGAACTTGTGGGTTAGGGAGAATAATTGGAGGAGGTGGAGGAAACAGATTTGGGAAGATCATAGTTGTCTGAACCAGACATCTAAAATGGGAGATATTCAAGTTAGTTGATTTAATTCCTTAATATAACACCCAATATGAAATATTAAGGCTAGGACCCAACACAATATTTTACAACTTGGAAGAGGGATGTCGTAATCCAAGCTATAAAATATTTGAAGGTAGGAGAATGAATATTCACCAAATTCCACCATGAAAAACGAAATAATTTATTAGGTTTTAATTGGTTTTGAAACTCCTAGATCTTTTGAGATTCATTGAACTTTTCAATGGCATGTTTCAATCTCGATTATGCCCTCTCAAATTTTGTGACTGGGATGCCGAGGATCACAAAACAAGGTGTGAATAACCATGCAAATTAACTTGGTACCCTTAATTTTATCACCTAATCGATGTGTCGGTCAACCACACGCACTCCACCGATCTATGATAAACATTAAGTTACCCTTCGCCACTCTTACTAGTCCATGTTAGTGTGCCGGTTAACCACACACGCTCCACTAACGACTTGGTAAGGTACAAAGTGTAAATTTCATGGGTTAGCACCAAATTCACATTTTCCTAAGTAACTAAGATTGGGAATTTATAAGTGTTTAGTTACTTAGTATTAATCATTAATACTTTTAATGAAGGGAGAATTATAGTCCTGTCAAACCCGTTCGGCTAACGACCCTCCACCAGTCAAGGAAGCGGTGGGTGAGAGTAGACACCCATTAAGCTGCCATTTTATAGGCAGTAACCATATACCCCCCCTTATAGACCGGCTTCGTGAATGAGGCCTACTAACGGTAAGACTGACTTTGTTCTTATACATATATATAACTATTAACTATTAATATTATAATAGTATAAGGGTTGAATTTTAACTTTTAAAACTCTAAGGGCTTAACTTGGAATTAAAGTATTCATGGGGGGAAACTTTACAAATTCCAAAACTTGAGGGCAAGTTTAGAACAATTCAAAAACTTTTTCAATTCCATAACTTATGAATTTAAAGTAGTATTAATGAAAACTCTTCAAGTTCCATAACTTGAGGACAAGTTATGGAAGACTTTAAAAACATTTAAGGAAAAAAGACTCTTCATTTTCATAACCTATGAGTTTAAAGTAATTTAATGGATAAACTCTTCAAGTTCCATAACTTGAGGACAAGTTATGGAAGACTTTAAATTCATTTAAGAAAATAAGACTCTTCATTTTTCCTAACTTATGGAAATCTTATGAGTTTTAAAAATCATAAGTGTGACTTTTCATATAACTTGAGGACAAGTTACAAAAACACATTTTATGAACAACTGCAAGATTAATTTGGATCGAAAACAAATTATCACATAACTTTTCTATTAATCTAGACTAACTCATAAGAACAAGATAATTCAAGTCAAAAAAAAATTCATGTAATTAGCCTAACCACTAAACTAATACAAAACATGAATCTATTGACAATTATCTTTTGAATTGGATTAGCATGAACATTACCACATAAAAAACAGGTTTATAAGATCAAAAACAGCTTAGGGTAATGTTTCTAGTCCAATTCCAGCCTTAAAAGTCGAAAATATGCTGTCAGGGGGACCAACTCGTCGAGTGCATGAACCAACTCGACGAGTTGGATGAATTTCTTCATGGACTCGGCGAGTCCAATGCCCAGACAGCCAAAATTTTCGATTTTTCAGCCATTTCAGCAAGTATAACATGAAAACAAACATTGGCTCTGATACCACTGTTGGGTTTTAGTATAATACAACATCCTATGGTGCACATACAACCCTAAATACCTTGGATCTATGTTTTCACTAATTATACATGCAAATGGTTTCCAAGGTATTGAACCTATAGCTAGCATGCAATTGTCATACAAACTACATAAAATACTAGATAGAGTAACATACCTTTTGTGTGGCTGGAAGTCTTGATGTATTTGGCCTTAAGAACTTAGCCCCAATAGTGTGGAAGCCTCAAATGAAGTCACAACACATCAAGGACAAAGGTAGGACTTGAGAGAGAATCTCCATGCACTCTAAAACCTTCACCAACTCCAAGAACATGCACACACTCTAGTGGTGGAGGTTTTTAGGTCATAACATATGTATTTATATGTGTTGAATTCTAAGAGTCATGGGTATAACCCAAACCCATATCCATGGGTCTTATGATCCATGGTTCATGTGGTCCAACTCTTTATGTATCCATACATAAACTTGGTCCAACATGGATCATAAGCCCAACACATATAAATATAACTAATTACCATAATTAGTCCCCATAGTTTTAATTAGTCTCTTTTGATCACTAAATTAATTCCAAATTGACCAATACTAATTAAAACATATGATTTCATATTAATATATTAGAACTTATAATATATTAATAAATCATATATAACCTCTTCTCTCTGATGATATGCAACCCAAATGGACCATTCTACTCTCGGGTCGAATACATACCACTAATAGTTATGGGCTTAGACACCTAATCCAACAAATACTTGGTGTGCACTCACTACAAGAAAAACAGTCTTTTACAACACAATGCGTGTCGTAAAACGCTCAGACGTCACGCAAATGCGTGTTAAGGAAAGCCCTGTCATAACAAAGGCGACACGTTTTTGTGCGTCGTCTATTTACGACAGGCATTTACGACGCGTAGTTACGACACACATTTACGGTGCTCATTTATGACACACAATGTGTATCAAGGACGGCCCTGTCATAAAGGAAGACGACACGCATTTACGTGTCGTAACCTTACGATGCAAATTTACGACTCGCATTGTGTATCATTAAAGCACCTGTCAAGAAAGGCCATGTCATAAATGAAGATGGCACACATTTTTGCGTATCGTAATTTTAAATGTTAAAAAAAATATTATTTATAGATTTACTAATTTTCAAATTTAATTTGAATTTAATGTCTTATAATAGAAAATAAAATATCATATACAAAAAATACAATCCATTGCATAAAATTTAATGTCATACAAATAATCGTTCCATGGAAAGATAAAACAAATCAATAGAAGTTGTAACATAAATTTACAAACTAATTAGATACAAGAAATATGAAAAACTTGAAATCCATGAGATTAATAGTTCTAACAGAAGCTTCACGTGAGATACATACAGTTGGACCAATAAGCAAGGATGTTCCCGAATCCACAATAGCAGCACAAGAACACGTACACGATATCTTCTTCTAGAAGGTTTCGATCCAAAACTACTGTTGAAGGTTCCCATGATAGCTGCTAAGATTTAAGCATAACAAGAAAGCAATCAGTGACTATAATAAGCTAGAAAACAAGCAACTAATACACTAAATAAGCAACTAATTAAGTCAAACTATGACTATGTATTCCAAGTTTCCAAAGACTATGTTATTCCAGGTTTTGAACATCGCATATAAGATACTATACAATCATGTTTACAGTAAACTTTAAAGAATTTACAAGTTTAAACTCAAAACAAAGATATGCACAACAATGATATAAATTTATAATTTTTTGTCATTTAGAATTTACATTTGGACAGAATGGTAAAATGTTGATTTATTGTTGTTCATATAACACTCTCCAGACAACACTTAATTGAAGAAAAGAACAAGGCTAAACTTACAAGAAAAAGAAGGAAAAAAATAGTTTTGAGTGTACATTTCAAGATAAAGCCACCTGCACCCCAATATGAATATCCAAGTGTCAATGAGTATGGATTCCATTTCTAGATTCCGAGATCACGACTGCTTCAGCTTTTCCGAGACACTTCAGCACCAGACCCACCGGACCTGCCCGTCGGATGTTCTGCCTTTTATCACTACTTTACCCTCACCATTTCCGAGCATTTAGGGGGAGATTGTTGGAGCATGAAAATGCTCTACAATGTTGAGTGTTTATTAGGTTAGAATATTCCCTTGTATGAAAAGCATATTCCCTCCACTAGTATATAAAGTGGAGGTGATGGCCATTTTATTGTAAGAGTGCACTATGTAGACTTTGTAGATTAGAGAGAGTGTAGTGGGATCTCTCCCACCATGGGAGAGTTATCTCTCCCAAATATGAGTGTTCTTGTAATATTTGATATCTCTCTATTTATCTACTACAGCTTTACTCACATATATTGTTCATCATGTTCATATACGATTATCTTCATGGTAATATCTTCCGCACCGATCCAATCGATAAAATGATGATCAAGATCTGACCAAGGTGCCACATCACTGTTGTCACAACTCGCGATCCTCTTCCTGCTAGATGATGATGCATCATCATCATGATTCTGGTTTCTTCTCATATAGCAAAAGGAAAATAAAAGTTTACGATCTTTGTAAATGCAAATTCCACATAAGATACAGGAGATGTAAACATATACATATATACACACATTACCTGTCCTGAATAATTGAATTCTCACAAAATCTTGCAAGAAAAAGAGAAAAATGACGTTACTGAATATTTTGCAGTCATAGATACATTTAGATTTCAGAAGCCCAATAAGTGGACTATTAACTCACCGAGATTCCAATGAAAAGAAAACATGTGCAAACTAGTTGAAGTTGTTTTGCAGTACCATAACAAATTCTTGATACACTAAAAAAGGATAAGAACATGTGCTCATCAGCTCATTGCCAAATCATAAAGCTTTTGTCTCCAAAATATACATCTGGTTGATGCCATCGCTGAGTATATTGTTTAGCGGTTGAAGGAATGTGAAGGAAAGAAACTTGTTTCACCCGCCAAAGAAGGGTTAAAGCTTGAAGTGACAAAAAAGAACATCAGAAACATGAGTCTCTTAAGAAGAAGTTTGAGGGATTTTTTTGTATCTATTCTCAGGCCACTAATGCTACACTTGCATTGTCAGTTACTGTTGGTTTACCTTTCATTTTTTCCACTACACTTGAACAGGAATACAAGAGTGACATTTTTTCTTCACCTTAAGGACAAGGTGAAAGTTTGGGCCGTCGGGATTGATAAGTCCCAAACCTATTGGGTCTATAGCCAACAATCAAGGAAGTCCAAGACTTGATTATTTATGGGTTCTGCAGGCCCAATTCTTGGTGGGTTATTTTGGAACCGAAGAAAGTATATTTATTTTTATTAGTACTTAGAGGATATTCATTTTTCTTATTTTGTAGTGCTCTTCCTCTTAGTACCTTCCTTGGTCAGGTGAGCTGGCAGTTTTGGTTTCAGGTAGGGGGTATATTAGTCTAGCCAGGAGTATTAGGAAGTAGGAAAAAATATTTTGAAAAGTTCTATTTGAACCTGTAGAGCAGGCAATCCCTTTGTTTATCACTGGAATGTGTCATGTACTATGGATTAAGATGTTACTGGAAGAACGGGTGATCTCAAACTCCTGACAAACGACCTTGTACTGTGACAACCAGGTGGTAATTTCAGTTACTTACAATCAAGTTCTTCATGACAGAACAAATCATGTCAAAGTAGATAGACATTGAATCAGTCTAGGGCAAACTCAAATCAGGTGAGTCAGGTCAAAGCCAAATTAAGGACAAACAATCCAATCGGAAAATGATCGGATTTCTAGACTGAAATCCTTAAGAAATTGTATCAAACATTTTAACAATTAAGTTAGAGAATAGTCTTTAATTATGAAAACTAGTGTGAAAAGCGCACACAGATGATAACTTGACAAGAGGAAACACTCAAATATAGAAGCCAAAGAGAAAAATATACCTGCAATGGTAAAGACGCGGCGTTGAAGGTCAAGTTTTAGGGGTTGTACTTGAGACAATTGTGATGCCAGGAGACAACATAAATACTAGAGATAAGATGGGAATTGAGGGCTAACATTGGGCTCCGATTTCGAGGAGAAATTACAATCATACCCCTTAAACAAGGTGTGGTGACTGCATGTGACTTCTCATGTGATCATCGCGCTTCCACCGGTGAATCAAAGCTGTATCCGAGCATATAATTCCTGGTATGCATTTGTATAAAAAGAAACTTCATATATAGTATAGATGACTTACTCTATATGTCGAGATTAACCATATATTCAACTCACGACCCACAAGAATAATGGAAAAATAAGTACAAACTTCAGTATATGATTCTCAATAAATTGTAAGACCTCCATATGAAATATATCCATGACATGATTGCAACTGGAAAATTAGGATTGAAATAATCAGTTAGCTACACATGATGACACGATAAAGAAAGTACTTGTTAAATAATGGGATTCACTGTAGGAAACAAATAGCGAAAGCTCTGCATTGTAGTAAACATATCATAGAATGCTCACCTCCTACAAGTAAACCAAAGGAAATGTTCATAAAAAGATACCTAAACACACACACACACTCACTCACTCGATCACAAAAAGACCAGACAAATCAAAAATGAAAAAAATGGAACACATAAATTTTTAGGGGAGGCAAACTAAAAAGAGCACCCCCAGATTTGGAAATTATGTTAACTTTAGAAATAGAAAGTACAATGAAATCCCAATCTTAATAATATAAGTAACAGCAAAATCAAAGGAATCATGGAGATCTAATAAGTAGCTTAACTTTTGACGATGGTTCAGCACTTCACCAATGTAGCTACGTTTATAGGAAAAGAAAATAACTGCCTTGAAAGAATAAATTAACATAAAAAAAAGGAAGAAATAAAATAACATGGGAATCAAATTGACTGAACTGTAGCTCACGTGGGATTTGATTGAATCAAATT
Organism: Lactuca virosa; assembly: GCF_052849685.1. Lineage (NCBI taxonomy): Eukaryota > Viridiplantae > Streptophyta > Magnoliopsida > Asterales > Asteraceae > Lactuca > Lactuca virosa. The sequence continues at coordinate 155,445,776 of NC_136427.1, read as the reverse complement.
AACCCACCCGTGATCCACTTGGTTCGGTTCTTGAAGTGGTTCCAATTCATCAAATGGTTCATCTGTTGGGCTCTGCCTATCAGTTTGAGTTTTCCCGAAAGATTGCCAGGTCAAACCATCTAACAAAGATCAAACTAATGACAGTAAAAATAAATACCTTGTAATAGGCTAAAATGTGCAAAAAAAAACTTTGGCCCACACAGCAGGAAGGCAGTTGTACATCTACTGGACCTGTGCAATGACAATGGTAGCCTTGAGAGTCAGGATGTTCATGAAAAATCTATAAGACAGATTAACAAGAGACATTTGTCCTAGTAAAAAATATAGACTCCAAAGTCTTACTAATTATATATGTATGATGATTGGAGAAATATTGAAAGTTTTGTTTAGATGGAAATTCAAAGAAAGAGGTATTTATATCCATCACATAACTTTACTATGATCCGAATCTAAAATCCTACAACCATTTCATGGATATTGGAATATACCATTGAGGATTGATAAACGTTAACAGTAGGAGATTTTAAATCTAAGTGCAACACAAAGCATCCCACTTAATTTCATGGTCTGGTGACCAAAACCCCCTTCGATTTCAATAAGAACCGAAACCCTAGTTCCAGTAATAGTCGAACCCCTTTTTGGGGATACAGTAAATAAACTACTAATTTTGAAACAAAAATCCTTAGAGAAAGAGTAAGGGGTGTACTTCGAGGAATGGGAGAATCGAAAGAGGAAGATGAAGACGGATATTGGGACGACAGGTGAATGCTCTCGGCATCACCGCAAATCTGATTCACATACCTGTTGAAGAAGTAGATATCGTTGGACCACCGTTCTCTGGAAGTGAGAGGGTAGACCGGTGATGAAAGCACCTGCTATTGACGATGACAGATTGAGAAAACTCAATCAATCATGAGATGAAGGCATCAAGATTGTCGATGATCGTAACCTTGGATCTTTGATTGAGAAGTTGCACAACAGTGTGAGGAGAGAGAAAGATGCGTCAAAAACGCTTAGGGCAAAGAGGGTAGCGGGCTTTTTAAATTTTTTGGCTTTTCTTTTCCCGTTTCTAACTAAAGAACGTGTGTTTCATTACAAATTATAAAACGACATATATAGATGACACACATTTTACAAAAAGCGCCCTCCGTGTTTTTTTTCTGACACTAATTTTAGGGCACGCAAAAATGCAAGTCCTAAATCCTTAAAATTTCTAGAGACATGACATAATTTTTACCTCACACATTTTTGCGTATCATAAATCAATGTGTATCATAAATTGCGTGTCATTAACGACCTGCTTTCTAGTAGTGACTATATTAACATTTTTAATCCATGAATAATGTTAGTATTCTAAAAGTTCATAGTCGGTTATAATTATGGGAGCAATTATAAAGTAAGACTAATATGAATTGGATTGGTTGACTCTTACTAGATGAAAGTAGGCAAGTGGTTGTAACCAAGTTTCATAGGTACTTGTCAGAGAACTAGTATTGAACTGACCCGCATCAAGATCATCTCATGGATCGCTATCATGAATGATACTTGATTAAAAGGTACTATCTTTGTATCCTTAATACCTGATATACATAGTGGGACTTAATTGTAGGGAGTACTATGCTTTGATATGGTTAAATGTTGTTCCTTAACCGGGTAGTTATAAAAGCCATTTTCAGGTATGGTGTGAACTATGCAAGAGGCTTATGTAGTCAAGATGGGATTTGTTCCTCTTATGTGTTGAGAGTTAGACATCTAAGGCGCCTTACCAAAAGTTGAACAACTAATGATATTGATCGCAATCCGTATCTCATGTTCAACATGATGTATATAGCAAAGGGATACCTGATAAACTTACCTTATACCCTAAATGTAGCTTTGAGCTTTTTGGGAATTGGGCGTTGATAGAATGGCACAAAGTCGTAAGTTGTTGGGGGCAGTGAAATGTTGCTAGACTTTCACCACTATCTATATCAGTCTAATATGAGTCTTGCGTAAGTGGGAGATTGAAAGGTTTAGTATGCTCAAGAGTCATATTAAAGTGATATTGCTAATTAACATATGATACTAATGGGTCACACTAACAATAACTTGATATAATTGATTATTTATTAGAAATTGATTTTAATAAATATTCAATAAAACTCTTATAATTAATTGGAAATTAGTTATTTCATGGAAATATTATTTTTCAATTGCAAATAACATAATATATCATATGGTATAATTTATTAAGTCATGTACATTATTTTGGACTAGAAAGACTTTTGTCATTTAGCCAAAAGCCAAAGTTTATATTTTATAAAAGAAGTTTACAAAATTTATAAACTCTTGTCTTCTTTTATACCTTAATATGAATGAATAAAATAATCATGGCCTTTTGATTATTTAAATCAAAAGAAAACATGACTTAAAGTTATGGGGAACATTAAGGACATGGTAGGTCTTAAAGTGTTAAGACCTTAAGGGTATTACCTTTGCTTTAAGACAATAACATGACGACTTTCATTTTTGGTGCTTTTTTAGTGTAAAAACACGTGACCTCTCTCCCTCACTTACTTCTCTCTAGTTTTTGGTTAAAAACTTGAAGAATACTTGCTTATCTTTTGCTCTCTTGAAGTTCATATTGGTTATGAACTTCAAGCTTAAGAGTTAAGAGTTTATGGACTAGCATCTACATCAAGTTGAGTTATTGTTGGTGTCTCAAAGGTTCTACATTCTTCATCAACTTCCAAGCCTCCCTAGAGGACCCAAAGAACAACAAAGGTTGTTATTTTTTCATCCTTTCCTTGGTGGGTATAAAATGTTTATGTTATGTTCTAAAATTTTAAGTCTTCCGTTGCCATATTTTTCTAGTTTATGAAACTATTTTTGAACTAAAACCCAACAAATAGTGCTCCTATCAGAGACTTGTGTATGAGGATTATTATCACTTCACCATTATTAGATTTGATCAAAGAGGCGCAAATAGAGGGGTTGACTCAGTGAGGCATAATGTGGGTTCCTGTTTCTTGTGGGGTTTGACAGACGTTGTTGAAAGAAGCGCAAAAGTCAAAGTTTTCGATCCATTTAGGCGCAACGAAGATGTATAGATATATGAGATGGAGCTACTAGTGGCCCTCTATCAAGAGGGATAGAGCTTGGTATGTGGACCGTTGCTTGACTTACCGGAAAGTCAAGGCCGAATATCAGAGACCACACAACAGGATATAGCCGTTAGACATCCCCATATGTAAGTGGAAGGATATTACTATGGATTTCACCGCAAATTTTCCAAAGACGACATGTGGGGTTGATTTGTTCTAGGTTATTGTCGATATGTTGACCAAGAGCTCCCACTTCATCCTGATTCAGGAGAGTTCATCCGCCGAGAAGTTAGCCGAGATCTACATTAAAGAGGTTATCGCATAACATGGAGTCCCAGTTTCTATTGTTTCCGACCGTGATTTCAATTTTACTTCCAAGTTCTAGAGGAAGTTTCACGAGGATTTGGGTACTCGATATCTTTTCAATAATGCTTACCACCCTCAGACTGATGCTCAAAGTGAGTGGAACATTTAATTCTTGAGGATATGATTCGTGCATACGTGTTGAATTTGTTGGATTGAGGTGACTAAGCTCATAACTTAATTGGTACATTCTTTTAATTAGAATCAAAGTTCTTTTTGGGTTGACCTCACAAATAGAACTTGGTTAGAATGACATTTGTGGATAGAGGATAAATTGATTAGTTTATTATATTATTAATAAATTATAGTAACTGATTTGTTAAATGTATAATATATTAATTGGAAATAGATAGTTGATTTGTTAATTTATTATCTGATTAATAAATGAATGTGAAATCAATAAGATTTGATTAATTATTAATTAGAATTAATATGGAATTAATTTGGGATCGATTAATTGGAATTAGTTAAAGGTGCAAGGACTGAGCTGTAATTGTTTAATAGTTGAACAAAATTAGGGATCTAGAAGCCTCCATCATATGGATGGTTTTAGATGCCCTATTAGGGTTTCTAGAAGCCTCAAATGATAATTTGGAACCCAGATAATTACCTGATTTGAAATATTATTATTATATGTTCAAATTTAGGGTTTTTGGGGTTTCCAAGCAGCTATAAATAGGACCCTTGGGTCAACTATTTTCGACGGCTCTTGTACCTAGAGAATTCTGATTTCTCTTGCTTTCCTCCTCTTTTATCTCTTGTCTTTTAGTTCTATGGTTTATGTGTGAGCTATTAGATGCATTATCCTTTTGCACCTAAGCTTTCCAAGACCAACAATTACAAGCGATTGGAGTGATTTTTTGCTACAACAAATCAAAGGTATGTAACCCTAACTTGGTATTTTCGAATATATTAGGGTTCATATTAGATGTGTTGTTCATTATATGATACCTTCAAAGTGTTATGACACAGATCCTTTAGGTTGCATGTGCCCTTAAGTGTTAATATCTTTTCTGTAAGCATATAGTTTTTGTATCCTATAAAACCCATTAGTGGTATCAACGCCTTGATGTGTCTAACATTAAAATTTCATGAGATGAATCGAACAAATTTTTTCGAAAGTTGTCAGTCATGACGTGACATGCCATCTGTCACGTCGTGACACCAGTCCATATATGATTTTCGGGATTTTCTGCCCAATCTAATTCGTAGTGTTAATATTAGTGATTATCTGGTTTTGATTATGTTGATATCCGAATTTTGAATGCCTTATATGATTAAATATAAAACCCTAAATATTATGAGATAATCATTAAATAGATAATGTTTAATTATATGATTAATTAAATTGAATTATCCTTATGGATTTAGTTAGAAGATTAATTAAATAGATAATTATAAAATCCATGTTAAGTTTAATTTCATTAATTAATTATATGATTAATTTATATAATTAATATTTCAACCTTGTGGTTTAAAATGTTTAAAATACACCCTATACATATATAAAATGTTTAGATACTATATGTATAACAAAACTCAGTCGAATCAGTAGTAGGCCTCATTCACAATTTGGTCTCAAAATGTCCATGTTATCCTATGATCATCACTATAATAAATTCTCTTACAAGTTCTCAGATTCCAAAATAGTTTGTGCACAAGGGCTATCTGTCCTTTGTCAAAGAACCCAACACATCATCACAAGCTAACACGTATTTTCATCCTCTTTCCAGCCACCAATAATCTTATGGATAGTGGTGGTTAAACAAAACATCTAAAACCTAAACACGGTCACAATGATCAATTCATAGCTCCAAATTTGCCATCCGCCTCTCTTTTGATGTATGTGAACATATCGTGGATACAAACAAATGTAAGCTATATGATATTCTCCTAACATGATAATCCCATTCATAGGTTAGTCCCTAATATAAGCAACCTATAAACATGGACTACTCATTTAAAGACATATCCCAACCCAATAGCAAACTATAATAATCCAAATTAATTCCATACCATTATTTTCCACTCCACTTGAATTTTGTATTTTTAGACATAATATCAAAAAGTTAGAGTGACATATTCACTTTGAGTGAAGCTTCTGATGTCCAATGAAGACTTGTAATTTTAATAAAATACCAATGTCTATAGTGCATATTAACTAGAGATACAAGTCCTCACTCTGGTTTCAATGTAACCAAGGTATCACACTACAACCAAACCATACATATTGTAAATGCATCCACTTTGATTTCCCTCACTTCACATATGTTAATCGAGGTAAAAACTATTTACCATGGACCTACGTTTAAGATACTTCTACTACACTTAGGTTGAAGTTATTTCATTCCAATTCTTTCATTCTTCCATAACTGCATTATCAAGCAAGGTTGGTACCTCCGTTGGGACTATTTCCACCAAGGTTGGTAACTTATAATTTAATATGATCATCTTGAAGTCTCAAATTAGTCTTTCACAAAACATTAAGTCCCAATAAAGTTGCCTACAAACCAAGTTGTCATGCATCTTCTGACCATGTTGTCCGCTCTTACAACAACATCAAACCAATTTGGCACTAAACTCACCCAACTAAATGAATACATTCCAAATCTATACTCTTTAGACATCTTTGATGACCATGATTATCTTTAAAATGAAATTAAGAATGTTTTTGAAAGATAACAAGCCCATTTCCCTTGTTTTCCATGATTAATAACTTTGTCACCTCTCTTCAAACTCTCCTCACTAAAACCAACACCCTCATATCTACCACCAATTAAACTTTCAAGATATTTCTTGATTACAGAAAGTTCTCCATCCTTACCCACTAACCACTTAGAATCTCTATCTATTTAATCAGTTATCATATTCCCATTACCTTATCATCCCATAAATTAAATCATACTGGAATATATATATATATATATATATATATATATATATATATATATATATATATATATATATATATATACAGAACAAGTATAATTGCATAACTACATTGATGGGTTTTAGTATACTACAACATCCTATGGTGCACATACAACCCTAAATACCTTGGATCTATGTTTTCACTAATTATACATGCAAATGGATTCCAAGGCATTAAACCTATAACTAGCATGCAATTTGACATAAACAAATTAGATACTAGTTAGAATAACATACCTCTTTGTTGTAGCTTGATTCCATGGAGCTTAAGAGTCGAGTGCCTCAAGTGTGACACCTCAAATGGTTCACAAAACACCAACAACAACTTGGAATAACTTGAGATAAAAGTCCTTATGCTCAAATCGGCTAGCCCTCTCATATGAAACCCTTAGAGCCGATTTCTTGAGCCATGGGGTCCTTATATATTGTGGCTATTAGGGTTACACTATGTAACTCATGTCTTTCCATATTCTTCATGCTCCATGGGTTAAAACCTCCATGGAGTATCCATGGGTTACTCCGTGGGTTTAGCCCCAACATAAAGAACTATGGATCATAAGCCCACATATATAAGAATGAATGATTTACACAATCAATCCCCATATATTTAATTAGTGTCTTTTGATCACATAATTAATTCCAAATTAATTCTTGATCAATACTAATTAAATAATATGATTTCATATTAATACATTAGAACTTATAATATATTAATAAATCATAAATATCCTTTTCTCACAAAAGTCTATCCAAATCGTTCTGATGCCATGCAACCCAAATGGACCATGCCAAGTCGGGTCGAATACATACCATTAATAGTTATGGGATTAGAGATCTAATCCAACAGTCTCCCACTTGGATAAGTCTAAAACTGTTATTGCGTATGACTCCAAAACCCGACTAGCAATCGTAGCGCTTAAAGCCGTTGTCGAACTCTGAACAAATCAATGACGCGTTCATTACATAAGGGATCATATATTCCTCCATTCTAGATATCATATGGACTAAGACATGGATTATAATCATTCTCTCTGTCCATCTGTTGTTTCCCGATTTCCGATTTATGACGACTGACTAATTGAACAAATGAAATCAGTTCAGGCCCGGCCGAGCACTTACGTTTGTCATCACCAAATCATCGAGGGGCCCACAGATATCGCTTTTATCCCTCCAAGGGTAAAAGGAATGGATAAACTTCGACTCATATGCTTGTTCTACTACTCGTTGAATCATACACAAAGGTAGGTTTTATAACATCGAGTTACCAATGCGTTTTCGTACAATCAATGTATAACCAACTCATAGTCAACAACTCATATCTCTAGGTCTGAAGAATATAAGATATTATCATCTCATGATCACTCGTGATAAAATCCATGAAGTGATTCAAATGAGCGTGGGTTTGATCCAATACTCCGAACTTATGAGCACTCATGAATGTTGTAGCAACTCTTGCTATGTCCAACACCTTAGACATCTACAAGCCAACTTCATGACAGCCTTGATTCATATCTACATCCAACATATGACCGACTGTGGAGAATTTAAATAACTTAGTCGTTCGGAAAGAATAACCTAGCTATTCTGGAAGTCAAAACATGCAAAGTGAAAAACAAGAATAATACTAATCCTTTATGGTCCCAAGCACCTTTGAGAGTAAATAAAACAACTTTTATTTAAACACCATATTGATTACTCATTATTCATTGTATAATGTTTCAAATAATCAACTTTATACTTGGATCAAAACAATAGTCATGCCATGCTCCAAGCATGCACACTATGTTTGTCCAAACAATAGTTATGCCATACTTCAAGTATGCACACTATGTTAGTCTAAAATCCTTACTTTGTGAAATAGACCAATTGAACATGATTCCAATGATGCTCATTTCACAATCCCAAATCCTTACCGTACATGTAAGAATTCCAAATTCCTATGGAGAGCAATTCCATGGAAACGAAGTCTCAAATTCAAAGCACATTGCTTTGAACATCCTTCTTGCATTAAGTTTTCTAATCTTACACAGATTTAAAGAATAACTTCCACCTATGGAATCGTTTCCATATTTCCATTTTGACTATCACTTCTGAACAAGAGTTGCCTCTTTCCAGAATATGTCAATATGGTCCTTTCCAAAATTTTACACCATACTTCCAACTGTCCATGAGCAACCAATCTTTGGTAAACCTCAGATTGTCCTCAACAATTCCTTAATCATTTTAGTCATATCCAATTCTAGCCCTTTTCCCCTCTTAATGCCCTAGGCATTTGGAAAATTTAGAACGGATAAATATTATAGCACATGAAATCGATCCTATACCTCGAAGCATATGGGACACGATTCATGATGTCTCACATAAAGACATGAACCTAGATCAGTCTTTTGCTACAATATTTTTTATTTGCCATGTTTTCATATTTCGACTATGAAGAGGGATGTCGTAATCATAATCGAATTTGAGAACGCAATATATATATATATATATATATATATATATATATATATATATATATATATATATATATATATATATATATATATATTATGGGAGCGTTCAATCGAGAACATTTCTTATCGCGAGAACATTTGAGAACAAATTTGAAAAACACAATTTTTTAATTAAAATTATAAAATAATATTCATATAAATCAAAAAATAATTACAAACAATTAAAAAACTCAGTAACTAACACCACTCACCACCCAACCAACACCACCCACCACCACCACGCGCCACCACCGCCCATCACTAACCACCACCACCAACTACCACCCACCACTCATCACTACCCACCACCCACCACCACCACCACCAACCACCACTTGCCACCACCATCACCCCCCACCACCATCACCAGCCAACCACCACCACCCACCTACACCACCCATCACCACCGCCTGCCACCACCACCAACAACAACTACCTACCACCCATCACCACCACCCGCCACCACCACCCACCACCACCACACGCCACCATCACCCATTACTAACCACCATCACCAACCACCACTCACCACCCATCACTAACCACCCTCCCACCACCATCACCACCACCAACCACCTCCGCCACCACCATCACCACCCACCACCATCACCACCTAACCACCACCACCCGCCACCACCACCCACCTCCACCACCTATCACCACCGCCCACCACCACCACCAACAACCACTACCTACCACCCATCACTACCACCCGCCACCACCTCCCGCCACCACCCACCACCACCAACCACTACCCACCACCCATCACTATCCACCACCCACCCACCACAACCACCACCACCAACCACCACGCGCCACCACCACCCATCACTACCTACCACCACCAACCACCACCCACCACCCATCACTACCCACCACCTACCACCACCCGCCACCATCACCCATCAGTACCCACCACCCACCACCCGCCACCACCATCACCACCAACCACCACCCACCACCCATCACTACCCAACACCCACCACCACCACCACCAACCACCACCCGCCACCACCATCACCACCCAACCACCACCACCTGCCACCACCACCCGCCTCCACCACCTATCACCACCGCGTTCCACCACCACCCACAACCACTACCTACCACCCATCACCACCACTACCCACCACCACCACCCATCACTAACCACCACCACCACCCACCACCCACCACCCATCACTACCCACCACCACCACCACCACTAACCACCACCCGCCACCACCATGACCACCCACCACCATCACCACCCAACCACCACCACCACCAATCACTACCCACCACCCATCACCACTCACCACCACCCGCCACCCCCACCATAACCACCACCCACCACCATCACTACCCACCACCACCAACCACCACCCACCACCCATCATTATCCACCACCCACTACCACCCACCACCACCACCCACCACCCACCCACCACAACCATCACCACCACCCACCACCCATCACTATCCACCACCCACTACCACCCACCACCACCACCACCCACCACAACCATCACCACCACCAACCACCACCACCCCCACCTACAAAGATTTGTTTTTGTGTTTTTGATTCATTAGGTTTTCTCTTGTATATAATCACATGTGATTATATGTATCGAGTCACATATGATTATATGTATCGAATCATATATGATTTATATTTTATTAATTACATATAATCACATGTGATTAAATACACGTGCAAAACTAGTGAATCGAGAATGCAAAAATGAATATTGTCCACGTAAATCATATGTGATTAGATACATATAACTACATGTGATTATATGTATTTAATAAAATATTATTTACGTGGGCCGTATTTATTTTCGTGTTTTTGATTTAATAATTGGCATTGTGTATTAAATCACATGTGATTATATGTATTTAATCACATATGATTTATATGGACAATATTTTTTTTTCACGTGTTGATTTAATAGTTGTTCTTGTATATTTAATCACATGTGATTATATATATTTAATCACATATGATTCGTATAGAAAATATTTATTCTTGCGTCGATTCAATAATTGTTCTAATATATTTAATCACATGTGATTATATATATTTAATCACATATGATTTATTTGGACAAGATTTATGTGATTATATGTACCCACCACCATTACCAACACACAACACAACCACCAACCACCACCCATCAATACCACCACCATCCATCAGCACCACCCACCTCCACCGCTCATTACCACTGCTCGTCACCACGACCACCACCCATCACCCACCAAAACCACCACTACTACTCGCCACCACAACCCACCACCATCACCTATCACCACCGCCCATTACCTATAGCCACTAACATTGTATGTGATTGAATACATATAATGGCATAAATCATGTGTGATTTTATGTACTTTTTTATATGTGATTAAATACATATAATCTAATCACTTGTGATTAAATAATGAGAACAACTATTGAATCGAGAAAGCAAAAATGAACAATGTCCTCATAAATCATATGTGATTAGATACATATAATCACATATGATTAAATGTATTTAATCACATATGATTTATATGTACAATATTCACATATGGTTAACATTGTAAAAGAACAACTATTGAATCAAGAATACAAAAATAAATCATGTCTACATAAATCATACGTGATTAGATACATATAATCACATGTGTATTTAGTCACATGTGATTATATGTATTTAATCACATGTGATTTATGTGGACATGATTCGTTTTCGCGTTCTTGATTCAATAGTTGTTCTCGTGTATTTAATCACAAGTGATTAAATGTATTTAATCAAATACGAATAAAATGGACAAAAAATAATTATTGAATTGAGAACGTGAAAATGAATCTTTTCCACATAAATCATATGTGATTAGATACATATAATCACATGTGATTAAATGTGATTAGATATATTTAATCGCATATGTCATTATCGCGCTCTCCATTCATTTTTGAGTTTTCGTTTCAATAATTTTTCTCATATATTTAATCATATGTGATTATAAGTATTTAATCATATGATTATAAGTATTTAATTATATTTAATCATATGTGATTAGATACATAAATCATAAGTGATTAGATTCATATAATCACATGTGATTTGATGTATTTAATCACATATGATTAATGTGGATAAAGATTTGTTTTCGCGTTCTTGATTCAATATTTGTTATCGTGTATATAATCACATGTGATTGTATATAGCTAATCACATATGATTTATATAGACAAGATTCGTTTTTTCCAAATAAAATCATATGTGATTAGAAGCATATAATCACATCTGATTAAATGTATTTAATCACGTATGATTAAAGTGGAAAAAAACAATTATTGAATCGAGAACGTGAAAATGAATCTTGTCTAGATAAATCATATGTGATTAGATACATATAATCATATGTGATTATATGCATTTAATCACATATGATATATGTGGACAATTTTTATCTTTGTGTTCTCGATTCAATAGTTGTTCTTGTGTATATAATCATATGTGATTATATGTATCTAATCACATATGATTTATATAGACATCATTATTTTTTGTCCGTATAAATCATATGTGACTAGATACATATAATCACATATGATTATATGTATTTAATCACATATGATTACAGTGGACAAAGAACAATTATTGAATCGAGATTGTGACAATGAATCTCATCCACATAAATCATATATGATTGGATACATATAATCACATGTGATTATATGTATTTAATCACATATGATTTACATGGACAATATTTGTTTTCACGTGTTGATTCAATAGTTGTTTTTGTGTATTTAATCACATGTGATTATATTTATTTAATCACATATGATTCGTATGGAAAATATTTATTCTTACGTCGATTCAATAATTGTTCTAATATATTTAATCACATGTGATTATATGTATGTAATCACATATGATTTGAGGTGGACAAGATTTATTTTTTCCTTCTCGATTAAATAGTTGTGCTCATGTACTTAATCACATACGATTATACATATAATCACATGTGATAAAATACATAAGAACAACTAATGAATCGACAAAGCAAAAATTAAATCATATGTGATTAGATTCATATAATCACATATGATTATATGTATTTAATTACATATGATTAATTTGGATAAAGATTTGTTTTCGCGTTCATATATAATTAAATGTGATTGTATGTATCTAATCACATTTGATTTAAATAGACAAGATTTGTTTTTTCCAAATAAAATCATATATGATTAGAAACATATAATCACATTTGATTAAATGTATTTAATCACATATGATTAAAGTGGAAAAAAACGATTATTGAATCGAGAACACGAAAAGGATCTTAGCCACATAAATCATATGTCATTAGATACACATAATCACATGTTATTAGGGTATATGTGAACAATAACATAAAACAAGTAATGCCTACATAATAGGAGATTTAGTACTCACCTCCTTGATCTTGAAAATTAGCTAGCATGAGCAATATGGATCCTTTCCTTTCTGAGAACCTACACAAAAATTATAACATTATTTACCTTGTGTTTGTTGTATTAATCTTATAAAACTTATGTACATATTTCCTTATTTTCTCTTTGATTGTAGTCCACTGTTTGGGATATGTTTTCTTACCTTTCAACCCATTTTTAAATTTTGATAAAATTATGCTGGTAAAGTTCCCCCTTTTATCTTTTCAGAAATATAAAGATCTCATTCTAATGATTTTTGGCTTATTTTATATTAAATTTACAATTTGGTAACTTTTAGCTGTCATTTTTTGGACCACTCAACACTCTTTGAATACACTGTATCAATATACTAAGAATTACATGAGGCCCTTTATATGTTGGAAACTATACATCCATATCTAACTATAGGTTTTGGAATTTTGATATTTGGAGTTCTGATGAATTTATTATGATTTTTTGAAGACAGTGCATGAAATCTGTGACAGCATGGACCAGCCTGAGAAGATTGCCAATTTTACCCCTCGAGGATTTGGAATTTCAAAATATGATTCAAAGTTTGAAGAAAGTAGACACACTAAGATTTCCAGAAAACTAAGTCTCATGATTTTTAGATATTCGTATTGACTTGCACGGATTTTAGAAGTTGGAGGACAGATTTGGGAAAATTGATCATAATATCTTCTAAATCATTTTTGGTGTTCTATTAAGGAATTAATGGTTAAGCCTTAAGTTTATCACTTTTAACATGATTGTTGGTTGCTTATTAGGCTATAAAGATGTGAAATTCAATTTAACCTAAGAGCCTTAATGTTTGGCTTAATGAGGGTTCAAAGTTAAGGTGTTGATAATAGGATTCCACTAAGCCCTAGACCAATCCATGAATCCAACTCCACTATGAAAAATTCTAAGAGGACTTTTTTTAAATAGTTGGTGTGTGACACCAAAAACTCTTCCTCAATGTTAACTTTCACCATATAAGGATCCCATTTTTGTCTATTTTTTAACTAGCGTTAAGTTAGGTGTTGATAATAGGATTCCACTAAGCCCTAGACCAATCCATGAATCCAATCTAAAAGAGATAACCGGATTCTTTCTCATAATTAATTGGGAGTAACTTGTGAAATCAAATCGATAAGTGTACTCACCTGGTGATGGATTATCAGAAATTTTCCATGAGAACAAGGGCTTCAGCTCCTTCGATCTAAGCGATTGACATCTCCTTTCCCTTTTTCGATCGATCCAATACTTCAATTATCTTCTTGATTTCATCAAAAATCAGCTTCTCGATTCCAGTGGTGGTAAACTCCCCTAGTGACTGATGGTGTCTTTTAGATTAACGGGAGTAGGCGGTATTGGGCAGAGGGAAGGATCGGAGTGGGGTGCCGCTGCTTTGTGCGAGAATAAGCAAAGCATGGAGAATAGAAATGTTAAATTACACATAAGCCCTTCCGTTATGTAAAACATAAATGACGCGCCTTTTTTTCTTCATTTAACGAATAGGTGGTATAAAATTATTCTCATTTGTTCTCAAATTTAGAATTGTTCTCATTTGAACATACCTATATATATATATATATATATATATATATATATATATATATATATATATATATATATATATATATATATATATATCCTTGACTAAAGATGATTAAAATCTCAATCTAAGCTTTTAGAATTGAAATGAAGTATAATTTCCTCTCCCTTAATTATAGCAAAACAACTTTTCCCAAATGAAACTTTTGTTTTCTATAATTAACATTGCCAATATTGCAACACTTATCATAATTATCATGCTCCCACTAACATGATGATTATTAGCATAACACTTATGCTCCCACTAGCTTTGACATATATCTAGAAATCAGCTGGACTTCTAGAAATCAATACTTTATTGACTTTCTTACCAAAGTTCAGCTTTTTGATACGAGATGCATTGATTAAACTTTATCAAAAACCATACACCTTTTCTTAGATAGCTCACATGTGTGTCTAAACAATTTGTATAACTATAAAAAGGGATGTCGTAATTATAGTCTCAATTGTTTAGATCTTTTCCATTTTCACAAGTCCATGTTTGTGTGTCGGTTAACCACACACGCTCCACTAACGACTTTGAGAATGCAAATATCACAATTGCTATCTACCTAAAATCTAATTAGTGAAAGAGTTTCCTCACCATCATTTTTATGAATCGAAGAGAAACCTTATGACACTTTATGGTGTATGTGTTCTTATCCATGTAAACTTGTCAGAACCATAATCACAAGACAAGGTTAGTGACAAATCCAAGCTCATATGGACTGGACCTGATCAATCTCAAATTCTTGCCACCTGGCAGCACAAGGGCCTACCATGTCTTCCAAGTTGTCATGGAAACAATTGAGAACTCATAGAACTCACATGCATAGTCAACTTTTAACTGGAATGGGCACAGAAACAAGAATATGTCAACACGATAGGTTACAAACCTGAAGTCGTGTGCTAGTGATAACCAATAGGTTTTATTCTTGATTAGTTCTTGAAACATTTTTCAAGATCTTTAAGACTCCCACTGACCTCTTGACATATAAGATTCTCTTGTCAAGAACCATTCCTTGACAAAACAAATATTCAAGAGTTAGTGCGGATACTTATCAAGATAAACACTTTACTCAATTGGTCTTAGTTGGTCTTTGTTTTATCCAAAACATCACAACTTACCAATTTCAAATGTACAAGAGTAAGAAACATTTTACTCTACATTTGACAAGTGTTATAAACATTTTAAGATTATGTCACTCAAGTTACAATCTTTGAGTATTACTCTAAGACTCAATTCTGGAACGAAGTATGATTCATCTTTTTGATTTAACCATTCCAACAATTCGTGATTCCTCTTCTTAGTCATACGAATGCACTAAGATGTCCTTAGAGGATCAATTGTGATATGGTTTCCTAATCACTAAGATAATCATAAAATAAGATACTCAAGTACTCTCCCATCTTTTCAGATTGGAGAAACTTTTATCTTTCTGCCTAATCTTGATTCTTCTCATTCGTTCTGCCATACATTGAAACTTTTCCAATGTTTCAGAATTATACTTAAACCTGTAAGTATAACCATATTTACTAAACTTTAGTAAATCATGACGAATAGTCTTATCGATCTTTGTGGTGGACTTGACCAGTGCACAAGAATGTGTACTCGATCCCTTAGTCCTTCACTTAACTCACATATACATGTGAACAAGGAATTAGTCTTAATTTTTCCAAAGATGAAAATTCTCATTCATCATACAATACAACTTGCATGATTCCAAGTTTCTCTCCAACTGAAACTTGGGTGATGAGAATCTTTCCTTACTTGGTAAATTATGACACTACCACAAACAAAAGAATCAAATCCATTTTTACAATATTACTATCAATGGAATCATATAAACAACAATTTTCACAAATGCCATTGTAAGGAAATTTGAAATAAATAAATAAAATCAAAAATTTTCTTTTATTTAAAACTTGCGGAAAAACTTATCCTCACAATGCAAATGCATATGCAAACTATGTTGTTATGTATTCCTAAGCAATATATCATAACTCTTAAGTTGCAGCTCAAAATTCTGATCACCGAACCATGCGATCGAAATCCATCTTCGCGATCAGAATAAGCATATACTTCCTTTAAGCTTCCTCTCTTTTCTTTGATTCTACAAAACATCAAAATGTGACCTAGTCACATCATGTAATAAGAATCTCCAAATAGGAACTTAATAGAGTTAGATAGTGGACTTTACCCGAAGCATAGTCAAACACACTGACATTACCATCCTTATGATCTTTCAGGTAAATAGGGCAGCTTCGCAACCAATGTCCCTTCCTTTGGCAATAGAAACATATGGACTCTTTGCTAATGGTACATGGGGCTATCTCAGACTTAGCCTTTCTCTTTACCATTTGGTCAACTGAGTTAACTATGGCCGATCCCTTTCCATTGGGAAGAGAAAGCTTTTCTGGATTTCGAATGTTACCATTGTCAATGTCCATGGAAGTTTGGGAGGTCGATCTTCCAATCAAATTTGCTTTACCCGTGCTCCAAATCATTGTTGATTTAGCAGCATCAAGCAAATAGGTAAGATCATTAAGGTTCATGTCATGGTCTGTCATGTAGTAGTCCTAAAGGAACTCACAATGTGAATTAGAAAGTGATCGAAGAACCTAGTCAACAACCAACTTCCTCAAGACCTTGACACCCAACTCTCCCGGCTTGTCAATATGTGACTTTATCTCCAAGATGTGAGCACACATAGAATTTGCTTGCCAATAGGGCTTGAGTGACCTTGAACATTTCAAGAGCTTGTGGGTTAGGGAGAATAATTGGAGGAGGTGAAGGAAGAGAAGGATGATTTCCATGAACCAACCACGGGACATCATCTTCATTAGGAAAGCTTGTTCCTAGGGATTTGGGAAGATCATAGTTGTCTGAACCAGACACCCAATATGAAATATTAAGGCTAGGACCCAACACAATACTTTTATAACTTGGAAGAGAGATGTCGTAATCCAAGCTATAAAATATTTGAAGGTAGGCGAATGACGATTCACCAATTTCCACCATGAAAAACGAAATAGATATTAGGTTTTAATTGTTTTGAAACTCCTAGATCTTTTGAGATTTATTGAACTATTCAATGGCATGTTTAAATCTCGAGTGTGCCCTCTCAAGTTTGTGAGTGGGATGCCGAGGATCACAAACAAGGTGTGAATAACCATGCAAATATACTTGGTACTCTTAATTTTTATCACATAATCGATGTGCCGGTTAACCACACGCGCTCCACCGATCTATGATAAACCTTAAGCCACCCTTTGCCAACCTTGTTAAATCCAAGTTAGTGTGCCGGTTAACCACACACGCTCCACTAACAACTGAAGAAAAGTGCAAAGTGTAATTTCATGGGTTAGCACCAAATTCACATTTTCCTAAGTAACTAAGATTGGGAATATATAAGTGTTTAGTTACTTAGTATTTATAATTATACTTTTAATGAAGGGAGAATTAGAGTCTTGTCAAACCCGTTCGGCTAACGACCCTCCACCAGTCAAGGAAGCAGTGGGTGAGAGTGGACACCCATTAAACTGCCATTTTATAGGCAGTAACCTTATACTCCCCTTATAGACCGGCTTCGTGAATGAGGCCTACTAACGGTAAGACTAACTTTGTTCTTACACATATATATAACTATTAACTATTAATATTATAATAGTATAAGGGTTGAATTTTAACTTTTAAAATTCTAAGGGTTTAACTTGGAATTAAAGTATTCATGCGGGGAAACTTTACAAATTCCAAAACTTGAGGGCAAGTTTTGAACAATTCAAAAAACTTTTCAATTCCATAACTTGTGAGTTTAAAGTAGTTTTAATAGAAAAACTTTTCAAGTTCCATAACTTTAGGACAAGTTATGGAAGACTTTAAAACATTTAAAAATGAGACTCTTCATTTTTTATAACTTATGGAAATTTTACGTGTTTTAAAAATCATAAATGTGACTTTTCATATAACTTGAGGACAAGTTACAAAAACACATATTATGAAGAACATTTAGATCAATTTGGATTGAAAACAAATTATCACATAAATTTTCTATTAACCTAAAGAACTCATAAGAGCAAGATAATTTAAATCAAACAATTTTCATGTAATTAGCCTAACCATTAAAATAATATAAAACATGAATCTATTGACAATTATCTATTGAATTGGATTAGAATGAACATTATCACATCAAAAACAGGTTTATAGGTTCAAAATCAGCTTAGGGTAAAGATTCTAGTCCAATTCCAGCCTTAAAGTCAAAAATATGTTATCATGGGCTTCTACTCGTCGAGTGTATGAACCTACTCGTCGAGTAGGATGAATTTTTTCATGGACTCGGCGATTCCATCAGTGGACTCGGCGAGTCCAGTGCCCAGAAAGCCAAAATTTTCGATTTTCAACCATTTCAGCAAGTATAACATGAAAACAAGTCTTGGCTCTGATACCACTGATGGGTTTTTTCCTACAACCTTACGTACCACTATAATATTATTACTGTTGGATAAGGTGTCTAAGTCCATAACTATATTTGGTATGTACGTGACCCGAGAGTAGCATGGTCCATTTGGGTTGCACTTCACCAGAACAATCTGTAAGGATGGACTTTTGAGAAAAGGTTATTTATGATTTATTAATATATTATAAGTTCTAATATATTAATATGAAATCATATTATTTAATTAGTATTGATCAAGAATTAATTTGGAATTAATTTTGTGATCAAAAGAGACTAATTAAATATATGGGGATTGATTGTGTAAATCATTCATTCTTATGAAGTGGGCTAATGATCCATGATTCCTTATGTTGGGCTAAACCCATGTGGTAACCCATGGATACTCCATGGAGGGTTAAAACCCATGGAGCATGAGGAATGTGGAAACTTATGCACATTAGGGTTTGCATGGGGTAACTCTAATTAAGCCACACTATATAAGAACCCCTCTAGCTAGCAAAATCGGAACTAAGCATACACACAAGAGTACTAGCCGAAACTAAGTGCAAGTAATACTCTCTCAAGTTCATCCATTTGTTGGTGGTGATTTGTGGTTCCATTTGAGGCATTCACATTATTGGTGCTAGGCTCTTAAAGGCTTAAGGAATCAAGCTACAAGAAAAGGTATGTCATTCTACTAGATTTTTGTATTATATATACTTAATGGTACGCTAGTTAGGATGAAACCTTGGAAAAATGAAAATTTTCATGTATAATAGAGAAAACATAGATCCAAGGTTTCTAGGGTTGCATGCACACCTTAGGAGTGTTAGAATGCTCAAAACCCTTCAATTACAACCATTAGATCTAACCCATACATTTATGACTCCGATCTTTCTTATATTCCCTATGCTATCAACCGACTATACACCTTCTGATTCAACATATGTTATATCTATACATTATATACCTCAAGTAGCTCCAACAACTCTAATAGCTTCATAGACATTTTACATAGCATTATCCATATTGATGATGCCAAAACAGAAGACTTATCAAATGTAGTTTTCTTTAGAAGGGGATGAAGAATAATCGTTTGATTAAGAGGTGGTTGTAGACATATACTTAGGGGGTTGTAGACATATACTTCTACCTCCACAATAATCAACCCATTAAATTGTTCCTCTTAACACTATCCATGCATATCAATGGAGATACAAAAATGTGGGAGCCATCCATAAGTGGTGATGATATTCTCATCAACTTTGAGTTATATAAATAAGCTCCAATAACTCTAGGATTTATCAAACTATCTAGGTTAACTAATTTACCTAAAAAAATCCTCCATAAACGAAATACATACTAACATATTATACTATATCTCAAAAAAACAAGAGCATAATATTAAGATGGAGGAGGAAAAATAGTTTTCTCCAGAGAGTAACAAGGTTCTCCTCTACAGAAAAATATGTGAATCTTCTTTTGTATTTGCTTAGGACCTTGTAATTGAGGGATGATCTAAACCTATTGGAACAACTATTACTGAGTAGCAACAAATCACTCCACAAGAATAACGTAACAAAGAGAATAAAATGGTAGCTAAAGTAAATAAAGGAATAAATATGCAAAGATACTCTAATGTTTACATTAAGAGGACCCTTCCAAAGAAGTAGGGTTGTTCACTATTTGGTTATAACCGAATTGTCCAATTGGACAATTTGGATTGGACTATTTGATTCGGATATTCGGATTTTTGGATTGATTTTTAGCTAAACCGAATTATTAATTTGGATTTCGGATTGGTTTTGGTTTATAAAATAAGAACCGAATAGTCCAAAAAAATCGAATAACAACTTATTATTTATTTTTAATATATATCTTTAATCATTTATAAAATTACTAAATTATTTGTTTAAGTATTACAAATTTTCATCCAATATAATTGTTGGATTAGTGTCTAAGTCCATAACTATTTTGGTATGTACTTGACCCGATGGTGCATGGTCCTTTTGGGTTGCCTTCACCAAAGCAACTTGATAGGATGAATTATGGAGAGAGAGGATTAATTATGATTTATTAATATATTATGAGAATAATATATTAAAGGAGAAATCATATTGTTTAATTAATATTAGTCAATATTTAATTAAGAATTAATTTTGTGGCTAAACGAGATTAATTAAACTTAGGGGACTAGAACTATCAATTGTGTGATAGTTGAATATTGGGCTAATGGACTCCATATTAGAGGAGTGGACGAATTCTATGGGGAAACCCATTAGAAATCGTCCAAGGCCTCTAAGAGGGAGTTCATGGGCTTCTTAGGGCCTAACCAGTCAAATTAGGGTTTCCTTGTTAGATAACCCTAATAGCCTCACTATTTAAGGACCCCTAGGGCACCAAAAACGTGGCTGAGAGTTTCCTTAGGGTTTCTAGACGTTTTTGAGTGCCTCTCCTCTTCTCCTTCTTCATCCTCTTGCTCTTGGTGTTTGTGAGCCATTAGAGGTGTGACATTTGTGATACTAAGCTTTCAGAAGCCAATTACAAGGAGGAATTGAGATTGTTATTCCTACATAACAATCAAAGGTAAGATCTAAACCCTATTCTTATGTTAATATCGATTATCACATGCTAGATCTAGGGTTTATGGTTTTGGATGATTATTGCATGCTCATTAGACAAACTAGATCCAAAGCTTTAGGGTTTGCATGTACACCATAGGAATGATGTAGTGCCCAAAACTCATCAGTGGTATCAGAGCCTAGGGCTGTTTGTTGATGAATTGATGCATAATTGATCGCTTATTGCTTGAAAATCGAATTTTTTTTGGGTTCTGACCGGCAGACTCGCCGAGTCCATGAATGGACTCGACGAGTAGGTCCTACTCGACGAGTTCCATTGTGTACTCGACGAGTCCAGGGCTCTGGTGCCGTGATTTTCGAATTTTCTACCAGATTTTGTTGAGGATAATTGCCAAAACTCGTTTTTATTGCCAAAATCCGAATTTTTAAGTTTGGAATGGTTATCCTCATCAAAATTGATGGATTTGGTTAAATATGGATAATATAGGATTACTATTAGTCAAATATTTGACCTAGTAAGTTTGAAAAGTTTCAATTTACACCCCTTAGGTTTTATAGTTTAAATTTGAACCTTAAATGTTTTAGTTTTGAAATTTAAATAGTTAAACCCTAATATTTTGAAAGGTTTCAAAATTTGTACTCAAGTTTTGGAATTTAAAATTTTGATTAAAAAGTTAATTTGGAAATATTTAAATTCTAAACCCTAATGTTTTGAAATGTTTCAAAACTTGCCCTCAAGTTTTGGAATTTAAAATTGTTTGATTAAAAGTTTAATTTTTGAAATTTTAAATTCTAAAACACTAGTTTTTGAAAAGTTCAAATTACACCCTTATGATTTTATTAAATTAATTAAGTGTATAATTAAAAGAAAGTTAATAAATCCATAATGATATGGTTTGTATTTAATTAAATTAAAAGTATAATTTTGTTAAATTAGACCACCTAGTATTTTAAAAGTGTAAAATACACCCTATACTATATATAACATTAAAAGTCTAATATTATATATGTATAACATAAACTGCTAGTCTTACCGTTAGTAGGCCTCATTCACGAAGCCAATCTATAAGGGGGGGTATAAGGTTATGGCCTATAAAATGGCCGTTTAATGGGTGTCCACTCTCACCCACCGCTTCCTTGATTGGTGGAGGGTCGTTAGCCGAACGGGTAGGATAGGGCAAACCCTCTCCTCATTAAAAGTATAATGAATAAAGTTACTAAATGTTTTTTACAAAAAAATTCCCAATCTTAGTTACTTTAGGAAAAAGTGAATTCGATGCAATTCCATGGAATTACACTTTGTACCCTTGTCGCGACAATTACTGGAGCGTGTGTGGTTAACCGACACACTAAGTTGGGTTTGGCATTGGTAGCGAAGGGTGACTCGATGTTTGTCATAGATCGATGGAGCATGTGTGGTTAATCAGCACGTTGATTAGGTGACTGTAACATTAAGCGCACCACGTACATTCGCATGGTTATTCACACCTTATTTGTGGTCCTCGGCATCCCAGTCACAAATGAAGGGCATAATCGAGATTAAACATGACATTGAAAAGTTCAATGAATCTCAAAAGATCTAGGAGTTTCAATTCATTTAAAACTTAAACTTTTTTTCGTTTTTCATGGTGGAAATTGGTAAATCGTCATTTACCTACCTTCAAATGTTCTGCGAGTTGGATTACGGCATCCCTCTTCCAATTTGTAGGATATTGTGTTGGGTCCTAGCCTTAATATCTCATTTGGGTGTTTTATTAAGTACTCGATCAACTAAACTTGAATTTTCTCCCGTTTTATAGATGTCAAAGTCTGACAACTATGGTCTTCCTAAATCCGTTGGAAAAAGTTTTCCACGTGAAGATGATGTTCCACGATTGTATTGTGGAAATGGAAATCATGATTCATTTCCTCCACCTCCTCCAATAATTCTCCCTGACCCATATGTTCGAAGACTTGAAAAGTTCAAGGTCACTCAAGCCCTATTAGCAAAAGACAGGAAAATGGAAAGTCTATATGTGCTCATGTCTTGGATAAAAGGTTACATATTGATAGATTGGGATTGTTGGGTGTCGATGTTTAAAGGAAGTTGGCTGTTGACTTGGTTATTCAGTCACTTCCCGAATCATATGGTAAGTTCGTTAGAGAGTACTATATGATGGACCACGACATGACCCTTATTGATTTGACATATTTGCTTATTGCTGCTGAATCAGAAATGATTTGGCACACTGGTCAGCAAATTTGTCTGGTAAATCAATATCCCAACCCTCTATGGGCAATGGTAACATTGGAAGTCCAGAAAAGTTTTCTCTACGCAAGAGAAAGGTTGAGTCTGAGGTAGTCCCGTGTGCCATTCCAGAGAGTCCGTATGTTTCTACTGCCAAAAGAATGGGCATTGGTTATGAAGCTGCCCTCACTACCTAAGAGATCTATGAGATGGGAGAGTCAAGATGTATGACTCTGCTTTAGGCAATATCCACTATCTAACTCTATTAAGTTCCTATTTGGAGATTCTTAATACATGATGTGATAAGATTACATTTCGATGTTTTGAAGGATCGAAGAAAGTGAAGGAAGCTTAAAGGAAGGAGCAAGCTGAGTCTGATCGCGAAGAAATGGATTTCGATCGCATGATTCAAGGATCAAATATTTAAGCTACTACTTTAGAGTTAGGATAGATTGCTAAGTAATATTTACATAGTTTTCATTAGTAATCGCATTGTAAGGACAATATTTTTCCGCAATAAAATAAGTTTTGTTTTATCTTATTTATGTTTCCTTGCGATGGATTTTATGAAAATTGGTGTTTGAATGGTTCTATTGTTAGCAATATTGTGAATGGATTCGATTCTTAGTTATGTTATTTGTGGTAATGTCAGAAATTTACCAAATAAGGAAAGATTCTCATCGCCCAAGTTTCAATTGGACAGAAACTTGGAATCATGCAACTGGTATTGTGTGATGAATGAGAACCTTCGTATATAGAAAATTGAGACTAATTCCTTGTTCACATAAGTATGTGAGTCAAGTGAAGGATAATGAAATTTGGTACACAATGTTGTGCACTAGTCAAGTCCACCACAAAGAACGATAAAATGTTCGTCATGATTTGCTAAAAGATTAGTAAATATGATTATACTTAAAAGATTAAGTATGATTCTGAATCATTGAAAAGTTTCAATGAATGGCAGAATGAATAAGAAGAATCAATTAGGCGAGAAAGATAAAAGTTTCTCCAATCTAAGAAGAAGGGAGAGTACTTTTGTATCATGTTTATGATCGTCTTAAGAACCATATTACAATTCATCCTCTAAGGACACCTTAGTGCACTAGTATGGCTAAGAAGAGGAGTCAATAATTGTCAAAATGGTTAAGACAATAAGATGAATCGTACTTCATTCCAAAATCAAGTCTTAGAGTCAAACTCCAAGATTGTGACTTGAGTGACATAATCTTAAGTAGGAATGTTCTTACATTTGCACATTTTGGTAAGTTGTGATGTCTTGAATAAGACATAGACCAACTAGTACCAAATTGCGCGTAGTTTTGTCTTGATATAGACACACACTAACTCTTGGATATTTGTTTTTGATGGGTTTTGCGCATTCTAACACTCCTAAGTGTACATGCAACCCTAAATACCTTGGATCTATGTTTTCTCTATTATACATGCAATTATGAACTTTCCAAGGCATTACCCTATCTAGCATACAATACTTGATACTTGGGTAATCAAATGGATAGAATACATACATTTGTTTGATGTAGCTTGGCTCCATGAAGCTTGAGTGCTTAGTGCCCCAAGTGTGACACCTCAAATGGTTCACACAACACCAAATGCACATGGAATGACTTGAGAGAAATGGAACACTCCTTGAAATCGTCTAGCCCTCATATTCACACATTAGTGCACGATTTATTGAGCCATGGGATTCTTTTATATGGTGGCTATTAGGGTTACACCATGTAACTCATAACTTTACCCATTCCTTATGCTCCATGGATTTTAACCTCCATGGAGTATCCATGGGTCACCCCATGGACTTAGTCCAACATAAGAAATCTTGGATCACAAGCCCACATATATAAGAATGAATGATTTACACAATCAACCCATATATTTAATTAGTCTCCTTTTGATCACTTAATTAATTCCAAATTAATTCTTGATCAATACTAATTAAATAACCTTATTAATATATTAGAACTTATAATATATTAACCAACCTTAAGTGTTATTTCTCTCATTATAGTCTATCCAAATGCATGATGACATGCAACCCAAATGGACCATGCCGGGTCGGGTCAAGTCTTACCAATTATAGTTATGGACTTAGACATTAATCCAACAGTCTCCCACTTGGATAAGTCTAAAACTATTATTGCGTATGACTTCAGGAACCGATCAGCAATCGTAGCTCTCAAAAGCTTCTGTCGAACTCTGACCTTGTCGATGAACTCTGACCTTTGTCAATGACTTGTCCATTAGATAAGGGATCATATATTCCTCCATTCTAGATATCATATGGACTGAGACATGGATTATCAATCATTCTCTCTGTCCATTTGTTGTTTCCCGATTTCCGATTCATGATGACTGACTGATTGAACAAATCAAATCAGTCCTGGCTTGGCCAAGCACTCACATGTATCATCTTTAAATCATCGAGGGGCCCACAGATATCGCTTTTATCCCGAAGGTAAAAGGAATGGATAAACTTCGACTCATATGGCTTGTTCTACTACTTGTTGAATTATACACAAAGGTGATGGGTTTTTGAGCATTCTAACACTTCCTAAGTGTACATGCAACCCTAATAACCTTGAATCTATGTTTTCTATATATACATGCAAATTTCTTTTCAAGGTTATTTCCTAACTAGCATGGCATGGGGATTACATAGAACATAAAACTAGTAGAAATACATACCTTGTTGTTGCTTGGATTCCTTCAAGACTTTGTGAGCCTAGCACCCCAAATGTTGTGCCTCAAATGCTTCACACAACACTACAAGACTTGGAATAACTTGAGAGAATGTCACTTAGCCTCAAAATCGGTTATCCCCTATCTAGTAACCCTAGGTTACGATTTTGCTAGCCATAGGGTTCCTTTTATAGTGTTGCCACAATTAGGGTTTACACATGAATGCCCTTAATTGTCATGACTCTTGATTTCTCATGACCCATGGGTTTGTAACTCCCATGGACTATCCATGGAGCTCCATATGGTTATAACCAAACCCATAAACCATGGATCATTAATCCACCATAAAAGAATTGATGATTGTGATAATCAACCCTATATATTTAATTAGTCTCACTTTGATCACCAAATTAATACTAGATTAATACTTGATCAATACTAATTAAATAATACTATTATTAATATATTAGAACTTATAATATATTAATAATCATAAGTGCCTTATTCTCTCATTTAGTCTATCCAAGTATTGCAATGCCATGCAACCCAAATGGACCATGCCGGGTCGGGTCAAGTACATACCAAATAAAGTTATGGACTTAGACACTATATCCAACAGTCTCCCACTTGGATAAGTCTAATAACTATATTTGCAAATATGACTTCAAAATCCGACTAGCAATCGTAGCTCTTTCAAAGTCTCTCGGAACTGAGATGATGATGATACGCCATTTAAGATAAGTGATCATATAATCCTCTGTTCTCATGATATCAGCCGGACAAATACATGGAACATGGTCTTACTTATTGTCCAGCATTTGTTTCTCGATCTCTGATTTGTTTCGACATAGAACTAAATTGAACACATCAATTAGGTTCTGACCGGGCCCGGTACATAAGTCAAAACCAAATCATCGAGGGGCCCAGATATCGCTTCTATTTCTAGAAGGAACAGATAAACTTCGACTGATATGCTTGTACTAACTACTTGTTGAATTATTCACAAAGGCACGTTTTATGACATCGAGTTACCAATGTGTTTTCGTACAATCAATGAATAACCAACTCATAGTCAACAACTCATATCTCTAGGTTTGAAGATTTATATGATATTACCGTCTCACGATCACTCGAGATAAATTCCATGAAGTGATGCAAGTGAGCGTGGGTTGAATCCAATACTCAGCCCTTATGAGTACTCATGAATGTTGTAGCAACCATTGCATTGTCTAAAGCACTTTAGACAAATCATACAAGCCAAATTCATGACAGTCTTGATCCATATCTACTTCCAACATATGACTGACTGTGGATGGTTTGAATAATATAATATATACCATAACATAATTATTCTGGAAGTCAAAACATGCAAAGTGAAACACAAGAATAATACTAATCTTATATGGCCCCAACACTTTGAGTGTAAATAAAAACACCTTTTATTTAAGCACCATATTGATTACTCATTATTTATGTTTCGATTAATCAACTTTATGCTTGAATTAAAACATTAGTTGTCCCATGCTCCAAGCATGTACACTATGTTTTTCCAAACAACATTTATGCCATACTCCAAGTATGCATACTATGTTTACATATGGTCCTCTCTTTGTGAAATAGATCAATTGACAATATTCCAATGATGCTCATTTCACAATTCCAATCCTCGTTGTAAATGAAACAATACCAAACTCTTGCCATCTACTGTAATCTGTTAGATTCTAAACTTATATGCAATGATCCCCTTGTAATGACTATGCACAGAAGTCACAAAGACTTGGCAACAGAAATTACAAAGTATTCCAATGAAAAGCAATTCCATGGAAATGAAGTCTCAAATTCAAAGTACATTCCTTTGAACATCCTTCTTAGCATTAAGTTCTTTAATCTTACACAGATTCAAAGAATAACTTCCACCTATGGAGACAATTCCATATTACCATTTTGACCATCACTTCTGAACAACAGTTGCCTCTTTTCAAAATATGTCAATATGGTCCTTACTCTATACTTCTAATTGTCCATGAGCAACCAATCTTTGGTAAACCTCAGATTGTCCTCGACAACTTTGCTTAATCATTTTAGTCATTTCCAGTTCTATTCCTTTTTCCATCTTAATGCCCTAGGCATTTGGAAAATTTAGAATGGATGAATATTATAGCACATGTAATCAAACCTATACCCAAAGCATATGGGACATGATTTATGCTATAAAATTTTTTATTTGCCATGTTTTCATAATTCGAACTATGAAGAGGGATGCCGTAATCATAATCGAATTTTGAGAACGCAACATATATAGAATTTCCTTATGTTAAACCATTCCAACATAACATTCATATATATTCTTGACTAAAGTAGATTAAATTCTCAATCTAAGCTTGTAGAATTGGAGCGAAGTAGATTAAATTCTCAATCTAAGCTTGTAGAATTGGAGTGAAGTATAAAATCCTCTCCCTTAATTATAGCAAAACAACTTTTTCAAGGCGAATTGAAACTTTTGTTTTCTATAATTAACATTGCTAACCTGCAATATTTAACATAATCGTCATGCTCCCACTAGCATAATGATTACCAGCATAACACTTTATGCTCCCACTAGCTTTGATATGTACTCAGAAATCTACTGGACTTCTAGAAATCAATACTTTATTGAC
This sequence comes from Lactuca virosa, assembly GCF_052849685.1. Taxonomy (NCBI): domain Eukaryota; kingdom Viridiplantae; phylum Streptophyta; class Magnoliopsida; order Asterales; family Asteraceae; genus Lactuca; species Lactuca virosa. The sequence goes on along the minus strand of NC_136427.1, from coordinate 155,416,271 downwards.
TTTCTTACCAAAGTTCATATTTCTGATACTAGATTGCTTTGATAAGACTTTATCAAAAACATACACCTTTCCTTAGATAGCTCACATGTTTGTCTAGACCTTTTGCAATTCTCACTAGTTAGTGTGCCGGTTAACCACACACGCTCCACTAACTATATGAGAATGCAAATATCACAACCGCTATCTACTTAAAATCTTCTTAGTGGAAGCGTTTCCTCACCATCATTTTCATGAATCGAAGAGAAACCTTATGACACTTAGATTTTATGGTGTATGTGTTCCTATCCATGTGAATTTGTCATAACCATAATCACAGGACTAGGTTAGTGACACTTCCAAATTCATATGGACTGAACTTGTGCAATCTTAATTTCTTGCCACCTGGTAGCTCAATGCCCACCATTGCTTCCGGGTTGTTATGCAAACAATTGAGAACTCATAGAACTCACAAGCATAATCAACTTTCAACTGGAATAGACACAGAAACAAGAATATGTCAACACGATAGGTTAAAAACCTCAAGTCGTGGGCTAGTGATTAACAAAACTCTTGATTTAGTTCTTGAAACTATTTCAGAATCATTTAGACTCCACTATCCTCTTGACATATAAGACTTCTCTTTGTTAAGAACCATTCCTTGACAATACAAATATTCAAGAGCTAGTGCGGATTCTTATCAAGTTAAACACTTCTCACTATTGGTCTTAGCTGGTCTTTGTTTTATCCAAAACATCACAACTTACCAATCTCAAATGTACAAGAATAGGAAACATCTTACTCTACATTTGACAAGTGTTATGAACTTTCTAAAGACTATGTCACTCAAGTTACAATCTTGGAGTATAACTCCAGGATTTGTTTTTGGCACGAAGTATGAATTATATTTTGATTTAACCATTTCAACAATTCACGATTCCTCTCCTCAGGCAACAAACACACTAAGGTGTCCTTAGAGGATCAACTGTGATATGGTTCCATAATCACTAAGATAATCATAAAACAAAATACACAAGTACTCTCCCATCTCTTCAGATTGGAGAAACTTTTATCTTTCTGCCTTATTTGATTCTTCTTATTCATTATGCCATACATTGAAACTTTTCCAATGTTTCAGAATTACACTTAAACTCGTAAGCATAACCATATTTACTAAACTTTAGTAAATCATAACGAATAATCTTATCTACCTTTGTGGTGGACCTGACCAGCACACAACCAAGTGTACCCAATCTTTTAGTCCTTCACTTGACTCACATGTACATGTGAACAAGGAATTAGTCTTAATTTCCCAAAGACGAAAACTTCTCATTCATCATACAATACAAGTTGCATGATTCCAAGTTTCTATCTAACTGAAACTTGGGCGATGAGAATCTTTCCTTATTTGGTAAATTATGATATTACCACAAATGAAAGAATCAAATCCTTTTTCAAATATTGCTATTAATGGAAACATATAATCAACAATTTTTCACAAATGCCATTGTAAGGATACTTAAAATAAATAAAATAAAACCCTTTCTTTATTTTAAAACTTTGCGGAAAACATATCCTTACAACCCATATGAAAACCTTGTTGTTATCTATTCCTAAGCAATATGTCTCAACTCTTAAGTAATAGCTCAAAATTCTGATCACCGAACCATGCGATCAAAATCCCTCTTCGCGATCAGAATCAGCATATACTTCCTTTAAGTTTCTTCACTTTTCTTTGATTCTTAAAACATCAACATGTGACCCAGTCACATCATGCAATAAGAATCTCAGAATAGAAACTTAATAGAGTTAGACAATGGACTTTACCTGAAGTAGAGTCAAACATTTGACTTTACTATCCTTATGGACTCTTACGTAAATTTGGCAGCTTCGCAACCAATGCCCTTCCTTTGGCAACAGAAACATATGGACTCTTTGGAAACGGTACACAGGACTATCACAGACTTAGCCTTTCTCTTTACCATTTGGTCAACCGAGTTGACTATGGCCAATCCCTTTCAATTGGGAAGAGAAAGTTTTTCTAGACTTCCAATGTTACCATTGTCAATGTCCATGGAAGTATGGGAAGTTGATCTTCCAATCAAATTTTGCTTTACCAATGCTCCAAATCATTGCTGATTCAGCATCATCAAGCAAATAGGTAAGATCATTAAGGGTCATGTCGTGATCTGTTATCAGGGAGTGACCAAGTCAACAGCCAGCTACCTTGAGACTTCGACACCCGACTCTCCCGGCTTGTCAATATGTGACTTAATCTCCAAGACCTAAGCACATATAGACTTTGTTTGCCAATAGGGATTGAGTGACTTAGAACTTATCATGTCTTGAAACTTGTGGGATAGGGAGATTTATTGGAGTAGGTGGAGGAAGTGAAGTATGATTTTCAGTCCCACTAATGTATAACAAAGGGATTGATCTTTCACCTTGATTGCCATTCGGGATATCATCTTCATTAGAAAGCTTCTTCCTAAAGATTTGGGAAGACCATAGCTGTCTAAACTAGACATCTATAATGGGAGAAATTCAAGTTAGTTGATTTAAGTCCTTAATATAACACCCAATATGAAATATTAAGGCTAGGACCCAATAACCTATTTATAACTGGAAGAGGGATGCCGTAATCCAAATTATAAAATAGTTAAAGGTAGTTAAATGACGATTTACCAATTTCCACCATGAAAAACGAAATATAATTAAGTTGTAGTTGGATTTGAAACTCCTAGATCTTTTGAGATACATTGAACTTTCAATGGCATGTTTGAATCTCGATTGTGCCCTCTCAAGTTTGTGACTGGGATGCCGAGGATCACAAACAAGGTGTGAATAACCATACAAATTGACTTGGTACCCTCAACAATATTACCTAATCGATGTGCCGGTTAACCACACACGCTCCACCGATCTATAATAAGGTCAAGTTACCCTTTGCCACTCTTACTAGTCCATGTTAGTGTGCCGGTTAACCACACACGCTCCACTAACGACTTGGTAAGGTACAAAGTGTAATTTTATGGGCTAGCACCAATTTCACATTTTCCTAAAGTAACTAAAATTAGGAATTTATAATGTATAGTTACTTTATAATTCATCATACTTTTAACGAGTATTTAAAGTCGTATCCTACCCGTTCGGCTAACGACCCTCCACCGATCAAGGAAGCGGTGGGTGAGAGTGGACACCCATTAAGTCACCATTTTATAGGCAACAACCTTATACCCCCCTTATAGACCGGCTTCGTGAATGAGGCCTACTAACGGTAAGAATGACATATTCTTATACATATCTATATAATAAAATTATAATAATAGTATAAGTGTTGATTTTTAAACTTTTTAAAAATCTAAGGTTTAATTTGGAATTAAAGTATTAAAGTGTAAGACTTTTCAAATTCCAAAACTTGAGGGCAAGATTTGAAACTATTCCAAGTCTCTTCAATTTGTAACTTATGAGTTTTAATGGTTCATAAAAATGAAGACTCTTCATTTTATGAAACCTCTTTAGTTCTTTAATCATAATTAAAAGAAGTGACTCTTGGTTGTCCATAACTTGAGGACAAGTTATGGACACCATCATAGCCATTAAGATCATGAATTAAACACACATGGAGGTTGCACATAATTCCTATGATCTTCTAAAACTCATATGAACACAAATTCATGTCAAACAATTTCAAGAAATCATATAAACATATACAATACTTGAAAATTGATAAAAGTCATGTAAAATGGGTTAACATAATCATTATCATTTTGAAAAACAGATTTTACAAGTCCAAAACAGATTGGGATAATGATCTTAATCCATTTCCAGCAACAAAACTCGAAAAAACTGCCCAGCACGCTCCTACTCGCCGAGTGAATTATTCTACTCGGCGAGTAGAATGAATTTGTTCATGGACTCGGCGAGTCCTCCCCATGGACTCGGCGAGTCCAGTCGTCAGAGTGCAGAATTTTCGATTTTTAAGCAGTTTTGCATCAAGTATACAGAAAACAATCCTAGGCTCTGATACCACTGATGGGTTTTTGAGCATTCTAACACTTCCTAAGTGTACATGCAACCCTAATAACCTTGAATCTATGTTTTCTCTATATACATGCAAATTTCTTTTCAAGGTTATTTCCTAACTAGCATGGCATGGGGATTACATAGAACATAAAACTAGTAGAAATACATACCTTGTTGTTGCTTGGATTCCTTCAAGACTTTGTGAGCCTAGCACCCCAAATGTTGTGCCTCAAATGCTTCACACAACACTACAAGACTTGGAATAACTTGAGAGAATGTCACTTAGCCTCAAAATCGGTTATGCCCTCTCTAGTAACCCTAGGTTACGATTTTGCTAGCCATAGGGTTCCTTTTATAGTGTTGCCACAATTAGGGTTTACACATGAATGCCCTTAATTGTCATGACTCTTGATTTCTCATGACCCATGGGTTTGTAACTCTCATGGACTATCCATGGAGCTCCATATGGTTATAACCAAACCCATAAACCATGGATCATTAATCCACCATAAAAGAATTGATGATTGTCATAATCAACCCTATATATTTAATTAGTCTCACTTTGATCACCAAATTAATACTAGATTAGAACTTGATCAATACTAATTAAATAATACTATTATTAATATATTAGAACTTATAATATATTAATAATCATAAGTGCCTTATTCTCTCATTTAGTCTATCCAAGTATTGCAATGCCATGCAACCCAAATGGACCATGCCGGGTCGGGTCAAGTACATACCAAATAAAGTTATGGACTTAGACACTATATCCAACAAAAGGCACGTTTTATAACATCGAGTTACCGAATGCGTTTTCGTGCAATCAATGTACAACCAACTCATAGTAACAACTCATATCTCTAGGTTTGAAGAATATAAGATATTATCGTCTCATGATCACTCGTGATAAAATCCATGAAGTGATTCAAATGAGCGCGGGTTGAATCCAATACTCAGAACTTATGAGCACTCATGAGTGTTGTAGCACCACTTTGTCCACCAACTTGGACCTCTACAAACCAACCCATGACAGTCTTGATTCATATCTACTTCCAACATATGACCGACTGTGGATGGTTTGAATAACTTAATCATTCAGGAAGAGCGACTTAGTTATTCTGGAAGTCAAAACATGCAAAGTGAAACACAAGAATAAATGAATCAAATATGGTATCAAACCCTATGAATATAAATAAACACTTTTATTTATCACCATACTGATTACTCATTATTCATTGTTTCGGTTTTATCAACTTTATACTTGAATTAAAAACACTAGTTGTCCCATGCTCCAAGCATGTACACTATGTTTTTCTTAAACAATAGCTTTGCCATACACCAAGTATGCACTCTATGTTTGTCTATGATCCTTACTTTGTGAAATAAACCAATTGAACATAATTTCAATGATTCTAATTTCACACTCCCAAATCCTTATCGAAAAATGTGAGAATTTCAAATTCATATCATTTATCGAAATCTGTTTAGATTTTAAACTTATATGCACTGACCCTCCTGTAATGAATATGTACAAAGTCACAAAGACTTGTCAACAGTCATTATAAGGTATTCCAATGGAGATCAACTCCATGGAAACTAAGTCTCATATTCAAAGTACATTGCTTTGGACATGCTTCTTGCATTAAGTTTTCTAATCTTACACAGATAACTTCCACCTATGGAGACAACTCCATATTCTCATTTTGACTATCACTTCTGAATAAGAGATGCCTCTTTTCAGAATATGTCAATATGGTCCTTCTAAAATTAGCACTATACTTCCAACTGTCCCTGAGCAACCAATCTTTGGTAAACCTCATATTGTCCTCGACAATTGCTTAATCATTTTAGTCATATCCAATTCTAGACCTTTTCCCTTCTTAATGCCTCTGGGCATTTGGAAAAATTTAGAAATAACAAATATTATAGCACATGCAATCGATCCTGTACCAAAAGCAAATGGTACACGATTCATGATGTCTTACATAAAGACATGATTATAGACCAGTCTTTTGCTACAATATTTTTATTTGCCATGTTTTCAAAATTTGACTATGAAGAGGGATGCCGTAATCATAATCGAATTTTGAGAACGCAATATATAGAATTTCCTTAAGTTGAACCAATCCAACATGAAATTCATATATATATTCTTGAGTAAAGATGATTAAGGTCTCAATCTAAGCCTTTAGAACTGAAATGAAGTATATCCTCTCCCTTAATTATAGCAAAACAACTTTTTCAATCCATGCAGCCTCACGAATTGAAACTTTTGTTTTCTATAATTAACATTGCTAACTTGCAACACTAACAATAATTATCATGCTCCCACTAACATGATGATTATTAGCATAACACTTATGCTCCCACTAGCTTAGACATGTACTCAGAAATCAGCTGGACTTCTAGAAATCAATACTTTATTGACTTTCTTACCAAAGTTCAGATTTCTGATACGAGATGCTTTGATAAAACTTTATCAAAATCATACACCTTTCCTTAGATAGCATGCATGTGTGTCTAAACAATTTCAAAACTATGAAAAGGGATGTCGTAATCATAGTCTCAATTGTTTAGACCTTTTTCCATCTGCTTCAAATCTACTTGGTGGAAGTGTTTCCTCACCATCATTTTCATGAATCGGAGAGAAACCTTATGACCCTTAGATTTTATGGTGTATGTGTTCTTATCCATGTGAATCGTCAAAAGCATAGTCACATGACAAGGATAATGACAAATCCAAACTCATATGGACTGAACTTATGCAATCTTAACTTCTTGCCACCTGGCAGTACAGGGCCTGCCATTGCTTCCAAGTTGTTATGCAACCAATTGAGAACTTTCAGAACTCCTATGGAAAGCTAACTTTAACTGGAATGGGCACAGAATATGTCAACATGATAGGTTATAAACCTCAAGTCGTGTGCTAGTGAAGAACCTCAGGTTTTATTCTTGATTAGTTCTTGAAATTCTTTTTAGGATCTTTAAGACTCCCACTATCCTCTTGACATATAAGACTATCTTGCCAAATATTCAAGAGATAGTGCGGATTCTTTATCAAGACAAACACTTCACACAATTGGCCTTAGTTGGTCTTTGTTTTATCCAAAACATCACAACTTACCAATTTCAAATGTACAAGAGTAGGACACTTTTACTCTTACATTTGACAAGTGTTTTATACCTTTCTTTAAGATATGTCACTCAAGTTACAATCTTGGAGTATGACTCTAAGAATTGTTTTGGAATGAAGTATGACTCATCTTCCTGATCTAACCATTTCAACAATTCATGACTCCTCTTCTTAGTCATAATAATGCACTAAGATGACCTTTAGAGGACCAATTGTGATGTGGTTCTTAAATCATTAATATGATCACAAAACATGATACTAAAGTACTCTCCCATCTTTTCATATTTGAGAAAACTTTTATCTTTCTGCCTAATTTGATTCTTCTCATTCGTTCTGCCATACATTGAGACTTTTCCAATGTTTCAGAATTATACTTAAACTTGTAAGTATAACCATATTTACTAAAATTTAGTAAATCATGACGAATAGTCTTAACGAGCTTTGTGGTGGACTTGACCAGTGCACAAGAATGTGTACTCGATCCCTTTAGTCCTTAACTTGACTCACACATCCATGTGAACAAGTCTTAATTTTCCAATGCTTGAAAGTTCTCATTCATCATACTATTCAACTTGCATGATTCCAAGTTTCTATCCAACTGAAGCCTTGGGAATGAGAATCTTTCCTTATTTGGTAAATTATGACACTACCACAAACGAAAGAATCAAGTCCATTTTTTTTTCAAATATTGCTATCAATGGAATCATATAAACAACCATTTTTCACAAATGCCACTTGTAAGGATATTTAAAATAAATATAAAATTAAAAACTTTTATTTTATTTCAAAACTTTGCGGAAAAAACTTATCCTTATAGTGCAAATGCATACGGAAAAACTTGTTGTTATCTATTCCTAAGCAATATATCATAACTCCTAAGTAACAGCTTCAAAATTCTGATGCGATCGAAATCCACCTACGCGATCAGAATCAGCATATACTTCCTTTAAGCTTTCTCTCTATTCTTTGATTCTTAAAACATCAACATGTGACCTAGTCACATCATGTAATGAGGATCTTAGAATAGAAACTTAACAAAGTTAGATAATGGGCTCTACCTGAAGTAGAGTCATACTTATTGACTTTAACATCCTTAGGTAAACTTGGCAGCTTTGCAATCAACGCCCCTTCCTTTGGCAAAATAAACATATGGACCCTTTGGTAATGGGACTATCTCAGACTTAGCCTTTCTCCTTACCATTTGGTCAACCGGGTTGACTATGGCCAATCCCTTTCCATTGGGAAGAGAATGCTTTTTCTGGATTTCCAGTGTCACCATTGTCACTGTCCATAAAGTTTTTGGGAAGTTGATCTTCTAATCAAATTTGCTTTACTATCGTTCCAAATCATTGCTGATTCAGCAGCACCAAGCAAATAGATATGATCATTAAGGTTCATGTCATAGTCTGTTTCATAGTAGTCCCAAAGGAACTCACTATGTGACTTAGAAAGTGATTGAACATCCAACTTTCTCAAGACTTTGACACCCAACTCTCCCAGCTTGTCAATATGTGACTTCATCTCTAAGATGTGATCACACATAGACCTTGCTTGCCATTAGGGCTTGAGTGACCTTGAACTTGTGGGTTAGGGAGAATAATTGGAGGAGGTGGAGGAAGTAAAGTTCCAAGAGATTTGGGAAGATCATAGATGTCTGAACTAGACATCTTTTGGGAGATATTCAAGATAGTTGATCTAAAGTCCTTAATATAACACCCAATATGAAATATTAAGGCTAGGATCCAACAACCTATTTATAACTGGAAGAGGGATGCCGTAATCCGAGTTATAAAATAGTTGAAGGTAGGTAAATGACGATTTACCAATTTCCACCATGAAAAACGAAATAATGTAATTAGGTTTTTAATTGGATTTGAAACTCCTAGATCTTTTGAGATTCATTGAACTTTTCAACGGCATGTTTCAATCTCGAGTGTGCCCTTCAGGTTTTGTGAATGGGATGTCGAGGATCACAAAACAAGGTGTGAAGTAACCATGCAAATATACTTGGTACCCTTAATATTTACCCCTCAATCGATGTGCCGGTTAACCACACGAGCTCCACCGATACTATGATAAATATTAAGTTACCCTTTGCCTACTTTGTTAAATCCAGGTTAGTGTGCCGGTTAACCACACACGCTCCACTAACAGTTTAAACAAAGTACAAAGTGTAATTTCATGGATTAGCACCTTATTCACATTTTCCTAAGTAACTAAGATTGGGAATTTATAAGTGTTTAGTTACTTAGTATTTATCATTAATACTTTTAATGAAGGGAGAATTATAGTCCTTGTCCTACCCGTTCGGCTAACGACCCTCCACCAGTCAAGGAAGCGGTGGGTGAGAGTGGACACCCATTAAACTGCCATTTTATAGGCAGTAACCTTATACCCCCCTTATAGACCGGCTTCGTGAATGAGGCCTACTAACGGTAAGACTGACTTGCTCTTATACATATATTTATTATTAACTTATAATACTATAAAGTATAAGGGTTGAATTTTAACTTTTAAAATTCTAAGGGCTAACTTGGAATTAAAGTATTCATGGGGAAAACTTTACAAATTCCAAAACTTGAGGGCAAGTTTTGAAAATATTCAAAACTAATTAATTCCATAACTTATGTGTTTAAAGTAGTTTTAATTAAAAAAAAAAACTCTTCAAGTTCCATAACTTGAGGACAAGTTATGGAAGACTTTAAACTAATAAAAGAATGTAACTTTTCTTTATTTTTGTAACTTATGGAACTAATTAAGGTTACACATTTTATCATTTAATGAAGTGACTCTTGAACCTCCATAACTTGAGGACAAGTTATGGAGTCATAAAACCATTTAATGAGGACAAGACTCTTCATTTTTGTAACCATTGCCAACTTTTTATGAGTTTTATGAAACTTAAATGTGACTTTTCATATAATTTGAGGACAAGTTACAAAAACACATTTTAGAATCAACTCTTAGATTAAAATGGATTGAAAACACATAATCAATTAACTTTTCTATTAATCTAATAAACTCATATGAACAAAGATAATTCACATCAAATTTTTTCAAGTAATTAGCATAACTTTTAAACTAATACAATTCGATTTTTCAGCTAATTTTGCAAGTATAACAAGAAAACAAGCCTTGGCTCTGATACCACTGATGGGTTTTGCGCATTCTAACACTCCTAAGTGTACATGCAACCCTAAATACCTTGGATCTATGTTTTCTCTATTATACATGTAATTATGAACTTTCCAAGGCATTGCCCTATCTAGCATACAATACTTGATACTTGGGTAATCAAATGGATAGAATACATACATTTGTTTGATGTAGCTTGTCTCCATGAAGCTTGAGTGCTTAGTGCCCCAAGTGTGACACCTCAAATAGTTCACACAACACCAAATGCACATGGAATGACTTGAGAGAAATGGAACACTCCTTGAAATCGTCTAGCCCTCATATTCACACATTAGTGCACGATTTATTGAGCCATGGGATTCTTTTATATGGTGGCTATTAGGGTTACACCATGTAACTCATAACTTTACCCATTCCTTATGCTCCATGGATTTTAACCTCCATGGAGTATCCATGGGTCACCCCATGGACTTAGTCCAACATAAGAAATCTTGGATCACAAGCCCACATATATAAGAATGAATGATTTACACAATCAACCCATATATTTAATTAGTCTCCTTTTGATCACTTAATTAATTCCAAATTAATTCTTGATCAATACTAATTAAATAACCTTATTAATATATTAGAACTTATAATATATTAACCAACCTTAAGTGTTATTTCTCTCATTATAGTCTATCCAAATGCATGATGACATGCAACCCAAATGGACCATGCCGGGTCGGGTCAAGTCTTACCAATTATAGTTATGGACTTAGACATTAATCCAACAGTTTTGTCAAGAAATGTTTCTTGATAAGAGAATCTAATATGTCAAGAGGTCAGTGGGAGTCTAAAGATCCTGAAACGTTTCAAGAACAAATCAAGAAGTAAACCTATTAAACATTAGCACACGACTTGATGATTGTAACCTATCGTGTTGACAAAATTGTATTTATGTGCCAATCCAGTTGAGTGATTATGCATATTAGTTCTACGAGTTCTCAATTGAATGCATAAGGGCAAACACCTTGATCAATGAAAGTACATTGAATGACATAGGTGAGCTGCTAAATAACTGGGAAGCAATGGTGGGACCCTTGATGGCAAGAAATTAAGAATGAACAAGTTCTATCCATAAGAGTTTGGATTTGTCACAAACATTACCTTATGATTGTGGTTATGACAAAATCACATGGATAGAACACATGCACCATAAAATCTAAGTGTCATAAGGTTTCTCTCCTTCATGAAAATGATTGTGAGGAAACGCTTTCACTAAGAGAGATTTTAAGGAGATAGCGATTATGTAAATTGCATTCTCAAATTCGATTATGATTATGGCATCCCTCTTCATAGTTCGAATTGTGAGATTTGGCAAATTGTCTGAACATTTGAGACTTAGTAATATAAGTTCTGAATTAGTTTAGACACACATGTGAGCTATCTAAGGAAAGGTGTGTGAATTTGAGAAGCTTAGATAAAGGCTTATCGAAGCACATCGTATTGGAAATATGAACTTTGGAAAGTCAAGTATTGTCTTTTAGAAGTCCAACTGTTTTCTGAATACGTGTCAAAGCTAGTGGGAGCATAAATATTATGCTGGAATGGATATAATCATCATGTTAGTGGGAGCGTGATTATTATTTAAGTATTGCAAGTTGACAATATTAATTATAGAAAAACAAAAGTTTCACTTTGCAAAGTTGAAGGGGTAGAAAAGTTTTTTTTGCTATAATTAAGGGAGAGAATGTTATACTTCATTTCCAATCTAAAAGCTTAGATCGAGAAATTTTAATTGTATTTAGTCAAGGGTATATTTATTATTTGCATTCTCAAAATACGATTATGATTACGGCATCCCTCTTCATAGTTCGAATTTTGAGAACACGGCAAATAGAAATATTATGACGATATTATAGTAAGAAACTGGTAAAGTATCACGTTTTTCATAATGAATTGTATCCCATACGCTTCGGGTATAGGATCGATTGCATATGCTGTAATATTCGACCGTTCTAAAAAATTTCCAAATGCCTAGGGCATTTAGAGCGAAAAAGGAAATAGAACCATTTTTTACTAAAATAATTAAACAACTGCCAAGGACAATCTAAGGTTCGCCAAGGATTGGTCGCTTGTGGACAGTTGAAAGTATAGTCATGGATGGACCATATTGACATTATTATGAATAGATAAGATTCTATTTAGAATGAGTTGTCATATGGAAAATATTGAAATGTTTCCATATTGGGAGTTGGATATCGAGAATAAATGTCTAGATTAGAAACTTTTATGCAAGAAGGATGTTCAAAGGAATGTACTTTGAATATGAGACTTCATGACTATGGAATTGTCTTGTAACAATCTCCAATAGAGTATTTTGTAATTTCATTGGCCGAGTCTTGGTGACTTTTGTGCCATGACATTACGAAAAGGACTCTTGCATAAAATGTTAGAATCTAACATATTCAAGTAGTGGCGAGAATTTTGTATTCTTACACTAATGGATTAAGAAATGTGAAATGAGTGTGATTGAAAATGTTATTCAATTATACTATTTCACAAAGTAAGGACCATAGGTAAACATAGTGTGCATGCTAAGAGCATGGGACAATTGTAGTAATAATTCAAGTAAGAAGTTGATTACCCGAAACAACAAATGATGAGTAATCAATATGGTGATTAAATAAAATGTTTTATTTATACTCAAAGGTTTGAGGACATATAGGATTAGTATTATTCTTGTGTTTCATTTTGCATGTTTTGACTTCCCGAATAATAAGATTATTCAAACCCTCCACAGTCGCTCATTCTTTGGAAGTAGGAATGAAAGAAGACTGTCATGAATCTGACTGTAGATTGTCTAGAGTGTTTTAGACATAGCAAAAGTTTGCTGCAGGGTTCATGCGTACTGCTATAAGATTAGAGTATTGGAATAAACCCACGCTCACTTGGATCGCTTCATGGATTTTATCACGAGTGATTGGTGAGACGATAATATATTATATTCTTGAAACCGAGATGTGTGAGTTGTATCTTGCAAGTCGGTTACACATTGATAATATGTAAACGCACCAGTAACTTGGTGTTATAAAACGTATTGTTGTGTGTGATTCGGTGAGTGAGTGCAAGCGAGCATTGAGTCGAAGTTTATCCGTTCCTTTTACCCAATGTGGGATAAAAGCGATATTTGTGGGCCCCTCGATGATTTAGTGATGACAATGGGAGTAGAACAATTAAGACATGTTCATCACTAAACCTATACATGGGATGTTTTATCATGATGATGATTGCCAAACATCCTTTTGTAGAACTACATACATTACAAAGGCCCTTATTTCTTGTTTGTTTGATTAAAGATTGGAGTGTAAAAAGAATGATATGGCCAAGGGATTTCATCTGTTTATCTACTTGCAATTAGAAAAAAGAATATATGAGCTAAAGCAGGTTAACTATATGTAGTTAAAGCAATAAATTGTTGATGAGGCTAATAAACACCAAGATTATCCTTATACTTCCAATTATATATGAGTTTATGTAGATATGTACAATGTATTTCAAATCTATTAGTTTTGCTAGTACTGAAGAAATCTTGTGTCTTATAAGATTCATACATAGAAACAATTTCTTTTGTAACCTATATAGTTAGGTTTTAATATTTTGAAATAGAAAGAAATTGTTAGGATTGAACCTTATAATATGATGATTGTCGAGACGTTGTAACGAAGTTTCCATGACCAGAACTGCAACAATATACTATGTTAGTGGTTAGAGATAATAACTTATATAATTCTATGATCAATATGCAGATGCTAAATTAGATTAGAATTATATAATAGCACACAAATCATTTGGAAAATAATTGATATTTTAGACAGAAATTACAAAGTATCTAAAAATAGATATGTAAGGTGCATCTAACTTACTTAGAATCTCCTTTTTATATGATAAGTCTGTTAATTTGGTAAATACATTCTCCGATAAGTATATGACACCTGCATTAAGTAGGTACATAATAAAAATTAGAAAAATCTTCTAGGTGCTGGTTTCACCAAGAGGCCTCTTTAAAGACTCTTCGAATTTGCGTTCCAAATGTATTCAATAAAAGGGCCTCAATGTTATATATCATCATAGATCTTTAGAGATATTTGTTTGACTCTTTAAACGACTTAACAATGGCTTATAACTTTAGAGTAAGTGTTATATCAGTTTTTATGATCTAACAATCTCCATCTAACTGATCATGAAGTTGTAAGGGGTCATTTGATAAGGCTTCTAACTGGGTCCAAATGTGGACTGGGTCCAAAAATTTTGATTTGGCAAGTTTGATTTGGCTTTTAAACTCATAGAATCGGTCCATGATATTCATCTGATTCGGTCCTTTCTCAAAATTTGAAGGACCGGGACAACTCTGGAGAAAAAGTGGAGATTACTCATATTGCCCTAATCCTCTATACGAATTTCCCCTGTTATCGGTCGACTCTGCACATCACTGTCATCTTCCTCCCAACCTCCGACCACCCTTCCTCTTCCTCCGACTCACCAGGTTCGTACTTTCTGATTTTGTTGTTCCCGTTTTCCCATTTGTTGTTCATGTTTTTTCCCATTTTGATGTTCTCATTGTCGATTATCATACCAGGGATGAAATTGGAATACGAAAATAAGAATAACTTCTGCAATAACACGTACAATAATATGTTTCTTATCTTCTTCTTCTTTTTTATGTTGTCTAGAAGTAGATTGATCTTTTTGATAGATTACTTGAAGCGTTAGATGCGTTCCTCAAAAACGCAATTAAAGATTCCTAGCAAGGGAAACAATTTTGAAATTAGAGATGCTCTGCCAGATGCCTTCTTGAAAACCGTTGCTTCTTCAAGAATCAATTAGGAATACAGGTGATGATCTAGTATTCCAAAATTGATTCACCGATAATCAGAAATCAAACCTCACGATGCCAGGATTCACCACTTTGACACCAAATTCATACAAAATAGAAGAAGTTCTAACAGTTTAGGGAAAAAATTGGTTGTATGATTGAATGTTCAAGGAATTGAATAAGATTACTCTCCCAAGTGATTTCAATGTATATTATGGTGTTCTTCAGCTTATTAATTGAATGCTATCAATTTGGTGGTATCTTTGATAGTCAACCAATTGTATTTTCTTGAATTATTATAAAAATATTGTTTGAGGGTAATAGAGTCATTTTACACACAGTCAATCAGATAGAAAATCAAACAACAAGTTCCAGTCAGAAGTTAACTCAGTCAGAACTTCTAACCCAGTCAACTTCTAACCAAGTCAACTCTAACCCAGTTAGCAACTATCAAACGAACCCTAAGTCTACTTCGGTCTCTCTTTTGATCCGTACTATTCTTTGCTTCTCTAAAAATTATCCTCTCTCTAAGCACAATACAATACATTCACGATATGTTGCTTCAAATTATTGTATGAATTTTTGCCTTTTACAAAAACCATTTGAGTACTTAATAACTCTAAGTTTTCATCACTTTACTACATGAAATCTAATGCTTTATGTTATTGTTTGAATTTTTTCCTTGTTCAAAAACCAGTTGGGTACTTAATAACTCTAAGTTTTCATCACCTTAAATCTAGTAAACATGAAAAGTGCTTGTTGTTCACTTTACCTTGTAAACCACTCTCACTTCCCATTGTAGAAATATTTGGGCAGCTGTGTGTTAGGAGCTGGAATTTCTAATTATGTCCTTTTCCGAAAAGCTTTCCAATCTCCACATAAGTTCTAACAAGCTATCATTATGGTCCTAAGTTATCAACTTTGAACTCAAAGTATGAGATCAAAGTCCCTAAACTACGAGGATGAATGTTGTGAAAATCTACATTTGTAAATGTACAAGATCGATCTTCCATTCTCGCTTACCACTTTGTAATAATAAAACTCAAGAGTTTTCAAATACTCTTTTCTTGGATTCTTTTTATTCTATGCTCAAACAAAAATTAATTGATATTTCAAGTGTTCGATTTTAAAAGTAAAAGGACCAGTCATTACTGTACTAGACCCTTTGAGACCTAGTTTATAAGGGCCCAAAGATATAAACTTATCTCTATTGGCCCAAGTTGGAGAACATTTTGTAATCGATATAAAATTTATGAATACGATTTAAAATTATGATAATTGATTTGAAAGTATTTCACCTAAATTATTCTGAATTCAACAAAAAAAAAAAGAACTAGATTAATCGGGTTGATATGAGAAAGTAGATAAAAAAAATTGCTTTAAAAAGACTGATGTTGAAGGTAGAGGTAAATTAATTAACTATCTGTTACATTAATTTTCAAAACAAACAATTAGAGGTCCATATGATCAGTTTGTAATCAAATAAATTGACTTGTTAGTAAACCAAAGCATAATCAACGTTTCTCACATATCCACTACATGTTTTTATATTATTTATTAATTGTAAATACAAAATAAATTAATTATGATACTTTGGGAGGTGTATATTAACTATGGTCGTATGTTTAAAATAATTATATTAGATAAAAGTAATAATAAGTTATATATATATATATATATATATATATATATATATATATATATATATATATATATATATATATATATATAGGAGTAGGATCAAATGAGAACACATAAAAGGTTGAAAACGCGAGAACAGATCTTGACCATTTAAATCTTTAGATCTAAGGTTATTATTAAACGGGCGATTTATGAAAAATTCTAAAACTACTGGCATTAAAGTGTAACTTTTAAATGGTCAGAAGGGTATAATAGGAATTGCAAATTTACCTATTTCCTAAAATTTCTCACCCTCTCTCCTCTTTCCTTTGATATTCTCATATCTTAATCTCTCTCTCTCTCTCTCTCTCTCTCTCTCTCTCTCTCTAGTGTTTCATAATAAACCGCTTCCCTCTATGAATTCAGTTCCATTTTCTTTCCTCCCTTCAGTTGGCGATCTAACACCACTGATCGTCAATGTTTCCCGCATCCTAGTCGCCAACATGGGTGATACTGATGGTAAAGACGAGAAGCATGAAGCACTACCATCTGGATCTGCATTTCGTGACGATGCATCTGAATCCTTTTGTTATGCAGCGGAAGATGACGAAGAAACCCAAATACATTTGGGTCCCAAAATTAGCATCAAAGAACACCTCGAAAAGGATAAGGTCATCCCAAAATTAATATATTATCGGTATCTTCTAATCTTTTTGTTCATATTTCTCATTCTCATCGCATCTTAATTCTTTCATGTTTCTTGATTGATTTGGCTGTGAATCGGAATCGTTGTTCAATTTGTTAATCATATTTTTCATCTGAATCATATGTGCGTTTAAGTCATTTGCTAATTCATGATTTTATTTCAAATTAATTTCATGTTCTTCTTTGATCGATTCCAAAAATTTTGTATAATTCTTCAGTCTCAGTAGTTTTTTCTTAATTGTGAAAATGAATTTCATGAAGTTCTGATTTGTATGAGGTCTCAATTCCATTGACTAATTTCAGTTAGTATTTCTCATCGTTCACGGAGATATGAAGATTTACCGATTATTGAATGATTAGAGATTATGTTGTAAATTTTTGTTGATGAATGACCGAGATTAGATAAAGAATAGAATGATTATTGTGAAATTGGGTGTTTGATCAGAAAAATGGTTTGGATTCAATATTTGAAGAACATAATGAAGAATTGCTGAAGAACAATATGAACGAAAATGAAGAACATGAAAGAACTTGTTGAAGTTGGGTGTTTTTTTCTAATATTATAGATAGTAAAGGAGAAAGGGAAGTTTACCTCATTGGAAGGAGAATCAAACTTGATTGAAAATTTTGATATTCAATTCCTTCACCAGCGAAGCTTCAAGTATCAATACGATCACCATTTAAAAATCAATGTTAGGCTTCGACCGTTAACACTTCACTGTCGAATTCTTTAATCAAAAAAGAATGTTTGATTATGTTCGTTATAATCATTTATGATTATAAATATTGTTGTCCATATGATTAGAAGAAACCGATAAGAATCATTTATGATTATAACTATTTGCAAGATAAACGATTAGATGACCAGTTTTAATTATTTATGATTATAACACCATATGATTTTGCTACCAATCATTCATTTTAATATTTTGTTTTTATCATATTATAGTATTTACATATTATTGTCATTTTGTAGATATTGATCAAAGAAAAATGAATGTTGGAATTTTTTTAGGTATCACTGCTGCTTACACAAGCTCGCAGACCATTTGATTCAAACAGAAGAATGATGTTGCGACCGATTCAAGAAAATGGTTGACACAATGATGAATTTAGTAATTTTTTCCATTAAAGTGGTTTAATCATTACTGAATATAATTATGTATAAGTGTTAGAAATTAGTTTTGACATATTCATTTATGAATATAAATATTGTATAAACTCAATCTTTGAAAGATTTATTTATCAATATAATAGTGTTTGATAATGAATTATTAATGTATTGATTTTTTTATTTGTCTGTATATTCATGTATGATTAGTAGTTAAATTTTTATTCATTTAAAAATAAAAAAAAATTATCTTTAAATTGTGTTGTATTTATTTACGATTATAACCGTATATTTTTATAATTACAAATGTGTTTAATTCATACATATTTGAAAATATTCTGATGAATTATAAATTAAAAAATCGATTTTTTTATTTGACGAAAAAATGAATACAAATTATTTTTATCATCCACTAATAAAAAAAAACGGTTAATTTTCTGTAGGTAAATGTAATCAATATCGCTAAATGTTAGGAAATTAAGATTTGAATTTAAGTTGTTTTAATTTAAATTAAATATATAATTACTAATATACCCTTGCAAAATGATTGGTCCAGAAGTGTTCTCGCGTTCTCAACCTTTTTGGTGTTCTCATTTGATCCTTACCATATATATATATATATATATATATATATATATATATATATATATATATATATATATATATATATATATATATATATATATATATATCGATTGTAAGTAATTCTGAATTAATTTGTTAAGTAAAATAAACATAATACATTTAATATATTTCGAAAATGTTATTAGGATATGATTTTGTATTTTTAAAATTTGAATTGAAATTGATTTGTTACCAAGATAAAGAAATTGTAGAATTCATAGAAAAATATCACATGTCAAAGAGGCATGTTAAACATAAACATGTGGTATTTTTAAGTTTCATTTATTAGAATACTTATTACAATAGGTAGATGGTAAGCAAGGCATCTTATGTATCATATTTTATAATATTTCTGTTTTTGTGTATTTGAACTTGATCTATGATTTTTGTGATGCAAATCAATGAAGAAATATATATAAAATTAATGAAAATTTTGAAAACCAGATTGACCAAACAGTTGAACTAGTTGATCAGTGACTTGGACACGATATCGGGTCAACCAAAAAACCGATTTCTAAAACATTGTTATTTTAGCAACTGAAACTTTTGTAATAGATCATTAACCATTGATTATACTCATACATTCAAACACCCTATAAATCTATTAGCAAAACATGTTTTTTCTTACTTATCTTTTTTGAACTTGGGTTATAAAATGTTAAAATTCTAAATTTTTGCATCATCTTACAAGAGTTACAAAATACAAAAGTTACTTCTAGTTACAAAATACAAAAGTTACTTCTGAATAGCTTTTAGAAGCTTTTCAAAATTAATTTTCATATGATTTTATATTTTTAATATTTTTCAGTTATTTTTACCAAACATATGTATACATAATAAATCTACAAATTTCAGCTTCCTATTACCAAATAACAACTTATTCTACCTCACCTAGTTTTATCAATCATATTTTAGGTATAAATAAATTGTTAAATAATTTTGTTTTGGAGTTATATGAATCAAAATGAGTGGGTCCAATGACAGATAGCCTTGGATCCCATATCCCATGGGACCAGAAGTTATGGATTGCATTAATCAGTATTTCATGGACAAACAAAAAAGTTATCTCATCCCTATAATTCTCACATACCTTTTTCTTCCATCACTGGTTTCAAATTAAGTTGGTTATCATGCAATAAATTGTACTTGAAGCAATGATAATTGCATATGTAAACCTTTTTATTACCCGAAAAACGGTTTAACATCATTACTATTCCATCCAAAAGCTACAATTTATAGAAAAAGGTAATTGAAGCTGTAATGACTGCGTTGATTATGCAATTTGACTATGTGAGATGACCATTTATAACTTTTAGTCCATGAGTTCCATTTCATTTGCATCATGTTATTGTATAGATATACGAGTAAATATGTAATGTGAAGAAGAGTACAGAGAATTATGAAAAATGATATAATCGCAAGAAAGATATGGTCATTTTGCATACCCACAAGGCGATAACATATAAAACCAAGCTAACATATCTAGCTTCCGATCCCAAATTTAATTGCAAGTAAGTAGGAATTATTTTTTTGGAAACGGCAAATGATATAAAATAAAAGGGCTACATGATTAGCAAGTAGCTAAATCATGAGCAATTACAAAGAAAGAAATAACAAATTATAGAGATTTTAACAAAATGGAGATATACTCCGATCAATCCACCTAACCTTAACACCAACAATTCTATACTTAAAACATGCATATGTTTGGGAAATCACCTCATCTGCTATCTTTGCAGGGCTCATATGCATTTGTTTAAAGATCATGTTGTTTCTTGCCACCCATATGAACCATAATAGTCCATAAACAACCGTATTAATCAGTTCCTTTTTCCGTGGGCAATTTCCCCAGTTTGTCGAGAAATCAATAAAATCTGTCACATTATTGAATCAATAGATGATAACCTGTTTCTTTTTCCCCTTTACAAAGAGGACATTTTGCTGTTTGTGCCTTAATACCTCTTACTTCCAAATTAGCACCTTATTTTTAATGGAACCACCCGACTAGGTTCTTAAAAATAACTATCTATCAGTTCTTGGAAGTCTTTGTTATTTATTTCCTATCAATTTTAAAGCCCCATAAAGTATTTTCAAAGTTATATAGAATATTAGAATTTATGATAATGAATTTTTAGGGAGGTGAGTTGCGAGAAAATAAAATTTGATGGGTCAAATGGAGGCATGTAATTGGCTCTTAAAGAATAAGATGGTTTAGAAATTGGAAGTCTCTTGGCTTTTAATCGTGATCTTCTTTTTCAGTGGTAGTGGCAATTTCTTAATGAATCGAACTCTATATGGATTTCAGTTATCAAGCTTATTCATGGATTGGATGGTGGCTTGCATGCAAACATGTTTAACTTTTTAGAGTTTTGAGAAATATTATTAATTTCCTTAATCATTTACATGACAAATAAATTGATATTACTTCTTTTTCCGTAAGAAAATGGGTAACGAATTTACTACTAGCTTTTGGAAGGAGATTTGGTTTGGTGACCTTCCACTTCAATTGCGTTTCGTGTTATTACATTATCTACAAGATAATAGAAATTATTTCGTGAAGCATGGATTTCTTCATTAAGATCCAAGAGGGGTGGAAATCACTCATTATGAAGCCCTATGGGATATTATTTATCTTATCATATCAACCGGACATGTAGATTGGGATTTAGAATATGTGATAGATTTCATGGTAGCTTCGTCAAGGAGATATATTGATATGAGACTTAAGAAGTTGGAACTTAAGCAATTTAATGGAATGATTTTTTTTTTTCATAAAGCTAACATCTTTAGTTGGAGAATTTTTTTGGATCGATTTACTTTGAGAATTAATTTGGAAAAAGGAGGGGTGGAAGTTGACTCTTTTATTTGTCCTAGATTTGAATTATGAGACAGCCTGATGGTTTTATTAATCTAAAGCACCTTCATAAGGACTGCAAGCGTAATAAATTCATATTCGGAATAAAAAGCATCTCAGAGCTAGAATCTGCATTTTGGTGAAAAATAAGAGTTTGTTCTTATCAAGCACCAAATAAGCATTGTGTTTGAAAGGATGTTAGTCGGAGCACAATTGTCATTTTGGTCTTGATTTTATGACATGATACTTATCGGAAACAACATACATGCCATACATTGTAAGAAGTTGATGCGTATCGGGTGGGTAGAGGTGTTTATGAAGAAGTGAGAGAAAGACAAACGTGGCAAAAAGAAGCCCAAAAATACTTTTAATCCGTAAGGAATTTTGAGGCCTACAATACATCATCGAAAATCTCTCAAGAGTCAGAGCTCCTACAATACATTTCCATGATTTCTGCGATTCTATTTTAATAGCAATTTTAGTTGTACCAACCAAATTTGTAACATCCCAAAAATACTAAGTAAAAATTTTTATTTTTAAATCAACCAAGACCATCAAGCATTAATTTTAAACCATTAAAGTGTGACAAAAAATAGTTATCAAAGCACAATCCCAAAATCATAAAATGTTGAACACAGATGGATGCGATGCGATCATGTAGGGTCATTCCCTTTTGAACCGGAAGTACCTGAAGAACATTTAAACATAAATCGCAAGCACAAAACTTAGTAAGTTCCCCAAAAACCACATACCATACATTGTCGTTAGGGGTGTGCAATAAACCGCACAAACCGCATAAACCGCCCGTACCGCACCAAACCGCATCGCATAACACGGTTTAAAACAATCGCAGTGCGGTTTGTATTTCTGTTAAACCGCATTATGCGGTGCGGTTTGCGGTTTACGATTACAAAATTGAGGGTTTAAACTGCACCGCATTGATAAAATCAGTTAATTATTATATATATATATATATATATATATATATATATATATATATATATATATATATATATATATACACACGAAAATATTTTGATAGTTATAACATTTACTACTTCAATTCATCTTAAATTAGTGGCATTATCTTAAGTTTTTGGAATGTAATCAATATTTCTTTAAATTTAATTAATCTAAAAGTCAGTGACCATATTTTTTTTTGTCACAAATCCATTTTCAACTAACATTCACCGACCATTATTTCATTATGTTTTCTTAACTTGTATATATTGATAAGTAGTTAAAGACTACAATTCTATGACCACCAAATATTTTAATGGCCGCTTAGTAAGTCGTTAGTGACGACAATGTATTGTCATTTAATTTAAAGTAAATAATTAGTTAAACCGTAAAACCGCATTTAAACCGCATAAACCGTCCGCACAAAACCGCACCGCATGATGCGGTTTAGAACGTTCGCGGTGCGTTTTGTGATTTCTAAATAACTCAAACCGTATATGCGGTGCGGTTTGCGGTTTTGGCTCAAAACCGCACCAAACCGCACCGCGCACATCCCTAATACATACAATCGGTCCCGCCCTACATCGGGCCCTGCCTGGCATCGGACCCCACTCGGTACAGATATATCAGTAAGATGTGGTGGGCCCCGCTCAACACATTCATCAGACCCCACCCAATATACATAAAAACACATGCAATAGACATACAGACAGCTTGCATCCTATATACATACAAATATTTTTTTAGACCACCAAATATTTTTTTTGTTGACCGAGACTTGTGGTATTAACATCATAAATTCCTCCATAAAATTCCAAAAGACTTGCCCTTTTTTTCATTAGAAACTACATATCTAGAGATTTCCAAACACATATAATACATGATTTTTTTTAGAGTAAATTACACGAATCGTCCCTCGTCCATGTGCCAAAAAGCATGTTCAGTCTCTATTTTCAAAAATTAACTCGGACTGTCCCTCGTTTGGTTAAAAGTTGCACATGTCATCCCTCGTTAGTTTAAATTTACACGTTTCATCTGTTACGAGACATGAAATGGCTATTTTGCCCTTTTTATTTTATTTTGATTTATTTTATTTTTCTTGCAATTAATAAAAATATACAAAATAAAATAAAAACCCCACCCCACCCACCTTATCTAACCCCTTCCCTTCAAAAATCACTTTCCCTAAAGCAAAATCATCACCACCACCGGACAACCGCAGACTACCATAGACCACCGCGCACCTTCACCGGACCACCACGCACCACCGTCGACCACCACCTCTTTGTCTCTCAAAAAAACTGTCGACGGCCCCTTATTCCCTCCTTCTTCTTAGTGTTCCTTAAGTCATCATCATCGACCTTCAGGTCCTGTAGAAACACCAGCTAGAGTAGCTAGAGTAAGAGAGACAGAAACACCAACCATCACCACCTCTTCACATATCTACACTCCAGGTGGTGGTAGATTCAATTTTTTCCAAAGAGGTTAACAATGGCAAACTCGATTTCTTCAAGGTTGAAACTCTGTTGAGTTTTATTCAACACAAAACTCTCTATCTCTCTCTCTCTCTCTCTCTCTCGTAATACTCCGGCGGAATGTACCTCAGATCCAGGGTTTCAAACTGAGATGGAGGTGGAGCTAGGGTTTCAAATGGAGATGGAAGCGAAAAATAGCAGATCCTTTATTCCATTTTTTCATGTGAGGGTGAGGAAGAACATAGTTATGGTGGAGCGCAGATGAAGGGTGATGATGATTTCGAACGGAGATGGAGGCGGCGATGGTTGTTGCGGCGATGGAAGAGAAAGAAAGAGAAAATATGTGGTTGTGGTTGTCGGCAGCTTCATGGTTGCCGGTGACTTCATGAATGGTGTGCAGAGGCGGCGAACGGAAAACACAGAGGGAGTGGTGTTCTTCATCTGGTGACCTGGTTTCAATGAGGTAGAAGGAAAAGGGGAAAACGAAGGGGAAGGGGGAGCCGGAGGGGTGGGTTGATGGGTGGGGTTTTTAATTTTTTTTTTTAAATCTAAAAAAATTTATAAATGAATAATAAAAAAATAAAAAAGAAATTATTAAGGGTAAAAGAGTAATTTTATGTCCGCAGGGATGACCCGAGTGAAAAAATAATTATTCAGGGACGGTCTGAGTTAATTTTTGAAAATAGGGACTGAACGTGCTTTTTGGCACCTGGACGATGGACGATTCGTGTAATTTACTCTTTTTTTTTATTCCTATATGGTTCCATACTTCCTCTTGAATTAGGTTAAAAAGTATTTTTTTTTTCTTCAAAAAACCGAACATTTCTTTTTGTACAATGGACAACCTGTGACAAAAACGTCATAACCTCCTCCACAAAACTCCAAAAGACTTGTCATTTTTTCATTGGAATCTACACACCTATAGTTTACCAGAAATATATAATACATTATTTTTTGATTTATGGGTCGCTCCATAATTCAGATTGAAGTTGTTCCAAAATTAGTTTTTTAGACCACCAAACATAATTTTGTGCACTGGATAACGTACGGAAAAAAATATAGTAACTTCCTTGATAGAACTCCAAAAAAATATCGTAACTTCCTCAACCATCTACTATTTGTCAAGGTCTACCGCCTACCTCCTATCGATACGTTTATTATTTATGTTTACTCTTTATGTATATGGTCTACATTTATGCCAATTACCCATCATCTACCGTTTAGCAATGCCTGTCATTGCCCACATATACCCTAGACATCTACCATCTCTGTCTACCATTTATTTACATCTTTAAGATCACCATACAAACCTTCGTCCCAAAATTCTAGCACTAATGCACCCTCCCATTTTCAAACTTAAGTTGGCCTCTAGTGCAATCTTAACGTTTGGGTGATGTTAGACTTCATATAGGATTGTGATTATATTTCCTTATCTTGTACTTTCTATATTTATCTTTATCCTAGGGTTATCACATCATGCTTATATATAGGGCTTAGTTTTCTTTGGATTGTAAGCTAAAATCACAATCAATAGAGAAAACATGTTATATTTTGTTTATAATCTCTTATTGCATTAGAGAACTAAAAGTCTAAAACATGATTACAAGATGAATACAAATAAAAAGGGAAAGCCTTGTTTAAGCTTGCTGTCTCCCGAAAACATAAATGCAAGAACGAAAAGGATATGTTTCTTAAAAATATAGTCATTCAATATCCTTCTAGAGGTTTATAATATTGTGCAAACAAATATATGTGTAAGGACATCTTTGTAATGAATTAAGTGATTATAAAAAAAAACTTAAAATCATGCAAGTCACTTTGTACCCAAGTTAGAGCCCTTGTTCGAATATTATGGTGGTCTCAAATCGGACATCGATCAAGAGTGGCAACACAACTGTAAGGTTTCAATGTTCCATTGCCTTTGTTCCACACGAATTGTTTCCTTGAGGGGTTTGATTCCACTAAAACTTATACGGCTAGCCAGTGTTCTTGGCAATGTAGACACAGGTAAGTCGAGCCCAGTCCAATCCAGAACCTTATACGGCCATGCCACTTCCCTTTCATTTTGGGACATGACCGTGTATCGGGTTGGTTTTTACTCCTAGAGTCCTTGTATACATATAAAATTGATGGGGTTCGTTCAAGAGGAGCGATTTTGGGTGATTTCGAGTGCCATTAGGTGTGAAATGGAGGTTATTTGTCATATTTTATATAACTTTGATTCTTAGTGTTTAATACACATTTGCAATCGTCTCATTCAAGTTCTCTTTTGAATATGAATCTGTTCTTATCTTCTCTCGTCTAAATATGAAACATCCTCATCTTCTATTACAATACATCATCACTAGATAGTTTGGGTATTTGTGCTTGATGAATTTGTTGGATTCATTTTCCATACTAGGTTCTTAGTACTAATTCACATCCGTTTGTTAGCTAAATATTTTGTCTAATAATTGGCAATATTTTGTAGCATGAAACTCTTTCCGTATATTCATTTTATTACACGTGATACACGTGGACCCACAAGTGAAGAAATATCGTCAAAAACAACATATGAACACATGAGGGGAATCATATGGATTGAAAAACATACATACGAGAAGGACAAAAGAAAGGGTATGATGTGTCACTAGTTGAAACTTTAGGGTAGGTTTTGAACAATTTCTGACTTGGCCTGATGCAACAAAGGCCACACATACAATAAAGGTTTTGTGTCATGCACTCACGTGCAGCTTACATCCAACACATATTTTGTCAACAGTCATCCCTGAAGTTTATAGAATGAAACAAAAATACCCTCCATTTTTTCGAAAGTTTACAAGTTCAACCCCTTAACTTTCATACAACTAAACCCAAAAGCCCAACCAACTTTATCATTAACAAACTTCTCCAAGAATAGCAAAAATCCAAAAAGAAACTATAGCAAGACTCATACTTTTCAGAGACTTTACCATTGCCACATAACATCCCTTCATTCACTTTGAATTAAGAGAACTTTTCAAATTCAACCCACAAAATATTTTTTTTTTCAAAAAAGACCCAAAACTACCTACCACATAAAAAGGTCATCACATGTACCAAACTAAACCCTACAAATTGACCCAACTAAAAAACCAAAAGAAAAAAGAAAAACAAAAAAAAAAGAAAATTATATAACATAGGTAGATTTCAGATTTAGGGTTTTTTTTAGGGTTAAGGGCAATTTGAGTTTTTACCAGGGCCTCCATAGTAAAAGTAGTGACCCCAATCACTATTGCTTCCAGTTTGAACATCATAACAGTTGGATTGCTCTGTGAAAGTGCCGATATCTTTAGGAGCTTTTAGATTATTTTCTTTATCAACAACTTGAATGTTCCTGAAATAGCTTGCTTTCCCGAATCCTTCTTCGGGGAACTGCCCGCTGCCCATTTGAGTCGATGTGTGCTGCCCGTCAGGCTCTGAATTCACCACCTCTCCTCCCCATTCAATCATGGAAGCACTGTCGGCGAGATATGAAAACAAGAACGATGGCCAGTATCCCAATACGTATCCATTCCCAAATTGCATCCACCAATTTCCCTCTTTTTGATCCTGAATATTTATCATAAATCGATTATTTTAGTAGATTAATTAATTTAAACAATTTCGATTAACGTGAGAATATGATGTGACATTTAATAGATTGACCACCAATTTAAGAGTTTACAAATTACAAAATTGTTTTATAAATGGTCGTAACCATTTTTTAAAAAGATAAACCATTTATTAAGAAGATAATTTACCAATTTTAATAATTTAGAAATTACAAAAATTTTCTATAAATCAACCATGAATTTAATACCCATTTTCTAAGAAGATGATCAAATATGATATGGATGTGACATTTAATAAATTCAGCATCCACTTAATAATTTACAACTTACAAAATTGTTTTTATAAATGGTCCCTAACCACAAGAAAGAACTTAAAAGAGAAATTTTATAAATAAAAATCATATTCGCAATTACATCATGACATTGTTTATATGTTGCGACTAAAAAGTAATTTCACAATTGAGAGATTTAAAAAAAAAATGTTAAATAGGACCACTAATTTGGGTCATTTAGATGATAATCACAAAGATTCGCTCACAGCATTTGTTCCAAAGATTATATTCTTCTGAAAGACCTTTGTTTTTTCAGTTCAAGAAAATGAAAAAATATATAAAAAAAGTGACACCTTTTCTTTATAAGGAATAAAGACCATTTTCACCAATTAAATAATAAGTAAAATCGAGTGAGTGCTATCTTTAAAGTAATTAAAAATTAATTAGTGGGCTTTTAGGTAAGTGGGTTAATTTTGTAATTTACCTTCCAGACAAGGATACTTATATCATATTGTGAATTCCTATACGCAGAAACAGGGGAAATACTTGCACCCATTGCTATGTTGTTGTTGATTTGAATAAATCCAGAACATAGTAGATTATAACATCCAGTCGCTTGATATGCATCACTCTACAAAATTAAATATTCCAAAAAGTTAAATAAATTCCCATTTAATTTCATCAAAATATATTTATTTAGATTTAAAAATTCGTTACTTACAGTCCAATAAGTGAAAAGTCGTGTGTTATTATCGCCATATAGATCCGGACTCACCTGAAAATTAATCGAACATTTTTAACATCATATTCAACAAGATTGTAACGTATTTATTTGTTTGTTTGTTAATTTATTTATTTATTTATTTATTTATACCTGCCATCCAGCTTCAATACTATTGAGATCTTCACCAAAAGAACCACCTAAAATCCAGATTTGCGATAAGCTAAATTCATTTGATTGTTGTATTTTTGGTTCCCAAACATTCATCGTAGCTTTTGCTCCATAAAATTTGTCTCCTTCAACATAAGCTATCGCATGCTACACATGTCATAAAGAACACAATAAAAAACAACATTTTAAATCAGTTAAAATCCAAAAAGATACACACTCAAAAGTCAATAAAATGCATTTAAACTTGAGTCATAAAAGGTTATGTTATGTTACATTCAAATTGAAAAAGAAAACATACCCATTGAAAATTGGTACAAAACGAACATGGGTTTTTTAATTCTTGTCAGAAAGATTGAAAATTGTGTATTTTTTTTTTAATTTTTTTAAGTTCAATAATTTCGCACTTAATTACCTGATGTCCACTTTCATTAACAAGATCAGGATCTGCAGATTTGGGGATACTCCGAGGTAAAGGAATGCTTGATTGCTTCTTCTTCCCATATCTTTTCACAGAGCTAGCTCGAAGAACATCGTCTTCTTTTGTTCTTCGAATGGGTATTGTATCTTCAGGGCACATGCCATTAACATGCCATAGTTGATGGATTGAGTTTTCTCTTTCTTTCGACTCTGTTTTGACCTTTTCGGAATCGTAAAGCCCTTCTGGATGATAATTTGGCCTCATCTGAACGAAATCGAAAAGGAGAAGTTAATAATGAGAAGTTTTGTGAATGATGTAATGAAATCGACATCATTAGAGTGAAAGAGGAACCTGGATTTTGTGGTCTTTGAGGAATGGATGATCGAAAGCTGGTTGATGAGAGATGTGTATACAGTCAATCTTATCGCCATCTGGACTCTGAGAAATCATACAAATAATAATCAAATCAACTGTTAATTAGCAATAATTGTCATAAAATCGATACAAATCAGGGTTTTCTGTAAAGTGAAAGAAGCAAAATGTATGAACATTGAACACATGGGGTGTTCTTCATTAATCCTTATTACTGAAATTTTCAGTTTCTAAACGCTTGAAGAAGAAACTAAAAGAAAATAAACGAATAATTTGAAGTTATTCGAACCTCAATGGTTTTAACTGGGCGTTTGTTGAGGCGTTTCAGGTGTTTATGAACTTGAAGCTTCTGCCTGGAAGCTGGTGGTTGTCGAGCAGCGCAAGATAGCGAGGTCAGACTCAAAACGATGAAGATGAACAGGAAAACTCCATTATTAAGCCCTATTCTCTTCCGGCTTCTGCTAAAATACGCGACTGCCATTTTCAAAAGCTGTGAAAAGAAACCAAACCCAGAAGCGAGAGAGAAAAAGCTTTTTGTCTTCCCAACTACAAGCTCCCGCTGATACTTACATCCACCATGATTAAGCAACACACAGAGTCACTCTGCTTATCCTACGCACCTCCTAATAAGCTCAAAGTGTGGCTATCTCTTTCTCTCTCTTTCTTTCAAGATTCTCTCTCTAGATTGATTTTCAGTGTATTTTGGATTTATAAACACGAGGGGTGAAGGAGAAATGCTGAAAAAGAAAGAAGTGTGTCTGTGTGTGAAGCAGTGAAGAGGGTACGATAGAGAAAATGGGTGGGGATGATTTTAGCCCATGAACGGCCACCCAATGGTTTTGTTTGTCGTTTTCACTGATATTTACGATTTTGCCACTCACCCATTTCAAACTCTCTTTTTTTCTTTTTAGTTTTGACCATGCTACCCTTTTTTCTTCTATTTCTTTATCCATTGTTTAAAGTAATTTTTTCTGTTTTTAATTAAAGAAAACAAATAAAGACTCTATTGTGTCTAGGACCTACTATTCATAAAAGGAAAAAATTGAGATACTAAGTTTTCGTTATAAAGCTATGCATAGTTCGACAAAAACAAATCAATTGAGCAATTTAATGGAGTTTGGTTTTATATTAAGTGATGTATTGGTTTGAGATTCTTTATTATGGTATATGATTTGAAATGGCAAACGTGTTATTCGATCTTAAGTTTCCATTCATTATCATTAGATTGATTAGATAAAAAAAATGTTATAGAAAATTTGTAAATAAGGGAAAAGTTCAATCTCATAAACAAAATATTAATTACATTGACAAAGTTGACTATTTGACATTTTTAATGACATTCAAAAAATTACTTTTTAATATAAAATAACTTGATTTTTATCGGTGGCAAGCAACAGTTCACACGTCTTGAAAAAACTTAGGGGAATTGACTTATTAAGGTAATCAATTTTTCGTTTTGTTTACATCTAGTTAACTTTTTTTTGTACACATCTAAATAACGAACTTTTTACAAACGTCTTTATATGACTATTATGACCGACTTTAGCATTTTACATCCGGCCATAATGATCGTATGTGAACACTTTCAACAAGTTCCCTACCTAGATGTATAAAAAAAAAAGTTACCCAAAATGTAAGAGTAAATTACATGAATGGTCCCTATGGTTTGGAGTAATTTGGGTGTTTGGTTCTAACTTTTTTTTTTAACTCGGATGGTCTCTACTGTTTATTTTTGTGGCGCGCTTGGTCTTGTCTTACCTAAAAAGACTATTGTGCCCTTATTAATTTATTTTTTAATTAATTTTCTTATTTATGTATTTATTTTTTATATATTTAAAATAGTTAATAGACCCCACATATCTGTATTCCATCACTCTAAACTTGAAACCATATTTTTTATATATTTAAAATAGTTAATAGACCCCACATATTTTTTAATTAATAGACCCCACATATCTGTATTCCCTCACTCTTCAACTTCTATTTCTTTTCCATCTTTAGTGGTCGACGTCTTCACCATCACTTCTTTTTTTGGTCTTTCAACTTCGGCGAACCAACACCACAACTCACTGTCTCTTCATCGAATTTTCCACAACTACAACCCAATGCATCACAATCCTTGTAAGAAAAGAAAAATGATACCAGAAAGAAAAATTAGAGAGCCAAGTCAATTGAAAATCATAACTAACCTGAAACTCCATTAACAACATTCTAAGCTTTAACTCATCAAACAGTGTGTTTTTTTATATTATTAGTCTCTATTTCTGATATTTTTTACTCTTTAGTAATTAAAAATTTTATATTGAATATCTTAAACAATAAAATTCTATAAAATGACAATGTGTTTTTTTCCATGTCAAATCTAAAGTTTTTATTTTTTACAAAAGTTGTGTTTTTTAAAAAAGATATTTACCAAAATGATGTGGTTTTAAAAAGATTTATCATTTGGGTTACATTTTATATCAAACAAAAATTAGAAGGTAAAATAAAAAAAGAAAAGAAGTTGACTTATCAGGATAATTAACTTTTCGGTTTGTTCACATTTAGAGAACTATTTTTTTGTACACATCCACGTAATGAACTTTTTGGATTGTTCACATATAACCATTATGACTGGATGTAACCTGCTACAGCTGTCATAATTGTCATATATGAGCACTTCCAAAAAGCTTGTTATCTAGATGTATATAAAAAAAATAGTTACCTAGATATGAACAAACCGAAAAGTTAATTACTTTAATAAGTCAATTTCCCAAAAACTTATGACAATGTTGTTAGGTATGGTGATAAGTCAATGACAAGTTATGATAGTTTTTCTTAAGATGTATTTTTCTTATTGCGTTTATTATCGGAGATAAAATTATTGAACTTTTGTTAACTTTTTATTACTGTTGATGTAATATTTTTATAATTTTGTCTATTTGACATAAATCTTTAAATTTATGAGCTTTTTTCTAAGCATCATATATATATATATATATATATATATATATATATATATATATATATATAGCTAGGTTATAAGGTGGATAGACAACTATTGTGCGGATGTATGGACAATGCTAATCTATGAGAATTACTAAAAGAATAAGTTGTTTACTAATGTGAATACGTTCAACCTCACACAACTATTGTCATTTCCATGCATTCTCACTAATTCTTATTCATTTTT
This sequence comes from Lactuca virosa, assembly GCF_052849685.1. NCBI lineage: Eukaryota > Viridiplantae > Streptophyta > Magnoliopsida > Asterales > Asteraceae > Lactuca > Lactuca virosa. The sequence continues at coordinate 155,383,087 of NC_136427.1, read as the reverse complement.
GTTCTCACGCATCGATTTTCACTCATTTTCATTCTTACAGAATACGAATCAATAAACATCCTCACAACATTCTGACATAATGAGAATATTAAAAAAATCTATAATAACCTTATAAACGATTTAATTGGTGAGAATGCGTGATAATGACAATAGTTATGTAAGATTGAATGTATTCACATTATCAAACAACATATTTTCTTTGTCATTTTCACAGAATAGCACTGTCCACACGTCCACACAATAGATGTCAATCCACATTTGAACCTAGCTCTCTCTCTCTCTCTCTCTCTCTCTCTATATATATATATATATATATATATATATATATATATATATATATATATATATATATAGTTTTATCATGGATGTTAAAACCGTAAGGAGTATTTGTTTAAAAAAAATCGAGGACGGCGCCGGGGTGACTAGTCCCATCCCAAAACCCTCATGGGGATGTTAATATTATATATATATATATATATATATATATATATATATATATATATATATATATATATATAACCATTATTAACAAGGAACTAAGAAACCAATCATGTGCGTCGGAAAATCATAATCATTCGACAAAGATAATGGATGTAGATTTGTATATTGGACGCGCATACATTGGGTTATACCAAAAAACTCTCATCTTTTTTTCGTTTAAATATTTTAGGCCAGTTTTTTATCGAAAAAAACCAAATATATCATTGTTTACGATTTTTCGTACTATTTCCATATACATCCATATTTAGGGGTGAGCAAATTGATATATTCACATTATGAATCTGAAGTTATATAATTCAGTTTTTAGAATTCACAATGTGAATCTAACTTACTATTATTCATATTGTGACTCTGACCTGAATATAATTCAGTTTTCAGTATATTCACATAGATTCACAATGTGAATTTAAACTGAAATTTAAAAAAAATTATATCAATATCAATCTACGTTTAAAGAGTACAAAAAATATGAATTTTGATATTTTTATTAATTTTTCTTTTCGATAAAAAATAGACCTTAACTTTTTCAAAAAACAAATATAATGAAATGAGTTTTTTTGGGAAAAAAAGTTTATTTTTTTATATATCAATATGGATCTCTATGGAAAAAAAGACGAAAAATCATGAAAAATGATATATTCGTTTTTTAGATAAAAAAACATGGTCTAAAAAAATTAAACTAAAAAAAAAAGATGTGAGTTTTTGTATAATCTGGTGCATTCACGTCCGTTATAAAAGTCTACAACTCTTCATTTTGTCGTTGATTGTTTTAAATTTCGACGCATTTGATCGGTTCTTTGATTAACAATGAATCTCTATTGAACTTTTTTGTGTGTGTATATATATATATATATATATATATATATATATATATATATATATATATATATATATATATTATTCAAATATAATAAATAATAGCATGATTTTGAGCTGCCAAAAATCATGTTTTTAAGTTGTTTTATAATGTTTTTGAGACTCCATATCATTTTTAACATGTAAAATTCTACTATAAATAACTATCTTTTTACCGCACAAAATTGTTTCTTTAGGCCAAAAAAAAAACAACTCTTTTCGCTCATAATCAATCGTGTGTGGGGAAACGGGGGCGGGCCTGGGGGTAATCTATGAATTTGGTGGTGAAGGCAGGGGTGGGAAGGCTGGAGATTTCGGGGGCAGGGACGGGAGCGGGAGCGGTTGAACGGGGAATTTCATGGGTGGGGAGTGGGGACGAGGGATGTAATCTGTCCCGTTTGGACCCGTTGACATCCTTAAACCTTGTTGTTATGTTATATTTGTCAATAAGGGTGACCATCGAAACAAGGTTCTTGCTTCGGAAATCAGAACTGACTCGAAACTGCCGGTTCTGGTTCCTGAAATTTTGGAACCGCCATAAGCGGTTTCGGTTCCGGTTCTCATTTTTTTGGAACCGCTACCCGCTAGGTACTAATAGAATCGATATATATATATATATATATATATATATATATATACACACACACACACACACACACACACATATATATATATATATATATATATATATATATATATATATATATATATATATATATATATATATATATATATATATATATATATGTGTGTGTGTGTGTGTGTACGTGTGTGTGTGCACGCATGTGTGTGTGTGTTCAATGAGAACATTTCTTATATTGATAACAATTGAGAACATTTTTTATACTTTTTCTCGGTATATATCTCTCTTATCTTTCTCTCTCTACATACCCCTCTCATCTTTCTCTCTTTACATATCTATCTCATATTTCTCTCTCTACATATCTCTCGAGGTAATCTGAACCACTGTCACCATCAACGGACCTCCACCGGAACCGCCCTAATTTTTTCGTAATCATCGAGTTGCTTCTTCACTCTCTCTGGATCTATTTAGTTTCCCGATATCATTTCCTGATCTCCAGTTCTACTTATTGCCATCTTCGTCCTTCAGCAACCACCTCCTCTACCTCTTCATTTATCGTCATCTCCCTGGCCTCCCTGTGTTTAAGAGAAGAGTAGAAGAAAGGAGAGAGCGAACCAGGAAAGGATCTTAGAAAATCATTGACTCTGCCACCAGGTCGTCGCTCGAAACCACCAGCAATAGTGGCTGGAGCAGCCTCACCTCCCACACCAACTCATAAACCATTTCTGAAACCTAAACCCTTACCTGAACCTTTTTTGCAAGCTCTTATCGGAAATCATGGAGTCATCGTCATTTCACCGGCCACCGTCACCTTTTCATTTAGTGGTTGAAATCAAACACAAGGCATGTAACGCCTTGTTCCGAATCATTTCTTAATGCGGGGTGGTGACCCGAAGACCGAGTATCGTCAGGCTTAGGGCGTTTGAGGAAAAGAGATTTAGACCCATTTGGGGGTGGGTAATGTAATTTGGATGATCCGAGAATTCGGTTTGAGCTTTGGAGCCAAGGGGTATTTCGGTAAAGTGTCAGTTCGAGCTTTTATGGAAATTTGATTTGTGAACATGACGTTTTAAGGCAAGTATGAGTTGATAGAAGTGTAGAGCTTCTCGTTACCTCTTCGTGGATATAAGGATCGTCGGAAACGGACTTATAACAAAGAAGTTATGGCCTTCGGAATATTCATGGTTTTAGGGTTTAAGCGAGTACGCGGGACGTACATATGTGTATGCATGACGTACTAGTGCTAAGGCCAGTACGCAGGGCGTACGATGGTGTACATTGGGCGTACTAAGCCATATGATCGCGCATATCTTATGGAGTACGCTGGGCGTACTCCAGTCAGACCCAAACCCTAATTTAGGGTCTTGAACCCTATTTAAGCTCCTTAATTCACCACCAAACCCTATTATCTTCAGACTCCATCCCTCTAAACCCTAGAATCGAAACCTTAGCCCCTATTTGAGTGGTTTTTGAGCTTTTGGTGGTATTTCACGGTTTTTGGTGTTCATAAAAGAAGAAGGAACTTCTTGGAGAAGTGTGGGATTGCTTGAAGCTTTTGGATCCAGGATTGTTGCATCTTGATCTACCCTTTTGAGGTATAAAGTTTCTATCTTGATGACTCTAGGTGTTAGATCTAATTTAAGGTGTATTTTGGGTTCATTTTGGTCCTTAGAGTCATTCTTGTGATTATGAGCTACTCCAAGAGCTTAAAATGATGGTTCTTGGCCTTTGGGAGGTCCCTTGTTCATAAAAATGTCATCTTGGTGAGTTATTTTGGACGATGGATGGTTATTATGGATATTATTAAGGATTTTGGTCCCATTATGCCATGCAAAGGAGTAAAGTTACCAACTTTACGTGTTAAGACATCTCATTAGGGTCATATCTGAGTTTGGAAGTCATTGGCATAACTATTAAAAGATTAATATGTATTTTTGGTCCCTGATGAGTACGTTTGTAACACCCCGACTCTCAGGTATAAACTTTTCAGCTTTATATTCATTTTGAAAGGTCTACTCGACGAGTTGGATGCCCTGACTCGTCGAGTAGGAATGAATTTTGGCTGCGTGTCTTAAGTGACCAACTCGACGAGTTGGAGGATACAACTCGACGAGTTGGAGCTGGAGGATGAAACCCTAATTTCCAGGGTTTTGCACCCTATTTAAAGGGTCATTAGCCTCCCTTACAACCCCTTGAGCTCAGAAACCCTAAATCGTGTTTACTCTCCATATTTGTGTGTTTTAAGCTTGGAAGGTGGATCTTGGTGAGAAGAGCTTGAAGTTCAAGAAGCTTGGAACAAGGAGAAGTTGTAGATCTGAAACCTACTCCATTTTAGCATCACACTAAAGGTAACAAGTCGTTACCTTGGCTCTCCATTAGCTAGATCTCTTCATTTATAGGTTTAGAACCCTTTTTAGTGAATTGTTGTGGTATTTCCGGATTTGGGGCAAGATCTGAGATTGCAACTTCAGATATGGACTCCTTTAGCCCCTTATTGTCATAAAGTCTCAGTCTTTGTCAAGCGATGGCCTTCTCTTTACCTTAAGCTTCTTCTTTAGCCTAGTTTTGGCTCTTAAGACCTTGCATGCACGTAAAGTTTGCAACTTTACGTGATAACTAGGCCATAGGAGGCTAGATCTATCAATTGGAGCTTTGGAGTGCCTCAAAATCATCTGGATAAGAAATTGACTATATGAACTCGACGAGTTGGATAAGACGACTCGACGAGTTGGGGAGGGTTATCCCATTGTTTTGTTTCTGCATGGACTCGGCGAGTCAGTAAGAGGACTCGACGAGTCAGTTAGGGTTTTCCCCGATTTCTGGACACGCATGGACTCGACGAGTTGGTCAGAAACTCGGCGAGTTAGCGAGGGTTTTGTGACTTTCTAAGTTCTCAAGGAACTCGACAAGTTGCTAGTTACACTCGACGAGTTGGGTCAACATGGACTGTTGACTTTGACCGTTGACTTTGACTTGGACCAAGGGTTGACCAGTTTGACCTCTGGGGGGTATTTTGGGAATTTGGGAATTTATGGAAGTAAGTCATCGGTGGATGTAGGTGTTGGATTTGGAGCTGCATTTGGTGGAGTTGACTTTATCGATTCGAGCTACTCGTGAGGTGAGTTCTCCTCACTATATCAACAGGGTCTACGGCACCAAGGCCAGACCTTTATGATTTGCATCATGGTTTTAGGATGGTTGCTATGTTATTAATCTGTTAGATTGCATCCTGGTTTTAGGATGGTTGCTATGCTAGTAATCTGTTAGATTGATATCCTGGTTATAGGATGGTTGCCACGTTAGAGATCGGTTAGATCGGTATCCTGGTTATAAGATGATTGCTATGTTATTGATCGGTTAGATCGGTATCCTGGTTATAGGATGGTTGCCATGTTAGTGATCTGTTAGATCTGTATGACTATCTGTTATTGCATGCTAGTGTATGATATTTATGTGCACATGTTTTTTGGTTTTGGGATTAGGTTGAGGCAGGTCCTGCTTTGTGCTGTAGGGCAAGACACCCAGGGCGGACCGGATAGACTGCAGACGCGTTTAGGGCATACTAGTCAGACCGAAGGCCCGAAGAGCAGTCTGGATAGCTTGAAGGCACTGAGAGGCGGTCCAGACGTGCCGATGGGTCGGAGAGCGGTCCAGATAGACTGATGGCCTGCGAGGTGGTTCAGTCAGGCTGATGGCTCATTATGTATGATGTGTTTGTTATATGATATGGTTATATCTATATGACGTTGGTATTTTGGGGGAACTCACTATGATTCAGGCTTACAATTGTTGATTTTGTTTCAGGTACCTCTAACGATCGTGGGAAGGCGAAGGCGTGATCGTACACCTCCTATGATTTTTATGATTTGGTTCTGGGATACTCTGACACTGGATATTTTGAAAACACGTTTTGTAACAATCAATTGGTTTTGGAAAATGTTTTTAAAGTTTAAATTTGGCGTGATTTTTTTATGGTTGTTACAAGTTGGTATCAGAGCCTTGGTTTGAGTGAATTGGAGGAAACACTCGCGTGTCTCCAGTCTCAAACTGAGGACAAGGTTTTAAAACGATTTTCTTAAAATGTTTGCAAAATAATAAAGGAGGATGCAAGTGTACGATCAGTCGGAGCTCGCAAATAGACCCCAAAATACCTTACGGATTATTTGATTTATGTGATATGTTAGAACAACATGCTAGTACTAGGCTAGGGATCTTCAAGAATTGCATGATAGAATTGCTTGATTATATGATGCCTGGTAGCCTAGGGTTTTCCTTATATGAAATTGACATCATTATTGTAGTTGCTTAGTGTATGTGTAACATCCCAAAAATACCAGCTAAAATTTCATTTTTAAATTAGGTTAATACATAAAAACATCGTTACAAAACATTCATAATATTAATTCATGTATGAAAATCGGTAACATCATAGTAAAATATTCAGAGTACATCCCAGAAAATCCATAGTGCGGAAACAAGAGTGTGTGTGATATGCCGCTACCGCGCCGGCTCCTTTCCCCTAGCTGAAGAGGTACCTGAAAACAAAACTATAAAACGTAAGCACGAAGCTTAGTGAGTTCCCCCAACGAACCTCATACCATAAAATCACATAACATACATGTCTGTCGGGCATTTCTGGGTGCCCGACCTTCCCCTTCGGTCCTGTCGACCGGATACTGCCTAGCATATCTGGGTGCTGGCCTACCCCTTCGGTCCTGTCGACCGGATCGGGGACTGTTTCACCCCCTACTACTACTACCACATAATAACATATCACATAACCCATACATCATAATCTGCTAGCACATAAAGCATATCAGGTAGTAACAAACCTAGGTGATTATCACACAGACAATCATCTATCATACGACTCCTACTAGTGGGCCGACATTGTGGCCTTAGACCCACTTTTACTGGAAGGTAACTCACATCGAGGGTAGCTGCTGAAAACCCGCTCAACCTACGCCTGGCTGCCGCACCGGTAACCCTCCGGCTATAAATCTGTAATCATGGATTAGGTACTCAAAAATACCCCTTAGGTCAAATGACTGGTCAAAGTCAACTTCTTGGTCAAAGTCAACTCTCTGATTGACTGGACTCGCCGAGTCCATATAGCGACTCGCCGAGTCCTTCTACGTCTAGCCCGACTCTGACTCATCGGGTCCCTGTTCCCACTTACTGAGTCAGCCTGACTCGCTAAACGGGGACAACTAACAAACCCGCGACTGGACTCGCCGAGTCCAAGGGGGGACTCGCCGAGTCCGACGAACAGATCTCACAATTCGCTCCAATCTTCCATCAGAACATCAACCTTGGAGATTTGGAGATTCTAGGACTATAGCTACCCGTTAAATTGCTAATTCCACGTGCGACTACGAAGGGTTTGACCTCCTACACTTAAACCCTTCTTATCCTAGTGACAGTTCATATGACTCGCCGAGTTTGAAGAACACTCGCCGAGTTCAAGGCTATATTCAAGGGACTCGCCGAGTTTGAAGAACGACTCGCCGAGTACCAGGCAATCTTCATAGGACTCGCCGAGTTGTTCATCCAACTCGTCGAGTCTAAGGCCATCTTCATGGAACCCGCCGAGTGCACTTTGGCACTCGCCGAGTTCCCTTCGACTCTTCACCCAATCTGGCCAAATCTGAGACATGCAACTGATCCAACTCATGGGTCTCAGTTCCTAGGGTCTGGTTATCACATATACACACGAAATCTGGGGGTTTTAAGGCTTGAAGATCAACCATTGGGGACAAAAAGGAACCTAAGAGCTAATGAGCAAAGTGAGGGTTTTATTACCTGATTTGATGCCTTCCCCAGAGTAGATTTCGGATCTACCTTCACTTCTGAAACACTCCAACTTCCTCCTTCTTCTTCTAAGCTCCAAAACCTTCTTTGGAAGATCAAAATCACGCAAGAACACTAAAGGAGCTAGGGTTGTTCTCTACTGCTCTCTGGGAGGAAAATGGGACGAAATGGGTGTTTTAGAATGGGTAAAATAGGGTGCAATGTCTGAAAATAGAGTTTCATCCAGACAGGTGGACTCGCCGAGTCCATATGTCGACTCGCCGAGTTCCCAGCTTAAATCCCGTGTCCACCTCGCTGCTACTCGACGAGTCGGGACGCAGACTCGCCGAGTTCATGGCAAAAATTTAAGAAAATACTTAAATAAAATCGTACCAGGAATCCGGTGTTACAAATCTCCCCCACTTATTTTAGACTTCGTCCTCGAAGTCTGCCGCTCCCTCCCGGAACAGCTCCGGATAATGCTCCACCATCTCATCCGCGGGCTCCCAAGTCCATTCCGAGCCCTTCCGGTGCTGCCATTGCACCTTCACCAGCTCCACCCTCTTGTTCCTCAGTTCCTTCGACTTCCGGTCTAGGATAGCCACAGGCCGCTCGATATAATTCAGGCTGTCATCAACCTGGATGTCCTCCAAAGGTACCACCACTGAGTCGTCCACCAGGCACTTCCGCAGCTGGGAGACGTGGAAAGTGTTGTGGATCTGACTGAGTTCGGCTGGCAGATCCAACCGGTATGCCACCTTGCCCACTCGGGCTGCAACCCTAAACGGTCCAATATACCTGGGACCCAACTTGCCCCGCTTCCTGAATCGGATGACGCCCTTCCAAGGCGACACTTTCAGGAGAACCATATCCCCAACCTGGAACTCCAAGTCTGATCGGCGCCTATCGGCATAACTCTTCTGCCGACTCTGAGCAGTCTGAAGCCTGCTCCGGACCTGCTGAATCTTCTCTATCGTCTTGAGCACTACTTCGGTGCTCCCCATGACTCTCTGTCCAACCTCGCCCCAACATATCGGGGTCCTGCACTTCCTCCCGTACAACATCTCGAAGGGAGGACAGTCAATACTCGCGTGATAGCTGTTATTGTATGAAAACTCGGCTAAAGGAAGATAGGTATCCCAGCTACCACCGAAGTCTAAAACACACGCCCGCAGCATGTCCTCCAGAGTCTGGATGGTCCGCTCGCTCTGGCCATCCGTCTACGGGTGGAAGGATGTACTAAAATGCAGACGAGTACCCAGCTCGTCATGAAACTTCTTCCAGAACCTGGAAGTGAACCGCACATCCCTATCCGAAATCACTGAAACTAGCACCCCATGCCGTGCCACTACCTCTCTGATGTAGATATCGGCCAATTTCTCGGCCGAGATGCTCTCCTGAATCGGGATAAAGTGGGCGCTCTTGGTCAACCGATCGACGATGACCCATATCGAATCCACTCCCCGCGCGGTCCTGGGAAGCTTGGTGATGAAATCCATCGTGATGTCTTCCCATTTCCACAGCGGGATATCCAACGGCTGCATCTTGCCGTGCGGTCTCTGGTGTTCGGCCTTGACCTTCCTGCAGGTCAGGCACCGCTCAACGTACCATGCTACATCCCGCTTCATGCAGGGCCACCAATAGTCCAGACGAAGATCCCTATACATCTTCGTTGCCCCTGGATGAATGGAGAATCGGGATTTGTGCGCCTCCTCTATCAGAACCTGGCGCACGCCTCCGAGGTATGGAACCCACACCCTGCGGTGTAATGTCAATAATCCCCTACTGTCATGGTCGAAGGAGGAAACCTGTCCCACAATCCGCTCACTCTTCCGATGTTCCTCCTTCATAGCCTCCTGCTGAGCCTCCCGGATCCGCTCGAGAAGCGGAGTCACCACCGTCATCCTCAAACAGATATCCCTGATCGGTGCTGCCTTGCGGCTAAGCGCATTGGCCACGACATTGGCCTTCCCTGGGTGGTAGAGGATCTCACAATCGTAATCCTTTGCCACATCAAGCCACCGACGCTGCCTCATATTCAGATTTGGCTGGTCCATGAGGTACCTCAAACTCTTATGGTCCGTGTAAATCGTACAGCGAACCCCATAGAGGTAATGGCGGCAAATCTTGAGGGCGAACACAACGGCCCCCAACTCCAAATCATGCGTCGGGTAGTTCTCCTCGTGAGGCTTCAGCTGCCTCGATGCGTAGGCGATGACATGCCCTCTCTGCATCAATACTGCGCCCAAACCTGAGGTGGACGCATCGCAGTATACAACAAAATCCTCCATGCCCTCTGGCAAGGCTAAGATTGGCGCCTCGCACAATCTCTGTCTCAGTGTCTCGAATACTGCCTGCTGCTCAGGCCCCCAACGAAAGACCACGACCTTCCTCGTTAACCTGGTCAGGGGTAATGCTATCTTGGAGAAATCCTGGATGAATCTCCGATAGTAGCCAGCCAATCCCAGGAAACTCCGAATCTCAGATGGAGATTTTGGAACCTCCCATCTCATCACGGCCTCCACCTTGGCCGGATCCACCGAAATCCCGTTCTGGTTGACAAGGTGCCCAAGAAACTGCACCTCGCGCAACCAGAACTCACACTTGGAGAACTTGGCATACAAGTTGTCCCTCCTCAAGGTCTCTAGAACCTCTCGCAAATGCTCCTCATGCTGCTCTCGCGTCTTGGAGTAAACCAAGATATCATCAATAAATACTATCACCGACCGGTCTAACATCGGTCTACACACGCGGTTCATGAGGTCCATGAACGCGGCAGGAGCATTGGTGAGCCCGAAAGGCATCACCACGAACTCATAGTGGCCATAACGTGTCCGAAATGCCGTCTTCTGCACATCCTCCTCTCTGACCCTCACCTGGTGATACCCTGAACGCAAATCTATCTTGGAGAACCAAGATGCTCCCTGAAGCTGGTCAAAGAGGTCGTCAATCCTCGGGAGTGGGTAGCGGTTCTTCACCGTTACCTTATTCAGCTCCCTATAATCGATACACATCCGATGCGACCCGTCCTTCTTCTTCACAAACAGAATCAGGGCTCCCCAGGGTGAACTGCTCGGTCGAATGAAACCTCTGTCTAACAGCTCCTGAAGCTGTGTAGACAACTCCAGCATCTCAGGAGGAGCCAACCGATACGGTGCCTTGGCTATCGGAGCCGCACCAGGGACTAGGTCGATCCTGAACTCCACCTGTCGCTCCGGAGGTATCCCAGGCAGCTCCTCGGGGAATACATCCGCGAACTCTCGTACTACGGGCACATCGCCCACCGTCGCCTTACCCGCCTCCCGGGTGTCCATGACATATGTGACATATCCTGCGCAACCCTGCTGAAGGTAACGCCTTGCCCTCGCTGCCGAACAGAAGGCTGGCCCTCGCTGTGATCTCTCACCCTGAATTACTAACTCTCCCCCACTTGGGGCTCTGACTCGTACTAACTGCTGCGCGCAATCTATCACTGCCCTATTGGGACTCAGCCAATCCATACCAATAATGACCTTGTTTCCCCGCAATGGAATGGGAACTAGGTCAACCAAATACCGCTCTTCGAACAACCTCAATACACAATCTCGGAAGACCTCTGATGCTCGCACCGACCGGTCGTCCGCAATCTCGACCTCTAAAGGGCAATCCAACATGCCCGAGGACTCAGGAAACTTCTTGCTAAGTGCAAGAGAAACAAAGGATCGGGTAGCCCCCGAATCAAACAACACCTGGACTGGAATACCGTTCACATGGAACGATCCCGTCACCACATCGGGTGCAGCGCGTGCCTCCTCGGCTGTCAGCTGAAATGCCCGGCTCCTCACCACCGGAGCCTCTGCCTTGCCCTGCCGGCCATCCGTAATCCGCAGGGTCGCTGGAGCTGGCGCCTGTACTGGCGCTGCTGCTGTCAACTGAGGGCAATTGGCCCTCTTGTGGCCCCTCTGGTTGCAGTGGAAACACAGCAACTCGGACGTCTGAAATACCGGAGTAGGAGCAGTACAATCCCTGCTAAAGTGCCCCGTCTTGCCGCACTTGTAGCAGCCTGACGATCCTAACCTGCATGGTCCCTCATGCGACTTGCCGCATTTCCTACAGCGGCTACGACTCGGTGGGCCTCTTGGGCCCGGATCTGATCCCTTGGGCTTCTTCCCCGAAGCCCCAGTCATCTGTCCCTCCTCAGCCTTTCTCTTCAGAATGTGACCCAGATCAATCTCCCTCTCCTTTGCCCTGGCAATCATGGACTCCAGGGTAGGGCAAGCTGAAAAACTGACATGCTCCCGGATGTCGGCTCGGAGCATGTCGTGGTAGCGGGTCCTCCTCATGTCCTCATCACCCGCGTACTGAGGTACCAGTAACGCCCTCTCCCGGAACTTGGTGGTGATCTCCGCCACTGTCTCTGTCGTCTGCCTCATATCCAAGAACTCCCGTGCCAACTGCTGGAGCTCCACCGCAGGCGCGAACTCCGTCCTGAATCGTGTCACAAAGTCCGGCCATGTCATAGCCTCAATGGCCGCGGCTCCTAAAGAGTCACAAACCGACTCCCACCAATCTCTAGCTCTGTCATGTAGACACACTGCTGCAAATCGTACCTTCGACCCCTCGGGGCAGAAGCTGATCAGCTGTGCAGACTCAAGGTCTGCAATCCATCGTCTGGCAGCAATGGGGTCCTTCGCCCCATGGAAATCTGGTGCACCACTGCCCCTGAAGTCCTTAAAGGACAGTGTGCGTGGTCCTGACTGGCTAGCCGCCATATCACTCCTGAACGCCCTGAGACGATCCTCCATCAACTCTACAATACCCTCCTTGATCGACCCGAAGATGATGGGAGTCGACTCAAGGATGCCCCTGGTAATCTCTGACGCGATGAACTCGCGTAGACCCTCATCAACTGGTTCGGACCCTGAACCCGAACCCGATCCTGATCCTGAGCCTCCCGCTCCCTGTCGTGTGGTCACCATACTGCAAAACATAGCTTAACCACCATCAAACTATATTCCACTAACGAGGCTCACATACATATCACAAGTCCCCGGTCTCGTCTTGGCCCTTTTTGAATCGAGTACGGACCCTCCGCTTTCAGTAGTACGGGCCCATACTACCTTCCACGTCTATCCGTACTTTCCTCAAGAATTGCCTCAACTCAACCAAGTCCTTTCTACTAATACTGCGGTTCTCGTGCTACTCTCGCCCTAGGCTTGCCCTAAGTAATCGCCATCCCACTCTCTGCCATCAGCTGCACAAGAAGTCCCTGCTTTCTTTCCCTAACTAGCTCGCGAATACTATTACATATTACTCAGACTAGATAATTCTTCGAATGAGAGGTCCTACCCTACAACGGTTGGACTCTGACAAGAGCTGCGAAGTAGGGCTAGACCCAACCTTATGAAATTATTTAGTCCTTGCAATATGTAACGTAACATATTCGTTTACTAGTTAGTGAGAGACAACTAGAACTCCTAAAAGCACATAGCAAGCAGCATTCGTGCATTGAGTACACATGATCAAGTATATACTATTCTGGCTATCATACTGACTGATCTGTACTAGCATGCAATTCTCATAAAGCTGGAACACATAAAGCAGGCACATAAGGCATCATTCCTAGATCCTTAGTCCTATTCTAGCATGCTGTTCTACTGAAACTGGAACTGATGATCATAACAATAACTTGTATGGGTACTTTGGGGAAAACTTACTTGAGCTCGGCCGGTCGCGCACATCACACACCTTGTTCTTTCTTTCTCGAAACTCTTTTACTTAGTCTTTAGAAAAATCATTTCTTTATAAAAATCTTTTAATCCCCTCGATTTGAGTCCAGACACCCCCGAAGGTGTGTCCGAATCCCTCAAACCAAGGCTCTGATACCAACTTGTAACATCCCAAAAATACCAGCTAAAATTTCATTTTTAAATTAGGTTAATACATAAAAACATCGTTACAAAACATTCATAATATTAATTCATGTCTGAAAACCAGTAACATCATAGTAAAATATTCAGAGTACATCCCAGAAAATCCATAGTGCGGAAACAAGAGTGTGTGTGATATGCCGCTACCGCGCCGGCTCCTTTCCCCTAGCTGAAGAGGTACCTGAAAACAAAACTATAAAACGTAAGCACGAAGCTTAGTGAGTTCCCCAACGAACCTCATACCATACAATCACATAGCATACATGTCTGCCGGGCATTTCTGGGTGCCCGACCTTCCCCTTCGGTCCTGTCGACCGGATACTGCCTAGCATATCTGGGTGCTGGCCTACCCCTTCGGTCCTGTCGACCGGATCGGGGACTGTTTCACCCCTACTACTACTACCACATAATAACATATCACCTAACCCATACATCATAATCTGCTAGCACATAAAGCATATCAGGTAGTAACAAACCTAGGTGATTATCACAGAGACAGTCATCTATCATACGACTCCTACTAGTGGGCCGGCATTGTGGCCTTAGACCCACTTTTACTGGAAGGTAACTCACCTCGAGGGTAGCTGCTGAAAACCCGCTCAACCTACGCCTGGCTGCCGCACCGGTAACCCTCCGGCTATACATCTGTAATCATGGATTAGGTACTCAAAAATACCCCTTAGGTCAAATAACTGGTCAAAGTCAACTTCTTGGTCAAAGTCAACTCTCTGATTGACTGGACTCGCCGAGTCCATATAGCGACTCGCCGAGTCCTTCAACGTCTAGCCCGACTCTGACTCATCGGGTCCCTGTTCCCACTCACTGAGTCAGCCTGACTCGCTAAACGGGGACAACTAACAAACCCGCGACTGGACTCGCCGAGTCCAAGGGGGGACTCGCCGAGTCCGACGAACAGATCTCACAATTCGCTCCAATCTTCCATCAGAACATCAACCTTGGAGATTTGGAGATTCTAGGACTATAGCTACCCGTTAAATTGCTAATTCCACGTGCGACTACGAAGGGTTGGACCTCCTACACTTAAACCCTTCTTATCCTAGTGACAGTTCATATGACTCGCCGAGTTTGAAGAACACTCGCCGAGTTCAAGGCTATATTCAAGGGACTCGCCGAGTTTGAAGAACGACTCGCCGAGTACCAGGCAATCTTCATAGGACTCGCCGAGTTGTTCATCCAACTCGTCGAGTCTAAGGCCATCTTCATGGAACTCGCCAAGTGCACTTTGGCACTCGCCGAGTTCCCTTCGACTCTTCACCCAATCTGGCCAAATCTGAGACATGCAACTGATCCAACTCATGGGTCTCAGTTCCTAGGGTCTGGTTATCACATATACACACGAAATCTGGGGGTTTTAAGGCTTGAAGATCAACCATTGGGGACAAAAAGGAACCTAAGAGCTAATGAGCAAAGTGAGGGTTTTATTACCTGATTTGATGCCTTCCCCAGAGTAGATTTCGGATCTACCTTCACTTCTGAAACACTCTAACTTCCTCCTTCTTCTTCTAAGCTCCAAAACCTTCTTTGGAAGATCAAAATCACTCAAGAACTCTAAAGGAGCTAGGGTTGTTCTCTACTGCTCTCTGGGAGGAAAATGGGACGAAATGGGTGTTTTAGAATGGGTAAAATAGGGTGCAATGTCTGAAAATAGAGTTTCATCCAGACAGGTGGACTCGCCGAGTCCATATGTCGACTCGCCGAGTTCCCAACTTAAATCCCGTGTCCACCTCGCTGCTACTCGGCGAGTCGGGACGCAGACTCGCCGAGTTCATGGCAAAAATTTAAGAAAATACTTAAATAAAATCGTACCAGGAATCCGGTGTTACAGTATGCATTACGGTTGTACATAATTAAGATCTTATTGCCTTAGAATGTTTGGTTTGGCCGTATTTCCTATTGTTGTTTGATGAAGGGCTTAGGCTAGGATCAGGTATTCGAAAGTCTATAGGGTCCATCGTTATGAATGGCTAGCATACACGAGTGCTGCAGGGTTGGTGGAAGTTTCATGGATGGGTTGTTTGGGATGAGTCCGCCGGTTATGAGACATTTAGCCTTCCTCTAGGAGTGAGGATTGAGTGCATGCCATGCTTATGTATAGTTTTAGGGCGTTGTGATGATACTTGAGACAAATATGGGTAGGTGTGGAAGGTAGTATGGGCCCGTACTACTGAAAGCACAGGACCCATACGCGTAGCAAGGAAGTCACAAACCCTAGGGTTTTGTTGGGAGTTGGTTCCCGGATTGTTATGTGGAATACCTGATATGTTTTGGTATATTTTCTGCATGGTGGTTACTCGACGATTTATGACTGGATCCGGGTCAGGATCAGGAGATGGCGGACAGGAGGCATCGACAGTGCTCGAGACTATCGGCCAGATGAGGCCAGACGAGATGGACGACAAGATCCGGGAGATCCTGCACGATGAGGTTGCTGCTATGTTCCGGGCTCAGTTGTCGGAGATGTTTGGGTCTATCAAGACCGCTATGGTGGAGTATTTCGATGATCGCTATGCAGCCCTCACTGAGGTGGCTGCCGCAGCAGCCACAACAGCTGTATTGGCGGCAGGGTTGGGAGCCGGTCGGGCTTTTCAGTAACGGGACTTCGGCAACACGAAGCCCCCTACTTTGGATGAGACTTAGGACCCCATCAAATCCATGAGGTGGTTGTCTGACGTGGAGGGGTGCTTCTTCACGTGTTCATGTCCTACGGACCAGAAGGTCAGGTGTGCCCTGAACCTGCTGAGGACTGGGGCAAAGGACTGGTTGAGGTTGGTGACTGGGTCGTATTCTGATGATCAGAGAGCTGCTGTTACTTGGGAGTAGTTCAGGGATATGTTCCGCGCTCGCTACATTCCACGAGTCGAGAGGGAATGGTTGGCTCAGGAGCTTCTGGATTTGAGACAGGATGGTGAGACGGTGACAGAGATCACCCGCATGTTCACAGAGAGGGCGATATTCTGCCCGGAGTTTGCTTCTGAGCAAGCTTAGATGACTCGTTATCTGAGCATGCTCAAGACTGATATTCGACAGTTTGTGGCGACCCAACGTTGTGATACGCTTCTGGATCTACAGGTGGCCGCTAGGCGGCGTGAGTTGGAGATTGAGCTGCAGTTGTGGGAGCAGCGGCAGGCCCCAACACAGTCACAGCCAGCGCTGAAGCGGTCTAAGACCGCTGATTCCAGGTCAGGGGGACAGCAGGGCCGCACTTGTGGCAAGTACGGGAAGGGTCACTCGGGGGTTTGTAGATCTGGTAGCGGGTGCCAAAAATGCGGCAAGGAGGGGCATTTTGCGAGGGATTGTCGTCAGACAACCCTGGTTCAGGATATGAGGATCTACTACCACTGTCATCAGGTTGGTTACGTGAAGACCAACTGTCCACCGCTCGTAGCCAGGCCGGCACAGGCTCCAACGCTGGCTACACGGAGGATTACTGACGGGAGTCAGGGACGAGCAGCGCCCCCGAGGGCCCATGGACACGCCTTCTAGCTTACAGTAGAGGAGGCCAGAGCAGCACCAGATGTGGTTGCTGGTATGTTTCTATCCCTTACCTTACTGATTATATCTGTTTTATTCTTATATGTTTGTACCTGTGATTAGGTATGTTTTTAGTGAACTCCTTACCTGCTTTGGTATTATTTGACTCGGGGGTGAGTCGGTCATTTGTTTCTCAGTCTTTCAGTAGGGAGTTCGGGTTGCTAGTGGGAGAGCTAGAGTGTCCGTTGCGAGTCTCTTTCGCCAACGAACATGGGATTTCCACTTCTTCGGTCTATCGGGGTTGCGTATTGGAGATCTTTGGAGTATCTTTCCCGATAGACCTGATTCCGACTCCCATGGGGGAGGTATGTGTGATCGTGGGTATTGTAGTACCCGATTCCTGGTATGAATTTTCATTCAATTTTATATCACATTTTGGCCTGGGACTCGGCGAGTTGATGGCCCAACTCGTCGAGTAGAAGTGACTTGGACTTGGGAGTTTAATGACCTACTTGGCGAGTCGGCGGCCAGACTCGACGAGTAGGCCTTGTCTGGACAAAACCCTAATCTAAGGGTGTCGCACCCTATTTAAACCTCCTTATACAGCCTCCATCGTCCCTTTATGCTCCTAGAACACTCCATTCAGAAACCCTAATCGTTTTGTGAGGACTAAGGCATTCTTGGTGGATTTTGGTGGTTTGTGATCATAAGAAGGAAGGAAAAGGCTTGAGGAACCAAGAGGAGACCAGAGGAGTTCGAGTTTGTGCATCATCTTCAGTTCTTTGGAGGTATAAAGTCGATACCTTGCTCATTCATGAATTAGATCCCTTTTGGGGTGATTTAGGGCTTTTAGGAGCCATTCTTGGTGACCAACCATGAGTGCAAGCATGGTTGGGGGCTAAGACTTTAGATCCAAGGTCCTTAAGGGACTACAAGGCAGAAAGAGACTGGCTTTGTGGACATAGAGAGCCCCATGCATCTTAAGAGTCTCTTTTAAGGCCATTTGAGCTTATTCTCCCATGCATGCACGTAAAGTTTGTAACTTTACGTGCTAGATCGATCTTAGGAGCCTAGATCTATCTTTTGAACAAGTGTTGTACACAAGAAATCGAGAAATAAGACTTGAACAATCTCGACTTGACGAGTTGTTCTTGGGACTCGGCGAGTTCGAGGCTTGAGTCCCCAATTTGTTGAGGTTCAAAGGAACCCAGTTGTGTGAGGGGTTTTAGAGGAGTCCGGGGGAGTAACCCAACGTATTAGACTTAGCCATAGACCTGGGAATCATAGGACTCGGGTAGTGCATGAGCCGACTCGGCGAGTCCAAAGCAATCTCCCAACTCTTGAAGATGAACTCGACGAGTTGTTCATACAACTTGGCGAGCCACGGACTGGACTTGTTCGCAGGATGAGGATAAACTCGACGAGTTGTTCATACAACTCGGTAAGTCGGATGAAGGTTCATTCGATGTTGTTTTAGAGGGAGAACTCGTCGAGTCGTTGCTAAACTCGACGAGTAGAGCCGGGAAGGAGGATAGATGAAAGGATAGGGACTCGACGAGTTGGCGGCCCAACTCGGCGAGTCAGGTCAACTGGAAGTTGACTTTGACTTTAACTTTGACTTGGCCAGGGGTAAAATAGTCATTTTACCCTAAGAGTAGTTATCAGCTTCTGACTGAGTGTTTTATGGGAAATATAGTCGGAGTATCACCGGAGCAGCAACAGACAAAGATCTCTCACCCAGTTTATCAGCAGTCACTTGTGCGAGGTGAGTTACCTTCCAGTAGCGGTGGGTCTACGGCCACAATGCCGGCCCACCAGTAGGATTCGTATGTTAGATGATTGTCTTTGTGATATTCATCTAGGTTTGCTACTACCTGATATGTTATGTGCTAGTATGATATGATGTTATTGTTGGGTTTTGAGCATTCTAACACTTCCTAAGTGTACATGCAACCCTAATAAACCTTGGATCTATGTTTGTCTAAGGTACATGCAAAATATTATTTTCCAAGGTTTATAACCTATCTAGCATGGCATGGGGTACTTTTAAACATAAAAGGACTAGATGAATTACATACCTTTTGTTGATTGTTGATTCCTTGGAGTTTGAGAGCCAAGCACCAATAATGTGAATGCCTCAAATGGAAATCACAAATCACCACAAACTTGGAAAATGTATGAGAGAGTATACTAACACTTAGAAATCGGCCACCACTATTACACACACACTATGGTGTTTTTCATGCAACATAAGCTTGTTTATATAGTGTGCATTGTTAGGGTGAAACCCTAATAACCCATGTCTTTTCCTCTTCCAAGGATCCATGGGTTAAAAGCTCCATGGATCATCCATGGACTTCCATATAAGCTTAGCCCATTAACAAATGAGCATTAGCCCACACCATATAAATACAATAGCCCATGATTTAATTAGTTTTCCTTTTAATCACTAAATCAATTCATAATTAATTCAAGATTAAAACTAATTAAATAACATGACTTTATATTAATATATTATAACTTATAATATATTAATAAATCGTAAGTATACAATTCTCATAAAATTATCCATAAACAGTTTGGGTGAAGTGCAACCCAAATGGACCATGCCGGGTCGGGTCAAGTATATACCAAATAAGTTATGGACTTAGACACCTTATCCAACAGTCTCCCACTTGGATAAGTCTAATAACTGTATTTGCGTATGTTACTTCAGGAACCAACCAGCAATCGTAGCTCTCGAAAACTCTGTTGAACTATGAAGCGCCATTTTAGATAAGTGATCATATAATCCCCTGTTCTCATGATATCAGCCGGACAAATACATGGAACAACGTCGTACTTATTGTCCAGCAGTTTGTTTCCCGATTTCCGATTTGTTTGACAAAGAACTAAATTGAACACATCAATTAGGTTCTGACCGGGCCCGGTACATGGGTCAAAACAAAATCATCGAGGGGCCCAGATATCGCTTCTATTTCTAGAAGGAACAGATAAACTTCGACTCATATGTTTGTTCTACTACTTGTTGAATTGTACACAAAGGCACATTTTATAACATCAAGTTACTGATGCGTTTTCGTGCAGTCAATGCACAACCAACTCATAGGCAACAACTCATATCTCTAGGTTTGAAGACTTATATGATATTACCGTCTCACGATCACTCGAGATAAATTCCATGAAGTGATACAAGTGAGCGTGGGTTAATTCTAATACTCATAACTTATGAGCACTCATAAATGTTGTAGCAACCATTGCTATGACTAAACACATTTAGCCATCTACAAACTCGATTCATGACAGTCTTAATTCATACCTACTTCCAACATATGAACGACTGTGGAGTGTTTAAATAACTTAGTCATTCAGAAAGAATAACCTAGCTATTCTGGAAGTCAAAACATGCAAAGTGAAACACAATAATAATCGAATCCAATATGGTCTCAGAACCCTTTTGAATATAAATAAAACCACCTTTTATTTATCACCATATTGATTACACATTATTCATTGTATAATGTTTCAAATAATCAACTTAATACTTGAATAAAAACAACAGTTGTCCCATGCTCCTAGCATGTACACTTTGTTTTTCTAAACAATAGTTATGCCATACTCCAAGTATGCACACTATGTTTGTGTATGATCTTTACTTTGTGAAATAGATCATTTGAACATGATTCCAATGATGCTCATTTCACAATCCCAAATCCTTATTGTAAATGTAAAAATTCCTAATTCCTACCATTTACCAAAAAAACTGTTAGATTTTAAAATTTTATGCAATGTTCCACTTGTAATGATTATGCACAAAGTCACAAAACTTGTCAACAGTCATTACAGAGTATTCCAAAGGAGATCAACTCTATGGAAACGAAGTCTCATATTCAAAGTACATTGCTTTGAACATCCTTCTTGCACTAAGGTTTTCTAATCTTACACAGATTGAATAACTTCCACCTATGGAGAAATTTCCATAGTCCCATTTTGACTATCACTTCCGAACAAGAGTTACCTCTTTTCAGAATATGTCAATATGGTCCTTTCCAACAATTTATATCCTACTTCCAACTGTCCCCGAGCAACCAATCTTTGGAGAACCTTAGATTGTCCTCGACAATTGCTTAATCACTTTAGTCATATCCAATTCTAGACTTTTCCCTTCTTAATGCCCTAAGCATTTGGAAAATTTAGAAAGGATAAATATTATAGCACATGATATCGATCCTATATCCGAAGCATATGGGACACGATTCATGATGTCTCACATAAAGACATGATACTAGACCAGTCTTTTGCTACAATAAGGATGAATATTATAGCACATGAAATCGATCCAATATCCGAAGTATATGGAACACGATTCATGATGTCTCACATAAAGACATGATACTAGACCAGTCTTTTGCTACAATATTTTTTATTTGCCATGTTTTCAAAATTTAACTATGAAGAGGGATGCCGTAATCATAATCGAATTTTGATAACGCAATATATATAGAATTTCTTTAAGTTGAACCATTCCAACATAAAATACATATATATCCTTGACTAAAGATGATTAAAAACTCAATCTAAGCTTTTAGAATTGAAATGAAGTATAATTTCCTCTCCCTTAATTATAGCAAAACAACTTTTCAACCCCTACAACTTTACGAATTGAAACTTTTGGTTTTCTATAATTAACATTGCTAACTTGCAACACTAAACATAATAATCATGCTCCCACTAACATGATGATTATCAGCATAACACTTATGCTCCCACTAGCTCTGACATATTTCCAGAAATCAGCTGGACTCCTGAAATTTAGATTCGTACACCCTTTCTTAGATAGCTCACATGTGTGTCTAAACAATTTCCAGAACTATGAAAAGGGATGCCGTAATCATAGTCTTAATTGTTTAGACCTTTTCCATTTCTCACAAGTCCATGTTAGTGTGCTGGTTAACCACACACGCTCCACTAACGACTTTGAGAATGCAAACATCACAATTGTTATCTACTTAAAATCTTCTTAGTGAAAGCATTTCCTCACCATCATTTTCATGAATCGGAGAGAAACCTTATGACACTTAGATTTTATAGTGTATGAGTTTCTATCCATGTGAATTTGTCAAAACCATAATCACAAGACAAGGTTAGTGACAAATTACCCTTACATGGATTGAACTTGTTCAATCTTAATTTCTTGTCACCTGGTAGCACAAGGCCCACCAATGCTTCCAAGCTGTTATGCACACAGTTTAGAACTAACAAAACTCATATGCATAGTCAACTTAATAGGAACAGACACAGAAACAAGAATTATGTCAACTTAATAGGTTGCAATCCTTAAGTCGTGTGCTAGTGATAAAACTCAGGTTTTACTCTTGATTAAATCTTGAAATCCTTTCAGGATCTTTAAGACTCCCACTGTCCTCTCGACATATAAGTTTCCCTAGTCAAGAACCATTCCTTGACAAAACAAATATTCAAGGGATAGTGCAGATTCTTATCAAGATAAACACTTCACACAATTGGTCTTATTTGGTCTTTGTCTTATCCAAGACATCACAACTTACCAATTTCAAATGTACAGGAGTAGAAAACATTTTACACTACATTTGATAAGTGTTTTAAACCTTACTTTATGTCACTCAATGTTACAATCTTGGAGTATTACTCTAAGAATTGTTTTTGGAACGAAGTATGATTCATCTTCTTGATTTTAACCAATCCAACAATTCATGACTCCTCTTCTTAGTCATAACAATGCACTAAGATGTCCTTAGAGTATGAATTTGTGATATGGTTTCATAATCATTAAGATGATCATAAAACATGATACTAAAGTACTCTCCTATCTTTTCAGATTTGAGAAACTTCTATCTTTCTGCCTAATTTGATTCTTCTCATCCGTTCTGCCATACATTGAAACCTTTCCAATGTCACAGAATTATACTTAACCTTATAAGTATAACCATATTTACTAATCTTTAGTAAATCACGACGAATCGATCTTTGTGGTGGACCTTGACCAGCACACACCGAGTGTACCTAATTCCTTAGTCCTTCAATTGACTCACATATGCATGTGATCAATGAATTAGTCTCAATTTTACAAAGATGAAAATTCTCATTCATCATACAATACAACTTGTATGATTCCAAGTTTCTGTCCAACTGAAGCTTGGGTGATGAGAACCTTTCCTCATTTGGTAAATTCAGACACTACCACAAATGAGAGAATCAAACTCATATTTCCATTATTGCTAGAAACATACATACATCAATTTTCCATAAATGCCATTGTAAGGGGATATAATATAAAATAAACTAAACAAAACTTTTATTTCTTTATAAAATGCGAAAAAATATTCCTTACAATGCATCTTCAAATGAAAACTATGATATTACATATTTCCTAGCAATCTATCATAACTTTTAAGTAGTAGCTCAAAAATCCAATCCTCGAACCATGCGATAGAAATCCATCTTCGTGATCAGATTCAGCACACTCTTATTTTAACCTTCATTTTGCTCGATCCTGCTAAACATCAAGATGCAACCTAGTCACATCATGTAATAAGAATCAACAATCAGGAATTTTAACAAAGTTAGATAGTGGACTTACCTGAAGCCGAGTCAAACATTTTGTCTCTACTTGCTTTCAAACATTTCAGGTATTCAGGGCAGCTTCGCTTCCAATGTCCCTTCTCATGACAATAAAAACATATAGACTCTTTGGGAATGGTACATGAGACAATCACAGACTTAGCCTTTCCCTTTACCTTTTGGTCAACCGGGTTGACCAAGGCCGATCCCTTTTCATTGGGAAGAGAAAGCTTTTCTGGACTTCCAATGTTACCATTGTCCATGTCCATGGAAGTTTGAGAATTAGACCTTCCATCAATATTTGCTTGACCATTGCGCCAAATCATTGCTGATTCAGCAGCAACAAGCAAATAAGAAAGATCTATTAGGGTTATGTCAGGATGTGTCATATGGTAGTCATTAATAAACTCACCATACGACTCAGGAAGTGACTGAAGAACCCAGTCAACAGCGAACTTCCTTGAAATAACAGCACCCAACATTCTCAACCTGTCAATGTGTGACTTCATTCCTAAGACATGAGTGCACACAGGTCTTCCATCTTTATGTTTCGTTTCTAGTAGAGCTTGAGTGACCTTGAACCTTTCAAGTATTCGGGCTTGTGGGCCAGGGAGAATAAATGGAGGAGGTGGAGGGAGTGAAGCATGATGTTGAGGGACATCATCTTCAAGAGGAAAGCTTGTTCCAAGCGATTTGGGAAGATCATAGTTGTCTGAACCAGACATCTACAATGGGAGAAAATCAAGTTAGTTGATTCAAGTCCTTAATATAACACCCAATATGAAATATTAAGGCTAGGACCCAACACAATATTTTATAACTTGGAAGAGGGATGCCGTAATCCAAGCTATAAAATATTTGAAGGTAGGCGAATGACGATTCACCAATTTCCACCATGAAAAACGAAATAATTTATTAGGTTTTAATTGGATTTGAAACTCCTAGATCTTTTGAGATTCATTGAACTTTTCAATGGCATGTTTCAATCTCGATTGTGCCCTCTCAAGTTTTGTGACTGGGATGCCGAGGATCACAAAACAAGGTGTGAATAACCATGCAAACTCACTAGGTACCCTTAATATTATCACCTAATCGATGTGCCGGTTAACCACACACGCTCCACCGATCTATGATAAACATTAAGTCACCCTTCGTGATCCTTACTAGTCCAAGTTAGTGTGCCGGTTAACCACACACGCTCCACCAACAACTTGGTAAGGTACAAAGTGTGAATTCCATGGACTAGCACCAAGTTCACATTTTTCCTAAAGTAACTAAGATTGGGAATTAAAATATTTAGTTACTTTATAATAATCATTATACTTGTAATGAGGATTTAAAGTCATTGTCCTACCCGTTCGGCTAACGACCCTACACCGATCAAGGAAGCGGTGGGTGAGAGTGGACACCCATTAAGCTGCCATTTTATAGGCAACAACCTTATACCCCCCTTATCGACCGGCTTCATGAATGAGGCCTACTAACGGTAGAACGACTTATTCTTATACATATATATAATAATTAACCATTAATGTTATAAATAGTATAAGTGTTGAATTTTAACTATTAAAACTCTAAGGGTTGGAATTAAAGTTTATTAAAGTGTGTGTAACTTTACAAATTCCAAAACTTGAGGACAAGTTTTTAAACTATTCAAAACTTTTTCATTTCATAACGTATGAATTAAAGGTTCATAAAAATGAAGACTCTTCATTTTTATGTAACTTATGTGTTTAAATGTGTGTTTAAAAGAAGTGACCTTTGGATATCCATAACTTGAGGACAAATTATGGACTCCATTAAAACACATAAATGATCAAGAATTAATCCTAAACAATTCAGCAAATAATTCCTATCATCTTCTAAATTCATAAGAACATGAACATGATCATCAAAGTTTCAAGAATTATATGAACACATACAAAGCATGAAATTTTGATATAAGCTATTGTAAATGGATTAGAACAACCATTACACCAACTAAAACAAGTTTTAAAACACCAAAACAGTTTAGGGTAATGTTTCTAGTCCATTTCCAGCAGCAAAAGTCGAAAATCTGCATTCTGAGGCTCCTACTCGCCGAGTGCACGAACCTACTCGGCGAGTAGGATGAGTTTACACATGAACTCGATGAGTCCCCCCATGGACTCGGCGAGTTCATCAGTCAGACAGCAAAAAATCGACTTTTTATCACTATTTTGCATCAAGTATCAAACAAACAAGCCTAGGCTCTGATACCACTGTTGGGTTTTGAGCATTCTAACACTTCCTAAGTGTACATGCAACCCTAATAAACCTTGGATCTATGTTTGTCTAAGGTACATGCAAAATATTATTTTCCAAGGTTTATAACCTATCTAGCATGGCATGGGGTACTTTTAAACATAAAAGGACTAGATGAATTACATACCTTTTGTTGATTGTTGATTCCTTGGAGTTTGAGAGCCAAGCACCAATAATTTGAATGCCTCAAATGGAAATCACAAATCACCACAAACTTGGAAAATGTATGAGAGAGTATACTAACACTTAGAAATCGGCCACCACTATTACACACACACTATGGTGTTTTTCATGCAACATAAGCTTGTTTATATAGTGTGCATGGTTAGGGTGAAACCCTAATAACCCATGTCTTTTCCTCTTCCAAGGATCCATGGGTTAAAAGCTCCATGGATCATCCATGGACTTCCATATAAGCTTAGCCCAATAACAAATGAGCATTAGCCCACACCATATAAATACAATAGCCCATGATTTAGTTAGTCTTCCTTTTAATCACTAAATCAATTCATAATTAATTCAAGATTAAAACTAATTAAATAACATGACTTTATATTAATATATTATAACTTATAACATATTAATAAATCGTAAGTATACAATTCTCATAAAATTATCCATAAACAGTTTGGGTGAAGTGCAACCCAAATGGACCATGCCGGGTCGGGTCAAGTATATACCAAATAAGTTATGGACTTAGACACCTTATCCAACAGTTATATGCTAGTAGCTGAAGGGGAGATAGTCCCCAAAATTACCGGTCGATAAGGCCGAAGGGGGTAGTCATACCCATTCATGCTAGATAGATTATGATTATGCGATATATGTTATGTGGTAGTAGTAGAGGGGTGAAATAGTCCCCAGTATCCGGTCGAAAGGACCGAAGGGGAGGCCAGCACCCAGATATGCTAGGAAGTATCCGGTCGAGAGGACCAAAGGGGAGGCTAGCACCCAGATATGCTACGCAGTATCCGGTCGAGAGGACCGAAGGGGAGGCCAGCACCCAGATATGCTAGGCAGTATCCGATCGAGAGGACCAAAGGGGAGGCCAGCACCCAAATATGCTAGGCAGTATCCGGTCGAGAGGACCGAAGGGGAGGCCAGCACCCAGATATGCTAGGCAGTATCCGGTCGAGAGGACCGAAGGGGAGGCCAACACCCATATATGCTAGGCAGTATCCGGTCGCAAGGACCGAAGGGGTAGGTCGGGCACCCAGATATGCCTGACGGTATATGTATGTTATGTGACTGTATGGTATGTGGTACGATGGGGGAACTCACTAAGCTTTGTGCTTACAGTTTTCAGTCTTGTTTCAGGTACCTCTTCGTCCAAGGGGAAGGAGCTGGCGCGGTAGCTGCACATCACACGCACACTAGATTTCCGTATTATTGATTCATGGGATTGTACTCTGATTCTACTACCACTGGTGTTTTGATTCAAAACATGTTTTGGGATGATTTATGACTCGTTATGATATTAGCCGGAGTTTCAGTAATTGTTTTATAAATTAATTAATTAAAAACGAAATTTTTGGACTCGAAATTTAGGATGTTACAAGTTGGTATCAGAGCCCTGGTTTGAGGGATTCAGACACACCCTCGGGGGTGTCTGGACTCAAACCGAGGGATTAAAAGATTTTTACAAGGAAAATGGTTTTTTAAAATCTAAGTTAAAGAGTTTTGAGAAAGAACAAGGTGTGTGATGTGCGCGACCGGCCGAGCTCAAGTAAGTTTTTCTCCAAAGTACCCATACAAGTCTATGTTATGATTATCAGTTCAGTAGAACAACATGCTAGATTAGGACTAAGCATCTAGGAAGGATGCCTTATGTGCCTGTTATTTGTGTTTCAGCTTTATGAGATTTGCATGCTAGTATCGAGTCGACAATGTAGGATAGCCTGCTTAGGTTATGCCTGGTTATATGAGCTTATATCGCATACTAGTACAGATTCTTGTTATATGGATAGGATTGATTGAGTTTGTTCCCTTTTTGTCTGAATGCTGCTTGCTTTGTGCTTTGTGGGACTCTGAGTGATGGGAATTAGCTATTAGATGAATACGTTAAAGTCACATGTGATCAGGGTTGAATAATCTTAGAGGATTAGATTTGACCCTATTTCGCAGCTCTTATTTGAGTCCTAACCGTTGTAAGGACGAGCCCCTTACTCGAAGGATTATTCGAGCCTCGTTGCATGTGATAGTATTCAGGTAATGACTAATTGGCATTATGAGGAGGCCTTCGGCAGCTGAGGACTGGTTTGGGTCGGAGGCTTCCCTAGGGCAAGCCTAGGATGAGAGTAGCAGAGAGCAATGGTAATAGAAGGGACTCGGTGGAGTCAAAGCAGTTCTTGAGGAAAGTACGGATAGATGTGGAAGGTAGTATGGGCCCGTACTACTGAAAACAGAGGATCCGTACTTGAATCAAGGAAGGCTGAGATAAGACCGGGGAACTTGTAGTGGATGTGATCCCTCTAGATATATCAGTATCACTGACGGTTGTCATCATGTATTACAGAATGGTGGTACTACGTTCGAGGCCAGCAGTTGGCAGTTCAGGAGAGGGATCGGGTTCGGGTTCAGGTTCCGAACTAGTGGACGAGAGACTACGCGAGTTCATCGCGTTAGAGATCACTAGAGGCATCCTTGATGCGACCCCGGTTATCTTTGGGTCGATCAAGGAAGGGATAGTAGAGCTGATGGAGGATCGCCTCAGGGCGTTCAGGAGTGACATGGCGACCAGCCAGTCAGGATCACACACACTGTCCTTCAAGGACTTTAGGGGCAGTGGTGCGCCAGATTTCCATGGGGCGAAGGACCCCATTGCTGCCAGACGATGGATTGCAGAAATCGAGTCTGCACAGTTGACTAGCTTCTGCCCTGAGGGGTCGAAGGTTCGATTTGCTGCAGGATGCCTGAGGGACAGGGCTAGAGATTGGTGGGAGTCGGTTGGGGACTCTCTGGGAGCCTCGGCTATTGAGGCTATGACATGGCCGGGTTTTGTGACCCGGTTTAGGGCTGAGTTCGCACTTGCGGTGGAGCTTCAGCAGTTGGCCCGGGAGTTCTTGGATATGAGACAGACGACTGAGACAGTGACGGAGATCACCGCCAAGTTCCGGGAGAGGGCTTTGCTGGTGCCCCAGTATGCGGGCGACGAGGATATGAGGAGGACCCGATACCACGACATGCTGCGAGCCGATATTCGGGAGCATGTCAGTTTTTCAGCTTGCCCTACCCTGGATTCCATGATTGCCAGGGCAAGGGAGTGAGAGATTGATTTGGATCACATCCGAAAGAGGAAGGCCGAGGAGGGGCAGGTGACTGGGGCTTCGGGGAAGAAGCCCAAGGGATCAGACGCTGGGCCGAAAGGCCAACAGAGCCGAGGCCGCTGCAGGAAATGCGGCAAGTCACATGAGGGGGTTTGTAGATTGGGAGCGTCTGGCTGCTATAAGTGCGGCAAGACAGGGCATTTCATCAAGGATTGTACCGCCCTTTCACCCACTATCCAGACATCCGAGTTGTTGTGTTTCCACTGCAACCAGAGGGGCCATAAGAAGGCCAATTGCGCCAAGTTGACAGCAGCCGCGCCAGTGATGGCGCCAACTCCAACGACCCTGTGGATTACAGATGGCCGGCAGGGCAATGCGGAGGCTCCAGTGGTGAGGAGCCGAGCCTTCCAGTTGACTACCGAGGAGGCACGCGCCGCACCCGATGTGGTGACGGGTATGATTCCTTCTCTCTAGTTTTTATTATTTGATGCTTATGATATTGATGTGTTAGGCGTATACATGTTTAGGATCGTTCCATGTGAACGGTATCCCAGTGCAAGTGTTGTTCGATTCAGGTGCCACTCGATCTTTTGTTTCTCTTTCACTTAGCAAGAGGTTCCCTGAGTCTTCGGGCATGTTGGATTGCCCTTTAGAGGTTGAGATTGCCGATGACCGATC
This sequence comes from Lactuca virosa, assembly GCF_052849685.1. Lineage (NCBI taxonomy): Eukaryota > Viridiplantae > Streptophyta > Magnoliopsida > Asterales > Asteraceae > Lactuca > Lactuca virosa. The sequence continues at coordinate 155,353,130 of NC_136427.1, read as the reverse complement.
AGTGCGAGCATCAGCAGTTTTCAGAGATTGTGTGCTGAGATTATTCGAGGAGCGCTACCTGGTAGACTTGGTTCCCATTCCGTTGTGTGGGAACAAGGTGATTATAGGCATGGATTGGTTGAGCCCTAATGGGGCGGTGATAGACTGCGCGATCAGTTAGTGCGAGTCAGGATCCCAAGTGGGGGAGAGTTGGTGATCCATGGCGATAGGCCACAGCGTGGACCCACATTGTGTTCAGCAGCGAGGGCTAGGCGCTACTTACAGCGGGGCTGCGTTGGGTATGTCGCCTATGTTATGGATACTCGGGAGGCGGGAAAGGCGACAGTGAGCGATGTTCCGGTAGTGCGAGACTACGCGAATGTGTTCCCAGAGGAGCTTCTTGGGATACCTCTGGAGCGACAGGTGGAGTTCAGGATCGACCTAGTCCCTGGTGCGGCTCCGATAGCCAAGGCACCATATCGGTTGGCTCCTCCCGAGATGCAGGAGTTGTCTACGCAGCTGCAGGAGCTGCTAGACAAGGGATTTATTAGGCCGAGTAGTTCGCCTTGGGGAGCCCCGATACTGTTTGTCAAGAAGAAGGGCGGGTCGCATCGCATGTGCATAGATTACCGGGAGCTGAACAAGGTAACGGTGAAGAACCGTTACCCACTCCCGAGGATATTTGTTCGACCAACTTTAGGGAGCATCTTGGTTTTCCAAGATCGATTTGCGGTCAGGCTACCACTAGATGAGAGTCAGAGATGAGGATATACAGAAGATTGCTTTTCGGACCCGCTATGGCCACTACGAGTTCGTGGTGATGCCCTTCGGGCTCACCAATGCTCCTTCCGCGTTCATGGACCTCATGAACTGCGTATGTAGACCGATGCTGGATCGGTCCGTGATAGTTTTTATTGATGATATCTTGGTTTACTACAAGACGCAGGAGGAGCACGAGGAACATCTGCGAGAGGTTTTGGATACCCTGAGGAGGGAGAACTTGTACGCCATGTTCTCCAAGTGTGAGTTCTGGTTGTGCGAGGTGCAGTTTCTTGGGCACCTTGTCAACCAGAACGGTATTCTAGTCGACCCAGCCAAGGTTGAGGCCGTGATGAGATGGGAGGTTCCGAAGTCTCCATCTGAGATTCGGAGTTTCCTAGGATTAGCCGGCTATTATCGAATATTCATCCAGGATTTCTCCAAGATAGCCGTAGCCTTGACGCGGCTGACGAAGAAGGCCGTAGTCTTTCGTTGGGGGCCTGAGCAGCAGGCAGCGTTCGAGACAATGAGACAGAGATTGTGCGAGGCGCCAATCTTAGCCCTGCCAGAGGGCGTAGAGGATTTTTTTGTGTACTGCGACGCGTCTATTACGGATTTGGGCGCGGTATTGATGCAGAGAGGGCATGTCATCGCCTACGCCTCGAGGCAGTTGAAGCCCCACGAGGTGAACTACCCGACCCACGATTTGGAGTTGGGGGCGGTCGTCTTCGCCCTCAAGATTTGGCGACACTACCTCTATGGGGTCCGATGTACCATTTACACGGACCACAAGAGTTTGAGGGACCTCATGGATCAGCCGAGCCTGAACATGAGGCAGCGTCGATGGTTGGATGTGGTGAAGGATTATGACTGTGAGATCCTTTACCATCCAGGGAAGGCCAATGTGGTGGCCGATGCGCTTAGCCGTAAGGCAGCACCGATTAGAGATATCTGCATGCGGATGACAGTAGTGACTCCCCTATTGGAGCATATCCGAGAGGCCCAGCAGGAGGCTATGAAGGAGGAACACCGGAAGAGCGAGCATATTGTGGGTCAGGTTTCCTCCTTCGATTACGACAGCCGAGGGTTATTGGCATTACACCGTAGGGTGTGGGTTCCATACCACGGGGGTGTGCACCAAGTTCTGATGGAGGAGGCACACAAATCATTATTTTCCATTCATCCCGGGGCGACGAAGATGTATAGAGATCTTCGTCTTGATTATTGGTGGCCCTGCATGAAGCGGGATGTAGCATGGTATGTGGAGCGGTGCTTGACCTGCAGGAAGGTCAAGGCCGAGCACCAGAGGCCACACGGCAAGATGCAGCCGCTGGATATTCCCATGTGGAAATGGGAAGATATTACCATGGATTTCATCACCAAACTTCCCAGGACCGCGCGAGGGGTGGATTCCATATGGGTCATCATGGATCGATTGACCAAGAGTGCCCATTTCATACCCATCCAGGAGAGTATATCGACCGAGAAGCTGGCCGACATCTACATTCGAGAGGTGGTGGCTCGGCACGGAGTGCCAGTCTCCATGATTTCTGACAGGGATGTACGGTTCACTTCTAGGTTCTGGAAGAAATTCCACGACGAGTTGGGTACTCGTCTGCACTTTAGCACCGCCTTTCACCCGCAGACGGACGGTCAGAGCGAGCGGACCATCCAGACTCTGGAGGATATGCTGCGGGCATGTGTGTTAGACTTCGGTGGGAGTTGGGATACTTACGTCCCATTGGCTGAGTTCTCTTACAACAACAGCTACCACGCGAGTATCGACCGTCCTCCCTTCGAGATGTTATATGGGAGGAAGTGCAGGACCCCGATATGTTGGGGTGAGGTTGGCCAGAGGGTCATGGGGAGCACCGAAGTGGTGCTCTAGACGACAGAAAGGATTCAGCAGGTCAGGAGCAGGCTTCAGACTGCACAGAGTCGGCAGAAAAACTATGCCGACAAGCGCCGTTCAGACCTGGAGTTTCAGGTCGGGGATATGGTTCTCCTGAAGGTGTCGTCATGGAAGGGCGTTATCCGATTCAGGAAGTGGGGCAAGTTGGCCCCCAGGTATATTGGGCCCTTCAGGGTTGTAACCCGCTTGGGCAAGGTGGCGTATTGGCTGGATCTACCAGCCGAACTCAGTCAGATCCACAACACTTTCCACGTCTCCCAGTTGCGAAAGTACCTGGTGGAGGACTCGGCAGTGGTGCCCCTAGAGGATATTCAGGTTGATGACAGCCTAAACTACATTGAGCGGCCTGTGGCGATCCTCGACCGGAAGTCGAAGGATCTGCGAAACAAGAGAGTCGAGTTGGTGAAGGTGTAATGGCAGCACCGAAAGGGCTCAGAGTGGACGTGGGAGCCGGAGGACAAGATGAGGGAACATTACCCCGAGCTTTTCCAGGATCGAGCAGCAGACTTCGAGGACGAAGTCTAAAATAAGTGGGGGAGATTTGTAGTACTCAATTCCTGGTATGAATTTTCATTCAATTTTATATCACATTTTGGCCTGGAACTCGGCGAGTTGATGGCCCAACTCGTCGAGTAGAAGTGACTTGGACCCGGGAGTTTAATGACCTACTTGGCGAGTCGGCGGCCAGACTCGACGAGTAGTCCCTGTCTAGACAAAACCCTAATCTAAGGGTATTGCACCCTATTTAAACCTCCTTATACAGCCTCCATCGTCCCTTTATGCTCCTAGAACACTCCATTCAGAAACCCTAATCGTTTTGTGAGGACTAAGGCATTCTTGGTGGATTTTGGTGGTTTGTGATCGTAAGAAGGAAGGAAAAGGCTTGAGGAACCAAGAGGAGACCAGAGGAGTTCGATTTTGTGCATCATCTTCAGTTCTTTGGAGGTATAAAGTCGATACCTTGCTCATTCATGTTTTAGATCCCTTTTGGGGTGATTTAGGGCTTTTAGGAGCCATTCTTGGTGACCAACCATGAGTGCAAGCATGGTTGGGGGCTAAGACTTCAGATCCAAGGTCCTTAAGGGACTACAAGGCAGAAAGAGACTGGCTTTGAGGACATAGAGAGCCCCATGCATCTTAAGAGTCTCTTTTAAGGCCATTTGAGCTTATTCTCCCATGCATGCACGTAAAGTTTGTAACTTTACGTGCTAGATCGATCTTAGGAGCCTAGATCTATCTTCTGAACAAGTGTTGTACACCAGAAATCGAGAAATAAGACTTGAACAATCTCGACTCGGCGAGTTGTTCTTGGGACTCGGCGAGTTCGAGGCTTGAGTCCCCAATCTGTTGAGGTTCAAAGGAACCCATTTGTGTGAGGGGTTTTAGAGGGGTCCGGGGGAGTGACCCAACGTATTAGACTTAGCCATAGACCTGGGAATCATAGGACTCGGGTAGTGCATGAGCCGACTCGGCGAGTCCAAGGCAATCTCCCAACTCTTGAAGATGAACTCGACGAGTTGTTCATACAACTCGGCGAGCCACAGACTGGACTTGTTCGCAGAATGAGGATAAACTCGACGAGTTGTTCATACAACTCGGCGAGTCAGATGCAGGTTCATTCGATGTTGTTTTAGAAGGAGAACTCGTCGAGTCGTTGCTAAACTCGACGAGTAGAGCCGGGAAGGAATACAGATGAAAGGATAGGGACTCGACGAGTTGGCGGCCCAACTCGGCGAGTCAGGTCAACTGGAAGTTGACTTTGACTTGGCCAGGGGTAAAATAGTCATTTTACCCTAAGAGTAGTTATCAGTTTCTGACTGAGTGTTTTATGGGAAATATAGCCGGAGTATCACCGGAGCAGCAGCAGACAGAGATATCTCACCCAGTTTATCAGCAGTCACTTGTGCGAGGTGAGTTACCTTCCAGTAGCGGTGGGTCTACGGCCACAATGCCGGCCCACCAGTAGGAGTCGTATGTTAGATGATTGTCTTTGTGATATTCATCTAGGTTTGCTACTACCTGATATGTTATGTGCTAGTATGATATGATATTATATGCTAGTAGCAGAAGGGGAGATTGTCCCCAAAATTACCGGTCGATAGGGCCGAAGGGGGTAGTCATACCCATTCATGCTAGATAGATTATGATTATGCGATATATGTTATGTGGTATTAGTGGAGGTGTGAAATAGTCCCCAGTATCCGGTCGAAAGGACCGAAGGGGAGGCCAGCACCCAGATATGCTAGGCAGTATCCGGTCGAGAGGACTAAAGGGGAGGCCAGCACCCAGATATGCTAGGCAGTATCCGGTCGAGAGGACCGAAGGGGAGGCCAGCACCCAGATATGCTAGGTAGTATCCGGTCGAGAGGACCGAAGGGGAGGCTAGCACCCAGATATGCTAGGCAGTATCCGGCCGAGAGGACCGAAGGGGAGGTCAACACCCAGATATGCTAGGCAGTATCCGGTCGCAGGGACCGAAGGGGTAGGTCGGGCACCCAGATATGCCTGACGGTATATGTATGTTATGTGACTGTATGGTATGTGGTACGATGGGGGAACTCACTAAGCTTCGTGCTTACAGTTTTCAGTCTTGTTTCAGGTACCTCTTCGTCCAAGGGGAAGGAGCTGGCGCGGTAGCTGCAGATCACATGCACACCAGATTTCCGTATTATTGATTCATGGGATTGTACTCTGATTCTACTACCACCGGTGTTTTGATTCAAAACATGTTTTGGGATTATTTATGACTCGTTATGATATTAGCTGGAGTTTCAGTAATTGTTTTATAAATAAATTAATTAAAAACGAAATTTTTGGACTCAAAATTTAGGATGTTACAGGTATGGACTGGCTTAGTCGCTTCGGTGCCATGATTGACTGCGAGGGTTAACGAGTGATAGTTTGAACCCCAAGTGGGGGAGAACTGATTGTTTACAGCGAGGGCACCAAATTGGGATCAGGGTTTTGTTCGGCTGCCAGGGCTCGGCAGTACATTCTGCACGGGTGTGCGGGTTATCAAGCGTATGTGGTGTCTACGCGGGTCAGGGATTAGACCTCAGTTTCAGAGGTTCCAGTAGTCAGGGAGTTTGCGGATGTGTTCCCGGAGGAGTTACCCGGAGTGCCTCCGGAGAGACAGGTCGAGTTCAGGATCGACCTAGTGCCAGGTGCAGCCCCTATCGCCAAGGTGTCGTACCGGTTGGCACCACCGGAGATGTAGGAGCTGTCATCACAGCTGCAGGAACTGCTGGGCAAGCAGTTCATTCGTCCGAGCAGTACCCCATGGGGAGCGTCGATACTCTTCGTCAGGAAGAAGGTGTTGGATTTTAGGTACTATAACACTCCTATGGTGCACATACAACCCTGATAGCTCTGGATCTACGTTTTCTCTAGTTACACATGCAACAAAATTTCCAAAGCATAAAGCCTACAACTAGCATACAATTTGGCATATAAATCATAAGTACTAGTTAGAAGATTACCTCTTTATTGTAGCTTGTAGGAATTGGCCTTTCAAGAGCTTAGCACCCCAAGTTTTGTGCCTCAAACAAGTTACAAACATCATGAACAATCGGAGAATATTGAGAGAGAAGTTATGAAGCACAAAATCGTCCATCTCATGTCATTTCACTCTTGTGTCTCAATTTTTGCTAAAGAAGGGTTACATTTATAGTGTGGGCTTCCTAAGGTTTAACTTGTAAACCCTAGTCCATTTACTTAAGCCTTTAGGCAATCCAATAATCCATATGATGGGCCTTATGGACTAACTCTTCATGGACTTCCACATAGAATTAGTCCATCCTAATCAATATGGATCTTTGCTCCAAACTATAAATATTACTGATTGACTTATTCAGTCCCTGATAATTTAATTAGTCTCTTTTGATCACTAAATTAATTTCAAATTAATTCTTGATCAATACTAATTAAATAATATGATTTCTCAATTAATAGATTATACTTATAATATATTAATAAATCACAAATAACCTCTTACTCAAATATCCATCCTATCAAATTGTCTTGATGAAGGCAACCCGAAATGGACCATGCTACTATCAGGTCAAGTACATACCAATTATAGTTATGGGATTAGACACCTAATCCAACAGTCTCCCACTTGGATAAGTCTAATAACTATTATTGCAAGTACTACTCCGAAATCAGATTAGCAATCGTAGCTCTCAAAAGCCGCTGTCGAACTCTGAACAAATCAAATGACGCGTCCATTAGATAAGGGATCATATATTCCTCCATTCTAGATATCGTATGAATTGAGACATCAATTATAATCATTCTCTTTGTTCATGTGTTGTTTCCCGATTTCCGATTTATGACGACCGACTAATTACACAAATCAAATCAGTCCAGGCTTGGCCAAGCGCTTAGGGTTGTCATCACTAAATCATCGAGGGGCCCACAAATATCGCTTTTATCCCCTTAGGGTAAAAGGAACGGATAAACTTCGACTCATATGCTTGCTTGTACTTACTCATCAAATCACACATAACAATATGTTTTATAACACCAAGTTACTGGTGCGTTTACATATGTCAATGTGCAACCGACTTGTAAACTACAAATCACATGTCTTGGTTTCAAGAATATAAGATATTATCGTCTCATGATCAATCGTGATAAAATCCATGAAGTGATTCAAATGAGTGTGGGTTGAATCCAATACTCAAATCTTATTACAGGAGTACTAATGAATACTGCAACAAACCTGTATGTCTAAACTATTTCAAAACTTACATCAATAAGTCCCAAATGTTCAAACTATTTGCCATTTCTCACAATTCGAACTATGAAGAGGGATGCCGTAATCATAATCGAATTTGAGAATGCAATTAACACAACTGCTATCTCCTTAAAATCTACTTAGTGAAAGTGTTTCCACACAAACATTTTCATGAATTGGGGAGAAACCTTATGACACTTAGATTATATGGTGTATGTGTTCCCATCCATGTGAATTTGTCATAACCATAATCATAAGACAAGGTTAGTGACAAATCCAAACTCATATGGACTGAACTTGTTCAATCTTAGTTTCTTGCCACCTGGAAACACAAGGGCCTACCATTGCTTCCAAGTTGTTATGCAAACAATTGAGACCTCATAAAACTCAAATGCATAGTCAACTTCAACTGGAATGGGCACAAAAAACAAGAATATGTCAACACGATAAGTTACAAACCTTAAGTCGTGTGCTAGTGATTAATAACAGGTTTATTATTGATTAGTTCTTGAAACTTTTCAAGATCTTTAAGACTCCCACTGTCCTCTTGACATATAAGATTCTATTGTCAGGAAACATTCCTTGACAAACAAATATTCAAGAGTTAGTGCAGATTCTTATCAAGAATAACACTTGACACACTTGGTCTTAGTCGGTCTTTGTTTTATCCAAAACATCACAACTACCAATTTGAATGTGTTATAACCTATTTAAGATATGTCACTCAAGTTACAATCTTGGAGAATGACTCTAAGACTTGATTTTGTAACGAAGTATGACTCACCTTAATTGATTTAACCATTTCAACAATTCCCGATTCCTTTTCTTAGTCATACAAATGCACTAAGGTGTCCTTAGAGGATCAATTGTTATATGGTTTTCATAATCACTAAGATGATCATAAAACACGATACTCAAGTACTCTCCCTTCTTTTCAGATTGGAGAACCTTTTATCTTTCTTCCTGATTTGATTCTTCTTATTCGTCCTGCTATACATTGAAACTTTTTCAGTGATTTAGAATTACACTTAATCTTGTAAGTATAATCATATTCACTAAACTTTTAGTAAATCATAACGAATAGTCTTATCGTTCTTTGTGGTGGACCTGACCAGCACACAACTAAGTGTACCCAATCTCTTAGTCCTTCACTCGACTCACATATACATGTGAACAAGGAATTAGTCTTAATTTCCCAAAGACGAAGGTTCTCATTCATCACACAATACAAGTTGCATGATTCCAAGTTTCTATCCAATTGAAATTTGGGTGATGAGAATCTTTCCTTATTTGGTAAATATTGACACTACCACAAACGAAAGAATCAGATCCATATTGTTAAAAAATAGAAACATACAAACATCAATTTTCACAAATGCCATTGCAAGGAGATTATAAATATAAGATAATTTTTTTTATTTGTTTATAAAATGCGGAAAAACTTTTCCTTACAACGCAAGTAAAAATGAAAACTATGTTACTATATATTTCTAAGTGATCTATCATAACTCTTAAGCAACAGCTTAAATTTCTGATCATCGAATCATGCGATCGAAATCCATCTCTTCGCGATCAGACTCAGCCTGCTCTTTCCTTAAGCTTCCTTTCTCTTATTCGATTCTACAAAACATCAAAATGTAATCTTATCACATCATGTTATTAAGAATCTATAAATAGGAACTTAATAGAGTTAGATAGTGGACTTACCTGAAGCAGAGTCAAACATTTTGACTTTACCATCCTTGTGGTCCTTCAGGTAGATATGGCAGCTTCGCAATCAATTCCCTTTTTCTTGACAATAGAAGCAAACAGACTCTCTTGGAATGGTACATGGGACAATCTTAGACTTAGCCTTTCACTTTACCATTTGGTTAAATGACTTGACCATGGCCGATCTCTTTCCATTAGGAAGAGAAAGCTTTTCTGGACTTCCAATGTTTCCATTGTCAGTGTCCATGGAAGTTTGGGAAGTAGATCTTCCACTCAAATTTGCTTTACCAGTGCGCCAAATCATTGCTGATTCAGCAGCAACAAGCAAATATGTTAGATCAATAAGGGTCATGTCGTGATCTCCCATATAGTAGTCCTTAAAGAACCCGCTGTATGACTTAGGAAGTGACTGAAGAACCAAGTCAACAGCTAGCTTCCTTGAGACATCGACTCCTAACATTACCAGCCTGTCATTGTGTGGCTTCATCTCCAAGACATGAGTACACACAGACCTTCCATCTTGATGTTTCATTGCAAGTATGGCTTTGAGTGACCTTGAACTTTTCAAGTCTTTGAACTTGTGGGTTAGGGAGAATTATTGGAGGAGGTGGAGGAAGTGAAGTATGATTTCTGGGAACATCATCTTCATGTGGAAAGCTTTTTCCAAAAGATTTGGGAAGACCATAGTTGTCTGAACCAGACATCTACAAGGGAGAAATTCAAGTTTAGTTGATTTAAGTCCTTAATATAACACCCAAAATGAAATATTAAGGCTAGGACCCAACACAATATTCTACAATTTGGAAGAGGGATGTCGTAATCCAATTGCAAAATATTTGAAGGTAGGTAAATGACGATTTACCAATTTCCACCATGAAAAATGAAAATGAATTTTAGGTTTTAGATGAATTGAAATTCCTAGATCTTTTGAGATTCATTAAACTTTTCAATGGCATGTTTAATCTCGATTATCCCCTCTCAAGTTTGTGACTGGGATACCGAGGATCACAAACAACGTGTGAATAACCATGCAAATTAGCTTGGTACTCTCAATGTTACAAATCACCTAATCAATGTGCCGGTTAACCACACACGCTCCATTGATCCATGATTAACATCATGCTACCCTTTGCCACACATTGTCACTCCCAAATTAGTGCGCCGGTTAACCACACACGCCCCACTAATGACTTAACAAGGTGCAAAGTGCAATTTCATGGGTTAGCATCAATTCACATTTTTCCTAAGTAACTAAGATTGGGAGTTTATAAGGGTTTAGTGACTTGGTATTTTCATTATACTTTTAGTGGGTGGTTGTGTCCTATCCTACCCGTTCGGCTAACGACCCTCCACCAGTCAAGGAAGCGGTGGGTGAGAGTGGACACCCATTAAACCACCATTTTATAGGCAGTAACCTTATACCCCCTTATAGACCAGCTTCGTGAATGAGGCCTACTAACGGTAAGACTGACTTTTAAATTATACATATATAATATATTAAACTTTTAATTTTATATAGTATAAGGGTGTATTTTAAACCTTTTAAAATAATTGATGGTTTAATCTATTAATGAAACTAGACTCTTAATTTAATTTAACTCAAACCATATAATTATGGATTTATTAATACTCTTTTAATTAATAATTTTAATTAATTATTAACAAAGCCATAATTAAAACTTTTAATTTTTCAATTTAAGTTATGAAGTCAAAAGGTTTAGTATTTAATATTTCTCAATTAAAACCTTTTAAATCAAATTTTAAATTCTAAAACTTGAGGGCAAGTTTTGTAACTCATGAAAACTTTTAGAATTCCATAAAAGAGAATTTCCAAGTTCCATAACTTGAAGGCAAGTTCTGAAACTCTTCATAGCTATTTAAAACAATTTTGTAACCTTTGAAGACTCTTGGAATTCATAACTTGAGGAGTTAATGAATGAGACTTTTCACATCCATAACTTATGGAAGTTTCATAAACTCTTTAGATCAAACTTGAAAAAAAACTTTTCATATCCATAACTTATCGATGTTTCATAAAATCTTTAGATCAAACTTTTAAAACTAATAAAATAATCATATCATTTTATCTTTTAACAAACTGAATTAATTCAACTCTTGTAGCAAAGTGATTCAAATTTTACAAATAATTAGTTTTTCATAAAATCAAGTAATTGTCTTAAAATTTGGCAATCATCATGTTATTGGATGGGGATAATCATTACCATATCAACAAATCAAATTTTATGAACCAAAACATTTTGTGGTAATGATCCTAATCCAATTGAGGCCAAAAAACCCGAAAATCTGCAAACAGCCTATCCAACTCGTCGAGTCTGATAATGGACTCGTCGAGTTGGTTGATGTTCTTCATGGACTCGTCAAGTCCACTGTCCAGAGTGCAAAGTTTTAGTTTTTCCAGCTTTGAACAATTAGCTATACATCTGTATAACAGCTTTGAACAATTAGCTCTGATACAACTTTTGGGTTTTAGGTACTATAACACTCCTATGATGCACATACAACCCTAATAGCTTTGGATCTAAATTTTCTCTATTTATACATGAAACAAAATTTCCAAAGCATAAAGCCTACAACTAGCATACAATTTGGCATATAAATCATAAGTACTAGTTAAAAGATTACCTCTTTATTGTAGCTTGTAGGAATTGGCCTTTCAAGAGCTTAGCACCCCAAGTGTTGTGCCTTAAACAAGTCACAAACATCATGAACAATTGGAGAATATTGAGAGAGAAGTTATGAAGCATAAAATCGCCCATCTCATGTCATTTCACTCTTATGTCTCAATTTTGGCTAAAGAAGGGTTACATTTATAGTCTGGGCTTCCTAAGGTTTAACTTGTAAAACCTAGTCCATTTACTTAAGCCTTTAGGCAATCCAATAATCCATATGATGGGCCTTATGGACTAACTCTTCATAGACTTCCACATATAATTAGTCCATCCTAATCAATATGGATCATTAGTCCAAACTATAAATATTACTGATTGACTTAATCAGTCCCTGTTAATTTAATTAGTCTCTTTTGATCACTAAATTAATTTCAAATTAATTCTTGATCAATACTAATTAAATAATACGATTTCTCAATTAATATAATATACTTATACTATATTAATAAATCACACATAACCTCTTACTCAAATATCCATCCTATCAAATTGTCTTGATGAAGGCAACCCGAAATGGACCATGCTACTATCGGGTCAAGTACATACCAATTATAGTTATGAGCTTAGACACCTAATCCAACAGAAGGATGGTTCACACCGGATGTGCATTGATTACCGAGAGTTAAACAAGTTAACGGTGAAAAACCGTTATCCACTCCCGAGGATAGATGATCTTTTCGATCAGTTGCAGGGAGCATCTTGGTTCTCCAAGATAGACCTGAGGTCCGGGTACCATCAGGTCAGGGTCAGGGAGGAGGAAGTGGAGAAGATCGCGTTCCGAACTCGTTATGGACATTACGAGTTCGTGGTGATGCGGTTTGGGCTCACCAACGCGCCAGCAGTATTTATGGACCTGATGAATCGGGTCTGCAGACCGATGCTCGATTCCTCGGTCATAGTGTTCATAGATGATATATTGGTGTACTCCAAGACCCGAGAGCAGCATGAGGAGCATCTATAGGAGCTTCTGGGAGTTCTGAGGCAAGAACGACTTTATGCCAAGTTCTCGAAGTGCGAGTTCTGGTTACGAGAGGTCCAGTTCTTGGGACATCTCGTTAACTAGAAGGGGATTTTGGTCGATCCGGCCAAAATCGAGGCGGTTATGTAGTGGGAGGTTCCGAAATCTCCCTCGGATATTAGGAGCTTCTTGGGATTGGCAGGGTACTACCGGAGATTCATATAGGATTTCTCCAAGATTGCAATACCCCTCACTCGTCTGATAAGGAAGGGGGTGGATTTCTGGTGGGGCCCCGAGCAGCAGAGGGCATTTGAGACCCTCAAACAACGACGTGAGGCTCCAGTCTTGACTCTTCCAGAGGGAGTCGAGGACTTTGTAGTTTTCTGTGATGCATCCATCACATGACTGGGAGCGGTTCTCATGCAGAGAGGACGGGTGATAGCCTATGCATCGTGGCAGTTGAAGTCGCATGAGACGAGATACCCTACTCATGATCTGGAGTTGGGAGCGGTGGTATTCGCTCTAAAGATTTGGAGACATTACCTCTATGGGGTCCACTGTACCATCTACACGGACCACAAGAGCCTGAGACACATCATGGATCAGGCGAACCTGAACATGAGACGACACAGATGGTTGGATGTAGTCAAGGACTACGACTGTGAGATCCTTTACCACCCAAGAAAAGCGAACGTGGTTGCGGACGCTCTGACCCGCAAGTCAGCTGGATCGTCCACTCCAGTGACGTTCATGAGGATTTCAGTGGATTCTCCACTTGTGGGCTTGATCAAGGAAGCCCAGGCTGAGGGTATGCGTCAAGAGAATTGGAAGTTTGAGAGAATTAGGGGTGAGAACACCCGGTTTGTTCAGGATAGCCGGGGATTATTGACCCGTTGCGGCCGGGTCTGGGTTCCGATGTCTGGTGGGGTCAGACAGACTATATTGGAGGCGGCTCATAAGTCTCGCTTCTCTATTCACCCGGGGGCCACCAAGATGTACCGGGACTTGCGATTGAGTTACTAGTGGCCTTGCATGAAGCGAGAGATCGCTTGGTATGTTGAGAGGTGCTTGACCTGCAGGATGGTCAAGGCCGAGCACAAGAGGCCGCATGGCAAGTTGCAGCCTCTAGATATTACCATGTGGAAATAGGAGTAGATCACGATGGACTTCATCACCAAGCTGCCGAGAACGACGAAGGGGTTCGACGCTATTTGGGTCATCGTGGATCGATTGACAAAGAGTGCTCATTTTATGCCCATTCGGGAGAGCTCATCGGCCGAGAAGTTGGCCGATGTGTATATACTCGAGGTTGTTGCTCGTCTTGGGGTTCCGGTCTCTATCGTCTTAGACCGTGATGTTCGGTTTACCTCCAGATTTTGGTAGAAGTTCCACGAGGAACTAGGCACACGGCTGCACTTTAGTACAACCAATCATCCGCAGACGGACGACCACAGTGAGCGGACCATACAGACTCTTGAGGATATGTTGAGAGCCTGTGTTATTGACTTCGGTGGGAGCTGGGACTCCTACCTACCCCTTGCAGAGTTCTCCTACAATAACAGCTTTCACTCCAGCATTGGTGCTCCACCATATGAGTTGTTGTATGGACGGAGGTGCCGTACCCCAGTCTGTTGGGGTGAGGTGGGTCACAGGGTGATGGGTCGGACCGAGGTAGTCCTGCAGGCTACCGAGATGATTCAGCAGATTAGACAGCGGCTGCAGACCGCACAGAGTCGGTAGAAGAGCTACGCCGATCGGCACCGATCTGAGTTGGAGTTTCAGGTCAGTGACATGGTACTCCTGAAGGTCTCACCCTGGAAGGGTGTGATCCGCTTCAGGAAGAGGGGGAAGTTGGGCCCCCGATACATTGGACCGTTCATGATCATTGCCAGGGTTGGCAAGGTGGCTTATAGACTAGAGCTACCAGAGGAGCTTAGTCAGATCCACAGTACTTTCCACGTTTCACAGTTGCGGAAGTGCGTTCTGGACGAGGTGGCAGTAGTGTCATTAGATGATATTCAGGTCGATGAGCGCCTGAATTACGTGGAGAGGCCGGTGGCCGTTTTGGAGAGGAAAGTGAAGGTTCTACGGAACAAGGAAGTACCTTTGGTAAAGGTACAATGGGAAGAGGGGATCTGAGTGGACTTGGGAGTCGGAGGCTGAGATGCGGGAGCATTACCCGGAGTTGTTCACCGCAGCAGACTTCGAGGACGAAGTCTAGTTCAAGTGGGGGAGAATTATAACACCCCGACTCTCAGGTATAAACTTTTTAGCTTTATATTCATATTGAAAGGTCTACTCGACGAGTTGGATTCCCTGACTCGTCGAGTAGGAAGAATTTTTGGCCGCGTGTCTTAAGTGACCAACTCGACGAGTTGGAGGATACAACTTGACGAGTTGGAGTTGGAGGATGAAACCCTAATTTCCAGGGTTTTGCACCCTATTTAAAGGGTCATTAGCCTCCCTTACACACCCCATTGAGCTCAGAAACCCTAAATCGTGTTTACTCTCCATATTTGTGTGTTTTAAGCTTGGAAGGTGGATCTTGGTGAGAAGAGCTTGAAGTTCAAGAAGCTTGGAGTTGTAGATCTGAACTCTACTCCATCTTAGCATCACATTGAAGGTAACAAGTCGTTACCTTGGCTCTCTATTAGCTATGTCTCTTCATTCATGGGTTTAGAACCCTTTTTAGTGAATTGTTGTGGTATTTCCGGATTTGGGGCAAGATCTGAGGTTGCAACTTCAGATCTGGAGTCCTTTATCCCCTTATTGTCATAAAGTCTCAGTCTTTGTCAAGCTATGGCCTTCTCTTTGCCTTAAGCTTCTTCCTTAGCCTAGTTTTGGCTCTTAAGACCTTGCATGCACGTAAAGTTTGCAACTTACGTGATAACTAGGTCCTAGGAGGCTAGTTCTATCAATTGGAGCTTTGGAGTGGCTCAAAATCATATGGATAAGAAATGGACTATATGAACTCGACGAGTTGGATAAGCCGACTCGACGAGTTGGGGAGGGTTTTCTTGTTGTTTGCTTTCTGCATGGACTCGGCGAGTCAGTAAGAGGACTCGGTGAGTCAGTTAGGGGTTTCCCCGATTTCTGGACACGCATGGACTCGACGAGTTGGTCGGAAACTCGGCGAGTCAGCGAGGGTTTTATGACTTTCTGAGTTCTCAAGGAACTCGACGAGTTTCTAGTTGCACTCGACAAGTTGGGTCAACATGGACTGTTGATTTTGACCGTTGACTTTGACTTGGACCAAGGGTTGACCAATTTGACCTCTGGGGGTAATTTCGTAATTTGGGAATTTATGGAAGTAAGTCATCGGTGGATGTAGGTGTTGGATTTGGAGATGCATTTGGTGGAGTTGACTTTATCGATTCGAGCTACTCGTGAGGTGAGTTCTCCTCACTATATCAACAGGGTCTACGACACCAAGGCCGACCCTTTATGATTTGCATCATGGTTTTAGGATGGTTGCTATGTTCTTAATCTATTAGATTGCATCCTAGTTTTAGGATGGTTTCTATGCTAGTAATCTGTTAGATTGATATCCAGGTTATAGGATGGTTGCCATGTTAGAGATCGGTTAGATCGGTATCCTGGTTATAGGATGATTGCTATGTTATTGATCGGTTAGATCGGTATCCTGGTTATAGGATGGTTGCCATGTTAGTGATCTGTTAGATCTGTATGACTATCTGTTATTGCATGCTAGCGTATGATATTTATGTGCACATGTTTGTAGGGTTTGGGATTAGGTTGAGGTAGGTCCTGCTTTGTGCTGTAGGCCAAAATACCCAGGGCGGACCGGATAGACTGCAAACCCGGTTAGGGCACACTAGTCAGGCCGAAGGCCTGACGAGCGGTCCGGATAGGCTGAAGGCCCTGAGAGGCGGTCCAGACGTGCCGATGGCTTGGAGAGCGGTCCAGTAGACTGATGGCCTACGAGGCGGTCCAGTCAGACTGATGGCTCATTATGCATGTTGTGTTTGTTATATGATATGGTTATATCTGTACGGTGTTGGTATTTTGGGGGAACTCACTAAGCTTCGGGGGCTTACAGTTGTTGATTTTGTTTCAGGTACCTCTAACGATCGTGGGAAGGCGAAGGCGTGATCGTACACCTCCTATGATTTTTATGATTTGGTTCTGGGATACTCTGACAATGGATATTTTGAAAACATGTTTTGTAATAATCAATTGGTTTTGGAAAATGTTTTAAAAGTTTAAATTTGGCGTGATTTTTTATGGTTGTTACAACGTTGGGCGTACGCAGGAAGTACGCTCAGCGTAATGAAGTTTTCATGCATTAGCCATTTGTAATATGTGCTTTGTGGGTGAGTACGCTGGGCGTACCATTCTGGTACGCGGGGCTTACTCCCATGTTTTGCCATTTTGGGCTTTTTGAGACTTGGGCCTTGTTGGGCCATTAGAATTTGGACTTTGGGCTATGGATGGACTTAGGGTTTTCTTGGAAGTAGGTCCATGATGGTTTTGGGGCCCAATCGGGTTATTGGGCCATAATGGGCTTTTGTTGCTTTTGATTTGGGCTTTTGTGACATCCCCAATTTAACGGTCGCTTTAAAAATTTTATTTATGCTTATTTAAAAATCAAAGTATCCATTTTAAAGAAATATGTTGCGGAATTTGTTCCCAGAAAACATGATAAATATATTATCAAAGCATTTCCGAAAAAAATGTATTTTGTTTATATTAAAGCTTTGGGATATCATTGTCAATACAGAAACATAAGCATAAACAGACCTTACATTCATTTACATTAATGATTTATATCTCCATTAATCTCTCAGTGTAATGTGTCTTCGTATCGATACCTATGATACAAATAAACCGAGTGGGTCAGGTTGGGAAACCTGGTGAGTACATAAGGTTTTCAACCCATAATAATATAATTATTTTGTATAATCATCAAACAATTAACCCAACTTCTCATCCCCCTTATCTTCTTTATTCTTAAGGATCTACCCTAAGAATCATCTATCATTCATTCATTCATTCCTAAGGATTGTGCTAAGGAATAGGCACGAAGTCCATCGCTGCCAGGGTCTATTCAATAAGCACTAAGTCCATAGCTGCCGATGTTATTTGTTAGGCACTAAGTCCATAGCTGCCAATGTTCATCTATAGGGCACTAAATCCATAGCTGCTAACGTTCCTTTATGAGGCACTAAGTCCATAGATGCCAGGGTTTTTAGAGTACATCTAGTGAGCACATAGTTCAAAAACATCTACAGGTTGTGAGCCTGCTAGCATTCCACTGGACTGTGTAGAATAGTCTGCGGTCGTCATCTATACTCTGCTAGATGACTGGATCAACTTTCAGGTCAAGGCTTCTCATCATCTTACACCTCTCAACCTCTATATCATCTCTCATCTCTCATCATCCATATCATTTTTCATCTACCCATCTTTACCCAATATATTTATAGGTATAAAAATACATATACGGTTTAAATCAAGTAAAACATGTATAAATTGTTCATCTAGCATAGATATCAGGAACACAGATAATAAGCACGTATAGCATGTATTAATATTAAATACTTCATATCTATGTGTAAGATGAAAGCAACTATGCACTCACTTGTTAAAGTGATGACTCCAAACCCAGGCAGCGCTTCGCTTCTAACAATCGTCTTTTCCTTTGACGAAACCTAGCATTATTATTGCTAAGTTTTAGTCTAATAATTATTGCGACTAGTTAACTCAAGGTCTACGAGCGATATTGTTTTATAAGTGTTAAACAATACTTTTTAAATACTATATACACACAGGGGTCTGACATGAAACACCAGAGGGGAAGACCATTTTGGCATTTAAGCTGTTCTTAAATCCAACAACCCTATACGGCCATTCAAACCAGATTCCCCTTACCGCGAGCAGTTAAAAGGTATTATAATAACACTTTGTATTTTATAATACTTAGCTCATATATTTCTTATAGGTTCATAATAATGATAATGAACTTAAACGTAAGTTATACTTAAAGTAGGGTAAGCATAACTCACTTACACGAGGGTTTAGCGAAGAACCGGGTTCTGCATGGGCATAACTTCTAAGCCGAAAGCTCTTCTTCTTGGAGCCTTCTGGCGCTATGGGACTCGCCTCTAGCACTTGGGAAGTACTACGGAACGGGAGGGATTAAGAAGAGTAATTGAGAGAGAAATAATAGGAGAGGTGTGAATGGCCGCATAATAAATACGTTATCAAAGCATTTTCGAAATCAGAGTACTTCTTTTAATAAAAATGTTGCAAAATTTGTTCCCAGAAAAAACATGATAAATACGTTATCAAAGCATTTTCGAAGAAATGTATTTTTATTCATTTTAAAACATTGGGATGTCATCGTCAATACAGAAACATAAGCATACACAGAACTTACATTCATTATCACTAGTGATTATATCTCCTTAATCCCTCAGTGTAATGTAACTTCATATAGACACCTTTGATACAAATAAACTGAGTGGGTCAGGTTGGGAAACCTGGTGAGTACATAGGGTTTTCAACCCACAATAATATAATTATTGTGTTTAAACATCAAACAATCGACCCAATTACCCATCCCCATTATCTTCGTTACTGTTAAGGATCTACCCTAAGAATCAACTATTCCTCGTTTATTCATTCCTAAGGATCTTCCTAAGGAATCGGCATGAAGTCCATCGTCACCGGGGTTTAGGCACTAAGTCTGCATAGTCGCCAGGGTTTATACAACAGGCACTAAGTCCGCATAGTCGCCAGGGTTTAGGCACTAAGTCTGCATAGTCGCCAGGGTTTATACAATAGGCAGTAAGTCCGCATAGCCGCCAGGGTTTAGGCACTAAGTCTGCATAGTCGCCAGGTTTATACAACATGCACTAAGTCCGCATAGTCACCAGGGTTTTGGCACCAAGTCTGCATGATCGCCAAGGTTTAAGCACCAAGTCTGCATGATCACCAGGGCTTAGATTACACCGGGTGAATACATTGTTCACAACACCTACAGGTTGCGAGCCTGCTAATGTTCCACTGGACTGTCTAGAATAGTCCGTGGTTGTCATCCATACTCTGCTAGATGACGGGGCCAGCATTTGGGAACAAGGCTTCTCACATCGTCCACCTCTCACCCTTACCTCATGGTCTATATCACCTCTCAACTCATCATCCAACTCATATTTCATCTACCCATGTTTTACCCAACATATTATGTAGATATAAATACATATACAGTTTAAATCATTTAAAACTTGTATAAAATTGTTCATCGATAGCAAGTATACAGATAATATACACACATAGCACGTAGTTTATATAAAATACTTCATATCTATGTGTAAGATGAAAGTAACTATGCACTCACCTGATTAGGTGGTGACTCGGTACTCGGACATCACTTTGTTATCTCAAAACAATTTTCCCTTGACAAAACCTAGTATCAATACCACTAGGGTTTAGTCTAACGTTAACCGCGACTAATTAATAGTCTAGCTATTATTTTTGTTATATAAGCGTTAAACAACACTCTATATAAGTCATAATAATAGCCCAAACAATTATTTTAAGTTCCTAATAATGTTACTATAATTAAATAAAAGCTATATTAAAAATAGCATAGGCGTAGCTCAGTTACAGTGGGTTTTATCGAAAACCGGGCTTCGCTGGAGCAGCGTTCCCGAGCCGAAAGGCTCTTTTCTCGGAGCCGTCGGGCGCTCCGGGGCTTCCGCCTCGTGCTAGGGAGTTACCCTAGGCTTTGGGGGGGGGGGTTTGGGGCTTAGAGAGAGAAAGTAGAGAGAGAAAGTGAAGATGGATGGTGTGAATAATGAAGGGAACCCGACATCTCTATTTATAGGCTGCCTGGGGCGTCACCACGTCGTGGTGTTGCGTAGGCTCCAAGGTTTCGCCTGGTGCTGACACATGGCATCGCACACAGGGTGGAAATCAGCCGATTTTCAAAAATTCATAACTTTCGCATACGAGCTCCGTTTTCGACGTTCTTTATATCCACACGTAGGTAAAAATAAGATCTACAACTTTCATTTTGATTCCGTCGGCTAATTCTCAGCCGATCTTAAATTTAACAGTACGAGGAGATTATACTGTTAAATGTCCGCGTAAAATTCATAACTTCTACATACAGACTCCGTTTTCGTCTGTCTTTTCACAGTTGAGTTCCTATTAATGAGATCTTTAACTCTCATTTAGGTCGCATAGGCCAAAAACCGCTCGAACTAAATTTCGAGTTTCGGGTCGTGCACTGCTATGCCGAATCTTAGAAAATTCATAACTTCTTCATACGAAGTCAGATTTAGGCGTTCTTTTTATGCACGCTCTCGGTTTAACGTATACTATAACTTTTGTTTAGATTACTAAGGCTAAAAAGTCCCTTATCGTAAATTCACTATTTACGCTTCCCGGTGCCGTGCCGGTTCCGTCGCGAAACTTCGACGGGTCATAACTTCTTCGTTATAACTCGGATTTCGGCGTTCTTTATATGTACGAAACCCTTGAGACATATTCTACAACTTGGTTAAGATTATTTATTCTAAATAATCTTTTGTATAAAAGTCGTTTTCGACCCCTATTATCTCTAAATTGACTAGCCCGGATCTACGGGCGTTACAATTATCTCCCCCTTAGGATGATTACGTCCCATAATCATCAACGAAACAGGGCTCACATGATGACTCCATACGTTATCTCTTCATCCTAAGTAATAACTGTAACTTTGATGTTTCTTCGAACGAGTATCTAACTCTAAGACTTCCTGACTGCAGGCGGTGCTCGATCTTGCACTTGCTCCCTATCTCACGTTAGACTCCAAATTATGACCTTCAAGTCACAATCTCGATCCTCACTGGATACGAACTTAAGATAAGTTCTTTTATTACTACAATGGAACGATGTGTCATATTCTAATGACCTATCATCGTATGTTGCAACGCTTAGACTTAGGTCTCTTAGAGTCTTCCAGAACAGACTATACTTTCCTTCATGTTCTAATCTCATCTTAAAAGGTAGCATTTCTAGCTACAAGCAACTGTCGCGGTACCTCTACTGATCGCTTTGATTAATTCTTCCGGCTTAAGTCAGGTGCTACATCGGACTTGGTTCTCTGAACCATGTAACATACTCGTCTTAGTCGGAGTCAATTCGATATGACCACTAGTGTCAGAATAACAACAATCTTCTTAGTCATTACCGAAACAATGGTAACGACATACTTGAATAAAATGGTATCAATTACTAGCTTCTTGGTAACCTTGTGACTTTTCCTGATCCAAGCGTGAAACATGTGCTTCCTGTAGTATAGGCCTCTACTACCATTCACACCTACTCATACTCGTCCCAAGTATTGTCTCGCAGTTCTCAAGTTCTTATTTCTTAAAAGCACAAAACAATTTAACACATACGAATGTGTCCAAATAATCATAAATATTTCCCTAGACTCTACTAGGACTTCTTCCATGCATATATTCAACAACAATTCTGCTTCAACTCGGTTGGTGATGAAAACACCAGACGATATGACAAATTTAGGAATTACACCAATCGTTCTATCATCCCGCCGATCAAATGTGTACATTCGTACGTACCATACTCCTCTATACGTAATGTTATTTTATCAGACGTATTCTAAAAGCAAGATATCACTCTTACGATATCTTCTGATAGGTATCATTCACTATCGTAAGCCTTTTCATTTCCTCCATTTACTTAATTCACTACGAGTCTTCACCATGATGTTCTGCACACCAAAGCAGGTGTTCGGTGTATCGAGACGAGAATATAGATAGAGGAAGATTTAGACGCGTATTCCTCTTTATTACTCCGAAAAGTTACATGCCAGTTCTAACACCGTAATTAAACGTTTAGAAATCTGAACACATAAAATTTCCAGATCCGGTCGGCAACAGACCATAGATCCGATCAAACGATAACATCATAAAGCATATAAGGCAGCATAAATCACTTAGCATATAAAAGCAATTTAGAAATATTCCCTAAATAAGCTAGTGCTTGTGTCAATTCCGGTGTACTACCTAAAATATATTAGACACACTCCTCACGATCATCGCTTAACATTCTAAGTATAAGTCTAGAAATAAATCCTTATTCCTAGTTCGCTTAAACTAATGCTCTGATACCAACTGTGACATCCCCATTTTCACGGCCAGAAAAGACCGATTTTGTTTATGCTTTATAAAAATCAGAGTACTTCTTTTAATAAAAATGTTGCGGAATATGTTCCCAGAAAAAACATGATAAATACGTTATCAAAGCATTTTCGAAGAAATGTATTTTTATTCATTTTAAAACATTGGGATGTCATCGTCAATACAGAAACATAAGCATAAACAGAACTTACATTCATTATCACTAGTTATTATATCTCCTTAATCCCTCAGTGTAATGTAACTTCATATAGACACATGTGATACAAATAAACTGAGTGGGTCAGGTTGGGAAACCTAACGAGTACATAGGGTTTTCAACCCACAATAATATAATTATTATATTTAAACATCAAACAATCAACCCAATTACCCATCCCCATTATCTTCTTTACTCTTAAGGATCTACCCTAAGAATCAACTATTCCTCGTTTATTCATTCCTAAGGATCATCCTAAGGAATCGGCATGAAGTCCATCGTCACCGAGGTTTTGGCACTAAGTCTGCATAGTCGCCAGGATTTATACAACAGGCACTAAGTCCGCATAGTCACCAGGGTTTAGGCACTAAGTCTTCATAGTCGCCAGGGTTTATACAACAGGCACTAAGTCCGCATAGTCGCCAGGGTTTATGCACTAAGTCTGCATAGTCGCCAGGGTTTATACAACAGGCACTAAGTCTGCATAGTCGCCAGGGTTTTGGCACCAAGTCTGCATGATCGCCAAGGTTTAGGCACCAAGTCTGCATGATCGCCAGGGTTTAGAGTACACCGGGTGAACACATCGTTCACAACACCTACAGGTTGCGAGCCTGCTAGTGTTCCATTGGACTGTCTAGAATAGTCTGTGGTTGTCATCCATACTCTGCTAGATGACGGGCCAACATTTGGGAACAAGGCTTCTCACATCGTCCACCTCTCACCCTTACCTCATGGTCTATATCACCTCTCAACTCATCATCCAACTCATATTTCATCTACCCATGTTTTACCCAACATATTATGTAGATATAAATACATATACAGTTTAAATCATTTAAAACTTGTATAAAATTGTTCATCCAACATATATTGCAAGTATACAGATAATATGCACACATAGCACGTAGTTTATATAAAATACTTCATATCTATGTGTAAGATGAAAGTAACTATGCACTCACCTGATTAGGTGGTGACTCGGTACTCGGACAGCACTTCGTTATCTCAAAACAATTTTCCCTTGACAAAACCTAGTATCAATACCACTAGGGTTTAGTCTAACGTTAACCGCGACTAATTAATAGTCTAGCTATTATTATTTTTATATAAGCGTTAAACAACACTCTATATAACTCATAATAATAGCCCAAACAATTATTTTAAGTTCCTAATAATGTTACTATAATTAAATAAAAGCTATATTAAAAATAGCATAGGCGTAGCTCAGTTACAGTGGGTTTTATCGAAAACCGGGCTTCGCTGGAGCAGCGTTCCCGAGCCGAAAGGCTCTTTTCTCGGAGCCGTCGGGCGCTCCGGGGCTTCCGCCTCGTGCTAGGGAGTTACCCTAGGCTTTTGGGGGGGGGGGTTTGGGGCTTAGAGAGAGAAAGTAGAGAGAGAAAGTGAAGATGGATGGTGTGAATAATGAAGGGAACCCGACATCTCTATTTATAGGCTGCCTGGGGCGTCACCACGTCGTGGTGTTGCGTAGGCTCCAAGGTTTCGCCTGGTGCTGACACGTGGCATCGCACACAGGGTGGAAATCAGTCGATTTTCAAAAATTCATAACTTTTGCATACGAGCTCCGTTTTCGACGTTATTTATATCCATGCGTAGGTAAAAATAAGATCTACAACTTTCATTTTGACTCCGTTGGCTAATTCTCGACCGATCTTAAATTTAATAGTACGAGGAGATTATACTGTTAAATGTCCGCGTAAAATTCATAACTTCTACATACGGACTCCGTTTTCGTCTGTCTCTTTACCATTGAGTTCCTATTAACAAGATCTTCAACTCTCATTTAGGTCGCGTAGGCCAAAAACCGCTGGAACTAAATTTCGAGTTTCGGGCCGTGCACTGCTATGCCGAATCTTAGAAAATTCATAACTTCTTCATACGAAGTCAGATTTGGGCGTTCTTTTTATGCACGCTCTCGGTTTAACGTATACTACAACTTTTGTTTAGATTACTAAGGCTAAAAACTCCTCTATCGTAAATTCACTATTTACGCTTCTCGGTGCCGTGCCGGTTCCGTCGCGAAACTTCGACGGGTCATAACTTCTTCGTTATAATTCGGATTTCGGCGTTCTTTATATGTACGAAACCCTTGAGACATATTCTACAACTTGGTTAAGATTATTTATTATAAATAATCTTTTGTCTAAAAGTTGTTTTCGACCCCTATTATCTCTAAATTGACTAGCCCGGATCTATGGGCGTTAGATCTGATAGGAAACATCGGAGGGCAGGACCATTTTGGCATTTAAGCTGTTCTGAAATCCAACAACCCTATGCGGCCATTCAAACCAGATTCCCCGTACCGCGAGCAGTTAAAAGGTATTATAATAACACTCTGTATTTGATAATACATAGCTCATATATTTCTTATAGGTTCATAATAATGATAATGAACTTAAACGTAAGTTATACTTAAAGTAGGGTAAGCATAACTCACTTACACGGGGGTTTAGCGAAGAACTGGGTTCTGCACGGGCAGAACTTCTGAGCCGAAAGCTCTTCTTCTTGGTGCCTTCTGGCGCTATGGGACTTGCCTCTAGCACTTGGGAAGTACTACAGAACGGGAGGGATTAAGAAGAGTAATTGAGAGAGAAAGAATGGGAGAGGTGTGAAGAAAAAGGAGAAACCTCGCATCTATTTATAGGTTGTAGAATGCGAGGGCACGGGGCGTACCTTCGGAGTACGATGGACGTACTCAGTATGTAGGGTGTTCGAAGTGCTATGCTGCGTATACGAGGGGGCAGGTGTCAACATCCGAAGCGAAGTCGTGGGGAGCAAGGGAGGGTCCGGATTTGGCCACGTGTCACCCTCACACCCTCTTATAAATTAATAAACTTCTAAATTCTATAACTTTCGCATACGAGATCCGTTTATGACGTTCTTTATATCCACACATAGGTAGCGACGTGATCTACAACTTTCGTATAGACTCCGTCGGCTAATTTTCACTTTATTTTTAAAGTTATATTTTAATAGGCTTAGATATATAAAGTCTGTTAAAATTTCATAACTTTGTCATCTGACGTCCGTTTTGTCTGTATTTATATCGTTGAGTTCCTATTAACGAGATCTTCGATTCTCGTTTAGATTGTGTCGGCTAAAAATCAATCAATCTGAAATTCGAATTCTGGGTTGTGCACTACTACGCTAAATCTTAGAAAAATCATAACTTCCTCATATGAAGTCAGATTTGGACGTTCTTTTTATGTACGTTCTCGATTTAATGTTTAGTACGACTTTCGCTTAGATCGCTAGAAAGTAACTTATCAAAAATTCACTTTTTACGTTACGCGGTGCCGTGCCGGTTTAGCCGAAAACTTTGACGGGTCATAACTTCTTCGTTATAACTCGAATTTCAACGTTCTTTATATGTACAGAAACCTTGTGACATATACTATAACTTAGTTAAGATTATTTATTCTAAATAATCTTCTATAAAAAGTCATTTTTGACGCTTATTGTCTCTGAATTAACTAGCCCAAATCTGTGGGCGTTACAACTTTGGATTACAATTTTGGGTTTTGGGTTTTTTATGCATTTTGGGCTGGGCATTGGTTATGGAACACGTAAGAAAAGGGTAAAATGGTCTTTTACCATTTAGGAAGTTAGTTTATTTAGTGGGCCTCAGATTTTGGGTTATCGTGTTAATTATTGATTAAGATTGTATTTATTGTTAGTTGGCATGAGGTTATCCGGTTTGTCGGTTCGAGCAGTTATTTGAGTATCAGCGGATTGAAGTGAGTTTTCCTCATTGTACTTTTGGGTCTAAGGCACCAAGGCGGACCCATTGGATTAGATATCCTGGTATGTGATAGTATGTTATTTTGCTGTAATGATCTGCTAGATCGGTATCCTGGTATATAGGATGATTCTATGCTTAGTGATCTGTAGATCTGCCCGATTGTCTGTTGACTGGTTATATGTTGGTTGGTGGTTGAGATTTTACTGCTATGTGCATGAGCCAACAGACCGGGGGCATTTCAACCCGATGGTTGATTAGGTCCGAGGGTATTTCCCGAGGATGACTGGATCCGTTGTATATTGGCATTCCAACTCGATGGTTGATTAGGCCTGGGGTATTCCAACCCAATGGTTGATTGGACCCGACATTATTGTATGGTATATGGTGAGACTGGACTGCTTTGTGCATCAATCAATATGTTCCAACCCGATGGTTGATTGGACCCGACATGTTTGGTACTCCAACCCGATGAGTGATTGGACCAACATGCTTATGATGCGAGGGTATTACATCCCAAGGATGACTAGGCCCATCGTAGACATGCCTGGTATTCCAGCCCGAGGCTGATTGGGCCATGCATGAGTATTTGTTCATGCTTTTTTGTATGTGTTATCTGTTTATGTGGCGGTACTTTGGGGGAACTCACTAAGATTTGTTCTTACAGTTTCAGTTTGTTGTTTCAGGTGCTTCAGATAATTATGGCAAGGCGAAGGCATGGCCGTACACATCCTTGGTTTTACTGCTGATTGGATCTTGGGTGACTTTGATTTTAAATCATGTTGTGGAAACAATGGTTTTGTAAACACTTTTATTAGTAACGGGTTATTTTGAAAAGTTTAAATTTGTTGAAAATTTTGGGATGTTTCAAGGAATTTTGGGCTTTGAAGACTTGTAACTTTGAATTATCCGAATTGCGTAATAACCATTTGATGCAGATGAATGCACTAGAGGAATTGAGAAATGAAGCTTATTCTTATTCCTTGATTTATAAAGACAAAACAAAGAAGTGGCATGATGCTATGTTAAGAGGGAATAAGCACTTTGAGCCCGGTCAAAAGGTCCTACTCTTTAATTCAATAATGAAGCTCTTTCCAAGCAAATTAAAGACAAGATGGTAAGGCCCGTTCGTGGTGAAAGAAGTATTTCCATATGGAACAATCGAATTATATAGGCTTAATGGAATATCATTTAAAGCAAATCGTCATCGTGTGAAACGTTATGTGGAATGAATTCCAAGAGAGGATATGGAAGGAGAGGATGTGAATTTGGAAGAAAACGCCACAACATAGCGCGGAAAGGAGTCCGACTTACGACCCCTAAAAAAGAAGCGATTACGGGAGGCAACCCAGAATTTGAGTTTGAATTTTATTTCCTTTTAGTTTTAATTTTAGTTTTGTTTTTAGTGTGTTTTAAAATAAAAGGAATTTTCACTCTTTTGCTAATAATTGTTGCTGTGAGGGCAAGCAAGGCACAAGTGGTGGGGTATGGTGTTATTTTAAAAAAAGAAACTGAAATTATTTTTGGTGCACTGTACACTACCATGACATGATGAGCTGTTCCACCACGTGGTGGTGGAAAAGGGCCCGACAATCGCGAAGCCTTAAAGACGTGTTGCCTTAAAATACGCCATGGTGAAAAATCTTTACACTGAATTCTGATTTAAACCTAAAAAGTCAAAAAGTTACACACTTTTTCACCCACATGCTCCCAACACGACGAGTTCTTGCTCTCTACGACATCTTCTCCAGCAATCTTCGATTTTTCTCATATTTCTTCAACAAAGATAATATCTTTTTGCTTCTAAACGTTTTAATCAGTGATATAGTGTTGGTTTTGTACAAATTTTTTGTTAATGGGTCGATTTTTAGTTATTTTCAAAACCTAGGATTCTGATTTTTACTCAATTTTCGGGTTTTTTTTTGCTCGTTTTGAACTTGAAATTGATGCCTAATAGTGTTAATAGTTAGCATAAACAAAACCTTTGTGTCTAAATTTGAGTTTACGTGGTCGATTCTTGTTCGATTTCATCATTCATCACCGACATGTTCTTGAACCACGTGATGGTTCAGGCCAACACGACGTGTTGGGTGTTCAGTGAACATAATATTTTCGATTTTTATTTCATTCCTAAATTGTTGTGTTGTTTTGTGTTGTTTGCTATGTTAGTTTTTGCAGAACATGAACAGAAGAAGGCAACAAAACCCTAGTGCATCCCAAGATTTCCCCTGGTATAATTTTCCAAATGTTGTTGAACCTCCGGTTATGACTGAATGGAGGAACAAGTTAGCTGCAATGCGGGTTTGGGAAATTCATGGTCCAAATGCTCTCAACTGGGATTGGTTTCAGGAGGTCGGATTAGTGGAAATGCTTGACCAATATTTGTTCAAAGAATTTATTGGGGACAATTTTCGGTTTGTGTGCACAGGATGGAGACGATTTTTAGGATTCAAGAGTCAGTGTTAAAAGAATTGTGTGTGGAATTCCTTATTACTGTTCGTTAAAGGAAGAGGGATGGCATTCACGACATGGAGATCTTCACTTTTTTTGGTAGGACAGAGAAGAGAGTGCAGTTTGGCTGAGTTGGGATGGAGGTTGGAACGGTATGATCAAGCTGAGTTATGACAACGGATTTTAGTACGTTTATGGAGGATTGCCATAAGGGTTTTCCGCATGGTGGTAGTAATGCAAACTGGTGGAACACCATAGCTAATGGGGTATACATTCCAGGGACAACTCAAGAGGGTGACATCCGGTCACCAATTCATAGGCTTATCCACCGCCTCCGCATATTTACCATCAATCAGAGGAAGGAGGGGGATAAGTTTCCTACCCTTGATGTATTTTTCATGTGGAGCATCATCACACCTAGGGTTTTTTTTCATCTTCCACATTGTGTGGTGGAATTTTTGGTAACAAGAGCAGGAAGGACAAGAAGGGAGCACCAATTACTGGAGGAGTGCTCATCTCGAGATTGGTCAAGTCTTATGGTATTTTTAAGTTGAGGGAGGCTAGGGCTTTGTCATTGGAGATTACACGTCTATTCAACAACCTTTTATTCAAAAGGGCACGAGTCATGATTGATAATGGGGGTAACAACAACTTCTTTCCCCTAGATGATCCGATGGAGGCTCCTACACTTAGGCGAGTTACGAGATGAGATGATGATATGTAGGAGGAGCCGCCTATTATTTCTGAGGAAGATGAGTTGCTAATCGACCCCTATATTGTTTATTTGAGGTGGTATGAAGACAATTTGGGTCGAGGCATGAATTACATGGGAATGCATATGGATCTCATGATGCAGTACATGGCTATTGATCGACCGACCGGTTATCCCTCGTAATACACGTACATCCCGACTTGGGATGAGTTTTGGGCGGAAAACCAAGGTGGTGTTGGTGGTATTGGAGGAGGAGGAGATGTAAACGAATAGTTATTATCCTTGATTTTTAAGTTTGTGTGGTTTTTTAGACAGTTTACTTGTTTATTTTTATGTTTGGTAATGTAGGATTTTAAGTAACGTAGGATTTAAGTAATTTTAGTTTTTTTTTGTGGTTGTTTTCCTTTTTATTACTTGTTTGTTTTTGATTTTTCAGAAGCGTAGTTAGTTGATGAGAGGAGTTGATGATTTCTGAGAGAACGCGACAAAGGATTAAGTGAGGGGTGAAACTCGTAACTTGAAAGGAAACGATTTTGAGTGTTGAAGACGAGTGGTTAGTCATACTAATTTAATAAGAGCATTTTTCAGCAAAATAGAAAGCAATACCACCTTGGTATTACTTTTTCTTGGAAAAGAATTGAGCTAGACAAAAGTTTTATTTTTCTAAGAACAACGAAAACCACGACATGGTAACATCTAACCACGACGTGGTGTCGAGGAATTCGTGATTAAATTCCTGACTTTTCAAAGACCACGATGTTTTTCTATAATACCACGTCGTGTTGCTACTCATGTTCACTATTTTGGTTACTTGTTTCGTACCATTTGAAGTCCGTATTTCTTGGAGTATTGAAGACCATTCCAATAGCAGTCCAAGGTACCATTTTCCAAGCTATCTCACGAGATGTTAACCACAAAAGATTCAAGTTCAACCTCGCCACTTCTATCCCAAGGGGAGTCTGTTCCAATTTATTTCTTTACATTTATGCACTTTTATTATTAAAGCATGCATTGAGGGCATTGCATGAAATAAGTTTGGGGTATGGGGTTGAACATTGGAATAACAAGCATTCTGAAAAATTTTATTATGAAAAATTAATAGGATTTTAAAAAATTATTAGGAAGATTTGAAATAATAATCTAAAATTGACCCTAGTTAAATTTTTTTGTTATGTTGAGACCTAGGTTGCTAGTGTTGTGTGGGACGATCCGATGCGAGTCTCGATGTTTATTTGAGCCAACATATGTTCTAGTATATTTGTGGGTTCCCTGTCCTAGTGAAATCATGAGACACAAACACGACCTTGCCCAATTTGAGGGATATAAAAAGTTTTGGATTTGGGAAAAGCTAGACCTAATAAAAAAACCTACTAGTGACTGATTTATTTCCTGGGTCCTTTCTGTCAAAATAAAGCGAGTCAATTTATCAAGTTTATCTGTTTACTTTTCTGTTTTGTTGAGTCTGGTTACTATATAAGTAAAGTAATAGTTTAGGAGTGGAGCCAATATGTGACCTTTAGGAATTGGCCAGTACTCCCCGTGGGATATTTGTGAATATCTATCCACCTGCAGTACATTAACGCAGATTGGAACAGGAAAAATGCCGCTATACGGGTTTCATCGAAAGTCATGGGTTCCATTAGTGACCTTTGGATTCCGAGTACTCCAATGAATCTTTTAGAAAGTCACAAACTATAGTATTATTAAAGTTGCATCTAAGTTTAAGTTTTAGTTATTTATTTGCTTTTATGTGATTATGGGAAGTTGAAGTATAGAGAAAAGATAAAAAATAGAAAAAATGAAAACAAAAAGTGAAAAAGAGAAAAAGTTCCACAAAAAGAAAATGTTGCAACAAATAAAAGTGTATTTATATTTTTAGGAAATTATACTATATATTATTTTTCATTTTTGTTAAGTCACTTGGCATTTCACAATACCTTTTGAGACGAAAGGGGGGTACATAAACGGGCATAGGAAGCTCTGATGTGGGATTTATAAATGTAACACCCTGTTCCGAATCGTTTCCTATTTCGGGGTGGTGACCATATCGGAAATTGTCAGGCTTAGGACCGTTGAAGAAATGAGATATGGACCTTTTTCGATGAGGGTGATGTAAATTTAGATGATCCGAGGGTTCAGTTTATGTTTTGGAGCCAATAGGGGTATTTTGGTAAAGTGTCAGCTCGGACCTTGATGGAAATTGGATTTTTATTCGGAAAATTTTAAGGCGATTATGAGATGATAAAAACATAGAGCTTCTCGTTACTCTTTCATAGATATAAGGATCATTGGAATAGGATCTATAATGAAGAAGTTATGGCATTTGAAAGAATTTAGGGTTTTGGGGAAAAACCCTAGTACGCGGGGCGTACAAGGGGAGTACGCAGGGCGTACTCGTGCGAGGCCCCATACGCGAAGCGTACCTTGGCGTACACTGGGCGTAGTTAGCAGTTTGATCGTGAAGCTTCAGCCTCGTACGCTTGGCGTACAAGGAGTTCAAGAAACCCTAATTTAAGTGTGTTGTACCGTATATAAACACCTTAATACCCTAGGGATGGCCTCTTTACCAGCCCCCAAACCTCCTAAAACCCTAAATCGTCCCTTAAGCTTTCTTGGTGGTGTTCTTGAGCCGTTAAGAGGATTTTAGTGGTTGTTTTGCTCATTGTGAAGGAAGCTTTGAAGATTGAAGGCGATTTGCTTGGAAGGAAGGTCATAGATCCAGAATCATCTCACTTGTTGCAATCTCTTTGAGGTATCAAGTTCATACCTTGGCTTGTAGATGTTTATATCACCTCATAGGTTGTTTTGTTATGCTTTGGTCCCATTTTGGGTTGATTGAAGAGTTAAGACGTTTTAAGGGATTGTTCTTTTATATTTGAGCTTGTGGTGGACTCTTTGAGCATAAAGGTGCAAGCTTTATGGGATTTTTGGTCACATATATGCATTAAGTCACTTGTTAAGTCCCTTTTAAGATTAAGAGCTTCATTTAGCCATGCATGAACGTAAAGTTAGCAACTTTACGTGATAATCCAGCTCAAGGAAGTCAGATGTATGTTCTGGAGCTATGCCTTAAGGGATTAAGTGCTAAAATCAAGTTTTGGGCTGAATGGGTGAGTACGATGGGCGTACAAGCAGGTACACTTAGTGTACAAGCCCTCAAGCGAGTACGCCCCACGTACGTAGTCTGGTGGGCTTCGCATGTTTGGGCGTCAGATTTAGGCTATTCTTTGGGCTTAGTGGCTTGGGGCTTTGTTGGGCCACCTGAATGCAAGAGTTTTGAGTAGAAAAAAATTAGTAGGCCTTACCTTAATGCCCATGTAGGGGTTTGGGACCAATTTAGAAAATTGGGCCATGTTTGGGCCTTGAGTGTTTATTTGGATTTTTGGGCCTTTGGATTGTTGGTGTGGGTCTAGGTTTGGGTCATGCTGAGTAAAGGGTAAAAAGGTCTTTTACCCTAGTTGGGAAATTAGTGTGGACCATATCCAATTATTGATGGATGATTATTTTGGTGATTTGTAGCGTGGGGATTTTTGCGAGGCATCGGGCAGAGATTCTTTTTGTGAGATTCGGTAGTGCGAGGTAAGTTTTCCTCACTGTACTTACGGGTCGAAGGTACCAAGGTCGGCCCCTTTGGATTGTTATCCTGGTTTATCGTATGATTATGTACTATTATGATCTGTTAGATATGTATCCTAGTAGATAGGATGTTGTTATGATATGGTGATCTGTTAGATTTGTATCCTGGTAGATAGAATGTTAGCATGCGGTAGTGATCTGTAAATCTGCCTGTTGTCTGATGCCTGGTTATATGTTTATTAGTTATGTGTATGTCGACATGTTATGTTTGGTTGGGTTGAGGCGGTCCTGCTTTGTGCTGAAGGCCAAGACAACCAAGGCGGACCAGATAGACAGGCCCTGCGAGGCGGTCCAGATGGGCTGAAGGCAAAGTGCGGCGGTCCAGTCATGCTGAAGCTACTGTGAGCAGTGCAGATAGGCTGAAGGCCTGTAAGGTGGTCCAGTCATGCTGAAGGCTATGTATGCATGCTGTTTGTTATTTCTATATGTATTGTGTTGGTACTTTGGGGGAAAGCTCATTAAGCGTTGGCTTACAGTTTTGGGTTATGTTTCAGGTACTTTAGAGGATTGTGGGAAGGTGAAGGAGTGACCGTACACATCCTCCTGTTTTGGATTTATGATTTTGGGAAAACTCTGATATGGTATATGTTTTGAAAACTATGTTGGTTTTAAAAGTTTAAAATTTTCATGAATTTTATGGATGTTACAATAAATGTTACGATTATTTTCTCAACCCAAACGAATGCTCTGAGTTTGAGTCGACTTTTTGAGAACTTAGAAGTGTTGGAATACATAGGAAGCTCAGATTTTGATTGAAGATTAGATTTTGAAGAGATTTGAGGCAATAATACTTCTTAAAACTTATTTACTTTGTTCCTTATTATGATTTTTATTGTGAACTTCGTGTTTAATTTTTTGTTTCTAGAAATCATGGGATAAAAATCCTAACTTCTATTTAGAGTAGATGATGATTATGACTATGTGTTGATTTATTGGATTTTCGATTGTTGCTAGTTGCTTATTTGTTATGATAGCTTGTTAAGGATCCTTTTTTGTTAATGAAAACTAATTCTTTTGTTTATTGCCGAGTTTTTCTAAATTCGATGATCATTCTTATTTGGTAAACTTGAGTCTTATGAATTTGTTTCCATCAAAGTTATAAGACTAGTGTTTTGATCATAAACCTAGGGTTAAATAAGAAGAATAGGTAAATTAATGTGGAAGCTAATATGTGATGATCATTCATGTATTGAATTGATGTTATTATCCATTAATATCAATCATAGTTCAAGTCTAGCATAACTCGAATTGAATACTAATAATCTAATTTGTTTGTTCACCTCATCAATACATGAAAGAATTAGTTTTGCTAAAGGAGTATTCTTTTGATCATAAATTTTAGTCAACTTAGGAATCGGTAAGCAACAATCGATTTAATCCATTGCACTTATCTAAGAAATCAACCATAGGAGTAATGTGAATCGAATCTAACAGAAGTCCCTTTAATATCTTGTCTTAATTCTTAATTTGAATTGCTTTTGATAGTTTAATTGCTTTTAGAAATAAAAGTTTTAAGTTTCCAGACTTGAAAATCTAGAAAAACCCTCTCCTTAATTAATTGTTCGAATTAGTTAACATTTAGTAGTATTTTAGCTGATATTTCTGTTCCCTGAGTTCGATACCCTACTAACCTGAACTTTCCTTCTATTCGATTAGGTACACTACCTATCACGTATTAGTTAGTCTAGATTAGTTGGTTTATTACTCAGTACATAAAATACGTATCAGTGCCAAACCATGCTATCTACCCTCATCCAAATCGTTAGTAACCTTTCAACTTTTCCTGATCCTAGTACATGTCTTGTGCTTCTAGTAGCACGAGCCTATACTACCTTCGACACCAATCCGTACTCGTCCCAAGAATTATCTCAAGGTTCCCAAGTCGCTACTCATGACCACTACCTACCGATCAATCACATAGACCCGCACTCGAACGAGTACACACCCCTAATATTCCAAGACTTTCCTTCTAGGTCCTCTCATATGCAAGTGCCCATAATAACACATTCTAACACTTTTACTAGGTCACTAGGAATTCCAACCCCACCTTGATATCAGCCACATAAGAAACTTATACCAAATTCATTTAACTATCTTACGAATACAATTACATGCAACACAAATTAAACAATCCTTTGATTGAAAGATCATGCACTGCAACGGGTGGAATAAAACAAGAGCTGCACAATAGGACCAAATCAAGCATTCTAAAACCAATTAATCTTTGCAGAATGCAACCTAACATATTTTATTAATAGTTAACTAATATTAATATGGGTTTCACATAACATAAAACAAGCAACATTCAACCAACAAATGAATAAGACAACAAGGTGTCATAACGATCATGCAATTCCAACACACAATTCCTGAAGATCCTTAGCCTACAAATTATGATGCATCTCTAACAATTCACCTATCATGCACAAAGTGGCATCTCTCTTAAACACATGTTCGAGCATGCAACTTGTCATACCCATGACCGGTGGCAGAAACGTCGGGTCGTGTGATGTTTGGGACTTGGTATATAGTTATTGAATACATTGAACAATACACAGAGTTATACCATAAAACATTACTTTTTATTTATTATATAATAGAGGTTATAAAATTGTCTTAGAAACCAGTACAATACGAATACAAAGTAAATAATTAGAGAAAAATGCTTCCAACTTCACTCTTGATGATTTCTTCAAAACACTTTCCATTATCGGTACTCATTCTCCTGAGAATACATGTGGTTTTGAAAGGTCAACATAATGTTGCTGAGTTCATATGTTTTTATACTTTTTAAAATGTTTAGTATAGTTTTTACGACCTAATAGTTTATAAATACTATTATTTTCCTTGACTCGTTTCCTTAAGTTCGTGTATAGTGTGACTGCCTCTTAGGTTTTCCCTTTTAAGTAGTTTTGTTAGTTAAGTCTGAACAATGTTACAATAAGTTCCTATAATCGAGCTTATGACTGGTGAACTCTACGAGACAACGCTTCATCAGACGTCGCCAAAGCTATGACTCGACCGTCAAGGTTATAGCTAACAACGGTAGGTGGGGGTGTCAGTCCCCTATAGATCTATACATACCTCTCCTGTTCACATAAGATTTAACGGTTATAGGCCAGTGTTAGCTAAAGGATATTTAGCTAAGGGATGAATAACGTCTCATACCTCTTGTTACATTAGTGTTGCTTATTGTTATATATATATATATATATATATATATATATATATATAGTTATGATAGTATAGTATATTCCAGTAGGATATTCGAGCATAATAATAATCCTAACCCAAAAGTTGGACAGAGTAACGACTACGTATAATGGTTTCCCTAGAGAGTTGGCCAACATAACGACTAGGTATAATGTTGTATCAAAAGTTGGCTAGGGTAACGACTAGGTACGAGGTTATCTTTAAACGTTTGCATGTATAACGACTTAGCATAATATTAATCTTAAAGTTTGGTAGGGTATCAACCAAGCATAATATCATCCTAACGTTTCAAGGTTTAATTAAATAACTAATATATATATATATATATATATATATATATATATATATATATATATATATATAGTTAGCGACAATTAAGAAATTAACAACTTACTATTATAATATGTATCCCCCCCCACCCCGTAAACATTTGAAAATCGTAAAAGTGGGGTCATGAACTCACCCTCGAAGCGTGCTCTGTATACCCGAGGCTTGGTGTCGGATCTTCAGGAGCTCGGGACCCGCTAAGGAGGTAAGAAGGCTCAAAAGTCGAGAGGGAATGGGAGATTGACGTGTGCAGAAACTGGGTGACACACCTTTCTATTTATAGAAGGTTTTGAGGTGTACAGAGCGACGTGCGTACGTGCATGGCTCCATCAGGGAGCTGGAACGTGTCATCCTCTCGTTGCACCACATCATTTGTATCCAGACGAATAAGGTTGTCAGAACACGTGCCCCGCGTGACGCACAGATGTGCGCGCGTGGCGTATAATGGTTTTCTCAATTCTGTATCTCCCGCATACGAGCTCCGTTTTTCGACGTTTCTTATACCCACACGAAAGTCTCGACGTGTACTACAACTTTCGTTTAGGTCGTTCTAGCTAATTCTAACTTTTATTTTTAGCCTATATTTTTATACCTGCGATGATTTTACAAAAATCGTAACTCTCTCACACGTGTTCCGTTTTTGGCATTCTTTGTCTCAACATTTTAATCTCAAGGAGTACTACGATTCACTTTTTCGTAACTTCAGCTAAAAGA
The DNA here is from genome assembly GCF_052849685.1 of Lactuca virosa. NCBI lineage: Eukaryota > Viridiplantae > Streptophyta > Magnoliopsida > Asterales > Asteraceae > Lactuca > Lactuca virosa. The sequence continues at coordinate 155,315,203 of NC_136427.1, read as the reverse complement.
CAACCTTTCTCTTTGTATCTTTTTACGTTGTAAATTTATATGTACGGTTGATTTTTATATTTTATACAAAATCATATCTCCTCCACACAAAGTCAGATGTTAAAAAATTTTATATTTTCGGAATTGCGTCGATGCGTACTTTCCAAATATGTTATCCAATTCGTACGGTGTTACGACTTTTTGTGCTCCTAACTCTTAGTTGTACTATCTAATTGGCAGCGTTGTTACGATTATATAGTTATGAAATTGTTGGTCTTTATTAACATAACACAAATTTTACAACTTTCTCCTCTTACATTTGTGTATGCCATTATTCCTATCGGTGGCAAGTGACGTATTTTTCCTCAGTTGTCACATCCTCCCCCCATCGAAGGAATTTCGTCCTGAAATTTAGCTTGTGGTCAGGGTTCTTTTGAACAAGTGAGGTTACTTGCTTTTTATTTGGTCTTTGTGCTCCCATGTGTATTCTGGCCCTCTCTTAGTGTTCCATCTCACTTTAACTATGGGAATGCGTCTCAACTTAAGTCTTTTGACCTCTCGGTCCATGATCTCAATTGGTTCTTTGACGAAATTAAGTTTTATGTAAATTTGGATTTCGTCAAGAGGATTGATAAGTGTATCACCGGAGAGACATTTCTTATGTTTTGATACATGAAAGACATTGTGCACACCACAGAGCTCTTGGGGCAATCCGAGCCGGTAGGCCACCGAACCAACTCTAGCAAGGATTTCGAAAGGTCCTATGTACCTTGGATTGAGTTTGGCCCATCTTCTGAATCTTATGAATCCTTTCCAAGGAGATACTTTCAGCATGACCTTGTCTCCAACCTGGAATTCAAGGGGTTTTCGTCGGAAGTAAACTTATTTCTTTTGGCGGTCACGAACAGTCTTTATTCGATCTCTGATCTATACGATATTCTTCATAGTCTCGTGTATTATCTCTGATTCTGTTAACAAAGTATCCCCCATGAGTTTTTTGCTAATTACGTATCACCGACCTCTAACCATCATACCGGTGAACGACATTTTCTGCCATAAAGGGCTTCAAAAATGGCGCAACCTTTATTCTAGTGTGGTAGATGTTATTGTAGGAGAACTCAATCAAGGGTAGGTGAGGATCCCAAGCATCTCCAAAGTCAATCATGCATGCTTGGAGCATGTACTCAAGTGTTTTTATGGTTCTTTAACCTTGACCATTTGCTTGCGGATGGTAGGTTGTGCTTATTTCCAGATGTCTTCCTACTGCTTGCTGCAATATTTTTCAAAATCGATATGTAAATCTACTATCTCTTTTTGAGATAATAGATGTTGGCATACTATGTAGTCTAGCTATCTCTTTGATGTATGTTCCGACCCGTTTCTCCATCCTATCTGTTTCCTTTATTGTTAGGAAGTGGGCAGACTTAGTCAAACGATAAACTACTACCCAAAGGGTGTCGTATCCACTGGGGTTTTGGGAAGTTTTATGATGAAGTCCATGCCAATTTTCTCTCAGTTTCGCTCGGGTATTTCCAGTTGTTCGAGTAAACCCGAGGGTTTTTGATATTCTGCTTTAACCTTAGCGTAGGTCAAGCATTTGTTTATGTAGGTGGCGATCCTTGCCTTAATGTTTGGCCACCAATACCGTTTCTTCAAGTCCATGTACATTTTATCAGAGTCCGAACGAGCTGAATACCTTGTCTTGAGCTTCGTCCAAGACTAGACTTCTAATGTCATTGAACTTTGGCACCCAAATTCGGTCCATGAAACATCGTCTTCCATCATCTATGGACTCGATTTGTTTGTCCATCCCTCGCAGACACTCCTCTGCCATATTTCCTTCTTTAAGAGCGTCTAGTTGAGCTTCTCTTATTTGCATAGGTAGATTCGACTGAATCGTCAATGTGAGTGCCTTAACTCTGTGAGGTTTGGCTCGCTCTTTTCTGCTCAAGTCATCTGCTACGATGTTTTCCTTGCTTGGGTGGTAACATATTTTAGTCATTCAATAATTTTAACTGTCTTCGTTGTCTCATGTTGAGTTCCTTCTAATTGAAGATGTGAGTACCATAGAGATAATGTTGCAAAATATTTAAGGAAAAAATTACAGTTTTGAGTTCTAAATTGTGGGTGGTGTAATGGCTTCCATGCACCTTGAGCTGGCGTGAAGCGTATAAAATGACTTTGTCTCTTTGCATTAGTACACATCCCAATCCATGGTATAAGGCATCTCAGAAGACGACTAAATCCTTCATTCCTTTTGGGAGTGATCAGATTGGCGCACTACACAACATCTGTTTCAATATTTGAAATACAAAATCTTGTTTTTCTTCCCCCTTAATATTTGTGTCTTTCTGCGTCAATGTGTGTGAGTGGTTTAGTTATTTTAGATAAATTCTCGATAAATCTCTGTATTAGACTTCCAATTCTAAGAGTTGGTGCACCTCAGTCGGTATTGTAGGTGCTTCCTAATTCTTCATCGCTTCGATTTTGGAGGGATCCATGTGTATTCCTTTGTTGCTGACCACATGCCCTAGACAATGTACTTCTCTGATCCAGAATTTGCACTTTGAGAATTCGGCATACAACTTCTTTTTTCTCAGCAGTTCTAGGAAAATTCGTAGATGTTTACCGTGTTCTTCCTCAGTTCGTTATTATATTAATATGTCATTGATAAATAAGATCAGGAACTTGTCCAACTAAGGTTTACAAACACGGTTCATAAGGTCCATAAAGATTGTTGGGGCATTGGTTAGTCTGAATGGCTTTACCAGAAACTCGGAATAGCCATAGCGAGTCATGAATACTATCTTCAGAATGCCTTCTTCTAGCACTCAAAGATGGTGGTATCCTGAACTTAAGTCAGTCTTTGAGTTGAAGCTGTACCCTTGCAACTGGTCGAATAGGTCATTGATTCTTGGAAGCGGGTATCTGTTCTTGATCGTCAGTTTTTTCAGCTCCTGATAGTCGATGCAGATTCTGAAAGATCCGTCCTTCTTCTTGACAAGGAGTATTGAGGCTCCCCAATGAAAAAACTTGGTCTAATGAAGCCTTTGTCAAGATTCTCTTGGAGTTTTCCTGATAACTCTTTCATTTTAGAATGGGCTAATCTATAAGGAGATTTTGCTACTGGAGCCGCCCCTGGGAACTATCAATTCGACATTCGACTTCTCAAACTTGTGGCAATCGTGGTAAATCCTCTGGAAATACGTCGGGAAATCATACACCTGGTTATGTCCTTGATCTGTTTCTTTTTGCTCCTTTTATGTACGAAGTGGGCTAGGAAATCATAGTACTTGTTGTGAAGGTACTATTGTGCTTTCATACAAGAGATAATTTTAAGTTTTTTGCGAGGTTTATATCCGTAGATAATAAGGGATTTTCTATTAGGTAGTTAAATTCCTAAGGCTTTTTTTGTAACATAGTATTTCAGCTCAATGAAGGGATAACCAATCCATGCGAATTATAAGATCGAAGCTTCCGATAGTCATGGGCATGAGGTTGACGTGAAAGGTGTGATCGTTTAAAGCTAATAGGCAGTTTTCTAAGATTTATTGGGTACTACCGTATTCAATGTTAGCCATTTATACTAAGTAGGGTTCATCTAGTTTTTTGGAACTATGGCTTAACAGTTGCCTAAACTTTAAGTAATAAAAGTTTTCTCAACACCCAAATCGAAAAGTATAGTTGTATATAAGCTGTTAACAAGAAATGTACCAGTTACCACAAATGGGATGTGGATAACATCTCTTGTACCAATCACAAATTCCCTACATCTAACATTCCTTCCTGAATTGTTCAATCTCGGGTAGTCCCTCTTAAAGTGTCTGGTCTCCCCATACTTGTAGCATGCTCGACTTCTAGTAGTAGCAACTCCCGTGTTTGTCATGGTTGTCGGTGTTGCTGCCGGTTGTTTGTAGTATTTAGTGGTGTGACCTACCTTGCCATACTTGTTGCAGGGCATGCAATTCCCATTATGACGGAAATTGCACTGATTTCACCTTAGGAGTTTTTCTGCATATTGTCCTTGGGTGGTGGTGGTTGCTATTGTTGAAGGAGTTGGTGTCGTAGCTGCGTAAGCTTTAGCCGTCTCTTACTCCTTCCCCGTGGTTCGCCTAAAATTTCCCTTGTACCCATTTCCCGACTTTCGCTTGTTTTCTCCAGATCTTGGGATGTCAGCTCTCTGAACCATAGTGTTCCTTCAGATCTCTTGATTAGTAATATTGAAGGCTAATCATTTGGTACTGGCATAGGCAGATGGTCGAGAGGTAGTAACTAGTCCATGGATGGTTTGAACCAAAACCCATATGTATCTCTCCAATTTATTGTGTCCAGGAGTTACAAAGCTAGGATAGAGGGTGGGAAGATCATTGAATCGATTGGTGTAAGCCGTAAAGTCTCTGTCCTTCATGGCAGGTTCTAAAACTCCTTCACAATCTTCTTCATTTCTTCCTAAGGGTAGTATTCGTCGATCAACATCTTCTTTAGTTCATCCCAAGATAGGGAGTTTACATTACTGATACCCAATGTTTTGATAGGACTGTTCTACTATGAAAGAGAGCGTCTGCAAAGGTGCAGGAGGCAACATTACTTTCCTATCCTCGGTGCAAAAGTTGATCTCGAATACATATTCTGTTTTCTCGATCCATCGGCTTAGTCCCACGACTCCCTCATTCCCATAAAAAGATCTGGGTTTGTAATTCATAAAATCTTTGTATGTACATGCCCTAGGAGGATCTTTGTTATCTCCTTGAGAACTGTCACCTCCTATTCCCCCACCCTCACCTGACCCAATGTTTCTGTTTGCTTCGAAGTTTGCCATTGCGTCCTCGATGCATTAGGCTACTAATCCCTCTATGGCTGCAAAATCCATAGGTGTGGTGTTGTGATCTGACTGGGGACCTTGGCTAGGCTAGGGTCCTGGGTTTGATCGGGTGTTTCTTGTTGGTATCATTTTCATGATCCTATTATTAATATTAAGGTACATGTTAGTCGTTTTTGGTATTAGTTAGTCGTTTGAACAAATAAATGTACTTTGTTTGCGATAGTTAGTATAATTTGTAAGAATCCTTTTTATAATTTTTTGTGCGTCACACAACATAATAAGATATTGCAAATGTAAGTCAACTATGTTTGTTAGTACACATTTAAAGAAAACATTTCTTTTCGTGAAACCCTAACTTTTATATATCTATATATTTCATACAAACATCGTTTTTTTTACACAGTTATTTCCAAAACCACTCAAAAAGTGTGGTTAGGATAGGAAAAGTATGGTATCTTACAACAAAAGAGCAAGTGTACTATAATCTTGATTACAAACTTTTCCACATATCCTAACCTAAAAATATCTCTCCTAGAAATCCATGCTAGGGTTATCCACTAAAACTCAAAATACAAAATGAAACGTGCACTAACATATACTCGCTAATGATACATATAGTCGATCCTCACATTTGAGGCATACATTACCGCCTTGGTCATCACAATCGTCTGCTCTAACATCCCAGTGTGGGGCTCCATCTCCTCGATCACCATCTTCTGTACCTGAATCTCTACATGCGCCTCCTCTAGGTGATTGTAAACAAGTAGGGACCTCATCTCAAAGATATCCTGCTCCTCCTTTAAACACCGAATCCTCCCCGTCATGCAACCAATCTCACTCTTCAAAAGTGTCAACTCCTCCTCCAAAGAGAGAATCATATCCACATTTTGTGCGGTGCGAGGAACTATCACAAATATTGCCTCCTCAAAAGGGGTCTCATAGTCAGGAGTAGGTAGTCGAGCTCTGGAGGACTCCCTCACTTTGTAATGGAAATCAATTCCATCTTCTTCCTACCACTCCTTAACTTGTGGTGTCCACTGATAAAAATGACATAACTTCTTGGATGGTGGTGGAGATGATGAAAGTGATGTAGACATTTTCCTTGAGGAAATCAGAGTCTACTTTCTTGGAGTATTTTTAGTTCGGGGTCCAGTGATGTGTAGCCTAAAAGATCTGCAGGAAGGTGGTGGCAGTGATGATAGGACCTCCAGGGATGATGTAGTGATGTCATCAACCTCCTCTGGCTCATACCCAAAATCTGGTTCTGAGTAATAAACATGATCAGACTCCTTATTGGTAGAATCGTCTTCAGAGGGCTCATAGGTATCTGAACCTGCATCACCAACGACCTACTCCTCCTCCTCCTCGTCATCCTTATTCGGCTCCTCCTTTGAATCTAACGGTGAGAATCGCGTTGGGACCTCTGGAAACTATGTGTCCTCAAGGCCTGTCGGACTAGGCACTAGCTGATCCTCCTCCGGGCAGGGAACCATCATCCAAATCCCTATATTAGCCATGGTACTCTGACAATCCTGCATAAGACATCAAACATGATTTATGTATGTGAGAGATATCACGAGAATAAGAAGATACAATATAAATTTTCAATTATAATTATGTAGTAGATAGTGCAAGGTTACACCTTATGATCTGACGAGTCAAGCTCTACACGCTGACCACCAACGGCAACACCAACATAAGATCTTATCAACGTCAGCGTGAATCAATGATCTTAGTAATCATATGTATATTAGGAAGCTATACGTATATATATATATATATATATATATATATATATATATATATAATAGATATCTTATTTATAATCTTAGTGATTAGGATCTCAGACCTTTACTAATAGGTACATATCCTTTAGTTAGTGGGATATTAGTTATTTTGATCTTATATAATCAACATTATGGTGAAACCCTAACGTAAGTCTTTGTGACCTCGTTCTCTTGGTGAAGACATTCTTTCTTAGTGAAAGCATCTTTGTGATTACTTGTGTTCTTATGTTTTTCTGTTTAATCTTTACTTAGTTTGTTTAATTTTTACTTAGGTTTTCGATATAAACCTTGAATTGGTATCAGAGCGGGTTTTCGATACACACAAGTTATCATGTCGACCTCCTATAATCACAAGTCGTCTGCTCTCAACAAGATCCCTCCTTTCGATGAACACAACTTTGCAATGTGGAAATTAAAGGCTATGGTTGTTCTTGAAACCATAGATTTTGATATGCTTAACATCTTTGTGAATGGTCCTTACATCCATATGTATCAACCTATGGTTGACAATGTTTATGTTGGTACCTTGAAGAAAAAGCCAAAGGCTAGTTATGACGATGATGAGAGGAGGCTTATCGGTCTTGATGTGAAAGCTAGGCAGCTATAGGAAACTCTCATCCCCATCACGTGTATCATCTTGTTTAGAACTGTGAGTCAACTAAAGAGATGATGGAGACGCTAATGGTGGCTTATGAAGGAACTGTGGAAGTTCAAGATACAACCATCAATAGCCTCAATCGAAGATATGGGCACTTCTTTTCTCAGCAAGGTCAATCTCTGACTCAAACTTTTAACAAGTGTAATTGTTTGGTGAAAGATATGCCCATGTTTTGATTTTTCGAGCATTCTTCTTAGTTGGTTTTAAAGTTTTTGGACTCTCTTGGAAAAAGATGGGAACATCACACTGATATTCTTACAAACAATGACTAGATTAACATCATGGATCTCAACTCTTTGTTTGGAAATCTAAGAAACTACGAAGAAACCAAAGCACTTCGTAAAGACATCATGAAGGACTCAAACAAAGAGAAGTCTGTAGCCTTGGTCTCCCGAAAAGAAGCAATGAATCTCATCAACGACTCCAGTTATTCTAATATGGGTGAAGCAAGTAATGATGAAATTACTGATGAACTAGTTGCAAGTGTTGCACTTATTGTTAAACGCTATGAAGAGAGCAGATCAAATGGAGTCTGGAGAGATGAATTCAAGGGAAGTAGATCAGCGAAAAGGCTCAACTCAGAGAAAAGAAACTCTGGTAACTGTTTTAACTGTGGAAGCCCTGACCATTTTGCAAGGGACTATAATGAGAAGAAAGAATCTCAAAGCCCAAAGAATTATAAAGTCTTGTACAAGAAACTGCTCACCCACATGAAGAAGGAAAACATATCTCTACCAAAAGCCTTCATTGCGAAGCCGGAGAAATCTAAGGAATGGGTTGAAGAGGAGGTGACCTCTAAAGACTAAGGACTAAATTTTAAAGTTCTTATGGCTTTTGTTAATGATACCCCTGATATCAGTTCCAACAGGTGTGACGCTGATACTCTTCAAGTTTTCAAAGAATCAAAGATGAAGAGTTGGTTGAATCTGGCTCTTTGTCTTTTCTTCAGTGCCAACTTCTCTCTCCCTGAAGCTGATGCTTATGCTGATTGGCATGAAGTATCTTGTTGATGAGGCCAGATTGGAGAGAACTGTGTTTGAGCTTGTCTTTCTAGACACATATATCTTTCTTCTTGGTTAGCCTATCTCTGTTGTAATGGGATGAAGTGAAACTAGGTAATGTGAAACATTTATATTTCATAAACGCTCTTCTGCTACACCACTTCCCATCAGAGATCCAAAGACATCTTTCACAAGACAATGCTCATCTTCGCTTCGATCACGGATCACAAAAAATGGAACCTTCGAATCTTGTCTTGGTGACTCTGATAACTCGAAGGTTACAAAGATTGGGTCCTTTTAACTCGTTGGTTACAAAGACTACTTCATACTCTTCTCTTGTTCTTGGTGAACATGAATTTTGGAATCAATCAGCAATACTTCAACGATTAAAGGCATATTCTCTCTTGTTTTACTATGAGTTGTGTTTTATGTTGATATATTTGATCATGCTTGCTCATTATTTTATAAACAGTGTTGAGGGACATATATCTCGGAAAAGGGAATCTAATTTATGGCCTTTCAATTCAAAATATTTGCTGAATCGGGTCTTTACCTCATTTCTGAAAAAGCTTCACAAATTTCGCTTTTAGAATACTTACTTCTTTGACTAACTCTTTTGTTTTTACTCTTGTATTCTTTATTATTTTATTTTTCTTGTACCTTATTAAATGAATTGATGGTGAAATCTAAATTCTAAACTGAAAATTAGCTTTATGATACAGAAAATTAACCACTTCTTGTTGATAAGTTTAAACTGATTATGATTCACACTAATTTCACCTTAGCGCGATTGAAACATTCCATTCTCTCCTAAAATTTTTCTTGATAAAAGTTAATGATTGATTGTGATATACCACACACTGATAAAAGTTTGAAACTCTACGCCGATGGTTAGTCTATGTACTATAGGCTATCACACACACCAATAACTTCTTGTGCATAAATTCTTCTTAAAAGTTTTATGATTCAACATAACATACCATACGCTGATGAGATCTTGTAAAATCTGTGTCGATGGTTAGGCTATGTACTGTAGCTTATCACATACACCAATCCCTTATCAACATACATACTTCTTTAGAATTTTATGATTTAGCATATGAAGCCACACGCTGATGAGGATTTTAACAAATATGTGCTGATGGGTATATCATTGTCAGTGATGAATTACATGCACCTACCCATTCTCTTCCAACAAATCATCTAATAAAAAAAGTTAATGATTCATTATATCTGCCATACACTAATAAAACTTCGACAATCTTTGCCGATGCATACATTTCATACTGGAATGTATTACACGCATCATTCCTTTCTTTCCCTTCATTATTCGAATAAAAGAAGTTGATGATTCAACGTATAGAACCATACACTGATGAGATCTGGCAATACTATGTCTATGAATTATAGCTTAAACCCATTCTCTAAGGAGACATCACAATGTCACTTTATTACCAGCTGCAAATATGATATGCTGGTAGGATAATCTTGATATACTGATTACTTCCGCTGATGATTATTGTCGTTGATGCTATGTTTCCTTGTTGCATAATTCCCTTATCTCAATGATAACTTTTGGATGACGATTAAATGATGTAACAATATCTTGGAATACGATATTTTTATGGCATCGGTTTCTCAAAAAATGTCTACGTAAATGGAAGAAAATATACAAATAGTTTTGGTCAAAAATCGATCAAGTGTGAAGGTTTGTATCGATCGGATACACTTCAAGTTTAAAGAAGAAAGTATAACTTAATCTAAGAAAATAAAGAGAAGAAAGTGAATGACACAAAGTGTTCTCCAAATTGTTCTTTCACCAAGAAAGAGTTTTGTCTTCACCAAGAAGACGAGTTGTCACAAAGAATGTCTCCAAACTTCTTCCAACAGACCGGTCATTCAGGTCTAAAACTATGTGTTGTTTCTTCACATTATTCTTGAAGATTTTCTTGACCCGATTTTCAGTGCTTTGAACATTAGCGCTCTCATCAGCAGAAACAAGAGCTTGAACAAGTTTGGCAGACAAACATTCTTCTTTTCTTGCTTGTTTCTTTTGACGAATAGCAACATTATATTCTAGCATGATTTCTCTAACTTCCTCAATGGGTAACCTCCATGTTTCTACTAATTCATTTAGATCAAAGATGAGTTTGCTTTTCTTGTTAGGAGGCGACGCTGAAGGATCACCACCAACAACAGCAGAAGAGCTTCCAACTTTAGCGTCATGATCTCCCCCTGAGAAGGAAGTCGTCCTCTTTCAAGGATTGAGCTTATCATTATCAGAGTCAATGTCACTATCAGTTCCTTGAGGAAACTATTGAGGAATATCCCCCTCAAAGTAAGAACCATAGTAGACAGCATTCAAGGGAACAACTGAAACAACATCTTGTTGCATGAAACCAAGATCAATAAACCCTTTATAGTCATCGGTCTCTGATTGGTCACCAGTGTCTGGAATAGGCTGATTAGTTGTTGCATCAGCGTCTAGAATATCAGCAACAACAATATACTTTTGAGGATCAACTTCAGCTTCAACCCTTCTAGTCATCTCAGGCTGAGATGGAGTTGGTACAATTACCACCTGAATTTGCATTGGCAGAGGACCATCTTGATTATTCTCCCCCTTTTTGGCAGCATCAGATTGGGGATGAGAGTTAGGAGGAAGTGGAGGAGTGCAAGGAGGAGAGTGAGATGGTGAAGGAGGATTTGTTGATGGAGGTGGAGGTGGAAGAGGATTATTACCTGGAGAGTTTGGTGTAGTGTCATCAACAATCATATCATCATCATTAATCAATGCCATAAGTCGCTTCATTGTAACCACATCCCTTTCAACTCTACCCAACCTTTTTCCCAAAGATTCAGTAATCTGCACAATTATAGAAAGTTGGGAAAGCACAATAGTCTGAAAGTTAGTGTTGAATTCTTCCTGATTTTCCTGATGAAAGTCATCAGTCATGATAGGAGTTGGAATAAATGGAACAATCTCAACTTGAGGAGGTGGAGAAGCTGACTTTTCTTGGATCAATGGTTCCACAGTTTCGACAAAAGGAGAGGTTGATCCACGATGTGCAACATCATCTGCAGAGGGAGCGGGTGAAGGAGTAGATGGGAATCGAATATGCTTGTTCATCCTTGGAGGAGAGTTCCTTGGAGGATAATTCTTTCCCTAAGCAAAGTCTTCTCCCTTATTAGCGGTTGATTCTTATTCATCTTTATTAGTGTCTTCTTCCACATCAGCCCCTTCTTTGTTACCAACTTCTTCATCTTCATCCTCATTATCATTCTCATTTTCATCTTCAGAGTCTGAGGATTCAATCACATGGGGTTTTTTCAATCCATTTTTGCACCCTCATAGTAATATGCAAGTCACCCTGAGATGGAGTGGAATTAATAATCTTTGAGGAAAGGGAAGGAATTGGAATGATAATCCCATGACTTTTAACATAGCCTTCATCTCGAGACAAGATCAGACCAAGCCAACGAGGATAAGGAACATGCAATGGCTTCTTGTTCCTAGTAATGCAGTCAATCATTTGATCAATAAAAAGTTGAGCAAAGTCCAGTCTTTTGTTGTAAGCAATAGAGTATAAGATCCTTTGATCAAAGAGATTCAATTGATCCAAACTCCCAGTCTTGTGTTCAAGACATTTGCCAATCATACATGTTAAGTACTTCCATCCTACATTAAAACATTGATGAAGAGTGTTCTTGTATGGATCACGAGTGAGGCCCTGAAGTTTGTAATTATGCCCTAATTTTTCAAGAACAGATTTGAAACTTTCTTCAGAAGGAGTTTCAAAGTAACTTTCAAATCGAGGAAGACGAAGAGCAATTCGAAGGATTCCACATCAATAATAACCTTATATTGACCATCTCCAATGGTTCCAGTAATAGTTTGAGCATCAGTATCAAAAGAACATGAATAGTAGAACTCATATACTTGTTTAGGGTAGAATGGATCTGGGAAGTCATAGAATACATATCGTAGAGGACAAATCTTGATCTAGTTGACGAAATCTTTGATTCATGACTTTACAAGCTTCTTTGGGATTTCATTCGAGAACGCCACATTGGTCGATTGAATGATGATGGGAAGGTCAGGACCATGAGGACCTTTGACGACATTGGCGCTGGGGGCAAACTCATACAGAGGCTTTGACATGGTGAAAGCTTTGAGGAAGATGGAGATTTTGAGTCTTTTTGATAGAGAGATTCAATTCCTTGAATAGCTTGTAAAAGTGACCTATGATGAAGAATTCCATATTTATACCAAAAACGTTTCTTCCTTTTTACGTAATAATGAAGGAAGATATATGCGCCATAAAAATATCGTATCCGAAGATAATGATGAATCTTTCGGTCGTCATCCAAAAGTTACCATTGAGATAAGTTACATTAGTGAGACATGTCTTTAACGACAATGAACATCAGCGTAATTGATCAGCGAGTGTCTTGAAATGTTAAGTTTGTAATGTCTCCTAATTGTATGGGTTTAGACTACCATTCATTAAATAGTATTATGAGATCTCATCAACGTGTGGTTTCATTCACTGACTCATAGATCAATTTTATTAGAAGAAAAGTGGCAAGAGTGGATAGGTGTGTGTAATATATCACGGATAATGATATACCCATCAGCATAGATTTTTCAAGCTCTCATCAGCGTATGGTATATTACGCTAAACATAAAGCTTTAAAGAATAATACAAGGACAAGAATGGATTGGTGTGTGTGATAGCCTACAGTACATAGACTAACCATCGACACAAAGTTTCAAACTTTCATCAGTGTCTGGTATATCATAGTGAGTCGTTAAGTTTTATTACGAAGATAAAAGAGAGAATGGATTGTTTCAGTCATGTAGAGGTGAAATCTAGGTGAATCATAAATGGTTTAGCTCATTGACAAGAAGTGATTTAGACTTCCGTATCATATAGTAAGTTGCATTATAGAATCAAAGATTCACCATTAACTCATAATGGTACCATGTCATACCTCAGAGTAGGAGGTCAGAGACATGAATAACCCTTTGTCATTTAAAGACCAGACAAGTAACTCTTACACTGATGACTGCAATCAGTGTAAGACATAGGGTTATGCTCAATGTTTCAGCATAACTTGAGACTTGATGCATACGACAAGCATGCTTCCAGGGACAGGGTCAGACAAAAATGATTAATTAAAAATAAACACCCCAACCTTTCTATCGATTTTTTTATTTGGACCAGGCAATATCACTTAGAAAGTGTAGTAATTCTAGACAATCAATGTGAGGGGGGGTGACTCAATGTTCTCAAGAGATGGTCTCGCTGATGAGAAACTTAGAGACATTTTGTCACATATAGCAGCATGTTTCTAGGGAAGATGATGTGTCAAAAGTTGCATACTAGGTTTAGATTTTCCATCCTCAGATTCCTTTTAAAAATGGTACAAAATAATAAACAATATAAGAATACAAACAAAATAGTAAGTCAAACAAGAAAATAGTTAAACAGCGAAATATGTGCAACTTTTTCATAAAGGTGATCAAGACTCGTTCCAGCAAATCTTTGTAATTGAATGGTCATAAATTCACTTCCATTTTCTGAGATATCTACCACTTGAAGTTTTAGCTATAAAAGAGAACAAACAAGATACCATATCACACAAAAACAACACAATTCATATTAAACAAAGAGAGAGAATGGCTTTAATCTTTGAGATTCTATAGATTGATTCCTAGCTTCATTTCCGCCAAGAACAAAAGAAGAACATGAACCAGTATTTGTAACCAACGGGGTAGAAGGATGCAATCTTTGTAACCTTTGAGTTATGGGAGTCACCATAACAATACTTGAAGGTTCCATTTATTGAGATCCATGAAAGAAGAGAAGGTGGGATCACTGTTTTATTAAAGACGCCTTTGGATCTTTAAGGTGATGGAGAGTTAATTACAAGGTCCCTAAAAATTAGGCGTGCCATGTCACCGAACTGCACTTCATCTCACTGTTCAAGACAGAAGAGATATGTGTCCATAAGAACACCTGGTGCCATAGTTATCCCCCATCTGGTCTCATCAATATGAATCAACAAGTCAATCGTCGTGTGCATCAGTATCAGTGAGAGGGAAGTTGTTGCTAAAGAAAAGATGCAGAGTCAGCGTCGACTTGCTCTTACAAGGTGGGTGATGTATTCAAGAAGTGACACGCTGATCTAAATCAGTTAAGTTCAATGTTGAGATGAAGACGGAAGGTCTGATACATACAGAGGAAAGAGAAGAACAAACATTGGCAATGTTAGAAGAAAAATGTGTATGTAAAATGTATACTTCTTTGGTAAAGTAATAAAAGAAAATGTTAATGCACAAAAAGAAACATAAAAAATTCAAAGAGTAGCAACTTATGTTCAGAAATATAAGAGTAGCAAAGCATGAAGCAAAAATAAAATAAACTATAAATGTCTAAACCAATAAAAATCAAACCATATAAATATCGTTGTCGCTTAGTGCAGAAAGCACGATTTTGTTTTCAGAATCAAACACTTTTCCCTTATGACGGTTGAAAAGAACTTTGTAACCAACATCACAAAGTTAAATGATGGAGATGAAGTTGATTTTCAGACCCTGGACATAAAACACGTCCTCCAACTTAATCATCCTGTATTCAAAAGTTCCAACACCTGTAACAGCTCTTCCATTAGTGTCACCAAAGGTCACCATTGGACCATTCTTCTCTATAAAATCTGTTAAAAGTGACTTGTAACCGGTCATGTGTCTAGAGCTTCCACTGTCTAGGTACCAAGTTTTCCTATATTTGGACTTGATCCTTTGTTAGCGTGATAATTATCAGCATCACATATGCTATCATGGGAATCATTGATAAGTGCCATAAGACCCTTAACGTTCAACCCCTCATCTTTAGATGTTTCTTCTTCTTCCACTCATTCTTCACAGTCCTTTTGTTTTGCAATGAGAGCTTTTGGTAGAGAGATATTTTCCTTCTTTATATGAGCCACAAGCTTCTTGTACAAAACTTCATAATTTTCAGGACTTGGAGCTTCTTTCTTCTCCTTGCAATCCTTGGCAAAATGACCAGGGCTTCCACAATTAAAGCAATTACCTGATTTTCTCTTCTCTGAAGAGGATCTTCTTGTTGACCTGTTTCCTTTAAACTGAGCTCTTCGAACCCCGTTTGATCTACTTTCTTCATAGCGTTTGACAATAAGAGCAACAATGGCAACAAGTTCATTAGTGAGATCTTCATCACTTTCCTTACCCTGATCTGAATTATCCGATCCACTGATCTGCTTCATTGATTCCTTTCGAGACATTATAGCAACATAATTTTCCTTTCTTGATTCCTTCATAATTTCTTTACGAAGAGCTTTGGTGTGTTCATAATTTCGCAAATTACTGAACAAGGAATTTAGATCCATATAATTGATTTTTTCACCATTCTTAAGAACATCAGCGTGATATTCCTAGCTTTTCCCAAAAGAATCGAGAAACCTCAGAACCAACTAAGATGTATGCTTGCCAATTCCCAGCCTACGCATATCACTAACCAAGCAGTTAAACCTATTGAAAGTTTGGGTAAGTGACTCACCTTTTTGAGCAAAGAAATGCTCATATCTACGATTGAGCTTGTTGATGGTTGTGGCCTGGACTTCCACAGTGCCTTCATAAGCCATTGTCAGCGTATCCATCATCTCTCGAGATAATTCAAAATTTTTACGAGATGACACACGTGGTAGGGAAGAGAGTTTCCAATAGCATCCTTGGATTTTACATCAAGACTAAGCACTCTCTTGTCATCGTCATCATAATTCGTCTCTGGCATTTGCTTCAGGGGACCAACGGGAGCATTGTTGGCCATAGTTTGGTACATAGGAACATGGGAACCTTTTTCAACAATATTTCTCATCTCATAGTCAATGGTTCAAAGAACAACCATGGGCTTTGTCTTCCACATAGCGAAATTTGTGTTCGTCAAATGGAGGAATTTTGTTGAAACCAAAGGATTTAGGATTCGGCATGATTACTTGAGTGTATCACAAACCTGAACCAATTGAAGGTTTGTATTGATCATATACACTTCAAGTATAAATAAGAAAGTAAAACTTAATCTAAGAAAATAAAGAACAGAAAGTAAATGATACAAAGAGTTCCCTAAATTGTTCTTTCACCAAGAAAGAGTTTTGTCTTTACCAAGAAGACGTGTTGTCACAAAGACGATTGAAACAAATCTAAAATCTCTCTACATTAGGGTTTACCCTAATGTATATTATATACTAATCTATACATATCAATCCCATGATTTAAGGGATTATAGCTTATCTATAGTAAGAATCGATTTTCATAACAAAGATACCAGATCTGCAATCTATTATATACTTATCTATATCATTGCCTATTATACAAATGATTACATAGAACAACTATACTAAACGCTGACGTTGGTAAGCTTGATACGCTGACACTAGTAGTTGACAATACGCTGATGCTGACAGGTAGTGTAGAGTGTTTGAATCATCAGATCATAAGGTGTGACCTTACAAAGTGCAATTGAACCAAATTGTATGAGAGGCAATGGTGTTTAAGGTAATACAAGTATCAAATACTAATCAAAGAGAGACAAGTGAGTTACAAGGAAAGCCCTTGATCCTTTGTAGGATCTCCAACATAAAACCGTGGGAGGTGATAATGATCACCTACCTTGTTCTGTTTTATTGATTTCAATATGAGATTATAGAGATAATGAAGATAAAATGAGTACAAGTGTAATGTGTAGTGTGCGAGTTACAGGTGTTATTTATAGTATAAGTTAATCAACAAGAAGTCTGATATTTTCTAGTTCCTCCTTGAAAAAGTATTTGCACATTATTTGACTTAGTATTCCCGGGTTTTAAGCTTGGTTGAAGTGACTCTCCATTGAGAATGAGGCTTGTGTTGACTAATTCTCCACATGTGAGAAAAACAAAGAAGAATATAGCCGTTATAAGTGTTAGGGAATAATAGTGATAATATTCAGGATCCTCGGATATGTTTAAGGATCCCGAGGCTTCAGAAATATTAAGGATCCTGAATACGATTCTGGGATCCTGCCCCTAACAATTCCCCCCGAATTATACTTGTGAAATATTAAGGTTAGTTTATAAATATTTAGGGGTATAATTTAAAAATAAGAGAGATAAGAAATTTGAATTTTTAAACCATAATCGGATAGGTTTTATCCGTCCCATAAGCATCATTGCATAGTCAAATCACATTCTCTCTTCTGTCACTTAGGTTAAATAGGGTTAATCGATTTAATTTCATTTACCTTCCACAATACTCCATACGACCATCTCTAGCCACCTCCACAGGTAATGTCTTTCTCTTCTTTTTCTTTTGTTTTCCTCTTTTTTGCGATCATGGGCAAGAAGGCGACCCGTTCTCATGCCAACATTACTACCTATGACATCCCCATTTTTATGGCCATAAAAGACCGATTTGTTTATGTTTTGTTTGAAGATCAGAGTATACTTTTGAAGAAATATGTTGCGGAATTTGTTCCCAAAAATATGATAAAGAATTTATCAAAGCATTTCCGAGGAAATTTATTTTCATTTTATTAAAACATCCGGATGTCATTGTCAATACAGATCAAAAGCATAAACAGAAACAACATAGGCCTTACAACATCTATTTATTCTAGTGGCCTATAATCCATTGATCTCTCATCAGATCGTCACTCCTATGCTCTCTTACCACTACCTGTATACATGAAACTGGACTGTCTAGAATAGTCCGTGGTCGCCATCTATACTCTGCTATATGACTGGATCATCTTAAACATCGAGGCATCTCATCAATTTTATTTACTTTTTCATCATCTTCTTCATCTACCCATATTTACCCATCATAATCATAAGTACAAAATACGTATACAGTTTAAATCAAGTAAAACATGTATATTTTGTTCATCCAGCATAAATATCAAGTACACAGATAATATGCATACACAGCATGTAATTTATATTAAATACTTAATATCTATATGTAAGATGAAAGTAACTATGCACTCACTTGTTAAAGTGATGATTCCAAACTCGGGCAACACTTCGCTTCTAATAATGTTATTTTCATTCGACGAAACCTAATATCATTACGCTAGATTTTAGTCTAATATTTAATGCGACTATTTACAAGAACTATTATTTTATAAGTGTTAAACAATATTTTTCAACCACTATTTACAGACAGGGGCCATACATGAAACAACGGAGGGCAGGACCATTTGACATTATAGCACTTCTGAAATCCAACAACCCTATGCGACCCTTCAAACCAGATTCCCCGTACCGCGAGTAGTTTAAAGTATTATATTAACACTTTTTATATTATATTTTATAATATATATATATTGTTTATAAGTTCATAATAACGATAATAAACTTAAACATACGCTATACTTAAAGTAGGGTAAACATAACTCACTTACCGGGAGGTTTGGCTAGGAACCGGGCTCTGCGGGGGCAGAACCTCCGAGCCGAAAAGCTCTTCTTCTCGGAGCCTTCTGGCCCTCCGGGACTCGCCTCTTAGTAATTGGGAAGTACTAAGGCTTGGGAGAGGTTTATATAGAAGTTAGAGAGAGAGAAGGGTTAAGGTGTGAGATTTTATGGCAACCCTCGCACCCTTTTTATAGGGAGCCTGATCCTCGGTACATTAGGCGTACTCCTTGGAGTACGTGGTGCGTACGAGGGTACGTACCCTCGTACGCACCACGTACTCCAAGGAGTACGCCTAATGTACCGAGGATCAGGCTCCCTATAAAAAGGGTGCGAGGGTTGCCATAAAATCTCACACCTATCATCATTCGAAGCGAGGACCGTTGGAAGCAAGCAAGGGCTCGGATCGTGCCACGTCACCCACTTCGCCTCAGCCCACTTCCGACTTCAAAATTTGGTAACGTTCACATACGAGCTCCGTTTTTTATGTTCTTTATATCCACGCGTAGGTAGATACGTACTCTACAACTTTCGCTGAGAATCTGTCGGCTAATTTTGGCTTTATTTTTAAAGTTATATTTTAACAGGCTTGGATAGGTAAAGTCCGTTAAAAATTCGTAACTTTGTCATCCGATGTCCGTTTTCGTCTGTCTTTTTATCGTTGTACTCTTATTAACGAGATCTTCGATTCTCATTTAGGTTGTGTCGGCAAAAATTGGTCGATCTAAAATTTGAATTACGGGCTGCATACTGCTATGCCAAATCTTAGAAAAAATCATAACTTCCTCATACGAAGTCAGATCTGGGTGTTCTTTTTATGAACGCTCTCAGTTTAACGTATACTCGACTTTCGTTTAGATTGCTAAGGCTAAAAAGTAATTTATTGCAAACTCACTGTTTACGTAACTCAACGTCGTGCCGGTTTTGTCGCGAAACTTCGATAGGTGCTAACTTCTTCGTTATAAGTCGGATTTCGGCGTTCTTTATATCTCCATAATCCTTGGGTCTATCTATTATTTTATTGTTGACGCTTATTTTTATTTCTAATTTATTACATCATTATAAGCAATTTTAATGCACATAAATCACATAATATTCAAGTAATTCTTCTTTATTACTTCAAGATGGGTTATAATTGTTGACCCTAACTATTACATCATCATACTAATGCTTAGCCTAGAAACACGGGCGTTACAATTATCTCCCCTTTTGGATGATTCCGTCCCGAAATCATGCATCAACAAACAGGTGTGGATAGCAACTCATCATGCCACTCTCTATTTCCCAGGTAAGGTTCGGCCCATTCGTATGTTTCCATTTCACAAGCACCAAGTCGACCATCTTGCGTCACAACTTCTTTGTCTTACGGTCAACAATTCCCTGAGGCTCTTCGATTAGCTTCTTATTTTCATCCATCCTTAAATCCGTAAGTGGAATTATATCGGGAACTTCTCCCGTGAACTTCCTTAATAACATACATGGAAAGTGTTATGAATATCATCTAGTTCTTCTGGCAATTCCAGCTTGTAAGCTTGGTTCCAAATACTCTGAAGAACCTTGAATGGTCCAATAAACCTTGGACTCAACTTTCCTCTCTTTCAAAACAGTATAAGTCCCTTCCACGGTGAGACTTTGGGCAACACCGAATCTCCAACTTCAAATGTCATCGGTCGTTGCTTCTTGTCAACATAACTCTTTTGGCGATCTTGAGCTGCCAACATCCTTTCTCTAATCACCTCTAGCTTTTCAGCAGTCTTATTGACTATCTCGGGGACCATAAACTACTTTTCTGCAGCCTCAAGCCAACAAGACGGCGTACGACACTTTTGTCCATACAAGGCTTAATAAGGTGCCATCTTGATGCTGAAATGGTAACGATTATTGTAGGAAAATTCTACCAGGGGTAAATGCTCATCCCAGTTACCTTGGAATTGTAGGGTACATGCTCTTAGCATATCTTCTAGTGTTTGAATTGTTCTTTCGCTCTGACCATCAGGCTGTGGATGGTAGGCTGTACTCAAACACAACTCCGTACCCATTTCCTCCTGTAAACTCCTCCAAAATCTTGACGTGAAACGACTATCACGATCTGATACAATCGTTAAGGGTACACCGTGAAGTCTTACTACCTCCTTCACGTAAGCATTTGCAAGCTTATCCATAGACCATCTCTCATTGGCTGCTATGAAGTGTGCACTCTTTGTGAATCGATCCACGACAACCCAAATCATGTCGTGACCGTTCTTCGTCATGGGTAGTTTAGTCACAAAAGGGTTCTAAACTCACATATGGTTTCTGATGTTGTGCTTTAACTCTCGCACATGTCACACACTCTGCTACATACTTTGCAACATCGAGTTTCATCATCGGCCACCAGTAGTACGGATTCAGATCCCTATACATCTTAGTGCTGCCCGAATGAATCGAGTCCATGGTCTTGTGAGCTTCTTCCATCAGAAGATCTCTCATTCCTCCCATATTAGGTACCCAAATCATATCTTGGAATACCATCCATCCTTGATTATTTGTATCGAATACCAACGTTAATTTGCTTGGCTGTATAACATCCACTAACATAGTTGTAAACTACAGGTGGAAGTGTCACACCCCCGAACGAAGGATGGCGGAAACATCCGGGGGTGGAGGACTTCATGTATAGTATCACAACAACGAGTATAATAGTGCTCATAGTAAAAACAACCATCATAAATATAATTGAAAAAGTTACACCATAGTATGAGTTTACATGTTTCAAAATCAATTACATTATGATGACAAAATGTATAAATTGACGTCTTGCGTCCCATGCTCAAAAGCAGTTGTTTACCTGTTTCACTGGTTCCCTGAGAATACAAGTAGGTTTGAAATAGTGTCAACAATTAAGTTGGTGAGTTCATAAGCTTTTGGATGTAGAGTTTGAAAACCTTTGTTTGTAATGGTAATGTATGCTTCAAGAAAAATCCCTTATTTTTCCTTATAAAAAGTATTGTAGTCTTAAATCCCAAGACCGAGAGTATGTGTGTATTTTGTACTTATAACGTGGTTGTAGTTTTAAATAGATAAAACCCCTTTTTAAAGTAGAATTTTCCCGTAAACTTGAAATGTTGTTAACTCCCTATGTGAGTCGTTATAACCATACTATAACTAGAATTAACCTGCTACAACGTTTTTCAGACGTCAAGATCCTATGACTTTTGTCACCCGTAGACCTGCAGGTCCAGCTGTAGCTAGCAGCAAGGTGTGGGGTGTCAATCCCAATATAGATCTATACACAATTATCACGCTCTCCCTACAAGAGATTCTGGTTATAACTTACAGGAATTTTTAACCCGTACTCTAAGAGTACAAATGAAGAATTTGTCTCACAACTTACGTTAACGAGTTTACGTGTAGTCTTTGAGTAAAAACCTTTCCTGTGGTGGAAGTGAAATCTCCCTTTGTGTACTAAATTAGCGATGTGAATTTCATAAACTATACCTATTATAGTTTATCATGTAGTAATTGAAAATTCGTTTGTATTGTGGTAAGACCCTTCATGTGTAAGTAATAGTTTTAACCAATGCATAACTATACTTATTATATTTCATCTTGCATTATTTGTAATTATTAGGGACTCTTATACTTCATAGAGTATTTCATGTTATATAAATATATCAGAAAAGAAAAACACATGCAAAATATGAAGTCATCAAAGATTACACTTTGCTCAACATGTTACAAAGTGTTACGAAAATTGTAAGCTGTTAACTCGTTTTTAACTTTTCTACACTGTTTTAGAAATATCATAGAAAAATCAAACGGAGTCAAAAACCGATTCCGTAAACTCTGAAGGTTTAGAAAACGTGTCTAGTTTGTTCATAAATTTTATTATGATTTGTAGAAGTCTCTAACTTGTGTGAAAATGTTCATATTCATAGACTGGTCCGAATTCGTTTCTAAAATGATAGGCAGTTTTGTAAAAATCACCATAAATTGTAGAAAACTCTTATGGAGATGTGCAAGTAGTCATTTTAAAGGTATGAACCTAAACTATTTGCATATTACACTGTTTTGAAAGATATTAAGTTTAAGATGGTGAAAATAGTCCGTGAATGGAACTAAACTTTCTTCTTGAAGGCTGATGTTTGAGTTTAGTAAAGGTTTTGGTATTTTAACTTGTATCCTCCCCCTAAAACTTGAAGAAAACATGAAAATGTGGGGGTATGAACTCACCTTGAGTGATTTCCTTAGATGTATGCTGAAGAGAAAGGGTTTCCAAGTCAGGAACACTTGATAGGAGCTTGGAGAGTCGAAGATCTAAGAACAATTATGGTGACATTTGTTATGAGAGATTCATAATCTGAGTGAAGGAGTGAAGAATGTTCAATGTAGGATGAGAATACTTATTGAATGAGGGTGAGAAGCTCAAAGGTAGCCTTGGAGTCTCGAGTTCTTTGAGAGGGAAATGAGAGAGAAGTGTTTGTTTCTTGGTGTGAGAGTGAGTAAAGTGGAAGGAGAGATGGGGGTTTCCAACTTTTGATCAAGATACCAGCTGGAGGAGAGGTGTGAGAGGACAAATAGTTGACTAGGTATGGATGAATAGTGATTGAGGGTTGTCCTATGTGGGTATGGGGGTTAACTTGAGTCATACTTCATGGAAAGATCAACACTCTATCTCAATATCTCACCCACTAGATATTGTCCTTAAGTTGAGATTTCCCCCAAAATGTGATTTAAATATGAATATATATGGTCTTATATGTCAAAATATAAGTTTGGGTGAAAATCCCACACGAGAATCATGAAAAACGAGCTTAAAACGCAAAAGTGGTCGAAAACCAGGAGAAGGATGCGAACCGGCAAGGGTTCTGGAGTGAGTACAAGGGGGTTCCGGAGGTACTAGGTGAGTTCCGAAGTCAAATCCTAACTTCTGGAGTGGTTTCAAGAGATTCTGGAGCAGGTACTTGTCCGGAGCCACTCCTTCCGAAGACACGAAGGTTCCATGGCGCCAAGGCTTCCGGTCCGGAGGCGCGACACTGTTCGGTTCAGCTTGGAGCTTCGGATCACCCCACACATTCCGGAGTCAGGAGATAGTTCCGAAGCAGGAGGGAAGTCCGGACTAAGGAAGATCCGAAGCGAGATTGTCCGGAGCATGCTAAAATCCGAAGTGAGAACCTTCTTGGTTCCTTAGAAGGTATCCGGACTAAGAAGGTTTCCGGACAAGAGGTTCAGGGTTCCTTATCAAGAGGTTCAAGGTTCCTTATCAAGAGGTTCAGGGTTCCTCATAAGGCATTCCGGACTAAGAAGGTTTCCGGACAAGAGGTTCAGGGTTCCTTATCAAGAGGTTCAAGGTTCCTTATCAAGAGGTTCATGGTTCCTTATCAAGAGGTTCATGGTTCCTTATCAAGAGGTTATTGAGGAGAAACGTACCGGTAACCACCGCCGGTGTTTGCGTTTTTAGCTTTTGGGCAGTCCTTCTTGTAGTGCCCAGTCTCCCCGTAACCGTAACCGGCTCGGCTTGCTCCGGAGTTGGCGGCCGGGTTGGATTGTTGGGCAGACGCCCCGCAGAAACGGGCGGTATGCCCCTTCTTGTTACAGCGGTTGCAGTGCATTTCACGACAAGGACTATTGTGGTGAAAGTTGCACTTGTTGCACTTGGGGAGGGTTCCGGCATATTGTCTCAGTGGTGCTGGAGTGGAAGGAGTAGTGGCAGCATGGATGGCAACAGTATGCTGCTTCTTTGCGGGGGCCTGCGCCGGTTGCTTCTTTTTATTATCCCAGAACTTCCTCTTGTTGTTCCCTCCCCGTGCTTGATCGGAGGTGTTTGTCACATTGACATGGCTGGCTCGATGATCGATGAGTTGTTGAGCCAACTCCTTGGCACTGTCAAAGGTGGTTGGCTTTGAGGCCAACACGCTATCTTGAATCTGGGATGATAGTCCCCAGAGATATCGTTCCACCTTCTTGTTTTCCGGAGTGACCATCGCCGGACAGAGGAGTGCTAGATCATTGAATCGAGCAGTGTAGGTTTTAAGGTCAGAGCCCGTCATCTTGAGACTCCATAGTTCTTGTTCTAATTTTTGCACTTCACCCCTTGGGCAATACTCCTTTAGCATCATGGTTTTCAAATCTTCCTAGCTTATCGAATTAGCCACGACGAGAGTTAGAGATTTCACATGGCCGTTCCACCAAGTGAGGGCCCTGCCGGTGAAAGTGCGAGCTGCGAATTTGACTTTGTTCGCTTCAGGGCACGCACAGATCTCGAAGACAGATTCGGGTCTTCTCGAACCACTGCATCAAATCGATGACTCCCCCGCTACCATTGAACGAATCGGGTTTGCCATTAGTGAAGTCCTTAAAGGAACATTCTCTCGAACGCCCTTGGCTATCCCCTTGAGTAAAGTTATTAGTACCGCGCCCTGTCCTCCTGGCACCGTCAGTGCTGATGTGGGACATAGCAGCTGCCACCGCGGCCGTGACCGAAGCTTGGAACATAACAGGGTCATACTGGGGAGGCGGCGGTGGTGGATATGTTATCATTCCGCTAGTGCGCCTAGCAAATTTACAAGGCGACATCTTTCTGTTATAGAATTTCTAAGAAGAAATGAGTATGAGGCTTTTAGTAATGGTTATTAGTCGGGTGTCGTAAAATTAGGTTATTAGTTTTCAAGTATAGAATTTCCCGATTTTTCGAATGTTGCAAACAATTCATGGCAGGAGTCTATATAAATAAACTTATGAATTTAGTAGTAATGAATCAAATGAAATCTTGAAATCTTTGTTCCATGCCTGATCCACTCATAAGACCACTCAATGTATACTAGTTGTGTGTAACTAAGGTTCAACAGATCGTCGAACTTTAATGAGTCTGCCTTGAGCCCACAACCAAACAAGGAACAGGATCCAAGGCGGACTCACAATTTCTAAGTCGATCGCCTCTTAATTACACACAACCTCGTGGTATATATCAAATAATCTCAGAGTTACTAGCAACAAATCGTTTGAAATTATATGTTATGCAATCTGAGGTGAACTCCCAATAAAATAAAATGCATGCCAATTTTCATTGATACAATTCAGTACATGTTTTTAGGAAAATTTGACCTTATAGAAGGTCTACATTATATCAACATAACAGAAACTTTTGGCAGCACATAGATCCTTTGACTAGTGTAATCACTTACACACAGGGTTAAACCTACTTCCAGGGAAGAGTAGCCCCAATGCATACCCATAAACCTAGTTTATAACAAAATGTGAGTAGTGAAACACTACTCGAGGCGGGTGATATCAGCTGGTCCAATGTGGCCTTGAGACACGGTCGAGGCCCCCTGTAGCTCCGCAATCCGGCGTCCGGCCGCGATCACTCTCTCCTCGAGTGCCTCATGCCTTATCTGGTACTCCCTTACCTCCGCCCGAGCGGTGGTAAGGTCCTTTATGAGTTGGTCTATTGGATAGAAATCTCTTTCCAAGTCTCTGGTACGAGCATCTGAGGCTTCTACAACAACTTTGAGATCCCGAACTTGATTTTCCATTTCCTGATTCTGGTCCCCAAGGTTTGTGATCTGTTGGATCATGACTCGGAGGGCTCTGTCGGCCGGTCCCCCATGAATGAGGTCGTAGTAACCCCGTTGATCGCCAAATGGTGATCGTTGTCGTTATTGACGACTCCATCTCTCGATTACTGTTGCCCAACGGGGCTCAGGACCGTTGTAACCAAAACGGTTCGCAGGCACCCTAGCGATGTAAGGAGGGTTGATGACTTCCTCCTCCGGCTCCTCCTCTTCTTATTCGTCCTCTAATTCCTCTTCTTCATCGTCCTCTAATTCCTCTTCTTCATCGTCTTCCTCGGGGTCTTCTTTGGGCTCATCTTCGAATACTTCCTCGGGATCCTCTTCCGGTTCTGCTTCTAACCAACCACCGTTCCCCTGGTTCGGAAAGTAGGGGTCTCCGGGTAAATGAAATCCTGCCATGTCGTCTGTACGAGAATAGGGGTGTAAGAGGCACATAATGAATTTAGAAATATTGTGCTTAGTTAACATAAAATACTCATATAGTATTTTAACGGTTGTGTTTGATTCTTAAAGTGTTTCCTGTATGGGTGTTGATAAGTTGATAGACTTGTTGTCCACTATGACTATCCCCCGACATATACTAGTCACTTCTCGGACGAATATAGTTGATCAGGCTATATTCCTCCCAGACTTGATTGCACATCCCAAGGTATATTCACATTGCACAACTCCTCTATTTTTAAGTTTTGCATTTTCCTTAGACGTGACACTATACCGGTATGCATGTATGTACTTATACTTTTTCATGAAAATAACGCTTTTATTATTTTTAGAAGTATACTTGTTGGGAAAACCTTTAAATTAGAGAATCTTAGTCCCTTTGTGTTTATAGTTTGTATATCTTATGTGGTTTGATATACTATGTTCACTATAAACAATGCTCTGATACCAATCTGTCACACCCCCGAACCAAGGATGGCGGAAACATCCGGGGGTGGAGGACTTCATGTATAGTATCACAACAACGAGTATAATAGTGTTCATAGTAAAAACAACCATCATAAATATAATTGAAAAAGTTACACCATAGTATGAGTTTACATGTTTCAAAATCAATTACATTATGATGACAAAATGTATAAATTGACGTCTTGCATCCCATGCTCAAAAGCAGTTGTTTACCTGTTTCACTGGTTCCCTGAGAATACAAGTAGGTTTGAAATAGTGTCAACAATTAAGTTGGTGAGTTCATAAGCTTTTGGATGTAGAGTTTGAAAACCTTTGTTTGTAATGGTAATGTATGCTTCAAGAAAAATCCCTTATTTTTCCTTATAAAAAGTATTGTAGTCTTAAATCCCAAGACCGAGAGTATGTGTGTATTTTGTACTTATAACGTGGTTGTAGTTTTAAATAGATAAAACCCCTTTTTAAAGTAGAATTTTCCCGTAAACTTGAAATGTTGTTAACTCCCTATGTGAGTCGTTATAACCATACTATAACTAGAATTAACCTGCTACAACGTTTTTCAGACGTCAAGATCCTATGACTTTTGTCACCCGTAGACCTGCAGGTCCAGCTGTAGCTAGCAGCAAGGTGTGGGGTGTCAATCCCAATATAGATCTATACACAATTATCACGCTCTCCCTACAAGAGATTCTGGTTATAACTTACAGGAATTTTTAACCCGTACTCTAAGAGTACAAATGAAGAATTTGTCTCACAACTTACGTTAACGAGTTTACGTGTAGTCTTTGAGTAAAAACCTTTCCTGTGGTGGAAGTGAAATCTCCCTTTATGTACTAAATTAGCGATGTGAATTTCATAAACTATACCTATTATAGTTTATCATGTAGTAATTGAAAATCCGTTTGTATTGTGGTAAGACCCTTCATGTGTAAGTAATAGTTTTAACCAATGCATAACTATACTTATTATATTTCATCTTGCATTATTTGTAATTATTAGGGACTCTTATACTTCATAGAGTATTTCATGTTATATAAATATATCACAAAAGAAAAACACATGCAAAATATGAAGTCATCAAAGATTACACTTTGCTCAACATGTTACAAAGTGTTACGAAAATTGTAAGCTGTTAACTCGTTTTTAACTTTTCTACACTGTTTTAGAAATATCATAGAAAACTCATACGTAGTCAAAAACTGAATCCGTAAACTCTGAAAGTTTAGAAAACGTGTCTAGTTTGTTCATAAATTTTATTATGATTTTTAGAAGTCTCTAACTTGTGTGAAAATGTTCATATTCATAGACTGGTCCGAATTCGTTTCTAAAATGATAGGCAGTTTTGTAAAAATCACCATAAATTGTAGAAAACTTTTATGGAGATGTGCAAGTAGTCATTTTAAAGGTATGAACCTGAACTATTTGCATATTACACAGTTTTGAAAGATATTAAGCTTAAGATGGTGAAAACAGTCCGTGAATGGAACTAAACTTTCCTGTTGAAGGCTGATGTTTGAGTTTAGTTAAGTTTTTGGTATTTTAACTTGTATTCTCCCCCTAAAACTTGAAGAAAACATGAAAATGCGGGGGTATGAACTCACCTTGAGTGATTTCCTTAGATGTATGCTGAAGAGAAAGGGTTTCCAAGTCAGGAACACTTGATAGGAGCTTGGAGAGTCGAAGATCTAAGAACAATTATGGTGACATTTGTTATGAGAGATTCATAATCTGAGTGAAGGAGTGAAGAATGTTCAATGTAGGATGAGAATACTTACTGAACGAGGGTGAGAAGCTCAAAGGTAGCCTTGGAGTCTTGAGTTCTTTGAGAGGGAAATGAGAGAGAAGTGTTTGTTTCTTGGTGAGAGAGTGAGTAAAGTGGAAGGAGAGATGGGGGTTTCCAACTTTTGATCAAGATACCAGCTGGAGGAGAGGTGTGAGAGGACAAATAGTTGACTAGGTATGGATGAATAGTGATTGAGGGTTGTCCTATGTGGGTATGGGGGTTAACTTGAGTCATACTTCATGGAAAGATCAACACTCTATCTCAATATCTCACCCACTAGATATTGTCCTTAAGTTGAGATTTCCCCCAAAATGTGATTAAAATATGAATATATATATGGTCTTATATGTCAAAATATAAGTTTGGGTGAAAATCGCACGCGAGAATCATGAAAAACGAGCTTAAAACGCAAAAGTGGTCGAAAACCAGGAGAAGGATGCGAACCGGCAAGGGTTCTGGAGTGAGTACAAGGGGGTTCCGGAGGTACTAGGTGAGTTCCGAAGTCAAATCCTAACTTCTGGAGTGGTTTCAAGAGATTCTGGAGCAGGTACTTGTCCGGAGCCACTCCTTCCGAAGACGCGAAGGTTCCATGGCGCCAAGGTTTCCGGTCCGGAGGCGCGACGCTGTTCGGTTCAGCTTGGAGCTTCGGATCACCCTACACATTCCGGAGTCAGGAGATAGTTCTGAAGCAGGAGGGAAGACCGGACTAAGGAAGATCCGAAGCGAGATTGTCCGGAGCATGCTAAAATCCGTAGTCAGAACCTTCTTGGTTCCTTAGAAGGTATCCGGACTAAGAAGGTTTCCAGACAAGAGGTTCAGGTTCCTTATCAAGAGGTTCAGGGTTCCTTATCAAGAGGTTCAGGGTTCCTCATAAGGCATTCCGGACTAAGAATTTTTCTGGACAAGAGGTTCAGGGTTCCTTATCAAGAGGTTCAGGGTTCCTTATCAAGAGTTTCAGGGTTCCTCATAAGGCATTCCGGACTAAGAAGGTTTTCAGACAAGAGGTTCAGGGTTCCTTATCAAGAGGTTCAGGGTTCCTCATAAGGCAGTCTGGAATAAGAAGGTACTTGAAGAGATTTGGGAGAGATTTCACATACTTGGAGAGATTTGGGAGAGATTTCACATACTTGGAGAGATTTGGGAGAGATTTCACATACTTACTTCTTTTAGAATTTGAGATTTTCTGAATTTTGTAAAACTCGAAGTGATACTTTATATTAAGATAGCGAGTTGTACAAAGTAAGCATAATGTAAATCCTAACGTACGAAAGGTTAATTGAGTTGACCGGTTTGACTTGTTGACTTTCTTTGACTCTGACTCGACTAGAAAGTGACGGTTGTCACAAGCACCACGTAATTCACAAAGGCATTTATTATCATTCGCCTTCATCTCGTTTCCGTGCGTGACCATATATTCATTCGTAGCAGTTGTTCCAAGAGTACCAAGCATCTCTGGACGAAATGGAACTTTATTGGTAGATCTCATCAAATCTTCATCGATCCCATTCAAATAGTCTTCCATCCTATCAGCCCATTGCTCGCAGTACTCCAGAATCTGCATCAGAATCTTTGTTGACGATCTGAACAAGTGAGAGAAATTTGTCATTATGTTTAAGTTGAAATCTGTCATTGTTTTACGGATTTAGAAGAAAGAGGATTTTAGACTCAAACATAAATCTAAGAACGAAATCAACCAAAGATTGATCTGAAATCAATTAACCTAACACACAGAGTGCAAAATCAATTCAATACAATCGACCAACACATGTTTCTTGATTCAAGTTGCGGAAGATTTTGAATCAGAAAGAGAGATTCAAGAAAAATGAAAATAACGAGAAACTTCAATCAGTTGAGAGAATCTTAATCTGATACCAGCTAAAGTGTTTTAGGATTGATTACGAACACAAATGATATTATAAAAGCAGTAAAGAACACAAGATCTAAATATGATATGGTTGGCTCAAATATAAGTATGAAAGAGTACAAGAGTTCGAGAGTACAAGTTGAAGAATGACGCTCTAGAAACTTACTCTGCTCTATGTACCTATCCTATTTATAGGACACAAACATACTCATAAAAAGTTACAAGGACTAAACATCAAAGTATCAAAACAATCATGTCTTGTAAAATAGATATAGTGTCGAAGTCATGCTGATTTCAATACCTTACAGACTCTGACTAATTTGACCTGTCACTATACACACTCGACCCTACACAAAATCATTAAATCATTTAAAAATAAGGACTAAAAATAAAATTCGGAATTAGCCAATGCAACCTAAAGGAAAGTTGTAGAACTCGTCGAGAGCTTTTTCCGGCAATATAAAGAACGTCGAAAATGGAGTTCGTATGAAGAAGTTATGATGTTTGAAGTTTTGTGAAAAGTGCCCCGAGCAGGAAGATTGCACGTCGTGCCTGTTTCTAGAAGGGGATACGCGAACCACCATATTTGCGCCACATGTCAGCACCAGACACACCCTTGAGCATGCTAGGCGTACTACTTTAGTACGCTGGGAATAAATCACCTTTTTGGCCCTATACATTTGTTTTGGCTGCCCATATCCTTCCAAAAACAAATCCGTTTCTTTCCCTCTCGATTTCCTTTGAGATTTCCCTCCAATAATCATTAGAAAAATTATTTTTATATTTTAATTATATATTTACGATATTATTATTATAATCTCGAATCCAGTTGATCTCGAGGTGATCTTCGAGTCCTGAGTCCCGACTCTACCCAACATCAACGGTGTCACACATCTAGAGTGAGTTTCACGACCCCTTTTTCCATCATTTTATAAAATATAGGTAGGGGGAATACATGTTATACAAATACTTTATCGTTTTTACAAAATATAATTATTTGTAATATATTAGTAGTTTATTCAATAAATACGTTAGGATAATATGCTGGTATAAACTCTGCCTACTTTTAAGCAATGATATTATGCCTAGTCGTTATACTGACCAAGTTCATAGGATAACGTTACACCTAGTCGTTATGATGGCCAATTCTAAGTGATAACTATTATACGCCGCCGTTACTCTGCATGTATAAATATCAGCAATTATTATACGCCGTCGTCACTCTGTCCGTATAAATAGTGATATTTAGTATACATCATCGTTACTCTGCTCGTATAAATGGTGATATTTAATATACGCCACCGTTACTCTACCCGTATAAATATTGATAAATATTATACGTCATCGCACTCTGCTTGTATAAATAATGATATTTAATATACGCAGTCGATACTCTACCGTATAAATATCCATAAATATTATACGCTATCGTCTCCCTGCCTGTATAAATAGTGATATATAGTATACGTTGTCGTTACTCTGGTGGAACCTCTAGAGCAACATTATACCCAACCGTAGCACTATCCAAATTTAGGATAAGAGTCGTACCTAGTTGTTACTCTGCCCAAATATCCCCGTTTCCAAATTAACCATAATTAGGGTATATATATGTATCTGAAAACAATATATATATATATATATATATATATATATATATATATACAAAATAATTATGAGATCTAAAGTATATAATTCTCAAATATAAAATTAAAGGTGTTTATACTATGATAGTTATAGGAAATCACTCAATAAGAAAGATAAAATACTATATAATAACTCTAATAGAAGTATCCAAGGGGAATACTTCTGTAATAAAAGATATATCACTCTGATAGAAGTATCTAATGGGCATACTTCTGCAATAAAAGATATAATCACTCTAATAGAAGTATCCAAGGGTATTGTTCTGGAATAAAAGATATAATAACTCTCAATAGAAGTATTGCTTTATACAAGCATACTTCTGGGACAAAATATGATAATAGAAGTATCTAAGGGGCATACTTCTGAAATATAAAGTATAGGCGGTATGTGCCTATAAGATAATAATACTACATATAAGATTATATTATACTCCATTTCATACGAGAAAACCTAAAGAGAATTGTAGTATGTGATAAAAAATGAAAAGTTAAAAGTTTAGTATATAGAAATAGTAAAATACTATTAGAAGATACCTTAACGACATAAATTAAAATACTTTTATAACTTAATAAAGTTACACATAAAAAGTATTTACAAAGATATAACACTCAAACCTGTGAGCTCACTAACATTATGTTGATGTTTTCAAAACCTCATGTATTCCTACGAAACCGTGAAACTGAAGCCTACATTCCTGAAAGCAACAGCTGACCAAGGAAGGAATTGGAAGATGTATATCGTTTATCGTTATGCCTACCTGTTAAGGAGCCTTTGTATTAGGAATTCTAATAATCTGATGTAATGTTTTGTCTATCAATAAAAGTGACATTTATGTTTTATATTGTTTTATGATGTTCAATGTATGTTTAATGACTATGATCCAATATCCCTACGTTCCATAGCTCGGCGCTTCCGCCGCCGGCCGAGGGTGCGAAAAATTGGGATCAGAGCTTTAGATATAGCGAACTCGTACTTCCTTAGGAAATACGACTATAGCCTAAGGGCTTATACTCCGATTAGGTTTGTCCTCAAACCTAAAATTAAAAATTTATTATTATTAATCACGCTACTGATAGACTAGTTATGGGAGAGGTGCATAGGCTCAAAATTGTCTCTTTGGGTTGCTGGATTTCAGAACAGCTATACGCCAAAATGGTCCTGCCCTCTGACTTTTCCTATTTGGACGATCCTTACTCGTTAGTCTTGAAGTACAATACAAAAATTAATAAATCCCACAAACAAAACTTCAGATGAAGAATTTTATAAACTCAGTCCCCGATAAGAAAACAACTAAAGATATATAACTAAATATATAGAAACCAAAACTCAAAGTTTTGGTCAAATATGATATCTGAGATTAGCATGAAATGTCGGCCGAACCACAACTAGGTATCGCATGTACACTCGTGCTTGGTTACACAAACATATAACTAATCTTGAATACGGCAGTTGATAGACCAAACTCTCGAGAATTCCATAGAACTTAGAAACCCAATGATCTGGGAAACAAGGTAACGAGACCATTTCCAGAGAAAGATCAAGTTATGCCAACCACTCTCTTAAAACCAAGGATACCCACGCTTTTCCTAACCCTCACGAGGAGCCCGACAAGAAGGCTAATATTTCAGAAATAATTAAAGAGCCAGCTGAATCATCATAAGAGCCCTCCGAGTTATGCCCTAAATCTAAAGATTATAAGAAGTTTAGTTATGCAAGAAAGCAGTATCGTCGCTATCCCCTAGAGATAGCCTTTTAGTACATCGAAGCTTTCCCATCCTAATGTAGAACTTTTTTTGATATTTTTTTTTACACTAACACGTGCGCTTAGCCGTTACCAGTCGCATCTGTAAAAGGCGTCATCGACTAAAACACTCTCTTCCGATAACTGTATTAGGATCCAAACATGCATCAGAGAATATTCGTCGGAAGAAACCCCAGGGCACAGCCAAACCTTTATGTAGAAGCCATCGAGGCGTTGATCACCCAATGAATCGTTGAAGCCCTAGATAATTGGAATGTCGAAACCGGACAAGGTAGAGGAAGTGGAAGAGATAGTACACAGGGTGGTAATGGAATCCACCCAAGGGAATGTACTTATAAGGAGTCATGAATTGTAAGCCCAAACCCTTTTACGGAAATGAAGGAGTAGTAGGACTGACTCGATGGATCGAGAAGATAGAGTCAGTATTAAAGATCAGCTTCAGTGTTGAAAATTGTAAGGTTAGGTTTGTTGCATGTACCTTCATGGACATAACATTGTCATGGTGGAATGGACAAATCAAACCCATGATAGTTAGTACCACTAATGCCATCTTTAGTTACAATTTAAACAACTACTGATTGAAGAGTACTGTCCCAGAGAAGAGATGCAAAAGCTAGAACATGAGCTCTGGAATCTTACCATGCAAGATATAGACATTGCAACTTATACCAGTTGCTTTAATGATCCCACCATCTTTGGTCCCAATTTTGTCACCCCATAATACAAGAAAGTAGAAAGGTAACATATGGGGTTTAGTACAGCCTATCCAAGGATTGGTTACGACTTTGAGGCCAAGTACTTATGATAGTGCCAAGAGACTGTCCTTTACCCTGACCAATCAGGTAATCCGCCAGGGCACCATAGTTTTAAATACTGATCTCCCAGGATGAGAAAATAGCAAAAGAGAGCCTGATGAGGATTCAGAGCAAGTAGCATGGAAGAAGCAAGACTTACGGAAAGTCTTTGTAGCAAACATTCCATCACCAACTCCTTTAAGGCAGTATGCAGGAGATCTTCCGTTATGGCGTAAGTGCAACTACTATCATGTGGGTACATGTAGAGAGTTAATCTGTAATAACTGCGACAAAAAGGGCCACACGGCTAAGTCTTGCAGGAGTATGCCACTCGCCATTACCCACTAAATTGGTATTGGCAAGAACCGCAATTGTTATGATTGTGGAGAAGTAGGCCACTTCAAAAGGGAATGCCTAAGGTTGGAAAATCAAAGGGGCAATGCTCAAGGAAGAGAATTTATCATTGGCACTAGTGACACTGTCTAAAATCTTACCTAAGAATTGGTAAGTCCTTCCTTATAACTTACGAGAAAACTGGATAATGATATAGTTTTATAAACGTTAGATAAAAACATGTTAAAATATAATACTAAGAAACACACGTTATTAATTATAGGATGGATACATAGTTTATATGATTCCAGAATTAAATGGTTTCAGAAAGTGTTGTTCAGCTCTATTGCGCAACTCCCATATAAGTCTAAATGTAATAAGGAGGAATCAGACGGTCGAAAAACCTGTCTAACTTTAGCACCATTTGATAATATTCACCAGATAATTAGATAACATTAGAACAAATGATAATGAGAGGTAAAAGAATCCTTATGGTAATACTAGGATTAAGTGGGGCTAACTGATGGTGTGCCTTGGCTATTGGAGCCGCACCTGGTACCAAATCAATCCTAAACTCAACTTGCCTAACCGGAGGCAATCTAGGAAAATCCTCAGAAAATACATCAGGATACTCCCGGAAAATTGGAAAATCATCAACCGCCTTCTTTCCCTCCTATCTAGTATCCAAAATATAATCCATGAAACTAGAACAACCTCGCTGAAGATACCTCCTAGCTCTCGCAGCTGAACAGCGGGTTGGTCCACGTTGGGCACCCTCACGATGAATAATTAGTTCTCTCCTACTTGGGGTTTGAACCCACACTAAATGGTGCTCATAGTCAATCATTGCCCCATTAGGGCTCAACCAATCCATCCCCACGATGCCTTTGCTCTAACGCAAATGAACATGAACCAAATCGATCAGGTACCTCACCCGGAACAGCTCAAGAGTACATACCGATGAACCCTCGATAGTCTCACTTGGTGATCATTGGCAATATCAAATTTTAAAGGGCACTCTAGTTCTAGGAGGATCATCAAACTTATTGTTGAGTGCAGGAGAGATAAAAGATCGGGTAGCACCTGAATCGAAAAGAACCAGAGCGGGCAGTCCATTCACTAAGAACGTACCTAAACATCACAACATAAAACATAACCATAAACAATAACGAAAGTGAGTAATAAATGGAAAACATACCCGTAACCACATTAGGAGTCGCACGCGCCTCATCGGCTGTAACATCCCAAAAATTTCATAGAATTTAAACTTTTCAAAACAACCCTTTTTCTATAGAAGTGTTTACAAAATCCGTTATTCCCAAATCATTATTTAAAAATTAGAATCTCTTCAACATAGTTTTCAAAACATTCACATTATCAGAGTTTCCCAGAAATCATAAGTCCAAAAACGCGAGGATGTGTACGGTCACGCCTTCACTTTTCCACGATCCACTGAAGTACCTGCAACCATAAACCAAAGCTGTAAGCACGAAGCTTAGTGAGTTCCCCCAAAGTATCAATACCCAAACACGTAACATATACAAATAACAATATGTATTGGGTCCACAGCTAAAAGACTAGATTACCCCTTGAGCCCATAAAACGAGTTTCGCTTGCCTATCAGGCCCACAACTCATATCTGGCTTGCTCCCGAGCCCACAACATAAGTTTGGCTTGCCCTGGGGCCCATAACTTATGTCTGGCTTTCTCCTTCAGTCCTTGGACTGGAATACCAACGAGTAGCGCTCAGTACGAGTCTGACATGCCCTCCCTGGCCGTCAGCTCATATCTGGAATGTATGAGTCTGGTATGCCCTCCCTGGCCCTCAGCTCATATCTGGCATACTCCAGGGTTTGTTGGCTACAACACAAAGTAGTACAACCTCAACCCATCCCGCACAATATGTCGAGATATAACAGATAATATCGTAAACAGATAAACAGGAAATTCACATGCAATCCTACAGATCTACCAGACTAGCATAGTAAGACGAGAATGCATAACTATAATATACTCAACATATCAACAATATCATGTTACCAAACCAATGGGCTGGCCTTGGTGCCTTCGACCCGAAAGTATAGTGAGGAAGACTCACCTCGAATGCAGAAGCTCCCCGAAAGAAAGTCCTAAGTTACTGCCATGCTGGCTTCCGAGCTATCAATACCAACCAACACACCCAATTAGCAATTAGGTTCCATGCCATAATCCATAATCCATACTTGGGGTAAAATGACCATTTTACCCCTGACGCAACATACACCAAAATTGAGGCCCAAAACCAAAAGATCCACAAAGGCCCACTAATGGCCCACTTTTCTAAATCGGGCCCAACCCCATATTGGTCTTATCCTAATCCCATATTTTCCTTAAATCCAAATAAGGTTACCAGAAACACCCCTTGGGACAAACTTGGTTAAAGACATAAGTCAAAAGTCAAAGTCAACGGTCCAAGTTGACCCAAGTCGCCGAGTTATCTTGCAACTCGTCGAGTTTCTCCATCAATCTGCACGGATCAAGAAAACCCAAGTCAACTCGCTGAGTTTACTCACCAACTCGTCGAGTTCCTCTATTATTCTGAAAATATCGGGGATAACCAAGTCAACTCGTCGAGTATATCCATAAACTCGCCGAGTTCGCTCAAAGTCCAACAGATTAATTCATTAAGCACCTAATCCATAAAGGCATGGCCACAAAGCGTAGATCTGACTTCCTTGAGCTGGAAAACCATGTAAAGTTGCTAACTTTATGTCCATGCACATCTAGATGAAGCTCTTAAACTTCAAATGAACTTAACACTCGACTTAATGCGTGCATGACATCAAGATCCTCCTAAAGTTGGGACCTTTAAGCTCAAGGGTAGCGAAACAAACTCAGATCTGAAAAGGATGAACCTTTACACCACCAATCTTATCCATAACTCAAAAGGAGGCCAAAATCACAATAAAACCCGAATGAGAAGATCTAAGCTATTAATCACCAAGTTCCAGACTTTTTACCTCAAATGGTTGCCAAAAGTGTGATAGATTCCGGATCCCAAAGCTTCCCTCCAAGCTAAACAACTTTATGCTCTTCCAAACCTTCACCAAGCACCAAAAGCACACAAAAATCCACTCAAAACCGCAAGATTCCCAACAAGAGGCTCACAACCCGATTTAGGGTTTCAGGAGGACAAGGAGGCTCATAAGGAGGCCAAAAGAAAGACTTAAGGCCTTTAAATAGGGTGCAAGACCCTAAAATTTATGGTTTCCTTCTGAGTGGCCAACTCGCCGAGTTGATGATCCTCAACTCGTCAAGTTG
The DNA here is from genome assembly GCF_052849685.1 of Lactuca virosa. Classification (NCBI taxonomy): domain Eukaryota; kingdom Viridiplantae; phylum Streptophyta; class Magnoliopsida; order Asterales; family Asteraceae; genus Lactuca; species Lactuca virosa. Next base: position 155,276,550 of record NC_136427.1, on the reverse strand, counting down.
CCTCACTAAACTTTGCGGTCAAGCCAACTTCTACCCACCGAGTTGAGGCTCCTCAACTCGTCGAGTAGACCCATTAAATCCACGACTCTTCATCTTCAACTCGCCGAGTTAGCTCCTCCAACTCGCCGAGTTCAACTAGAAATTGGCATAATTCTACAATTAACCTTCTAGATTCCGGGGTGTTACAACTTTCCCCCAATTAAATTAGATTTCTTCCTTGAAATTGATCCTTACTAACACTCATAACCCAAACAACCACTTGAGGAACGCACCAGAAAATTCTGCACATAACTACCTTCCCAAAACAATCAAACCCAATCCGAAACTGCCAATCCTGAAGAGGAACAACCCATGATCCCTTGCAAAGACCCAACCTTATATATCCGAACTTGGGTACCGAATTGGTCTGACTCCCTGGCAGACCTCCCAAACTGATCCGATTGCTAAAACCATGAGACTTATCTATCGAACAATCTATCCAACCTTTGATAATAACAATTCCATAAACACACAAGAGATATAAATTACAGACTTCCTCGACTGTCGGGCCGATACACTGTTGCTAAAAGCCCGAAACCTCATCACTTGCCATTCATTCACAATACGGAGCCACCCTAGAGCGCATACACATAAGCTTGATTCTAAATCCTCCAACTGATGCCTTTGATATACAGATTTCTTAACCCCCTCCACTCTGGATACGGACCTTGCACGGTCCCACTCGCGATTCTCAACACGAGTTCCCACAAAAAGACTACTCGAAAATGGATACCCATGATACCTCCTCACGTAACCTTCCCTAAAACTGATGAATATCCACTTGAATCTACCCCCAGTCCCCAACTGGGGCATTACCAGAACCATGAAGAATGATCCTCGATACACACCGACTGCGAACTTATCCCAAAACCAAACTATATGATGAACCCAAAATCTTAACACCCTTGACTCTTTGCTATGCCATTTTCGACCACTGCTTTGATGAGCAACGACGATCAAACCATGAACGTTTGCGATACATCATACCCTTACCGACTTCGGTGTACCCCCACCTGGGCACCCACTCGATACAACCCCCAAGAACTTTATGACTTACAACTGCATAAGGAATTTCCAATATGAGAATCACAACTCTAACAACCGCTTGCGAACAACTGAAATTATTTCATACAACCTGTCGAGACTTTCCGATAACTACCTGATACTTCTTTCCATCCTTACTACTTCCTTTATCCAACTAATCGATCTACGACTCGCCCGACCCCTATCAACGCGTCCATACCGAAAGCACTCCAAGCAGAAGAAATGAACCATTAAGATCACTAGGCCCACAGCCTATGACTAGAATACCCCTACAAGGTCCTCAACATAGGTCTGGATTGCCTCTGAGCCCACAACATGAGTCTGGTATGCCCTTCCTGGCCCTCAGCCCATGAATGGAATGCTCCTAATAACCTACCGACACTGCCGTTCTCACATCATTGGCCCAACACTCCGGGCCTAAAGATACCCACGTCATTCCATTACCGTGAAGGGACTTAAACAACTCCCTTACAATGCCAACTAAGCACCACAAAATGGCTACCAAGCAAAACCTTACGAAAGCAAAGTCGCAAACAATCCGCAAATAGGATAAAGGTTACACACTTTGTCCAAATCGGAAGCTAAAACCCAAAATAACCATGCACAATATTCGAACCAAAAGCCACAATACCATCTTGCCCAACTCACATGGAACACCTACATACACATACTTCAGAAATCCATAATCTCATCCAAAAAGAAAAGAAATAGCAAAGATAACCGAGAAGGCCACCTTACTCAAAACAGGAAATATCCTCATGTTCGATTGGACAAGATCCCATACTTGTGAGACTCAACGGATTCCAACACTAGCCCACTAGCTTGAGAAAACCATAAATATGATACTGAAGGTTAACGACACTTGAGTATGCCATGAACCAAGCTCCCACTCTACCATTGAGGGTAACACACCTGAAGACCGAACGAACATAGAATATACTGAACATGAGGGTAGCCGACACATTCCTTGACCTTTAACTGGCACCACTTAAATCCTTCAGATAATTCCCGCTGAATAACAAACTCAACGACCAATGGCCTCGAATACCTTGACACCCAAACCAGAGAAACCACAACCCACCTGGAGCTGAACATACCTGCTTCTGGAAAGGTTCCACCAACCAACATATGCCCAACAGATCTGAAAGTAGCAAACTAAACAACGAACTGATAGAACCCTCAATGACTGACGTTTAACCTGGGAATCCCAATTCTCCCCCACTTAGAACTCGAACCACCGCCCAATGGTGATGAACTAAAACATAACCCAAGCAGCCCATCCAGGTACAACCATACCTGACCATGAAACGAATATCACCTGCGGAATGGTCCCCCAGGCCCGGATCAAACGAACCCCACGAGGAACCTGAAATACAGCTGAAGACCTCGAATCTTCCATAATATTCACTTACAAAGCATAGCCAACTACCGATTAGCGATCCAGGCATACACCCCTGCATGCAACCCACACGACAATCTGGAACATGGCCTTCCCATCCCCCTTCAAGGATACGACCCTTGATTACATCGCAAAAATACTCGTGCCACATACAAACACATCCGAATACCAACGATGACATCCTGTCGCCAACCACTGCGACCAACAGACCTCAGGCTAAGAATCCAACCTAACTTGGGAGGTCAAAGCCTGCCCGCTCCCTCCAACTCGGAAAAACTGAAGGCAAAATCCCTGCCACACAAATAATGACAATCCGTAAGTTAAATCCCAGATGCAAATACAACCGATCATGACAACCGCTTCCTCCCCGTGTCTCGAGGCTCGAGGAACGACCTCTAACAAAACCCTCGATACTTCCATACAACATGCCCATCCGGGTCTGAACCATTCAACCCACATCAATATCACCACAGGGGCCTGAAGAACACAAAACCCATCCTCGCCTGAGCATCCCAAGCCAGAAGATCAGCAGATAATGAACCACTTCCTTGAACCATGGTATCCAACCATGCTATCATCCCTGACCAGCCCTTAGATTCCCCGAAATCTTCCTTGAATCGAGTATAGATCAAGTGCTTTCAGTAGTACGGGCCCAATACTACCTTCCACACCTATCCATTCTTTCCTCAAGAATTATCGCGGGTCCTTTTCAACCTAGTCACAAAATATTCCTGAAACATGGTCAACAGCGAAACAACCGCACTAAAGGACTCGCTAGGCTATCCTAGGATTCCACACTTCTCTGACATTAGCTGCTGAGGAACTCATCACAATGTCAATTATCCATTCCATGAATACAATCACATGCGACAAAGCTCAGATAATCCTTCGAGTAACAGACTCATCCCTACAACGGTTGGATTCTGACAAGAGCTGCGCAGCAGGGTCAAATATGACACTCTAAGATTATCCAACCTTTTCCACATGTGACTTGACATATTCACTTAATGGCTAACTCATATCACTCATGAGTTCCACAAAGCACAAATCAAGCAGCATTCGTATAGAGGAGCTGACTCACACTAAAATGCAATAAGATCAGACAGATTCTCCTATGAAATCCTTGATCTCAGACTCCCAGCATCTCGCACGCATATTTTCCCTACCCCCACTCTCTCAAGAGTGGCTAATCCTTCCACATGCCGACCTGCTATGAACCGCGCCCAAACCAGGGAAACCACCACTACCTCATCTAATAACGCGACTTGCCGGCTGACCCCATACGACTCATCCATGAAACTTCCAACAACCCTGCAGCACTTGTGTATGCTAGCCATACATAACATTGGACCCTATAGACATTCAAATATCTGATCCTATCCTAAGCCCTTCATCAAACAAGAAAAGGAAATAAGGCCAAACCAAACATTCTCAGGCTATAAGATCTTAGTTATATATGACCATGATGCATACACTAAGAAACTATAGTAATGATGTCAATTTTGATAAAAGAAGGTCCCTAGGCTATCATGTATCTTATAATCATGCAATTCCTGAAGATCCCTAGCCTATCACTCGCATGTTGCTCTCACATATCACAATATCAAATAACAATATGGTATTTTGGGGTCTACTTACTGGCTCCGGTTGATCGTACACATCGTATCCTCTTTAAGTATTTTTGAACACTATTTAAAAATCATTTTGAAAATCTTTTTCCTTAGTTTGAGACTGGATTCACACGAGTATTCCTCCAATTCACTCAAACTAAGGCTCTGATACCAACTTGTAACATCCCAAAATTTTCATAAAATTTAAACTTTTCAAAACAACCCTTTTTCTATAAAAGTGTTTACAAAAACGGTTATCCCCAAATCATTATTTAAAAATCAGAATCACTTTCAACATAGTTTTCAAAACATTCACATTATCAGAGTTTCCCAGAAATCATAAGTCCAAAAACGTGAGGATGTGTACGGTCACGCCTTCACCTTGCCATGATCCACTGAAGTACCTGACACCATAAACCAAAGCTGTAAGCACGAACCTTAGTGAGTTCCCCCAAAATACCAACACCCAAACATATAACATATACAAATAACAACATGTATTGGGTCCACAGCTAAAAGACTAGATTACCCCTTGAGCCCACAGTATGAGTCTGACTTGCCAATCAGTCCCACAACACATATCTGGCTTGCTCCCAAGCCCATAACATAAGTCTAGCTTGCCCTGGGGACCACAACTTATGTCTGGCTTGCTCCTTCAGTCCTTGGACAGGAATGCCAATGAGTAGCCCTTAGTACGAGTCTGACATGCCCACCCTAGCCCGCAGCTCATATCTGGAAGAATAATGACTCCTTAGTATGAGTGTGGCATGCCCTCCCTGGTCCTCAGCTCATATATGACATACTCTGGGGTTTGTTGGCTACATCACAAAGCAGTAGAACCTCAACCCAACCCGCACAATATGTCGACATATAACAGATAATATCGTGAACAGATAAACAAGCAATTCACAGGCAGTCCTATAGATCTACCAGACTAGCATAGCAAGACGAGCATGCAGAACTATAATATACTCAGCATATCAGCAATATCATGTTACCAAACCAATGGTCCGGCCTTGGTGACTTCGACCTGAAAGTATAGTGAGGAAGACTCACCTCGAATGCAGAAGCTCCCTGAAAGAAAGTCCTTAGCTGCTGCCCTGCCGGCTTTCGAGATATCAATACCAACCAACACACCCAATTAGCAATTGGGTTCCATGCCATAATCGTTAATCCATACTTGGGGTGAAACGACCATTTTACCCCTGATCCAACATACACCAAAATTGAGGCCCAAAACCAAAAGATCCACAAAGACCCACTAATGGCCCAATTTTCCAAATCGGGCCCAACCCCATATTGGTCTTATCCTAAGCCCATATTTTCCTTAAATCCAAATCTAACGTTACCACAAACACCCCTTGGGACAAACTTGGTTAAATACATAAGTCAAAAGTCAAAGTCAACGGTCCAAGTTGACCCAACTTTCCGAGTTGTCCTTTAACTCGTCGAGTTTCTCCATCAATCTGCACAGATCGGGAAAACCCAAGTCAACTCGTCGAGATCCTCTATTATTCTGAAAATATCGGGGAAAACCGAGTCAACTCGTCGAGTTTTTCGATAAACTCGCCGAGATCGCTCAAAGTTCAACAACTTAATTCATTAAGCACCTAATCCATAAAGGCATGGCCACAAAGCATAGATCTGACTTCCTTGAGCTGGAAAACCACGTAAAGTTGGTAACTTTACGTCCATGCATGTCTAGATAAAGCTCTTGAGCTTCAAATTAACTTAACATTCGACTTAATGCATGCATGACATCAAGATCTTCCTAAAGTTGGCACCTTTAAGCACAAGGGCAGCAAAACAAACTCAGATACGAAAGGATGAACCTTTACACCACCAATCTTATCCATAACTCAAAAGGAGGCCAAAATCACAATAAAACCCAAATGAGAAGATCTAAGTTATTAATCACTAAGTTCCAGACTTTTTACCTCAAATGGTTGCCAAAAGTGTGATAGATTCCGAATCCCAAAGCTTCCCTCCAAGCTAAACAACTTCAAGCTCTTCCAAACCTTCACCAAGCACCAAAAGCACAAAAAAATCCACTCAAAACCGCAAGATTCCCAACAAGAGGCTCACAACTCGATTTAGGGTTTCAGGAGGACAATGAGGCTCATAAGGAGGCCAAAAGAAATACTTAAGGCCTTTAAATAGGGTGAAAGACCCTAAAATTTAGGGTTTCCTTTTGAGTGGCCAACTCACCGAGTTGAGTCTCCTCAACTCGTCGAGTTGCCTCATTAAACTTCGTGGTCAAGACAACTTCTACTCGCCGAGTTGGGGCTCCTCAACTCGTTAAGTAGACCCATTAAATCCACGATTCTTCATCTTCAACTCGCCGACTTGGCTCATCCAACTCGTCGAGTTCAACTAGAAATTGGCACAATTCCACAGTTAACCTTCTAGATTCTGGGTGTTCGTCAGCTGAAAAGCCCTACTCTTTACCACAGGGGCCACCGCATTGCCTTCCCGGCCATCAGTGATCCTCAGTGGTGTCAGAGCGGGTACTGGAACCTCTCATACTATGAAACTCGAAAAATCAACCTTCTTGGGGCCCCTATACTTTCAATGAAATAAAATCACACTCGAAACCTGGGTGGTGGTGGTAGTGTAATCCCTGCCGTAGTGATCCGTTTTGCCGCACTTATAGCAACCTGAACCACCCACCCTGCAAACCCCATCGTGTTTCATGTTGTACTTGCCATAGTGGCCTTGGCCCTGTTAGCCCCTCAATCTTGAATCAAAGGGCTTGGGCTACTTTTCTGAACCCTCGGATGTTTGCACTTGCTCTGCCTTCCTCTTCCCGAGGTGCTCCAAACCAATTTTCCATTCCAGGGCTCTGGATATCATGTCCTCCAATGTCCGAAAAGTAGAAAAGCTAACAAACTCCCTGATATCTGCTCTCAGCATATCGTGGTATTGAGTCTTCTTCATCTCCTCCTCTGCAGTATACTGGGGTACCAATAAAGCTCTCTCCCGAAACATGGTGGTGATATTTTCCTCTGTCTCAATCGCCTAGCGTAGGTCCTGGAACTCCCTCGCCAGCTGTTGCACTTCGACAGTCGGTGCAAAATCCGCTTGAAATAGGGTTACATAGTGAGGCCAAGTCTTGAACTCAATAGGTGGTGCTCCCAGAGCATACCCAACCTCCTCCTAACAATCTTGGGCTCACTCCCTCAAACAACCTACAACGAACCTGACCTTTGACCCCCCAGGGAAAAAACTTGTTATCTGGGCACACTCCATATCTGCGATCCACCGTCTGACGACTATGAGGTCTTTCACCCTGAAGAACTCTTGTGCCCCATACCCATGAAAATCCTTCAACATGAGGGTACTGACTCCGTACTGTCGGGCTGACATCTCACCCAGAAAGGCTCGAAAGCGCTCCTCTATTATCTCAATGATCCCATCCTTGATCATGCCGAACATCACCGAGGTCTCATCAAGGATACCTCGTGTAATCTCCGTAGCGATGAACTCGTGCAATCCCTCGTCAATTGGTTTGGTACCCGTGCTCGAACCAGAACCAGAACCAGATCCTGAACCTCCTGCTCCACTGCGTTTCATCACCATATTGTTGAAACACAATACACAAATAACCAGTTTACACACGAAGAGATTTACACTCCAAAAGTTCCTCAGAATCATCATGACTTTCCTAAACTCGGGTATAGATCCTATGCTTTCAGTAGTACGGGCCCAATACTACATTCCACACCTAATTGTACCTCCTTCACGGATCGCATCAAATCCTCTAAGTCACTTCGTTACTATCCAGATACATACATGCACTATAGAGCTCCCTATGTGCTAGTACATCTTCAAAACTTTCGTAAGGTTCCCTTCCTACCACTCTCCTCCATTAGTTGCAGAAGAGACTCCCTATAATACATTCTAACTCCCTCATAAATATAATTACATGTCACCGACACTTGATAATTTTTCGACTACTAGGTCCCACCCTATGATAGTTGGACTCAAACAAGTGCGGCACAATAGAGTTGAACCTAACCTTCTAAATTTACCTAATCCCCATAAAATGTAACTTAACGTATTCTATTAATAGTTAGCTGACATCATTGGGGTCTCTAAAAGAACAAAGCAAGCATTATTCAAGCATCGAATAGCCTAATCCGATGCCTCACCTAATCATGTCATCCTATTCAACATCCGATATCCATACTAGCATGTAGTTCTACAAGATCAATCAATCAGACATATAAAAGAAACTCTCCTAGCATTCTATCATGCAATCATGAGTAGATCCTTAGCCCTAATCTAGCATGAAATTCTCATATACTCATATCAAAACAATAGCATATCACATGTATGGGTATTTAGGTAAATACTTACTTGAGCTCGGTTGATGGCACGCATCACACCCTTTTTCTTTGTAGAATTATTCTTAGAAAGGTGTTTTCTTTAAATAAAAATTACCAATTCCTTAGTTTGATTTCACACACAATCAAGAGTGTGCTCGAATTCCTCAAACCAAGGCTCTGATTCCAACTTGTAACGTCCCAAAAATTATAAGTGAAAAAATTCTTTAAGTCAACCAAAATAGCCATTCGTTCATTTCAAATACCTAACCAAAGTGTAAGGAAAAATGTATCAAAAGTTATCAGAGTACAAAAAAAATCATGGAATGTGGAACACTGGTGGATGCTATGCGATCATGTCGGGCCCTTCCCTTTCGAACTTGAGGTACCTGAAAACATTAAACGACAAACTGTAAGAACAAAGCTTAGTGAGTTCCCCAAAATACCACATACCATATACATACAAACGTGCCTTACCCAGACTACATACGGGGCCGCCCAAATGATATATATATATATATATATATATATATATATATATATATATATATATATATATATATATATATATATATATAACATACATACACATGCGAGAATCACAAAGACACCTAGCACATACGAGCACATCAACAAGTGACACAAAGACCACTATCATCCAACGTAATCCAGTGGGCCGGCATTGGTGCCTTTCACCCTCGAATACAGTGAAGAGACTCACTTCAATTGATCAACGAATAGATCTCACACTCATGTTGTTGGTGTGAAAGTCTCTCTCACTAAACATAACCAAAACCAAACCCTAATTAGCAATCATGATAATTCTACAACTCAACAAGACCAGATACCACAATAAACCCTCATTTGGGAAAAAAACCATTTTGCTTTCCAAATCCTCAACCGCTCTCAGTTGACCAAAAGTTAAACTGGTCAAAACGTCAACGGTCAACCCCTTGTTGACTTACGTGCTACGTACATATCATTGTACATAAGGCGTAGAGTCTAACCTCAAAAGCGGGCAAAAATTGAGCTACGTTGGGCGTAGCTTAGAGTACGCCCCGAATACTAAGCAGATAAGTCCCTTCCATTTTAAGCTCTTAATCCGTAAAGACAAGTCATCAAATGTTCAGATCTAGTCCCAATAAACGTATTGAATGATAAAGTTGTTGAATTTATTCCTTTGCATGGCTACATGGAGCTCAAAGTCAAGCCCTAGCTACCTAACCTCTTTAATATTCAAAATCTCTTGCATGGATGAAAGGTAGCAACCAAGATTCCATTTTTACATCTAAACAACCTTAGAAACAATATAAAATAGCAACCCTAAGATCTGGTGAAACATCCGGACTCCCAGGTATATTATTTATATATTTATTTTTAGGGTTTATTGAGTAACTCGGCGAGTTGGTGCCTCAACTCGTCGAGTAGAGTCATGATTGGCCACGAGGGTTAAGTAACCAACTCGACGAGTCAGAGAGCTGACTCGCAGAGTCGGCGCTGTGAGATGAAACCCTAAATCCCCGGGTTTGGGGCCTATTTAAGAGAAATTATGTTCTCATTTGCGCTTCACCAGTTGCCCAACCTCCCTGTGTGAAACCCTAAACGAGTATAGTGAGCTAAGAGAGTCTCAAAGTTAATCTTGAGGAATTTTATTGCATCTTTTGAGGAGAAGAGGATTTTGTCCAGCAAGGAACAAGGAGGACATGTGGGATAGAGGGCCAATTCGTCCAAAGCTTCAAGTGGAAGGTAAAAGCATGCACCTTTATCATTTATTTGGTTAGATTTCATGGTTATGGAAGATTACGGTTTTTACCATCTTTTAATTGGGACTTCGAGCATACTGAGTTATCATGAGGTTTAGACCTCAGATATGGACCTTGTGAGGTCACTAAAGTCCAAAGGTCCCAACTTTATTCATCCATATAAGGGTTATTGTGCTTAACAGTTAGTGAGAACATGTATTGGTATTTTGGAGCAAAAGTACCATGCATGAACGTAAAGATCGAAGCTTTACGTAACAATCGAGTCATGGGATGCTAGATCTTTTGGAGTGATAGATCTGCTTTAAAACGTCTGAATGAGAAATCAGATTGAAGGGACTTGTCGAGTCTATGAACTGACTCGATGAGTCGGTTAGGGTTTGTCGCGATGAGCTTGATCATGCGATAAACTCACCGAGTTGGAGGTCAACTCGACGAGCTGACCTGGACTTTCATGAGACTTCTGAGGAAAACGAGTGGACTTGATGAGTCATATATATGTACTCGGCGAGTCAGGTCAAACATAGACTATTGACTCGGGTGTTGACTTATGTTGACTTTAGGGTTTCGGTCAAGACAGGGTTAAGAGAGAGCCATAGAGGGGTAAAATGGTCTTTTACCCATTCCAAGAGTTTGAGAGAAAGAGAATAGCCTTGATTTATTTAGAGTTATGAATAGAGTATTAATTATAGATAATTATCCTATGTGTTAAGCGGAGGCTAGACCGGTGATTCGTGTACGAGGTGTATATGCTTGCTTGGTTCGAGGTGAGTCTTCTCACTATACTTACCTAGAATGGTAACCTTGTGTGACCAGAGGGTCTTATGTGCTTGTTTGAGTTATGTGATATTATGCAGTTTGTCTGTGTGATATATATGTTATATTTTGTGTTTTACTGAGATAGGACTGGAGGGTCCAACCCGAGTTGTGGGACCGGAGGGTTTCTACTGAGAAAGGACCGGAGGGTCCGGCCGGAAGGTTTCTACCGAGACAGGACCGGAGGGTCCAAACCGAGCTGTGAGACCCGAGGGTCCACACTGAAACACATGACCGGAGGGTCCACACTGAGACGCATGAGACTGGAGGGTCCATGTCGAGTTATAGCCATGAGAGGCTTATTATTTGCGTATATGGTATTTGGGGAACTCACTAAGCTTCGTGCTTACCGTGTAATGTGTGATGTGTTTCAGGTACCTCTCAGGACCGCGGGAAGGCGCCGACATGATTGTACACACTTGTTCGAGACTATGGTGAGGATTATGGGATTTGACTTTATTTGTGGTTATGATGTTGACATTTTGAGATACTTGTGGTTTTATGAAATACAATATATGAGTTTATTGTGCGTTTAAAATGAAAAATTTGGTTTGAAAATTTACGGTGTTACAAATTGGTATCAGAGCCTTGGTTTGAGGGATTCAGATGCACCTTCGGGTATATCTGGACTCAAACTGAGGATTTGAGAAAAAATTTCAAAACAAATGATTTTTCTAAAACGAGCAAGAGTTTCTAAGAGAAAAACGAGAAGGAGTAGTGTGTACAATCAGTCAGAGCCCGAACGGTGATTTCCTAAAATACCCTTACTTATTTGTGTTATGAGTTATTATTGAGATATTAGTGATGCATGCTAGAAGATAGGCCATGTATTTCATATTTTAGGGCTAGAGTTGCCTGATTTGTGATGCCTTAGCCTAGGAATTGTTGCTATCTGTGATGTCCTTTGAGTATGTGCGGAGTAAGAGTATCCAACAAGAATCTTTTAGAGAGAACTTTGAGTAGCGGAGTATTCTAGGAGAGATACCTAGATGAGCATTTGAGGAGCCTACTGAGGGAGTAGTGAGATACCCGCGAGGGGTAGGGTTGCTTGAGTTCGGCGATACCTTTTGAGTATGAGTAAAGCAAGTGAAGTTGTAACCTAGAGTGGTTTTACGTGTTGGTGGAGATTATTCGATGCCCGAATGCTACTTGATTTGTGCTTTGTGCAACTCTTGATGATGGGAGTCAACTACCGAGTGAATATGATGATAATCAGGAGGTAGATGGATGGCATCATGAGGAGTTCTTCAGCAGCTGATGGCAGAGAAGTGTGAGAACATAGGAAGAGCCTAGGGAGTGACTTTAGTCAGAAGAGTACACTGATAGAGGAGAGTATTCGCTGGATAGCGACCAGGTATATCGGGATTGGTGATCGAGAAGGTTGAGCAACTACTTAGGAAATCTGGGACGATCTGTGTGGAAAGTATGGGTAGATGTGGTAGATAGTATGTGTTGGATTAGTGTCTAAGTCCATAACTATAATTGGTATGTACTTGACCCGATTTGGCATGATCCATTTGGGTTGCATGGCATCGGAACATTTGGATAGAATTTTGTGAGAAAAGGATATTAATGATTTGTTAATATATTATAATTTCTAATATATTAATATGAAATCATATTATTTAATTAGTATTGATCAAGAATTAATTTGGAATTAATTTAGTGATCAAAAGAGGCTAATTAAATATGGACTCTTATATATATATATATATATATATATATATATATATATATATATATATATATATATATATATATGGAATTGGCCAAGGTTTATTTAGGATGGGCTAAGAGTGTATGGAAGTCCATGGCTAGTCCATGGAGCTTTTAACCCATGGATCGTATGTAAATGAAAGGTCATGGGTATTAGGGTTTACATTGATGTAACCCTAATCCTTCATAATATATATACATGAGTCCTTGGTTCACAAAATTGGCACTAGTGATACATATATGTGAGGGCTAGCCGATTTGAGCATAAGAACCTTTTCTCCCAAGTTCTTCCAAGATGTTGGTGATGTTGTGTGAACCATTTGAGGTGTTACACTTGAGGCACTAGGTTCTTAAGCACCATGGTATCAAGCTACTACATCAAAAGGTATGTCATTCTACTAGATTCTTGTAGTATAGTTACTTCTTATTATGCTAGTTAGAACAATACCTTGGAAAATTGATATTTGCATGTATAATAGTGAAAACATAGATCCAAGGTATTTAGGGTTGCATGCACACCTTAGGAGTGTTAGAATGCTCAAACCCCATCAGTGGTATCAGAGCCTAGGCTTGTTTTCTTTTATACTTGATGCAAATTGCTGAAAATCGAAGTTTGTATGCTGTTTGAACTGCTGACTCGCCGAGTCCATTAAGGGACTCGACGAGCCCATGCACAAATTCATTCAACTCGTCGAGTTGGTTCATGCACTCGACGAGTTGGACCCCAGACAGCATATTTTCGAATTTTTTGGCTGGAATTGGACTAGGAACATTACGCTAAGTTGTTTTTGAACTTGTAAACCTATTTTTCATGTCGTAATGTTCACGCTAATCCAATTTCATAGATAATTGTCAATAGATTCATGTTTTGTATTAGTTTATTGGTTAGGTTAAATACATGAAAATTTTTTGATTTGAATTATCTTATTCTTATGAGTTGATTTAGATTAATAGAAAAGTTATGTGATAATATGTTTTCAATCCAAATTAATCTAAAAGTTGTTCATAATATGTGTTTTTGTAACTTGTCCTCAAGTTATATGAAAAGTCACATTTATGATTATTAAAACTCATAAGTTTTCCATAAGTTATGAAAAATGGAGAGTCTCATTTTTAAATGTTTTAAAGTCTTCCATAACTTGTCCTCAAGTTATGGAACTTGAAGAGTTTTTCATTAAAACTACTTTAAACACATAAGTTATGGAATTGAAAAGTTTTTTGAATAGTTCAAAACTTTCCCTCAAGTTTTGGAATTTGTAAAGTTTCACACACACTTTAATTCCAAACCCTAGAGTTTTAAAAGTTAAAATTCAACCCTTATACTTTATAGTATTATAAGTTAATAATATATATATGTATAAGCGCAAGTCAGTCTTACCGTTAGTAAGCCTCATTCACGAAGTCGGTCTATATGGGGGGTATAAGGTTGTTGCCTATAAAATGGCAGCTTAATGGGTGTCCAGTCTCACCCACCGCTTCCTTGACTGGTGGAGGGTCGTTAGCCGAACGGGTAGGACAAGGACTATAATTCTCCCTTCATTAAAAGTATTAATGATAAATACTAAGTAACTAAACCTTAGTTACTTAGGAAAATGTGAATTTGGTGCTAACCCCTGAAATTACACTTTGCAGTTTGCTTAAGTCGTTAGTGGAGCGCGTGTGGTTAACCGGCACACTGACCTGGATTTAACAAGGTAGGCAAAGGGTAACTTAATGTTTATCATAGTATCGGTGGATCGTGTGTGGTTAACCGGCACATCGATTGAGTGTTAAATATTAAGGGTACCAAGTATATTTGCATAGTTATTCACACCTTGTTTTGTGATCCTCGGCATCCCAGTCACAAAATTTGAGAGGGCACAATCGAGATTGAAACATGCCATTGAAAATTTCAATGAATCTCAAAAGATCTAGGAGTTTCAAATCCAATTAAAACCTAATAAATTATTTAGTTTTTCATGGTGGAAATTGGTGAATCGTCATTCGCCTACCTTCAAATATTCTATAGCTTGGATTACGGCATCCCTCTTCCAAGTTATAAATTATTGTGTTGGGTCCTAGCCTTAATATTTCATATTAGGTGTTATATTAAGGACTTTAAATCAACTATCTTGAATATCTCCCAAAAGGTGTCTGGTTCAGACAATTATGATCCTCCCAAATCTCTTGGAACAAGCTTTCCTAATGAATATGATGTTCCATGGTTGGATAATGGAAATCATACTTCTCTTCCTCCACCTCCTCCAATTATTCTCCCTAACCCACAAGTTCTTGAGTAGTTCAAAGTCACTCAAGCCCTATTGGCAAGCAAGGTCTATGTGTGCTCATATATTGACAAGTTGGGAGAGTTGGGTGTCAAAGTCTTGAGAAAGTTGATTGTTCAGTTACTTTCTAAGTCACATAGTGAGTTCCTTTGGGACTACTATGTAACAGACTATGACATGACCCTAATGATTTTATCTATTTGCTTGGTGCTGCTGAATCAGCAATGATTTGGAGCTCTGGTAAAGAAAATTTGATTAGTTGATCAACTTCCAAACTACCATGGATATGGACAATGGTAACATTTGATATCCAGAAAAGGCTTTCTCTTCCCAATGGAAAGGGATCGGCCATAGTCAACTCGGTTTATCAAATGGTAAATAGAAAGGAAACTATGAGATAGTCTAGTGTACCATTCCCAAAGGGTCCATTTGGTTCTATTGCCAAAGGAAGGGGCATTGGGCGAAGCTGCCCTAGCTACCTGAAAGATCTAAGAGAAGGTCAAGTCAAAAAGTTTGACTCTTCTTCAGGTAAGTCCACTATCTAACTCCCTTAAGTTCCTATTTGAAGATTAAGGTCAAGTCAAAAAGTTTGACTCTTCTTCAGGTAAGTCCACTATCTAACTCCCTTAAGTTCCTATTTGAAGATTCTTAATACATTTTGATGTATGGCAGGATCAAGCAAAGGGAAGGGAACTTAAAGAAAGAGTATGTTGAATCTGATCGCGAAGATGGATTTCAATCGCATGGTTCGAAGATCAGATTCTTGAGCTACTACTTAGAGAGTTATGATAGATTGCTCGGAAATATGTAATAGCATAGTTTCCATTTAAAGTTGCATTGTAAGGAAAAAGATTTTTCCGCATCTTATAAATAAATAAAATCTTTTGTTTTATTTTATTTTGTCTCCATGCAATGGCATTTATGGAAAATTGATGTTTATATGTTTCTAGCAATAATGGAAATATGAAATTGATTCTTTCATTTGTGGTAGTGTCTAAATTTACCAAATAAGGAAAGATTCTCATCACCCAAGTTTTCAATTGGACCGAAACTTAGAATCATGAAAGTTGTATAGTATGATGAATGAGAACTTTCAGCTTTGGAAAATTAAGACTAATTCCTCGTTCACATGTATATGTGAGTCAAGTGAAGGACTAAGGGATCGAGTACACATTCTTGTGCACTGGTCAAGTCCACCACAAAAGATCGATAAGACTATTCGTCATCATTTACTGAAGTTTAGTAAATATGGTTATACTTACAAGTTTAAGTATAATTCTGAAACATTAGAAAAGTTTCGATGTATGGCAGAACGAATGAGAAGAATCAAATTAGGCAGAAAGATAAAAGTTTCTCAAATCTAAAAAGATGGGAGAGTACTTTAGAATCATGTTTTATGATCATATTAATGATTGTGAGACCATATCACAATTCATCCTCTAAGGACAACTTATTGCATTCTTATGGCTAAGAAGAGGAGTCATGAATTGTTGAAATGGTTAAATCAAGAAGATGAGTCATACTTGGTTCCAAAAACAATTCTTAGAGTCATACTCCAAGATTGTAACTTGAGTGACATATCTTAAAGAAGGTTTATTAACACCTTTCAAATGTAAGAGTAAAATGTGTTCTACTCTTGTACATTTGAAATTGGTAAGTTGTGATGTTTTGGATAAAACAAAGACCAACTAAGGCCAATTGTGTGAAGTGTTTGTCTTGATAAGAATCCGCACTATCTCTTGAATATTTGTTTGTCAAGCAATGGGTCTTGGCAAAAGAGTCTTATATGTCAAGAGGATACTGGGAGTCTAAAACATTCTGAAAGAGTCTAATCAAGAATAAAACATGTAGTTTATCACTAGCACACGTTTTGAGGTTTATAACCTATCGTGTTGACATATTCCTATTTTTGTGCCCATTCCAGTTAAAGTTGGCTTTGCATATGATTTCTGAGAGTTCTCAATTGGTTGCATAACAACTTGGAAGCAATGGCAGGCCCTTGTGCTGCCAGGTGGCAAGAAGTTAAGACTACACAAGTTCAATCCATATGAGTTTTGATTTGTCACTAACCTTTTCTTGTGATTATGGTTTTGACAAATTCACATGGATAGGAACACATACACCATAAAATATAAGTGTCATAAGGTTTCTCTCCGATTCATGAAAATGATGGTGAGGAAACACTTTCACTAAGTAGATTTTAGGAAGATAGCAAGTGTGATATTTGCATTCTCAAAGTCGTTAGTGGAGCGTGTGTGGTTAACCGGCACACTAACATGGACTTGTGAGGAATGGTAAAGGTCTAAACAATTGAGACTATGATTAAGACATCCCTTTTCATAGTTCTGAAACTATTTAGACACACATGTGTGCTATCTAAGGAAAGGTGTATGAGTTTGATAAAGTTTTATCAAAGCATCTCGTATCAGAAATTTGAACTTTGGTAAGAAAGTCAATAAAGTATTGATTTCTAGAAGTCCAGCTGATTTCTGAGTACATGTCAAAGCTAGTGGGAACATAGGTGTTATGCTAAAAATTATCATGTTAGTGGGAGCATGATAATTATGATAACTGTTGCAAGTTAGCAATGTTAATTATAGAAAAACAAAAGTTCAATTGGGAAAAGTTGTTTTTGCTATAATTAAGGGAGAGGAAATAATACTTTATTTCAATTATAAAAGCTTAGATTGAGGTTTTAATCATCTTTAGTCAAGGATATATATGAATTTTATGTTGGAATGGCTCAACATAAGGAAATTGTATATATGGGTCCATTATTTGCGTTATAAAATTCGATTATGATTACGACATCCCTTTTCATAATCTGAATTATGAGAACTTGGCAAATAGAAATAGAAATATTATAGCAAAAGACTGGTCTAGTATCATGTCTTTATGTGAGACATCATGAATCGTATCCCATATGCTTCGGATATAGGATCGATTGCATGTGCTATAATATTCATCCTTTTTAAATTTTCCAAATGCTCAGGGCATTAAGAGGGGAAAAGTCTAGAATTGGATATGACTAAAATGATTAAGCAATTGTCGAGGACAATCTAAGGTTTACCAAAGATTGGTTGCTCACGGACAGTTGGAAGTATAGTGTTAATTTTGGAAGGACCATATTGACATATTCTGAAAAGAGGCAACTCTTGTTCAGAAGTGATAGTCAAAATGAGAATATGGAAATATTACCATAGGTGGAAGTTATTCATTAAATCTGTGTAAGATTAGGAAACTTAATGCAAGAAGGATGTTCAAAGCAATGTACTTTGAATTTGAGACTTCGTTTCCATGAATGATCTCCATTGGAATAGTTTGTAATGACTGGTGACAAGTCTTTGTGACTTTGTGCATAATGATTACAAGAGGATCAATGCATATAAGTTTAAAATCTAACAAGATTTCAGTAAATGGCAGGAATTTGGAATTCTTGCATTTGCGGTAAGGATTTGGGATTGTGAAATGAGAATCATTGGAATTATGTTCAATCGATCTATTTCACAAAGTAAAGATAATAGACAAACTTAGTGTGCATACTTGGTGTATGGCATAACTAATCTTTAGACAACATAGTGTACATACTTGGTGTATGGCATGACTAGTGTTTAGAAAACATAGTGTACATGATTGGATCATGGGACAACTATTGTTTTAATTCAAGTATAAAGTTGTTGTAACAACCCGATATTTCAGGTCAATGTAACGACTAAAAGTCAAATATGATAATCCCTTTGTGGATTAATTAATATAACATCAAAAATGAAATGTTCGAAAGTCTCACTTTGAGTGTACTAAGTGGTAGATATCGTAACAAGGTTTCCAAAAACATAAAGAACATTAAAATTCGAGTTATAACGAAGGAGTTATGACCAATCGAAGATCCGCAACAAAACCGACAAAACACTGTTAAGCGTAAAATACGAAATTCCGATAAAATACTTTTTAGCCTTAAGTATCTAAATGAAAGTCGTAGATATCATTAAACCGTAAACATACATAAAAAGAACGCCCAAATCTGACTTCGTATGAGGAAGTTATGATTTTTCGAAGTTTCTGACCTAGCAGTAGACAACTAAAAACTCGAAATATAGATCGAGCGGTCTTTAGCCGACACAACCTAAACGAAAGTTGAAGACCCCGACATTAGGAGTACAACAGTAAAAAGTCTGACGAAAATGGACATCAGATGAAGGAGTTATGGAATTTAAACAGACTTTTCCAGGCCCGGCCTATTAAAAATAATATAATAAAAATAAATTCAAAATTAGCCGACGGAGTATAAACGAGAGTTGTAGAGCCTTTTCACACCTACGCGTGCATATAAAACCCGAGGCTGACTCAGCCTCACGAAATCGGAGCTCGTACGCGAAAGTTACGGATTTTACAAGTTCAGGACACAAAACCCGAGGCTGACTCAGCCTCACGACGTGAGGGAACCATGCTCACGACGTGAGCTCGTGATTGATGGGTTCCAGAGCTGTCAGCAGACGTCGCGTGCTTGGAAGAGGATAAGATCAAAACTCACGACGTGAGCAAGCCCATGCTCACGACGTGAGACCCCAAAAGTTGGCCTATAAATAGATCTCAAGGGTTTTCCGAGTTTAGTTTCTCACTTCTTCCCTTTGTCGTGCTTATGCTCTGCGTTTAACCTCTCGAAGCCATCCCGAAGCCCCAGTTATCATATTCAAAGTCCTGAAGGACGTTTTACGTTCCCGAGATTCCCAAGGATCCCGAGAATTCAGCTTTCTCCAGTCGAAGTTCTGCTCGACTTTTGTCTCACTTTCTTCAAACTACCAGGTGAGTTCATACCCCCATTTCTATGCTTTTAACTGATTTTAAATGCTTTTGAACACTTTACGGGGGAGAATACAAGTAAACAAACGGTTAATCCTGTGTGAAAACATCTATCTTTCGTTATACATTTCAGACTGTTTTTTAATAACTATCACATGGATCATGTCTAACATACAAAACATCTTACTTTACTTTACCCTCACGGAATGGAATATGAGTATAAATATCATAAGCTCTATTTATACGTTTACATCATATTTAGGGTAACCACTTTCGTTATGACATCTTTATACATACAAGAACATACAAATCATTTTATGCCTTTATTATCATTATGAAAAAGGATAATCGTTATAGAAACAAACATATACATTTTAATACGTGACTTAATTGAGAATTCGTGAGGCATTCATCTTCAATATACCTTTTAAAGGTACCACTAGAAGTCCTGTTTATAACCAGAATCTCCCGTCCGAAGGACGTGACAAGTGTTTATAGATCTATACGGGACTAATGATCCCGCGCCCTGACTGCTAGCTACAGTCCCCGGGGTGACAAGTGTCATCTCATTTTGACGCCTGAAGAACGTCGCTACAGGCAAACTATGATAGTACGGTTATAAAAACTCACTAGATAGACAATTATTATGGTATTACGTTTTAATGGGGAAGAGTAACAAATATAGTTCTTTTCACATTCAAATACAAATCTTCTTGTAGTTTTGTTTTATAATAAGACTACAACATCATTCTTTTGAGCATGTCATATTTGCTTAAAGGTTACGGTCTTGGACATTTGAGACTGCATTTCACTTTTAGGAAAATATAGGATTTTCCTGGTTCAAATACATTCATTTTGTACAATAATGATTTACAACATCATTCTTTTGAGCATGTCATATTTGCTTACAGGTTACGGTCTTGGACATTTAAGACTGCATCTCATTTAGGAAAATATAGAATTTTCCTGGTTCAACTACATATAGTTTATACAACGATCTTTCATACTCATTACATACATTTGTTAGAAAATATCGGATTTTCTGGAAAACATACACGAACTTTCGAATAGCATACATTTTATCAAAACACTACTTATGAACTCACCAACTTTGTTGTTGACACTTTTTCTTTGAAATAACTTGTATTCTCAGGAAAACGATAAATCAGGTAGCAACTACTTTTGAAGACTAACGCGCTGGCGTTAGTAACATATTTTGGATCACCATATTGTATTTGATATTTAAACATGTAACACATACAATCATGTAAACTTTTCAAATATATTTATATTATGGTGGTGTGTACTTTCTTTACTATTCAATTGTTATGATACTGTACATGACGTCCTCCGCCCCCGAACGTTTCCGCCGTTCTGGTTTGGGGGTGTGACAGTTGATAATTTGAAACAGTATGCAATGAATAATGTGTAATCAATATGGCGATAAATAAAAGGTGTTCTATTTATATTCGTAAGTTATGAGACCATATTGGATTCGAGTATTCTTGTGTTTCACTTTGCATGTTTTGAATTCCAGAATAACTAGGTCGTTCTTCCTGAATGACTAAGTTATTCAAACCATCCACAGTCGATAAAACGTTGGAAGGAGGTATTAAGGCAAGACTGTCATGAAGCTGGCTTGTAGATGTCCAAGGTGGTGGACATAGCAAGAGTTGCTGCAACATTCATGAGCGCTCATAAGTTCTGAGTATTGGATTAAACCCACGCTCATTTGACTCACTTCATGGATTTTATCACGAGTGATCATGAGAAGATAATATCTTATATTCTTCAAGGCTAGAGATATGAGTTATTGCCTATGAGGTGGTTATACATTGATTATACGAAAACGCATTGGTAACTCGATGTTATAAAACGTGCCTTTGTGTATGATTCAACAAGTAGTAGAACAAGCATATGAGTCGAAGTTTATCCATTCCTTTTACCATTGAATGGATAAAAGCGATATCTGTGGGCCCCTCGATGATTTAGTGATGACACCCCGAAGTGCTTGGTCAAGCCTAGACTGATTTGATTTGTTCAATTAGTCGGTCGTCATAAATCGGAAATCGGGAAACAACAAATGGACAGAGAGAATGATTATAATCCATGTCTCAATCCATATGATATCTAGAATGGAGGAATATATGATCCCATATCTAATGGACGGGTCATTGATTTGTTCAGAGTTCGACAACGGCTTTTAAGAGCTACGATTGCTAGTCAGGTTTTGAAGTCATACGCAATAATAGTTTTAGACTTATCCAAGTGGGAGACTGTTGGATTAGTGTCTACGTCCATAACTATAATTGGTATGTACTTGACCCGATTTGGCATGGTCCATGTGAGTTGCATGGCATCGAAACATTTGGATAGACTTTTGTGAGAAAAGGATATTAATGATTTGTTAATATATTATAAGTTCTAATATATTAATATGAAATCATATTATTTAAATAGTATTGATCAAGAATTAATTTGGAATCAATTTAGTGATCAAAAGAGGATAATTAAATATGGACTCTTATATATATATATATATATATATATATATATATATATATATATATATATATATATGGAATGGGCCAAGGTTTACTTAGGATGGGCTAAGAGTGTATAGAAGTCCATGGAGCTTTTAACCCATGGATCCTATGTAAATGAAAGGTCATGGGTATTAGGGTTTACATGGATGTAACCCTAATCCTCCATAATGTATAAAGGAGTCCTTGGTTCACTAAATTGGCACTAGTGATACATATATGTGAGGGCTAGCCGATTTGAGCATAAGAACCTTTTCTCCCAAGTAATTCCAAGATGTTGGTGATGTTGTGTGAACCATTTGAGGTGTCACACTTGAGGCACTAGGCTCTTCAGCTCTATGGTATCAAGCTACTACATCAAAAGGTATGTCATTCTACTAGATTCTTGTAGTATAGTTACTTCTTATTATGCTAGTTAGAACAATACCTTGGAAAATTGATATTTGCATGTATAATAGAGAAAACATAGATCCAAGGTGTTTAGGGTTGCATGTACACCTTAGGAGTGTTAGAATGCTCAAACCCCATCAGTATGGGCCCGTACTACTGAAATAAGAGGACCCGTACTCGAAACAGGGAGAAATCCAGTGGTTCTAAGTAGCAGATTGAGAGGTGATTACATGGTTTGAGTACCATGACTCGTAGCAGATTGAGAGGTGATAACATGGTTCGAGTACCATGATTCGTAGTAGATTGAGAGGTGATAACATGGTTCAAGTACCATGATTCGTAGCATATTGAGAGGTGATAACATGGTTTGAGTACCATGATTCGTGGAAGATTGAGAGGTGATAACATGGTTCGAGTACCATTATTCGAGGCAGTTAGTGCTTCAGAGTTTACCAGTTATCCCGTTGTGATTGATTAGACTGAGAACATATATGATAGAGTGTGGGGCCAGAGGGCCATGTCGAACGAGTTTCAATGGAGAACACCTTGAGAGGGAAATCGAGTTAATTTCCAAGAGATTTTAGTGGTAAGATGCCAGTTGGAGTCGCAAGACTCAGGGATGAGTAGAGATGATGCTTATTAGAGGATCGCTGTCGGAGTTGAGCAATTGACCGATAGATGACACGTCACCTTCTATGACAAGAGTTGTGCTGTCCCCGTTTCCTGGGAGAAGCAAAGGAGATAACGACCTTTCGGTTTCAGAGTTTGGAGGTAAACCCCATGGGGTAGCATTGAGTTGCAACCTTTTCACCAGAGTATTTGGGCAGTATGTTTGCTACGATGTATTTCTTATAACATGAGAGAGTCATTAGTGGGACTAAGATGGAAGAGAACAAGGAGGTGCCTTATTGAGGGAGACATACTTTTAGCAGCAGTTTCAAGTGATCAAGAGGAGTATACTGGGGCGATGGCCTTGTTGTCCACAGTGTGTATCGACTGTGAGAGTGAGGTCTCTATCTTATAATGATCCACACGATGGAGTGTTGGTCGAGGGGTAGGAGACACAGTGTGTGATAATGCATTACTGCCAGAGTAAGAGTCGTGACTAGTTCACTACAGTTGGAATATCCGACGGTGTGTCAGTATGAGATTTCGGGATGACTAGAGGCAGTCGCGTTGGGAGGGTTCAGAGGATTTCATTTGAGATTCTAGATATTTGGGGTTGCTTGCTCTTTGTCGGAAAGATCATCGAGTGTTACGTTGTACGATTCCAAGAGTCAAGAGTGATGTATTTGGTGAAATAGCCTATGAAGTAGACTGTTGGTATGCCAATTGGTGATGGTTCGAACCCTGAGTGGGGGAGAGCTAGGTATTCCATTGAGAGAATCAGCGATCAGTTCAAGTGCGGTTAGAGCACTGGTTATGGAGATCTGCGGTGCGGACACTCGAAGACTTGGGTTTGGTGGATGAGGCAAGGTGTAGAGTGGGATGATGCATGTTATACGTGTTAAAGAAAGGATGAGTGTATCCACAACGAGTAGCCATTAGTGAGAGACTTTATTTTGGTTTGGAACTCTTTGAGTTTGTATTGGTGGAGTTCGAGGCGGGTGGCTCGTTGAGTACCAGTTTCGACTGCTGATACTTTCAGGTTCGATGTAAGGATTAATATATGCACTCCAGGAAGGGCAGCAGTTGTTTGACAACCAACTTCAGAGTCGGTATGAGTATTCTCGTATGGATTTTGAGTTGTAGAGGATGGGGTTTCTGATTGTCGTCAACGTGTTCTTGACATTGACGATTCTTCCGTGTTTCAAGTTGTGAGTTGGAGTATTTCGAGGATTGCGAGTTGTGTGAATGGAAGAACAGTGGTCGAGGTAAGACATTATGAGATTCTGAGAGGGCGTGTTGCGGTATCCGAGTATGATGCCGTGAGTGGAAGATCTGTGGATGAGACAAGACATCGTGAGTTTCTATGATGGTGTACCGAGGTATCTGAGTATGACGCCCTAAACTTTTGGGATTATTTGAGACTTGAGTTTGTGAGATGGAAAGTGGAGTATCAAGTGGCTATTGTTCTATGTAATGCCCATGTTTCTAGACTAGGCATTAATATTGACATGATACTCTAGGTTAACCTTTGTGACTCATTTTGGAGAAATGAAAATGAATTATGTGAATATTATGTGTTTTATGTGTTTTATGCTTAATTATTAGGGTTTAATTAATTAAGACTAAAAATGAGCGTGGAAAATAAATATTAGATAAAGCCGATATTTATTAAGAAAGTTGTAGTGGTCGTGACAAGGATTACGGATATATAAAGAATGCCGAAATCCGAGTTATAACGAAGAAGTTATGACCTGTCGAAGTTTCGCGACAAACCGGCACGATGCCGGTCGTAAAAAGTGAGTTTTTGATAAACTACTTTTTAGCCTTAGTGATCTAAACGAAACTCGTAGTGTTCTTTAAACTGAGAGTAGGTATAAAAAGAACGCCCAAATCTGACTTCGTATGAGGAAGTTATGATATTTTCGAAGTTTCAGCTTAGCAGTAGACTGCTAAAAACTCGAATTTTAGATCGAGTGATTTTTAGCCGACACGACCTAAACGAGAATCGAAGGTCTCGTCAATAGTAGCACAACGGTAAAAAGACGGACGAAAACGGACGTCGGATGAAGAAGTTATGAATTTTTAACGGATTTCCTGTCCCGGTCTGTTAAAAATAATAATATAAAAAGTAAAGTCAAAGTTAGCCGACGAAGTCTAAACGAAAGTTGTAGAGCGTAATTTTACCTATGCGTGCATATAAAGAACGTCAAAAACGGAGCTCGTATGCGAAAGTTATGGATTTTAGAAGTTTTGGCGCGAAAATCGAGAAAATCCCCAAAACCGAGAAATCTCGCATACGCGGACTTCGGCCACGTGTCCTCGCCTCGCATTCGACAAGTGTCCGAAATTGGCTGAGTCAACCAAATCCGTGGAAGCATCCGAGGAGTGACGCGTGTGCAGCCGAGAGTCCGACGCGTGCGAGGTGACTCCTCCATCCGAAGCCGTCTTGTCTCGCACTGACGCGTGTCGCACCAGCTGTCCGAACCTCGCAGGAGCCACGAACCCCCCCACCTTGGACCAGACCACGGTGCAATCAGAGATCAGCACCGAGGCCCTCACATGCGCAAACCACGTGACTCCTTCTCGCACCTGGAAAATTTATCTTTTCGGTTTTGAAGCCCGACCCTTCGCAGAGCCCGGTTTCTCAATAAAACTTCCAGTTTTATTCGAAACGATCGTTTTAGGAAACGAATTGCTGCCCGATTTTCATTAAATCAGGTGAGTGTGTAGTTACTTTCACCTTACACATAGATATGAAGTATTTTACATAAAATACGTGCTGTGTGAATATATATTGTTTGTTTATCTGAGATGGGTGTGAAGGAATGATTTATACAGGTTTTTAAATAATTTAAACTGTATATGTATTTTTATCTACAAAAATGTTGGGTAAAACATGGGTAGATGAAATAGTGGGTGTGATGAAAGGTGAGTTGGATAAACGAGATGATCATTAATATTGATCATGAGTTGAGGGTGAGTGGTGAAATCTGAGAGAATCACTTACCTAAACGTTGACCCCCGTTATTCAACAGAGTATGGATGACAACCATGGACTATTCTAGACGGTCTGTGGAACACTAGCAGGCTTGCAACCTGTAGGTGTGTGAACTATATGTTAATCTGCTGTACTCTAAAAACCCATTGACATGTATGACAGGGGCGAATACTGTCAATAATACTGTCGATAAATGAGAGTTATGGACTTAGCACCTTTTGTATAAACCCTGGCGATGGTGTGACCTTGTTCCTATTCCTTAGGATGAATCCTTAGGAAGGAGTGATAGTTGAATCTTAGGGTAAACCCTTAAGAAATTAATAAGATAATAGGGTTGGGGTAATTTGGTTGAATGATTAATGTTTAAGTACAATAAATTTATTTATTGTGGGTTGAAAACCCTATATGCTCACTAGGCTTCCAAGCCTGACCCACTCAGCTTTTTATATTACAGGTAGTGGACCCCGAGCATAGTCGGATGATGATGATGAGTGATTTTTGGATTATAGGCCAGTAGTTATAAATAACTGTTGTAAGGCTTATAATGTCTTGTTTATGCTTTTGATCTGTATTTGAACATGACATCCCGAGGTTTTGATATAAAAAGGAAATTATATATTTCTTAAAGAAAGGTTTTGACAAACTTTTATCATGTTTTGTTTTAGGGACCAATTCCGCAACATCTTTTAAAAAGATTTCTCTGATTTTATTTTAAAAAGCATAAATTAAATCGGTCTTTTCTAGCCGAGAAATTAGGGGATGTCACAGTTGGTATCAGAGCCTTAGTTCAAGCAAACTAAGAAATTGTAGGATTTCTAGACTTAAACTTAGAATGCTAAGTGATGATTGTGAGATGAGTGTCTACCATATTTTAGACACGAGCACTAGTTTATTTTAGGAAAGATGCCTAAAATGCTTTTATGTGCTAAATGCTATATGTTTTCCATATATGCCATTATTTGTTCGGATCTATGGTCTGTTGCCGATCGGATCTGGGAACCTTATGTGTGTAGGATTCTAAACGTATGATTACGATATTAGAAATAACATATAAACGTTTCGGAGTAATAATGAAGACTTAACGTCTATCGAAAATAAAGATCTAAAATCACCTACGATTGGTGTATAGATCGAAATGGCGAGTACGCAAAGTGAATTCGGAAATGATAGTCCGCAGCCTGAGCCAATCACGATGACTGGGGTGCAGGCAATGGTGCGTACGATGTTGGATCAACAGATGGAAGAAACAAAACATTTACTTCAACTAAGTAAGGATGAACTTACTGTGCCAGTACGTCAGACATCTGTTCTTGAGGCAACTATCAGGGTTGCTAAGTCTATTGAAGATATGATCAATGACAAGACCGCCAACAAGGTTGAAGTTGGCAAGAAGAGGAAATTTGAGGGGTCTTCAAGGCCCAACAAGAACAACATATTCTCAAAGTCTGGCAAAAGAGAAGGTAAAGCAAAATGGTGCGGGAAGTGCAAAAATAAACACTCTGGGAATTATGACAGGAAGGTGAAGTGCTTTAGGTGTGGAGAAATAGGGCATTACGCCAATGAGTGTACGATTCCCAAGGGGGTGTGTTACGGATGTAAAGAAGAAGGCCATGTTTCTAAGAACTGTTCGAAGAAAAATGAAGTAACAAGGCCAAGTGCACCGCCAACGCCAAGGGAATTTCAGAATATCCTTGACGAAGCAAATATCAATGCTTGGAATTAGAAGTAAAGACTTGATACCCGAAGATCAAGTTATGAAGTAGTAATGTGAATAGTAACAAATGGTTTAGCCTATTAGAGGCATAGTATAGGGTAAACTTGAACCTTTGTGTAATCGTTTCAAGGAAATAATATAAACCCTAGTTTTGTCATCTGATGAATTGAATGACTATGTGAAATTCTTGTATGGTGATTTGGAGAACTGCGAGACAATACTTGGGACGAGTATGAGTAGGTGTGAATGGTAGTAGAGACCTATACTACCGGAAGCACAGGACTCGTACTTGGATCAAGGAAAGTCACAAGGTTACCAAGGAGCTAGTAATTGATTCTGTCTTATTCTAGTCTGTCGTTACCATCGTTTCGGTAATGACTAAGAAGATAATTGTTATTCTGACCCTAGAGGTCATATCGAATCGAGTCCGACTACAATGAGTTTATTACGTGGTTCCGAGAACCAAGTTCGATGTAGCATTTGACTTAAGCCAGAAGATTGAAGTGAAAGACGATCAAAGCGATCGATAGAAGTATCGCACTTGTTGTTAAAGAAGTTGGTAGTTAGAAATGATACATGTTGAATTGTGATTGTATCACATTATGTCACACCCCCAAACCAAGGATGGCGGAAACGTCCGGGGGTGGAGGACTTCATGTATAGTATCATAACAACAATTGTAATAGTAATTCAAGCAAACACAACCAACATATATATAATTGAAAAAGTTACATCATTGTATGAATTACATGTTTACGAATCAATTACAATATGTTGACAAAATATGAAATAGTAGACGCCTTAGCGTCCCATCCTCAAAAGCACTTGGTTACCTGTTTAATGATTTCCTGAGAATACAAGTTGTTTGAAAAAGTGTCAACACAAAGGTTGGTGAGTTCATAAGCTTTTGTTTGGTATTATTAAAAGCCTTTCGTTTGTAAAAGTAGTATTTGTTTTAGAAAAATCCAATATTTTCCTTAAAATGTATATGTAGTCTTAAATCCAAAGACCGAAATGTATAAGTAACTTTTCTTACTTATAATAAATAATGTAAGTTTAAATCGACATAAACTCGTTTAATTTTAATGAAGTTCCCGTAAATTCCAATATTCATTAATACTTTATGTGAGTTTATTAAAGCCTTTTCTTGTAAAAGTAGTGTTCGTTCCAGAAAATCCAATATTTTCCTTAATGTGTAAATGTAGTCTTAAAACCCAAAGACCGAAATGTACAAGTAGTGTTCGTTCCTTATAGTAAAACAATGCAAGTTTAAATCGACATAAACTCGTTTGATTTTAGTGAAATCCCCGTAAATTCTATGTTTGTTAATACCACATGTGAGTTATTATAAATTGAATCGAATGTCTCACAGAAGTCATTAACGAATTTACGTGTAGTGTAATGAAAACTTGGTACCGTATGGCCGTACCTTGCTTAATGAAAATATCCTTTGTATAAATGTACCCTTTTTAAATGTATGTGTTATGTAATGTTTCATAAAGTCATTAACGGAATTTCGTGTTATGAAAACTTGGTACCGTATGGCCGTACCTTGCTTAATGAAAATATCTTTTGTATAAATGTACCCTTTTTAAATGTATGTATTATGTAATGTATCATAAACTATACCTATTATAGTTTATCAACCAAGGATAGTACGTAGTAATGTATGCAAACTATATTCAAAATAGTTTATTAAATGTTTGAATGTATCGGTTGTACTTTGATTATAATCACTTGTTATTCTTTATATTTTATATGTCCAAATCCATTTGTAAACTGATGTGTGTCTAAATATTAAGATAAAATGTCATATATTGCAATAACATATAATCATATAAAGATATACACCTTGCTCAGCATGTTACAAGGTGAAATGAAATTGACAGCAACTTTTTGTTGTATACAGTTTCTGTTACTGTTCTTAGAAAATTTATAGAAAAATCATCAAAGCTCTAAATCCAAATCCGCAAATTCTGAGAGTTTGGAATATGAGTCTAGTTTGTTCGTAAATTTTATCATGATTTTTAGTGATCTCTAACAGAGGTGAAAATGTTCATAATCACAGACTGGTCCGGGTTTGCCTTTGAAATGATAGGTAGTTTTGTAAAAATCACCATAAATTGTAGAAAAATCATATGGAGATGTGCAAGTAGCCATTTTAAAGCTAAGAGTTTGAACTACTTGCACTCGGAACAGGTTTGAAAACTAAAATATTTAAGTTGACCAAAACAGTCCGCGATCGAAGTTCATATTTTCTGATGTAATCTGATAGAAAAAGTTTAATTGTGTTCTTGATGATTTTACTTGTATTCCCCCCTTAAAACTTAAGAAAAACATGTAAATGTAGGGGTATGAACTCACCTTATGTGATTTCAGTAGATGAAAGTGAGATAGAGGAAGTGTTCAACCCAAGAACACTAAGAAGATGTCTTGATGATTCAAGAATCTAACACCGAATAAGATGGAATTTGTGTAAGATATCAATGATTTGAGTAGAATGGAGTTTAATAATTATGTGAATGATGAAGATACTTACTAATTGAAGAAAGAAATCCCTAGAGAAAGCCTTGAAGTTCTTGAAGTTGAGAGAAAAGATGAGAGAATTTTGGAGAGTGTTCTTGGTTGCTAAGTGTAGAATGAAAGGGCTTTTAAGGAGAATGAGGAGAGAGGATCAATCCTCCAGCTCTTAGAACGTGGGAAGAGCTGGAGATTGGGTGTAAAGGTCCACTAAGGTGACAAGGAGTAGTGGGAAAGAGTGGCTGATCATAGAGTGAGGTGGTGGTGGCTTGCTTTTGTCATAAAATAAGGAAAAGCAAATATTCCCTCAATAATTAGTCCAACCACCAATTCTTTTAATACATTTTTATAAAAACCCTGGAGATTTATATATTTTGGGGCCTTAGTTTATAAAATAAAGTTTTGGGTGAAAATCCCACGTTAAAATAATGAAAAACGGAGTTAAAACGAAGTCGTAGTCGAAAAACCGGTAAAAAGGGGCCGTCTGCGAGGCTGCTGTCCGAGGGTTTCGGATTCGGTCTCCTGAGAGGCTTCATCTTCGGTCCTGATGAGAGGCTTCGGATCCGAGGCCTCGGATGAGAGGCTTCGGTCCTGAAGATTCAGTTCCA
The DNA here is from genome assembly GCF_052849685.1 of Lactuca virosa. Classification (NCBI taxonomy): domain Eukaryota; kingdom Viridiplantae; phylum Streptophyta; class Magnoliopsida; order Asterales; family Asteraceae; genus Lactuca; species Lactuca virosa. The sequence continues at coordinate 155,245,395 of NC_136427.1, read as the reverse complement.
GGTCCTTAAGGCTATTTTACCCGTTTTTACCCCGTTTCAAGCGATTTTTGACCCGGTTAAGGGTCGATATGACCCAAATGATTACAAAAAGTTAAAGTAACTTTTTGAGAGAGATTTGGGAGAGATTTCAAATAGAAAGAGATAGAGTGAAAACGATTTAGAGAGGTTTCGTTTGTGATTAATTTGAGTGTCCGGCTTCACAACGCAAGGTTCGTAAACCCCGTTAAACCGTGTTTTAGTGTCGTACACACTCCCGATGAGTGTGCAATAATGTTTTATCGTTTTGGTTCAATGTTTACTTAGGAAATTCAACACACGAACTTTCCAAATGATGTTTCTCTCATTAAGATATTGCATTGTACAGTAATTACATAGTGTAAACCCTAATATACAAGGGTTAATTGAGTCGATTGGTTTTGACTTGTTGACTTTGTTTGACTTTGACTTGACTCAGTTTTGACGGTTGTCACATCATCCCCCCGTTAGAAGGAATTTCGTCCCGAAATTTGCATTTGACTGGGACATCAAGAGTTTGGGAAAAGATGTAGGTATTTTTGTTTCATTTGATCTTCGCGTTCCCAGGTGAACTCAAGCCCTCGTTTAGCGTTCCAACAGACCTTCACGATGGGAATACGACTTTGTTTCGTTCGTTTGATTTCCCGATCCATGATTTTGACTGGTTCCTCCACGAAGTGGAGATTTTTGTTAACTTCGATTTCGTCGAGTGGTATTACGAGGGTCTCGTCGGATAGATTTTGTCAATCATATTTTCGGGGTTAAAAAAAATAAAGTTTTATTAGTTACCTATAGCGACGACTTGTCGTCACCACAGGTTTAATCTATTACGATGACTTGTTGTCGCTATAGGTTTTTAACAAGAGCCAACGACATACCTATAGCGACACACAAGTCATAATTTGCATGTGTGAAGACTTGGAGTACTTTCTAACTGGTTCATGTGTGAAGACTTGGAGTACTTTCTAACTGGTTCATGTGTGAAGACTTGGAGTACTTTCTAACTGGTTCATGTGTGAAGACTTGGAGTACTTTCTAATGAAAACTGTGCTACTGGGGAAATTGGAAACTGGTACGTAGCTTCAAAGTCAAGAATATGCAGTAGGCATGTGATGCATTAAATGCATGAGGCACACAAGTCATAATTTGCAGCAACATATACGTATATGTGTGTGAATTGAAGAAGAAGGTTACGGCTCAAAGAATATATATATATATATTCATTTTCTCTTCATTTGTTAGATACACAATAACCATAACATCATAGACTATATATATTCAATTTCATTTGTAATTTTCACTAGTTTATATTCCGCGAGTGTTACCGAAATCATTTATCAATTTTTCAGGAGTGCTTAACTTGTTTTGTTGCATTCCCAACAATTTGCTATTAATTACTTCTCCCACTTTACTTATATAAATCATCACATTCTTACCGCGACTTTTAACTTCTCCCTCACAAATGGATCCACCTGCAGATCATCAAAACCCCATAGATGACCTCGATTGGTTTCAGTACTTTGATCATCAAGATCCTTTCAGGTATATATAAACGTCACTCATTACACCATCTTACGCACATAAAAGTGATTTTGTCGACATTGATCAAAACATGGTTTGGATTTGTAGTGATCAAAAAGAGTCTTTCATCGTGTTGGATTTCATTATCTTGAGTTTTTTTTTTTTTTTTTTTTTTTTTGCAGTGGTGACATGCTCAACCATCATGATTACGAGTTGTCGGAAAAATTGCATGAAGTGCTCGATCAGAACGTTTCCACAGTACTTAACAAAGATCAAAACATCATTTCTAGAAATGAGTTTCACGATTTTGATCCCCTTGAAGATATAAGCTTATGGGATTGTTGGGAGGATGGTAATTTACCATTGGTTAGTTTCAGTGAAGACTGTAAATCCGGTGGTGAGGCTACATGTAGTTCTAGTGCTGCCACCACTGATCACGGTGGCCGGAAGGTGGCAAAGAGATTGAGACCATTGGAGTTTGAAGAGATAGAGAAGTACTTTGAGATGCCGATAATCATGGCAGCAAAGGAACTAGGGATAAGTTTAACAGTGTTGAAGAAAAGATGCAGAGAGCTAAACATAAACAGATGGCCTCATAGAAAACTTAAGAGCCTTCAATCCCTCATTGAAAATGCCAAGGTAAATTATGATAATAACCTTCTATACATTACTCATGCACTTGGTAACCAAAGTAGTTTTGGTATTTTCTAAAATTTTAATTGTTAGTTTCTTTATAACTAAACATAGGTCATAGGCATATGCCACATCAAATCAATTGATTTACTACGATCTCCTGATTTATATTTATATAAACTTAACTCATTGTATATTTTGTGAACTCACATGAAAAATATATTGCATCTACCAAAAAAAAAAATTAGGAGTTGGGATTAAAGGAGGAGATAGAGACGTTAGAAGGGCACAAGAAGATGATGGAGAAATTGCCAGGTATGGAATTGACAGAAAGAACAAAGAAGCTTAGGCAAGCTTGCTTCAAAGCTATTTATAAGAAGAGAGGTCTTAACAATCCTTAGCGATTTTGTTATAATTAGTGGATTTTAATCTACATTGTATGTGTTTTTCTCTTGATAGTTTGATACCCTTTTTAGTTTCATTTTATGTATTTGTCTATTGATTTTTAATGCAGAAAATTTTGTATAATTTGGGTATCATAGTTTGTATTATGTATTTAGCCATATTCTAGATTGCCGACACGACTACGCCGATGACTCTATACCAGAGGTCTATATAAATAGACTTATGAATTTAGTAGGAATAACTTGATTATAATCTTGTGATTTGTTCCATGTCTGATCCACTCCTAAGATTCACTTGACATGCCCCCAGTTATGTGTAATTAAAATTTTATTAGACTGTTGATCCTAATGAGTCTACCCTAAGTCCACAACCAAACAAGGAACAGTTCCTAAGGCGGACTCACCATTTCTAGGTCAATCATTTCTTAATTACACATAACTTCGAGGTACACCTAAAGAATCTTAGAGTTACCAGTTGTAAATTGTTTGTAATACCAAGTAGTGAGATTCAATGAAATAAAATACATGCCTATTTCATTGATAAACCTTTTAGTAAATATCCTTACCATTTATATACACATGTATAATTTCGCACTTTAGTGAACTATTCTTGGTGTTTCTGTTAACGTCTTGGAGACGGAGTTATGGTAGTGGGTAGAAGTAGGTTTTGTACGGGCGTTAAAATTTACACATCATGTTGCTCGTGCGAGAATAGGGGTAGAAGAGATAATTAATAGACGCATAATCCTATAATTACTTATAGGGGTGATCCTTATTAATTACGTCTATAATCACGTAGTGCATATCAGTTATACATAATTTGAGATAGAATAGACTTTCGAATAAATGACTCTACTCTAAGTCCACAACCAAACAAGGAACAGGAAGTAGAGCAATAGTCATAGATTCTGAGTCTATAATATCTTTAATTATGTATAACCTTGGCGTATGCACTCAGTTATCATAGGCCTACTAATAGAGGTCTTTAGTTTTCATATAAGTTGGTTATAGTATCACCAAATACTCCTATAGTATTTTTAGGTGTTTAGATTCGATTCTTAAAGTATTCCCTGTAGGGTGTAGTTAGGTTATTAGATTTGTTGCCCATTATGACTATCCCCCAGTATATGCAAGTCACTCCTCGGACAGATATAGTTGATCAGGCTATATCCTTCCCAGACTTGATTTACATATACCAAGGCATACCCATAATGTATAACTCCTCTTCTTTTACTTTATGTTCTTCTAGCTATGACACTATGTGAGCATGTATGCATGTATTTATACTTTTAATAAGAAACCATTCATTTTCTAAAAGTATATTTATTTGAAAAATGCACAAATCAGAGACTATTAGTCCCAATTGTGTTTATAGTTTGTATATCTTATGTGGTTTGATATACTTAATTCACTATAAACTGTGCTCTGATACCAATCTGTCACACCCCCAAACCAAGGATGGCGGAAACGTCCGGGGGTGGAGGACTTCATGTATAGTATCATAACAACAATTGTAATAGTAATTCAAGCAAACACAACCAACATATATATAATTGAAAAAGTTACATCATTGTATGAATTACATGTTTACGAATCAATTACAATATGTTGACAAAATATGAAATAGTAGACGCCTTAGCGTCCCATCCTCAAAAGCACTTGGTTACCTGTTTAATGATTTCCTGAGAATACAAGTTGTTTGAAAAAGTGTCAACACAAAGGTTGGTGAGTTCATAAGCTTTTGTTTGGTATTATTAAAAGCCTTTCGTTTGTAAAAGTAGTATTTGTTTTAGAAAAATCCAATATTTTCCTTAAAATGTATATGTAGTCTTAAATCCAAAGACCGAAATGTATAAGTAACTTTTCTTACTTATAATAAATAATGTAAGTTTAAATCGACATAAACTCGTTTAATTTTAATGAAGTTCCCGTAAATTCCAATATTCATTAATACTTTATGTGAGTTTATTAAAGCCTTTTCTTGTAAAAGTAGTGTTCGTTCCAGAAAATCCAATATTTTCCTTAATGTGTAAATGTAGTCTTAAAACCCAAAGACCGAAATGTACAAGTAGTGTTCGTTCCTTATAGTAAAACAATGCAAGTTTAAATCGACATAAACTCGTTTGATTTTAGTGAAATCCCCGTAAATTCTATGTTTGTTAATACCACATGTGAGTTATTATAAATTGAATCGAATGTCTCACAGAAGTCATTAACGAATTTACGTGTAGTGTAATGAAAACTTGGTACCGTATGGCCGTACCTTGCTTAATGAAAATATCCTTTGTATAAATGTACCCTTTTTAAATGTATGTGTTATGTAATGTTTCATAAAGTCATTAACGGAATTTCGTGTTATGAAAACTTGGTACCGTATGGCCGTACCTTGCTTAATGAAAATATCTTTTGTATAAATGTACCCTTTTTAAATGTATGTATTATGTAATGTATCATAAACTATACCTATTATAGTTTATCAACCAAGGGTAGTACGTAGTAATGTATGCAAACTATATTCAAAATAGTTTATTAAATGTTTGAATGTATCGGTTGTACTTTGATTATAATCACTTATTATTCTTTATATTTTATATGTCCAAATCCATTTGTAAACTGATGTGTGTCTAAATATTAAGATAAAATGTCATATATTGCAATAACATATAATCATATAAAGATATACACCTTGCTCAGCATGTTACAAGGTGAAATGAAATTGACAGCAACTTTTTGTTGTATACAGTTTCTGTTACTGTTCTTAGAAAATTTATAGAAAAATCATCAAAGCTCTAAATCCAAATCCGCAAATTCTGAGAGTTTGGAATATGAGTCTAGTTTGTTCGTAAATTTTATCATGATTTTTAGTGATCTCTAACAGAGGTGAAAATGTTCATAATCACAGACTGGTCCGGGTTTGCCTTTGAAATGATAGGTAGTTTTGTAAAAATCACCATAAATTGTAGAAAAATCATATGGAGATGTGCAAGTAGCCATTTTAAAGCTAAGAGTTTGAACTACTTGCACCTGGAACAGTTTTGAAAACTAAAATATTTAAGTTGACCAAAACAGTCCGCGATCGAAGTTCATCTTTTCTGATGTAATCTGATAGAAAAAGTTTAATTGTGTTCTTGATGATTTTACTTGTATTCCCCCCTTAAAACTTAAGAAAAACATGTAAATGTAGGGGTATGAACTCACCTTATGTGATTTCAGTAGATGAAAGTGAGATAGAGGAAGTGTTCAACCCAAGAACACTAAGAAGATGTCTTGATGATTCAAGAATCTAACACCGAATAAGATGGAATTTGTGTAAGATATCAATGATTTGAGTATAATGGAGTTTAATAATTATGTGAATGATGAAGATACTTACTAATTGAAGAAATAAATCACTGGAGAAAGCCTTGAAGTTCTTGAAGTTGAGAGAAAAGATGAGAGAATTTTGGAGAGTGTTCTTGGTTGCTAAGTGTAGAATGAAAGGGCTTTTAAGGAGAATGAGGAGAGAGGATCAATCCTCCAGCTCTTAGAACGTGGGAAGAGCTGGAGATTGGGTGTAAAGGTCCACTAAGGTGACAAGGAGTAGTGGGAAAGAGTGGCTGATCATAGAGTGAGGTGGTGGTGGCTTGCTTTTGTCATAAAATAAGGAAAAGCAAATATTCCTTCAATAATTAGTCCAACCACCAATTATTTTAATACATTTTTATAAAAACCCTGGAGATTTATATATTTTGGGGCCTTAGTTTATAAAATAAAGTTTTGGGTGAAAATCCCACGTTAAAATAATGAAAAACGGAGTTAAAACGAAGTCTTAGTCGAAAAACCGGTAAAAAGGGGCCGTCTGCGAGGCTGCTGTCCGAGGGCTTCGGATTCGGTCTCCTGAGAGGCTTCAGCTTCGGTCCTGATGAGAGGCTTCGGATCCGAGGCCTCGGATGAGAGGCTTCGGTTCTGAAGCTTCAGTTCCAGGTCCTTAAGGCTATTTTATCCGTTTTTACCCCGTTTTAAGCGATTTTTGACCCGGTTAAGGGTCGATATGACCCAAATGATTACAAAAAGTTAAATTAACTTTTTGAGAGAGATTTGGGAGAGATTTCAAATAGAAAGAGATAGAGTGAAAACGAGTTAGAGAGGTTTCGTTTGTGATTAATTTGAGTGTCCGGCTTCACAACGCAAGGTTCGTAAACCCCGTTAAACCGTGTTTTAGTGTCGTACACACTCCCGATGAGTGTGCAATAATGTTTTATCGTTTTGGTTCAATGTTTACTTAGGAAATTCAACACACGAACTTTCCAAATGATGTTTCTCTCATTAAGATATTGCATTGTACAGTAATTACATAGTGTAAACCCTAATATACAAGGGTTAATTGAGTTGATTGGTTTTGACTTGTTGACTTTGTTTGACTTTGACTTGACTCAATTTTGACGGTTGTCACACATTAGAACATGAAGGTAGGTATAGTTTGTTTCAAAATTTGTCCCTAGGAGATCTGAGTTTAAGTAGTGCATTATACGATGAGAGATCATTAGAACATGACTCATTAGTCTGTTAGAATGAATGATGGACAGTACTTATTCTAAGAAGAAGAAGGAGTCCTCAATAAGGATTTATTTTGTAACTCGAAGGTTACAATTGAAAGTCCTACGGAGATCTGAAGCTTTTTGGATTCGTCGGATACTATCAAAAACTTATCCAAGGCTTTTCTTCGATTGCGACTCCATTGACAGCTTTGACCCACAAAGGAGTTGTTTATACTTGGAATGAGAAGCATAAGGAAGTTTTTGAGAAGTTAAAGTAGAAGTTGTGTAAAGCACCGATTCTTTTGTTACCTGAAGGAGTTGATGACTTCACAGTTTATAGTGATGCCTCTGGAGTTGGGTTAGGTTGTGTTCTGACCCAAAGAAATAAAGTGATAGCGAATGCCTTAAGGCAATTGAAAGAGCATGAAAAGAACTACCCCACTCATGATCTGGAGTTGGCAGCGGTAGTATTCGCCTTAAAGATATGGAGGAACTATCTTTATGGTACTAAGTGCAAACTTTTCACTGATTATAAGAGTCTTCAATATCTCTTTAATCAGAAGAAATTGAACATGAGGCAACAGCGCTGGCTAGAATTACTCAAGGACTACGACTGTGAGATACTTTACCACCCTGGTAAAGCAAATGTTGTTGCTAATGCTCTCAGTCGGAAGGTAAATCTTGAAAAGAAAAGGCCAAGAGCGTTGAGAATTGAAGTTGTCTCGACAGTTATGGAAAGTATAAAGAAAGCTCAGGAGGAAGCTTTAGAGAGAAATGACCGAAAGGAAGAACGTTTGGGCAAAACGTTGGTGTTTGATACAAACGGTCAAGGGCTGAAGGTATTCAAAGATAGGATTTGGGTACCTAAGATGGGAGGAGTAAGAGGTCTTCTGATGGAAGAAGCTCACAAAACCATGTACTCGATTCATCCCGGCAGTACAAAATGTATAGGGATCTAAAACCCTATTACTGGTGGCCGACGATGAAGCTCGATGTTGCTAAGTATGTGGCCGAGTGTGTAACTTGTGCTAGGGTTAAGGCACAACATCAGAAACTGTATGGGAGTTTAGAACCTTTACCTGTACCCATGGGTAAATGGGAGGACATTACCATGGATTTTGTGACTAAACTGCCCAGAACAAGGAACGGTCACGACATGATTTGGGTGGTCGTTGATCGCTTCACTAAGAGTGCGCATTTCATAGCCGCCAACGAGAAATGGTCTATGGATAAACTTATGAATTCTAACGTGAAGGAAATAGTGAGGCTTCACGGTGTTCCGTTAACGATTGTATCCGATCGTGACAGCCGTTTTACCTCAAGGTTTTGGAGGAGTCTATAAGAGGAATTGGGTACCAAGTTGTGTTTGAATACAGCTTACCATCCACAAACCAATGGTCAGAGCGAACGAACAATTCAAACATTGGAGGATATGCTGAGAACATGTACCCTGGAATTCCAAGGTAACTGGGATGAACATTTACCTTTAGTAGAATTTTCCTATAGTAATAGTTTCCACTCAAGCATCAAGATGGCACCTTATCACGCTTTGTATGGGGACAAGTGTCGAATGCCGTCATGTTGGCTGGAAGCTGGGGAAAAGCAGTTTATGGGACTTGAAATAGTCGATCGGACTGCTGAAAAGTTGAAAGTGATTAGGGAAAGGATATTAGCTGCTCAAGAGAGCTATGCTGACAATAAAAGACAATCGATATCATTCGAAGTTGGAGATTCGGTTTTACTTAAATTCTCGCCGTGGAAGGGACTTATAAGGTTTGGTAGAAGGGGAAAGTTGAGTCCAATGTTTATTGGACCATTTAAAGTTCTTCTGAGGATCGGGAATCAAGCTTACAAGCTAGAATTACCGAAATAACTAGAGGGTATTCATAACACCTGTCATGTGTGTTATTTGAGAAATTTCACGGGAGGTGTGCCTGACATAATTCCCATTTCTGAATTAAGGTTGGATGAGAACAAGAGGTTAATTGGAGAACCTGAGACAATCGTTGACCGTAAGACTAAGAAGTTGTAACGTAAGATGGTCGATTTAGTGCTTGTGCGTTGGAAACATACGAATGGGCCAAATCTCACCTGGGAAACAGAGAGTGACATGATGAGTCACTACCCGCAGTTGTTTGGTGATATGTGATTCCAGGGACGGAATCATCCTAAGGGGGAGAGAATTGTAATGCCCGTGTTTCTAGGCTAGGCATTAATATTGACATGATAGTCTAGGTTAACCTTTGTAACTCATTTTGGAGAAATGAAAAGGAATTATGTGAATATTATGTGTTTTATGTGTTTTATGCTTAATTATTAGGGTTTAATTAATTAAGACTAAAAATGAGCGTCGAAAACAAATATTAGATAAAGCCGATATTTATTAAGAAAGTTGTAGTGGTCGTGACAAGGATTACGGATATATAAAAAATGCCGAAATCCGAGTTATAACGAAGAAGTTATGACCTGTCAAAGTTTCGAGATAAACCGGCACGGTGCCGGATGTCGTAAAAAGTGAGTTTTTGATAAACTACTTTTTAGCCTTAGTGATCTAAACGAAACTCGTAGTGTTCGTTAAACCGAGAGTAGGTATAAAAAGAACGCCCAAATCTGACTTCGTATGAGGAAGTTATCATTTTTTCGAAGTTTCAGCTTAGCAGTAGACAGCTAAAATGTCACACCCCAAAACCGAGAACGGCGGAATACGTTCTGGGGTGGAGGACGTCATGTACAGTATCATAACAATGCATAATAGTAAAGACAAGCAACAACATCCATTGCATTAATATAATAATTGTAATACAAGCGTGTTCTGTACAGTTTGTTAGACACCAAAAGTATAATCAAAATAAATAGTAGTCTGGTATATGCTCAATCTTCTCAAAAGCTGCATCTGTACCTGTCTACTGATGACCTGAGAATACAAGTTATTTTGAAAGCGAGTATCAGCATAAAGCTAGTGAGTTCATAAGTATTTAGTGTCATTTCTTGTATAAAAATGTTTACAACAAGGTGGTATAATATCTGGTTTCAATGTTTGAAAATAGTATACTCCCTAGAAAACCCTATGTTTTCCAGTAAAAAGTAGTCTTCTACCAAGACTCAATTGTTTGTATATTTGTCCTTTCATAAATGTGGAGATTTCCCAATGAAACTATTATTATGAAAATATAGTTTTTGACCTCATTAATGTAAAGAAATGGGAAAATAATGTTTTACCCCACCAGTGTCACTGCCGGCTGAATGTAATGAAAATGCAGACTCCAGGTCGTATTAATTGTACAATACACCTCGGGGAGTCTGTTTTGCCTTTAATTCTTAAAGTGTTAATTAAAGGTTTGAATGTGAACTCGTATGTAACCATGCTGATTGACGATCGAATAACTGATGACCCTCCAGGTCACACGTAGTATGGTGACATTTTGTCACCCCTGGGCCTAGTCGGCTCGGACTGTAGCTAGCAGTCGGGATGTGGGAGTGTCTGTCCCGTATAGATCTATACACATAATGCCCGCTCTCCCTCCAGGAGACTCTGGTTACACGGTGATAGCACAATGAAGTGTCGTATCGAGAAGTAGTATGTCACATTCTGTTTTAGTATATTCTCTTGTATATTGTATAATGTATTTTCTGGTATAATGTATAGAGTGTTCTCTTGGATAGCATATAGTATTCTCTTTGTATAGTATTTATCATGTATTGACTCATAGCTGTACTGACTCGGGTAGATGTCATTGCCATAGTAGTAATGAGTAGTGATCCTTAACTATACCTATTATAGTTAAATAGTAATGTTGGTTGCATGCCTTTGATACACAAAGGCACTGAATTGAAATGAAGACTTTTATATCTAACACAAGTATAGATGATATATAACTAAGAATTCAACGACAGTCGGACAAATAACAAAATACCCTAAGCCCACAATCAAACAAGAACAGGAAGTAAGGTGAGCTATTAGTCCTAAGTCCTTCAAGTCTTACTTATATATATATATATATATATATATATATATATATATATATATATATATATATATATATATATTGATGTGGATATGGTTTGGGAATAAAAGAAGTTTAAAAGAGTTTGGAAATAGTTTTATAACAATTTAATACGAAAATGAGTTTGATAAGCATTTGAAGCAGTTTTGTTGGCAAAGCAGTTGAAAGTATAGAAAATCCTTTTGGTTGCAGGTTATAAATCACATGTGATTGATACAATAACTTGTTTGATTCAACTTGTATTCCCCCCCCCCCCCCCATAAAAGCATATAAAAACATTTAAAAGGTTAGTTAAGGGGTATGAACTCACCTGTAGTGAGTGGATTTGATGGAAGTGCCGGGTAGGATGCTAGGTGTCAAGTGAGGACTTGAACACACACACGGATCCTATGTACATGTAGTGATACATAAATGTATCTAATTAGTTACTTAATCACTAATTAAGTAAGTAAAGACACTCTAATGCATGAAAACACTTTGATTCAAGTGCTAGGAGTGCTAAGGGTTGCTTCTAAGGAGTGTATGGCCTCATTATGGAGTTTACACTTCACATGATCACCCTATATGAGTTTACGGTTGATGGACCATTCCCCCCATGAGTTTACGGTCGTAAGCTCATGGGAATGGTGCATTTGGGTGTTTCAAGGTCTCATGTTTCACAAAGAAGTGTCCTAGGGTTGAATCAAGGGCTTAGGAAGTGGTTAGGGTTCGAAATGGCACTCCTTTGGAGTTTACGGTCCTTGGACCACTCCTTGGGAGTTTACGGTCGTAAACCCTTGGGTTACGACCGTAAACCCTTGGCCACTTCATTCTTTTCGTGTTTTGTGGTTCTTAGTTCATGCATGCAATTTTCTAGCCTCTTGTCCAAGCATTAGAAGGTGTTAGGGGCATCAAAACACCCTTTGGGGGTGTTTACGGTTTTGGGAGATCCCCAAACCGTAAACACATGTTCTTGGGGATTTTTGGTGTTCATTCCATGGATTTGTAAGCACACTAAGCAAATAACTAGTTAGGAAGAGTATACTTACTTATAGGAAGCTTGTAAGAGTGTTTAGGACCCAAGAACACTAGTGTGTGTTCTTGGTGTTTTGAAGAACACTTGAAGATCTAAGCAAAAACCAAGAATCCATGGATGAAATGATGTATAAACACTAGATTAAGTGTTGTATGAAAGAATCTAGGAAGGAAAACTTACACTTTTGGCGGATTTGGAAGAATGAACTTATGATACTTGAGAGAAAAACTTGGTGTTCTTGAGGTGGGAAGTGGAGAATGAGGAAAAAGTGTGTAAACTCATGCTATATGCATGAGTTTTCGGGAAAATGGTGTTTACGGCCCAAACACCACTTGTTTGGCCGTAAACTCCTAGCTAATGTGTTGATTGTTTTGTTTGCTACACACCACTAATAACGTCACTTCCTTTTATTTAATCGTTTGACAAAAAATAAAATAAAACACCCAAACGGACTTAAATCCGGCCAAAAATGTACTGAAATGTTTTTGAATATTATATGAAGTGCTTAACGGTAGAAATTATACAAATGAAAATTTCGGGTTGTCACATCATCCCCCCGTTAGAGGGAATTTCGTCCCGAAATTAGAGTTCAAGCAGCTAAGTTATTACACAATAACTAAGTAAAAAGATGAGGATATTTAAGTTTCATTTGATCCTCGCGCTCCCAAGCGAACTCCGGTCCTCGCTTGGCGTTCCAGCGAACCTTCACAATTGGGATGCAGCTTTGTTTCGTTCGTTTGACCTCTCGGTCCATAATCTCTACCGGTTCTTCCACGAAGTTGAGGCTCTCGTTGATCTCGATCTGGTCGAGTGGGATTACGAGAGTCTCGTCGGATAGGCACTTTTTCAAGTTCGAGACGTGGAGGGTAGGATGTACGTTACTAAGATCGCGGGGTAGATCGAGTTTGTAAGCTACGGGGCCGATTCTAGCGAGAATCTCGAAAGGCCCTATGTATCTTGGATTCAGCTTTCCACGCTTTCCGAAGCGTATCAAGCCTTTCTAGGGTGAGACTTTCAAAAGGACTCGGTCTCCCACCTGGAATTCCAAAGGTTTCCTTCGTTTGTGTGCGTAGCTTTTCTGTCGGTCTCTAGAGGCTTTCAGTCGTTCACGAATCTGAACGATCTTCTCTGCCGTTTCTCGAATGATTTCTGGACTCGTGAGAGTGCTGCCAGGAACTCGTCCTTTAGCTAACTGGGTGTCACCCACCTCAGCCCAGCACAGAAGGGATCTGCACTTCCGGCTGTAGAGGGCTTCAAATGGAGCAGCCTTGATGCTCGCGTGATAACTGTTCTTGTAGGAAAACTCGACAAGGGGTAAGTGGGTATTCCACGCCTTACCAAAGTCGATCACACAGGCTCGCAGCATATTTTCCAAAGTTTGGATAGTCCTCTCACTTTGTCCGTCGGTCTGTGGATGGTAGGTTGTACTCATGTCCAGCCTCGTTCCTAAGGAGCTTTGTAGCGACTGCCAGAACCTCGAAGTGAATCTACTATCTCTGTCGGAGATAATGGATATAGGAACACCATGCAGTCGTACGATTTCCCTAATGTAGGTTCTCGTGAGTTTCTCCATTTTGTCGGTTTCTTTGATGGGTAGGAAGTGTGCGGACTTGGTCAATCTATCGACGATGACCCATATGGTATCAAGTCCACCCGTTGTCTTGGGTAGCTTGGTTATAAAGTCCATAGTGATCCGCTCCCACTTCCACTCAGGTATCTCCGGTTGTTGGAGTAGTCCTGCTGGTTTCTGGTATTCGACCTTGACCTTGGCACAAGTAAGGCATTTACTCACGAAGGTAGCAATCTCTGCTTTCATGTTAGGCCACCAGTATGACTTTTTGAGATCCAGATACATCTTATCTGAACCTGGGTGGATGGAATATCGAGTGTTGTGCGCTTCCTTCATGACTAAGCCTCTGAAGCCACCGTGCTTCGGTGTCCAGATCCGGTCCATGAGATATAAGGCTCCGTCACCCTTGACTTCTAGATTCTTATCCATTCCTTGCAGGGATTCTCCCGCTACATGTTCAGGTTTCAAAGTTTCGAGCTGAGCTTCCTTAATTTGTGCGGATAGATGCGAATGGATAGTCATTGTTAATGACTTGACTCTTCGGCCAGAATATTCTTTCCGACTTAGGGCGTCTGCTACTATGTTGGCTTTACCCGGATGATAACGAATTTCGAATTCGTAGTCATTGAGTAGCTCGACCCACCGTCGTTGTCTCATGTTGAGCTCTTTTTGGTTGAAGATGTGTTGGAGGCTTTTGTGGTCGGTATAGATGGTGCTCTTTGTACCATACAGGTAGTGTCTCCAGATTTTTAGGGCGAATACAATCGCTCCTAATTCGAGGTCGTGTGTGGTGTAGTTAACCTCGTGTGTCTTCAGCTGTCTTGAGGCGTAGGCGATGACCTTACCTCGTTGCATCAGTACACAGCCGAACCCCTGGTTGGATGCATCACAGAATACCATGAAGTCTTCTATCCCTTCGGGGAGGGACAGTATCGGTGCGGTGCATAAGGCTCGCTTCAGGGTTTGGAATGCCTTCTCTTGCTTCTCTTCCCAGTTGAAGGCCACGCCTTTCTGGGTCAATGTAGTCAGGGGTTTAGCGATTCGAGAGAAGTTTTGAATGAACCTGCAGTAGTAGCCAGCGAGGCCTAGAAATTGACGAATTTCCGTAGGCGTCTTCGGTGCTGACCAACTCTCAATAACTTTAATCTTGGATGGGTACACGTGGATTCCTTCTTCGCTAACCACGTGTCCTAAGAATTCGACCCTTCGGATCCAAAATTCGCACTTAGAGAACTTCGCGTATAGCTTCTCCGATCGTAAGGTTTCCAGGACTTGTTGCAGATGATCGCTATACTCTTCCTCACTTCGAGAGTAGATAAGTATGTCATCTATGAAGACGATGACGAACTGATCCAAGTAAGGACGACACACCCTATTCATTAAGTCCATGAATATTGCGGGCGCATTGGTTAGTCCGAATGGCATCACTACGAACTCGTAGTGCCCGTAACGAGTTCAGAAGGCTGTTTTCAGAACATCCTCCTCAAGTACTCGTAACTGGTGATACCCGGACCTCAGATCGATTTTGGAAAAGTAACTCGCCCCTTGGAGTTGGTCAAATAAATCGTCTATGCGAGGAAGAGGGTAACGATTTTTGACCGTGAGCTTGTTTAGTTCCGTGTAGTCGATGCACATACGGAACGATCCGTCTTTCTTCTTGACGAACAAGACCGGTGCTCCCCAGGGTGAGAAGCTTGGTCTTATGAAGCCCTTGCTGAGTAGTTCGTTAAGTTGACCGGACAGCTCTTGCATCTCAGCAGGCGCTAGACGATAGGGCGATTTGGCTACGGGGGTAGCTCCTGGAATTAAGTCGATTCGGAACTCGACTTGACGTTGCGGGGGTAAGCCCGGTAGTTCTTCCAGAAAGACGTCGGGGAAGTCGTGCACTACGGGGAAGTCTTTTAGGTCTTTTGTTTTCTGGCTCGTATATACGACGTGTGCAAGGAATGCACGATATTCCTTACGCAAGTACTTTTGGGCTTGAATACTTGAGATGATACGAAGGCTCATACTGGGTTTGTCTCCGTAGATCAACAAGGGTTCATTATTCGGTAGATTCAGGCGGACTGCTTTTTCGAAGCACAGAATGTCGGCACGATAAAGACTCAGCCAGTCCATGCCTACGATGACGTCGAAACTATGGATAGCTACTGGTATGAGGTCAATTGGAAACGAATGATTATCTAGTGTGAGTGAACATCCTATGTAAATCTCGTTAGAACTCTCTGTCTTTCCGTTAGCCATTTCTACGACGAAGGTTTCTTTTAGTGGTTGCGGTGATTGTTTAAGTAAGTGTTTGAATTTTTGGTTAACGAAGCTTCTTTTTGCCCCACTATCGAATAGGATACAAGCATAAGAGTTATCGAGAAGGAATGTACCCATGACTACAGTGGGGTCTGCCACGGCCTCATTGTGGCCAATAGCAAGTAGTCTTCCTGCTCCTCCCGCGTTTCCAGCTTTCGGACAGTTTCTTTTGAAATGTCCTGTCTCGCCGAACCCGTAACAGGCTTGGCTTACTCCTGCACTAGGGACCTGGGAGATAGGTTTGGGTTGAGCTCTGCAAAACCGGGCGGTATGGCCCTTCCGGTCGCAATTAGTGCAGTGCATCTCACGGCAGGGGCCGTTATGATGGAAAGAGCACTTTGTGCACTTGGGTAAGTTCCCTGCATATGTTTTGGCCGGTACAGGGGCAGCTGGAGTGGTGGCAGCATGGACAGCCACCGTCTGTTGGTTCTTAGAGGAGGATTGATTTGATTTGCCCCTCCTTCGGTCTCCATGCTTCCTTTTGTTGTCGGTCGCGTAGGTTGGTGTTGCGGTAGTGGTTGTAGTTGTTGATGGAGTAGAAGTAACTTCATGATCAATCAGCCTTTGGGCCAATTCCTTGGCACTATCAAAGGTTGCAGGGTTTGAAGCTAGAACGTTCCCACGATACGGGGGCACCAAACCCCAGATCTATCTCTCGATCTTTTTGTTTTCGGTGGGGACCATGTTTGGACATAGAGCCACCAGGTCGCAGAACCTGGCTATATAAGCCACTATGTCGGAACCCTGCATTTTGAGGTTCCATAGTTCCTCCTCGAGCTTCTGAATTTTGCCCCTCGGGCAGTACTCCCTTGTCATAAGGTCCTTCAGTGTGTCCCAGCCCATGACGTTAGCTGTTACCAGTGACAGTGATTTGACATGGCCATTCCACCACGTCAGGGCCCTTTGGGTGAAGGTGCAAGCAGCAAACTTTATCTTGCTTCCCTCAGGGCATGAGCACATCTCGAAGATCGCTTCTGTTCTCTCGATCCATTGGGACAGTGCAAGGATCCCTCTGGTTCCGTTGAAGTATGTAGGTTTGCAGCTGATGAAATCTTTATAGGTGCACTCCCGTGCACGCGGATGGATTTCACCTTGGCTGGAGTTTGTGCCAGTCCCCGTTCCACTAACACCACCAGAGTTTACTTGAGCCATGGAGGCGGTCACAGCTGCGGTTACAGCTGCTTGAAAGATCATCGGATCGAACTGCGGAGGAGGAGGTGGTGGTGGTGGAGTTTGAGTTGCAGGTCTGCCCCTGGTCGGACGAGGACGAGGCGACATCTTTTACTGAAAATTGATAGAGATGATGATAATAGTAAGAATCGATTGTGAGTATGATGAGAGTGTTTCATGAACTAAATCGCCATAGTCTAACTGTCAGATAGAGTCATAACAAATAGAGTAGGGAAACATAAGAGTATAGACTTTCCCATATAGTAGTCAACTGCCAATGTTACTGGTATTAATGATGTAAAATGAGTTCGAAAAAATGACCTAACAATAGGTCTTACATCAAACCATAAGGGAAAATGTTGGCAGTTTAGAAGCCTAGTTAGAGTATTTTCAAAGTTAGGAATGTTTACAGACAAGCGCTCTACCGAGCATAGAAAAGAAAAGGCTATTCCTTAATCAAAAGAGAAGGATGAGTTGACATCTCTTACTGGCGACGGGTAACCCTTGGGCGAACCCTAAGACCAGCCAGTTGGCGTACAACTTCCTGAAGATGTCGCTCATGCGCCCTCTGACACACTCGGAGTTCCATGACTTCAGCTCGGGATGCAGCTAGTTGTTGCTGCAGAGCCTCATTGGCCCTCCTAGTCTTATCCATAGCTTCTTCGAGTTGGCGGATACGGACAACGTTAAGGTTAGAGTTGGCGTCAATTTCCACAACTCTGCCAATGGCTGCATGACTTTGTTCGACGTTCCTAGCAATCCTACGGACCATGATGGGCAAGACTCGGTCAGCTGAACCTCCCTCGCTTATGTTGTAAAAGCTTCGGTCTCCGTTGAAAGGTAAAGGCTAACCCTGTTCATCACTCCATCGATTCAAGGTTGTTGCCCACATGGGAGTGGGACATTGAAATGTCGGACGGGGGTTGGGGTTTGGAGCTACTGGGGGTAGGTTGTTAACTTCTGGTTCGGAGTCGGAGCTATCCGAAAAGCCTTCTGCACGGTTATCATCCAAAGGGATTGGGTGATCATCTTCTGGCTCTTCATCAAGCCATCCTCCAATGCCTTGGTTCGGATAATACGGATCGTCGGGAAGGTGGAAGCCAGCCATGCTATCTATGCGAGAATAGGGAAAGAATAGTTAATAGGCGTACTAATCTAAGATACTTATAAGATGATTTTTACCAGTTACTTCGATACTTGCATAGTGCATACTAATTACATGTAATTAAGGCGAGATAGACCTTCGAATAAGTGACCCTAACTCTAAATCCACAACCAAACAAGGAACAGGAAGTAAAGCAAAGGTCACAGATTCTGAGTCTATAGCGTCCTAGTTGCATGTAACCTTAGCGTATCCACTTAGCAACTATCGCCCTACTAGTAAAGACCTTTTTAGTTCTCACATATGTAAGTCATAGTAATGCATAATACTCCTATAGTATTCTTGTTCTAATGCTCTTGTAGTAGTGTTGGTAAGTTTTTAGACTTGCGGCAACACCACAACCATTCTTAGGCACATGCTAGTTACTACTTGGAAAATGTAGTTGATCAGGCTACATTCACCCAGATTTGACTATATGTCTCTAAGCCTAGTTGTGCTGTTCCACAATCTTAATACTTTTGTTCTGTTCTAGTATGATACTGACCCTTTGTATGAATGGATGTATATATATACTTAGTTAAATATTTTATTATTTAAAAGTATATATTCTTGGTCAGAGTGTTTTAATCCCGATGTGTTTATAGTTCGTATATCCTTTATGGGTTGATATACTTGATTCACTATAAACAATGCTCTGATACCAATCTGTCACACCCCAAAACCGAGAACGGCGGAATACGTTCTGGGGTGGAGGACGTCATGTACAGTATCATAACAATGCATAATAGTAAAGACAAGCAACAACATCCATTGCATTAATATAATACTTGTAATACAAGCGTGTTCTGTACAGTTTGTTAGACACCAAAAGTATAATAAAAATAAATAGGAGTCTGGTATATGCTCCATCTTCTCAAAAGCTGCATCTGTACCTGTCTACTGATGACCTGAGAATACAAGTTATTTTGAAAGCGAGTATCAGTATAAAGCTGGTGAGTTCATAAGTATTTAGTGTCATTTCTTGTATAAAAATGTTTACAACAAGGTGGTATAATATCTGGTTTCAATGTTTGAAAATAGTATACTCCCTAGAAAACCCTATGTTTTCCAGTAAAAAGTAGTCTTCTACCAAGATTCAATTGTTTGTATATTTGTCCTTTCATAAATGTGGAGATTTCCCAATGAAACTATTATTATGAAAATATAGTTTTTGACCTCATTAATGTAAAGAAATGGGAAAATAATGTTTTACCCCAGCAATGTCACTGCCGGCTGAATGTAATGAAAATGCAGACTCCAGGTCGTATTAAATGTACAATACACCTCGGGGAGTCTGTTTTGCCTTTAATTCTTAAAGTGTTAATTAAAGGTTTGAATGTGAACTCGTATGTAACCATGCTGATTGACGATCGAATAACTAATGACCCTCCAGGTCACACGTAGTATGGTGACATTTTGTCACCCTTGGGTCTAGTCGGCTCGGACTGTAGCTAGCAGTCGGGATGTGGGAGTGTCTGTCCCGTATAGATCTATACACATAATGCCCGCTCTCCCTCCAGGAGACTCTGGTTACACGGTGATAGCACAATGAAGTGTCGTATCGAGAAGTAGTATGTCACATTCTGTTTTAGTATATTCTCTTGTATATTGTATAATGTATTTTCTGGTATAATTATAGAGTGTTCTCTTGGATAGCATATAGTATTCTCTTTGTATAGTATTTATCATGTATTGACTCATAGCTGTACTGACTCGGGTAGATGTCATTGCCATAGTAGTAATGAGTAGTGATCCTTAACTATACCTATTATAGTTAAATAGTAATGTTGGTTGCATGCCTTTGATACACAAAGGCACTAAATTGAAATGAAGACTTTTATATCTAACACAAGTATAAATGATATATAACTAAGAATTCAACGACAGTCGGACAAATAACAAAATACCCTAAGCCCACAATCAAACAAGAACAGGAAGTAAGGTGAGCTATTAGTCCTAAGTCCTTCAAGTCTTATATATATATATATATATATATATATATATATATATATATATATATATATATATATATATATATATTGGTGTAGATATGGTTTGGGAATAAAAGAAGTTTAAAAGAGTTTGGAAATAGTTTTATAACAATTTAATACGAAAATGAGTTTGATCAACATTTGAAGCAGTTTTGTTGGCAAAGCAGTTGAAAGTATAGAAAATCCGTTTGGTTGCAAGTTATAAATCACATGTGATTGATACTATAACTTGTTTGATTCAACTTGTATTCCCCCCATAAAAGCATTTAAAAACATTTAAAAGCTTAATTAAGGGGTATGAACTCACCTGTAGTGAGTGGATTTGATGGAAGTGCCGGGTAGGATGCTAGGTGTCAAGTGAGGACTTGAACACACACACGGATCCTATGTACATGTAGTGATACATAAATGTATCTAATTAGTTAATTAATCACTAATTAAGTAAGTAAAGACACTCTAATGCATGAAAACACTTTGATTCGAGTGCTAGGAGTGCTAGGGTTGCTTCTAAGGAGTGTATGGCCTCACTATGGAGTTTACACTTCAAATGATCACCCTATATGAGTTTACGGTTGATGGACCATTCCCCCCATGAGTTTACGGCTGTAAACTCATGGGAATGGTGCATTTGGGTGTTTCAAGGTCTCATGTTTCACAAAGAAGTGTCCTAGGGTTGAATCAAGGGCTTAGGAAGTGGTTAGGGTTCGAAATGGCACTCCCTTGGAGTTTACGGTCCTTGGACCACTCCTTGGGAGTTTAGGGTCGTAAACCCTAGGGTTTACGGCCGTAAACCCTTGGCCACTTCATTCTTTTCGTGTTTTGTGGTTCTTAGTTCATGCATGCAAGTTTCTAGCCTCTTGTCCAAGCATTAGAAGGTGTTAGGGGCATTAAAACACCCTTTGGGGGTGTTTACGGTTTTGGGAGATCCCCAAACCGTAAACACATGTTCTTGGGGATTTTTGGTGTTCATTACATGGATTTGTAAGCACAGTAAGCAAATAACTAGTTAGGAAGAGTATACTTACTTATAGGAAGCTTGTAAGAGTGTTTAGGACTCAAGAACACTAGTGTGTGTTCTTGGTGTTCTTGGTGTTTTGAAGAACACTTGAAGATCTAAGCAAAAACCAAGAATCCATGGATGAAATGATGTATAAACACTAGATTAAGTGTTGTATGAAAGAATCTAGGAAGGAAAACTTACACTTTTGGCGGATTTGGAAGAATGAACTTATGATACTTGAGAGAAAAACTTGGTGTTCTTGAGGTGGGAAGTGGAGAATGAGGAAAAAGTGTGTAAACTCATGCTATATGCATGAGTTTTCATGAAAATGGTGTTTACGGCCCAAACACCCCTTGTTTGGTCGTAAACTCCTAGCTAATGTGTTGATTGTTTTGTTTGCTACACACCACTAATAACGTCACTTCCTTTTATTTAATCGTTTGACGAAAAATAAAATAAAACACCCAAACGGACTTAAATCCGGCCAAAAATG
Organism: Lactuca virosa; assembly: GCF_052849685.1. Taxonomy (NCBI): domain Eukaryota; kingdom Viridiplantae; phylum Streptophyta; class Magnoliopsida; order Asterales; family Asteraceae; genus Lactuca; species Lactuca virosa. The sequence goes on along the minus strand of NC_136427.1, from coordinate 155,223,617 downwards.
TACTGAAATGTTTTTGAATATTATATGAAGTGTTTAACGGTAGAAATTATACAAATGAAAATTTTGGGTTGTCACATAAAAACTCGAATTTTAGATCGAGTATTTTTAGCCGACACGACCTAAACAAGAATCGAAGGTCTCGTCAATAGTAGCACAACGGTTAAAAGACAGACGAAAACGGACGTCGGATGAAGAAGTTATGAATTTTTAACGGATTTCCTGTCCCGGTCTGTTAAAAATAATAATATAAAAATTAAATTCAATACTAGCCGACGAAGTCTAAACGAAAGTTGTAGAACGTAATTTTACCTACGCGTGCATATAAAGAACGTAAAAAACGGAGCTCGTATGCGAAAGTTATGGATTTTAGAAGTTTTTGCGCGAAAATCGAGAAAATCCCCAAAACCGAGAAATCTCGCATACGTGGACTTCGGCCAGTGTCCTCACCTCGCATCCGATACGTGTCCGAAATTGGCTGAGTCATCCGAAGCCGTGGAAGCATCCGAGGAGTGACGCGTGTGCAGCCGAGAGTCCAACGCGTGTCAGGTGACTCCTCCATTCGAAGCCGCCTTGTCTCGCACTGACGCGTGTGGCACCAGCTGTCCGAACCTCGCAGGAGCCACGAACCCCCCACCTCGGACCAGACCGCGGTCCAATCAGCGATCAGCACCGATGCCCTCGCATGCGCAGACCACGTGACTCCTTCTCGCATCTGCTGCCGCATGGCTTCTCTCCTGGCCGCCCGATCAGCAGCTCGCAGCCTATAAATAGGAGGGTGCGAACCCTCCCGGCTAAAATTTAAGAATTGTCAATTTTGGCCCCTTTTTCAAGATTTTGGCTATTTTCACGTCCCCCGAAGCCCCGGTATCGATTATAACCCCCAGAATACGCCCCGAAGTGCCCGAAGACCCAGAAAATTTATCTTTTCGGTTTTGAAGCCCGACCATTCGCAGAGCCCGGTTTCTCAATAAAACTCCCGGTTTTATTCGAAACGATCGTTTTAGGAAACAAATTGCTGCCCGATTTTCATTAAATCAGGTGAGTGTGTAGTTACTTTCACCTTACACATAGATATGAAGTATGTTACATAATATACGTGCTGTGTGAATATATATTGTTTGTTTATTTGAGATGGGTGTGAAGGAATGATTTATACAGGTTTTTAAATAATTTAAACTGTATGTGTATTTTTATCTACAAAAATGTTGGGTAAAACATGGGTAGATGAAATAGTGGGTGTGATGAAAGGTGAGTTGGATAAATGAGATGATCAGTAATATTGATCATGAGTTGAGGGTGAGTGGTGAAATTTGAGAGAATCACTTACCCAAACGTTGACCCCCGTCATTCAACAGAGTATGGATGACAACCATGGACTATTCTAGACGGTCTGTGGAACACTAGCAGGCTTGCAACCTGTAGGTGTGTGAACTATATGTTCATCTGTTGTACTCTAAAAACCCATTGACATGTATGACAGGGGCGAATACTGTCAATAATACTGTCGATAAATGAGAGCTATGGATTTAGCACCTTTTGTATAAACCCTGGCGATGGTGTGACATGGTGCGTATTCCTTAGGATGAATCCTTAGGAAGGAGTGATAGTTGAATCTTAGGGTAAAGCTTTAAGAAATTAATAAGATAATGGGGTTGGGGTAATTTGGTTGAATGATTGATGTTTAAGTACAATAAATTTATTTATTGTGGGTTGAAAACCCAATATGCTCACCAGGCTTCCAAGCCTGACCCACTCAGCTTTTTATATTACAGGTAGTGGACCCCGAGCATAGTCGGATGATGATGATGAGTGATTTTTGGACTATAGGCCAGTAGTTATAAATAACTGTTGTAAGGCTTATAATGTCTTGTTTATGCTTTTGATCTGTATCGGAACATGACATCCCGAGGTTTTGATATAAAAAGGAAATTATATATTTCTTAAAGAAAGGTTTTGACAAAATTTTATCATGTTTTGTTTTTAGGACCAATTCCGCAACATCTTTTAAAAAGATTTCTCTGATTTTATTTTAAAAAGCATAAATTAAATCGGTATTTTCTGGACGAGAAATTAGGGGATGTCACATTCTAGTGGGAACCCTTCAGCAAATTGCCATCGGACGGAGCTATCCAAATGTGAATTTTAGTAGGAGAAAGTGTCTTGTTGCGTCAATGGTCGTCAGGAGTAGAGATGCTTAATCTGGGTGGGTGTGTGTACCTATCTACGGTTGGACCACGGAGCATGAGCTAGTGGACTCAGTATGGTGACGACTTGAGGATGAGAATATGGGGTGATAAGAGAGTGAACAGATCCGAGTGGGAGTAATCACTTAGGACTGTCAGGGGAGACTGTGGAGAGAGCCCATGGAGAGTAAGAGTGTATCGTATGATTACGGGGAGCCGTAACGTACTTGAGTCAGAGAGAGAGTATCATATGCTTACGGTGAGTCATAACATACATGAGTTAGAGAAAGAGAGTATCGTATGATTATGGGGAGCCGTAACATACTTGAGTCAGAGGGAGAGTATCGTATGATTACGGGGAGCCTTAACATACATGCGTTAGAGAGAGAGTATCGTATGATTACATGGAGCCATAACATACTTGAGTCAGAGGGAGATTATCGTATGATTACGGGGAGCCGTAACATACATGAGTCAGAGAGAGAGTATTGTATGATTACGGGGAGCCGTAACATACTTGAGTCAAAGAGAGAGTATCGTAAGATTACGGGGAGCCGTAACATACGTGAGTTAGAGAGAGAGTATCGTAAGACTGAGGAGAGTCGTAGCATTCGCGAGGCAATGAGAGAGTGCCATAGGACTACGGGGAGCCATAGCACTTGTTAGTCAGTGAGAGAGGGTGTTGTATAACTGTGGGGAGCCGCAGCCTTACTAGTCAGGGTGCGACGCATAGCGACTCGTAGGCCTGGGTAGCCTTACTAGAGGAGTCTGTTAGAACCTGGTGGCCGAACCAAGGACGAGATTAGGGTCTCGGCAGTGATCGAAAACCGTTGTGTTAGAGTTAGAGAGGGGTTGTCGCGAATCGGACGGATCGAGGTGTAATGCACACGTATAATCGTGGAACATGGGTCATGAGTTGAGCGCTAGATTGGAACGAGTGGTTCCAATTATGGAACGATGGGTGAGTTTGGTTCTATCTGTGAGGAGGTCGATCAGGTTGGGATTTCAAGTGGATCTCATTCCGAGAGGGATGTGTTTCTATCTGATGTTTTAGACTTGAGTAGTCTAGCTCGTTGGTTTAGGAATGGACCGCGAGACACATGGAACTAGTGAGTAGTAGACGACAGAGGTCGGAGGTGAGGTGGCTTCAGATGGGATGTAGTATTCGCTTGGGGTAAAGCGAACTTCATGACTTGTGCGTCACGACGGGCCGCGATAGCCATTGTGAGAAGGAAGCCGGTAAGTTGTATTAATGGGTGTGCAGTGGGTAACCTTTGGAGGTTCAACTATTGGGTCGAGAGTTGACCTGGTGCTCAGTATTGAAAAGGGATATGTAAGAGGGAGCTGGGGCTTATGCTTATAGAGGTCCGAGTATACTTCTGAGCGGGAACAATCATTTTCTTGTATTGAGAACAGAGTATTGGGGTTCGTTTTGTTCAGATGGGTTTTGATAGCAGTGCAGTTGATGGGTCTCTGGTGAGATGTGACCCTTTTGTTCCTATGGAGTACGATCTAGATCGACTGATATGTCATGTATGAGTGTTCGGCAGTTGTTATGGTCAATGATCTGATTTCTTCAGTCGTATATGGATGATTGGAGCTGGAGATATGATTTTGAGATCGGTCATTCGATGAGCAAATGACATGATGATATCGTACATGTGCGATCGTGCAGGGAGTCAGACTGCTAGAGTCCCAGGTTCTAAAGAGTCATAACTAGTACCACAACGGAGGGGGATCCGTCCTGTGGCGGGGTAGGGAGTTCATGTATGGGTTGGGTGTCTTGTAAAAGAGATTTTTGTACGGCATGAGACGACAGTGGTGCCATTGGAGGATATTCAGACTGAAGATAGTCTGGATTATATTGAGAGGCCGATTGTGATCTTGGATCGGAAGGTGAAGGTTCTGAGGAACAAAGAGGTGCCCCTGGTTCGGGTCTAGTAGCATCATCGTAAAAGATCCGAGTGGGCTTGGGAGCAGGAGTCTGAGATGCGAGAGTAGTGTCCCGAGTTATTTCTAGAGCATGACTTCGAGGGCGAAGTCTGATTCTAGTGGGGGAGAATTGTAACATCCGGACTCCCATGTATATTATTTATATATTTATTTTTGGGGGTTATTGAGTAACACGGCGAGTTGGTGCCTCAAGTCGTCGAGTAGAGTCGTGATTAGCCACGGAGGTTAAGTGACCAACTCACCGAGTCAGAGAGCCGACTCGCCGAGTTGGCGCTGTGAGATGAAACCCTAAATCCTCGGGTTTGGAGCCTATTTAGGAGAACTTATGTTCTCATTTGCGCCTCACCAGTTGCCCAACCTCCTTGTGTGAAACCCTAAACGAGTGTAGTGAGCTAAGAGAGTCTCAAAGCTAATCTTGAGGAATTTTAGTGCATCTTTTGAGGAGAAGAGGAGTTTTTCCAGCAAGGAACAAGGAGGAACTGTGGGATCCAGGGCTAATTCGTCAAAAGCTTAAAGTGGAAGGTAAAAAGCATGTACCTTTCTCATTTATTTGGTTAGATCTCATGGTTATGGAAGATTAGGGTTTTGACCACCTTTTAATTGGGACTTCGAGCATACTGAGTTATCATGAGGTTTAAACCTTAGATCTGGACCTTGTGAGGTCCCTAAAGTCCAAAGGTCCCAACTTTATTCATCCATATGAGGGTTATTGTGCTTAACACTTTGTGAGAACATGTATTGGTATTTTAAAGCAAAAGTACCATGCATGAACGTAAAGATCGAAGCTTTACGTAACAATCGAGTCATGGGATGCTAGATCTAGTGTTTGGAGTGATAGATCTGCTTTAAAACGTCTGAATAAGAAATCAGATTAAAGGGACTCCCCGAGTTTATGGACTGACTCGACGAGTCGGTTAGGGTTTGTCTCGATGAGCTTGATCATGCGATAACTCACCGAGTTGGAGGTCAACTTGACGAGCTGACACATGGATGATCAAGAAAAACAAGGATCTAATGAGATCTAACACATGGATGATCAAGATTCGAGTTTTACACCTCCTAAAGTTGAGAAATGTAATGTAGGTTTTGGATCCACAAGCTTGGGCTTCAACAAATATTTAAGCCCGACCTTCTCCTTCTTCAAGATGCACCAAAACACACTAAAAAGGCTAAAAAAATTGCTCTAAGGAATTAGGGTTTCATTCTATAAGCTCACGAGGGTGGAGGTTGGTGGTAAGAAGGGCCTCAAAGAGATTAAGGGCCTTAAATGGGGTATAAGACCCCAAAATTAGGATTTACACCATGCGCGGTTACGCCCTGTGCAACCTGATTATGCCCCACGTAACCTGGTTACGCCCAGTGTAGGGCATTAAGTCCCCGTGTCCAAGCAATGAGTTTCGCCCTGCATAACTTGGCTAGCTACACCCCACGTGGAGCCATTATTGTTGAGAGAAAAACTTAGAGACACACTAGAACAAATGTTAGAACAAGTAGATTGCGGAATAGTTAATCTCAAAGGATCTAAAAGCTCAACAATAATATTAATAAGTTAGAGTTAGATAGTTAGAGAGTTAGTTGCAGAAAAGTAAAGAAATCGAAATGACAACAATTGTTATATCAAGTATACACATAAGTTGATTCATAACAAGGAATGCATTCAAACCAAGTCAATAAGGAAGATCAAACTTAGTGATTAAGTCACAGAAGACTTGCTCCGAAGAGGGATTATGATCAATAGAATTATGATAAGACTTATGTAAGAAGAGATGAGTAAAAAGAGATAGAGAGATAACTTCAGAAATGTGTATTCAGATAGAATGCATAAGTTAACGGGTACGAGTACTAGAGAATGAGCTCTTATTAATAAAGACTCATTAAGTACACTATATTACAACTCTATGAGTAGCCATGCAAGGCATATTGGATAATAGAGTGTATTACAATAAAGACAAGTAAAGTAATCTAGCTAAATTGACTGCGAAAGATTGACTCCGGTCGCGGTTGTCGTTGCTGATGAACAAGATGACTGCGGGTGCTGAACCGTTGCGGTAGCAGAAATGGTTGCGGTAGCTGAAGTTCAAGAGGGTCACTTTTATGATTCAACAATTTCCCCCTAAGTGACCTCTTTAACTTCGGTTCAGCTATCAAGTTTGAGGAACTTGATCAGAATCCACCAAAACTTCCTGATGTTTTCCAGCCAGGTGATTCTTCTTGAGATCTCGAACTTGACTTCTGTGGTGGTGTGCTTTGATCTTTCAACTGCGGTTCGGCAGATGTCAAGTTGTTTCCTGGTGAGGTGATGCATGGCAGTCATAGGAATGAAGTATTTGACATTGTCAGTCTTCCTTTTGAATATGACTCCAAGTTCAGGAAAGTTTGTTGCGCCTAGAGATCTTTCTTGAAAGCCTTCGGTAGGCATTGGCACAGGTTCAAGAGGTGGGAGGTCAAACTTCTTGAGGATGGTGGGGTAGATATCCGCATCTATCTTGGCAAAGTCGCAGACAGTTTCCTTCAGAAAAGTGTTGGCCTTTTCAAGCGCAATCTTCATTTTTGGGTGCTTTTCTGATTTTTTTTTGGAACACCTTGGCAATGAGGAAGATTTCTTCCGGATTCATGCAAGGGAAGTCTGCCTGGGTGCAGACGTAGTCATGCTCCCTTCTCGTGAGGGTGTACTGGATGAAGTCAGCCTTCATGAACTTCCGGACTTTGTAATTCTTGACTACGGATGGTCTATCGTTAGACCATATATTTTCAATGGAGGAGGCATGTTTAGCGTGAAAAATACTGAGTCTCTCAAACTCCATTGGCAGTCTCTTGTGGCCAGGAAGGCTGCGGTCGAATTGCTCAAATACTGTGAAGTATTTGGCATTTGGAGATATTGGGACATCCCAGTATCCATCAGTAGGGGGTTCAACATATGTGAGGTGCGGTCTGTAGTCTTCATCCATCAGCCTGCGGTGAGGATTGATCCAAGAATTTATCAAGGATTCATCCATCATGGTATCAAAACCGCATTCTCTCCAGATAAGCTCTACAAGTTTGGCTGCCTTCCAGTCGTGTTTCCTTTGGGCGGTGGCAGGGGAGTCTGTTGAGCTTGGAGATGACATGTTCTCAGCCAAAATTTTGAAGTGGGGGGGGGGGAGTTTCTGGCTTTTCTGGAGTGACTTCCCTCGGTGGAGTGTTATGTGGTGGAGTGTGATGAGAAGGTGTAGGTGTGGGAATTTTCTCTGTGATGATAGGGGGGCTTTGATGTTGAGAGATGAATGGATCCGAGTGATGGACTTCTTCTTCTTCACTTCCCCCTCTTGAGGGATGCAACGGAGGAGCTTCCTCAAGCCATTGTTTAAGTCCATCAACCTTGGCAAAGAATTCTTGGAATTGAGCTTTGAGGGCTTCTGCCAATTGTTGATTGTTGGGAATGGAGGGGTTGAAGAGTAGCCTCTGGATTTCTTTTGTGAGCCGGAGGATCTCTGGACCATGGAAGTTGGAGGACAGGGATTTCTACAGTCTGTTACTTGTGGCTTGAAGAACAGAGATAGTGGACTCATAAGCAGTATGAGTCTCATCTATCAATTTCTTAGACTGAGTGGCTTGATCCGTGATGGCCGCTTGGAGATCCGTTTTGATTGCGGTCACCTCAGTGATGAGGCGTTCCGTTGTAGCCATAAATTCCTTGTGGTTGGCCTTGCGGTTGTTGTCAAGGGACCGGATCCCCATCTCTACTTTGAGAGAGATTTTATCTGCAGCCATGCGTTCCCTTGTTTCCAGACGTTCAATACGTTCGATCAGGGACTGCGGTCCCGAGGTGTCTTCTTGTTGCGGTTGTGTTGGCTTGACCACAACTAGGATCTGATCAACTTTGGCTTGTAAGCTCATGAACTCCTTCCTGGTGACAACATTCTTCTTCTTTTTCTTCTTTTCTTTTGGCTTGGAAGTTGAATGTTGATAACCGTTGGATTTCTCTTCCTCATCAAACATCATGAGGTCATCATCAGAAGGGCTGGGCTTGTTGACTTCCTGTATGTCGTCATTATAAAGACCGAAGGTGGGAGCTGAACTAAGTTCGATTGCGGTTCTTTCGTCTTGTGATCCATGGACTGATGGAGTGGGAATTAGATTGGGAGTTGGAGTTACTCTGGAGGTACCTACAGCTGCACATGTTGCTTAAGCTTTACGGATCGTTTTAGCTATTTCGTCCATCCAGTCTTGAACTTTGAGAATGGTGGCTACGGTATTGGCATTATTGATTGCGTCTGCCCAATACCGTGCCACTGACTGGATTTCTTGCTCCTTTAGTTGTTGTTGCTTGATCTGTTGTTCCTTGCGGGCTTGGAATGCTCTTTTGAAAGCAGCATATTTCTTGATTTCTGACTCAGTGACTGGAGTGTATCATAACCATGAGTCATTGGAGTCATCGCCGTCAAATCCTTGAAAACGCACCGAAGTGTCCTTTGGGTCCACGGATCCTTGCACGTTTGTGCTCACCGTGCCTAAACTACCTGCTGCGGATGTAAGCAGAGTAGGATTTCCTGAGCTTCCTCGGTCTCCTTGACCCGTGGTCAAGTGTGGCCTCGGCTCAGTTCTGGCATGGGCGGAAGAAGTGCCCTGCGGTTGGGAAGGTGTTTGTAGTGTTTGGGTGACGTTCTAAAGGATGGAGCGCAACTCCTCGGGTAAAAAGAAATGCAGTCGGGAAGCCTTGGAGACCTTAGGGCGTGCACCAGTGTCATCCCCTTGGGAGTGAACTGGGGGGGGGGGGGGGGGAGTCTCCACGATGGTGAGAATCAGACTCACTTTCTGAGTCTGATTGGAAAAGGATAGTGGTGTTGAATGGGTCTGCGGCCACCCCAAGGACTACTGGAGCCTTTTGAGAGGCTTCAGCATCGGTCCGGTCACGCATTTGGCCAGAGTTATCGGTTTTTCTTTTCTTAAGGATAGCAATCGGTTGCCTATCCTCATCAGAATCACTGCTAGATGGGATTGGGGTAGGTTTGGTTTTTCGTTTCTTCGTGGGTGCGGTTCGTTTGGGAGCATCTTTCTTGGGTGTCCTTTGTTTCTTCTTGGTTGCCAACTGTCACACCCCGCTAAAGCGGAAACACGAGGCGTGGCAGTATAAAGGGCTTCATAGCAAAAGTTAAAAGACAACACCAACTATAGTATTAAAAATCATTACAATTTTACAATGGGTTTGAACAACTTTTAAAAGAAATTACAATGTAAATTGAAATACAACACATGCGAATGCTCCTAAAAGTGAAGTGTCTCTAAGTGCCACTTACTCGATGATTCCTGAAAAAGCATGTAAAATGAGCGTCAACTATAAAAATAGTTGGTGAGTACTCACAGATAAACAAAATAATATTGGTTCCATGAATTGAAATCAAAGTTTTGATAAAAGTTTCCAATAATAAAAGTATATTGTTAAAATGAGTAAATAAGTTTGTAAAAACAAAGTTCTTTGTCATCATGAGAGATAAAGTATGTTGCCCAATTAAGATGCAACATTCATATTCTCATGGAAGATAAAGTTCGTTACTCAAACGAGTAAACAAGTTTCATTGCTAAAATGAGCAATCAATTTCGTTGCTACAAAGAGCAAACAATTTCGTTGCTAAAACATGTATATAAGTTTTCAGTAATAACAGTTCGTTGTTGTAATGAGAAACAAAGTTCATTGCTATAATTAATAACAAGTTTATTGCTATAACGAGAAACGAGTTTGTATGTGTATGAGCAAACAATGAGTCTCAACCAAACCTATGACTGAAGCCCTATCAAGATCTATGCTTATCGTTCCATAGATGAATATGGTATCATGCACTCCAGCAATAGGGCGAGTGAGGAGTTGTCAATTCCTAATAGCGCTATCCATAATGACCACTGGCTCAAAGAGTTAATGGTTAGAGATAAGGGAAGGGCCTTAGTACGATAAGTTCTCATGTTCCGTGTTGCATAGACATATATAGAGAGACATAGCAATAAAATAGCAATCATGTTTGATACAAATCAATTTAAGTACAACATTCAAAAAAATAGTTTTTCGGGACATGCTTTTCCACCCCAAAACATAAAAACTGAAAATAGGGGAGTGCGTGAATACTCACAATGCATTGAGATAATGCAAATGGTGCCTTGAACTACGTTCCACGAGTACCACTACCGATTCCTACAATAATGGTATTCGCTAGTGAGTCTCTAATCGAAATCTAATACTAGTATACTTACTACTACAATAGAATTATGCCAATAATGTGTCAAAATTTAATATTGATAAGTTACAAGCATTTTTCTGTGGAAATTTAGTTTCAAAGAATCAATTGTTATATAACAATTTAAGTGGAAAATTTCGATTATTGAAATGTTAATATTTAACATTTTAGAGGTGTTCTAATGATTAAATATTCAAAACGAAATCAATTTAGTTCTAAACTTTCCCAAACTTTGTATTTCATTTTTAATTGAAGTCAAAGACCTTAAGGTAAATTTTCTTGAATTTTTGATTTGTCTAACTATTTTTCACCATTTAATTCCTTGAATAATCATAAAATCATGGAAAAATAGTAAATTATCATGAAAAATTCTTATAATTTTTGTGTAACTGTTTTACAGTGTACATAATCTGGGAAAATTATTAATATGTGTTTTCAAAAAGTTTAACACTATTTTTATGATTTTTGTACATTTAAGTGTATTAAATTTTGGGAAAATAGAAGAAAAATAGCATACAGAAGATAAAAATCATCAAAAATTTTATTTATCATTCTAACATATTATAACAGTTTCTGGTAAATTTTTATTAATTTCGGATGAGTAAAACTATTTTTCCTGTTTTTAATCCATTATAAACACAAAAATCATGGAAAAATAGATATACATTTTGAAAAATTCCCAAAATATTTTTCTGAGTTTTAAATACAGGGTACAAGCTGCGAAAAATAAGAAATAATATTTTCACATTCCCTAAAGTGGTTTTATGATTTATTAGAGCTAAATAAAAAGAAAATTAAAAACAATACTAAACAGTAACAAAAGTCATTGAAACTTCATGGGGAATGTTTATTAACTTAAAGGATCATCCAAGAATTTTTCCAGAACTTATTTACTAGCGTAAGTATTTTATATGATTTAACACTCTATTTTCTTATTATTTTCATATAAAAATAAAGAAAATATATATTGAGCTGAAAATTTCCAGAATGCATCTTCATACAATTTAATAACAATAAAAAAATGTTTTCTTATTTTTGATGTTGAAAACCATGCCTAAAGGCTCAATAAATTATAGAGAAAACTTGGTTCTTGTGATTTATGTAAAGATTATTGATGTTACTATGACAATTTTTGCAACATGTTACAAAGACTTTTGAATCAAGATCTTTTTGTACCTATTAATACATGATATTAAGAGTTCAAAATAATTTTTGAATGACTTTTAGTGATGAATAAGTCCTTTGAACATGCAACACAAAACAAATGTTCATAAGGAAAGTGCTGTTTGAGCAACAGTTTTGTAAAAATTGGTAAAAATCGAAATATTGGAATTTTCCAGTGAGGTCAGATGGGTTTGAAAGCTAACTCAAAATATTATATTGCAGAAAAAGAATCACAAATTTTGGTTAAGAAATGAGTGAGATATGATAGTTAAAGTCAGGTAAAGAAATCTGGCAGATTGCATGCATGATGATTGGTTAGAAAAGTGAGTTTTCATCATTTCCTTGAGTAAATCTTTTGAAGTATTTTAAATATATCATGATAAACTCATATTTTAGTCATGTTTCCAGAGATCAAAAGATTAAAACTTATCAAAATGTATACATGCATTTATGAACAAAATTTTGTTTCTCAAAAACTCTTAACTTGAGTTTGATGTTTTAATCCTTAAAATCGATTTTTGCACTAAGATCATGAACATGCAACCTTGTTTATCATACATGCATGGTGTTAAAACACATCCATCATGTTCTAAAAACCATTTTAACAAAAATAAAACAAGTTTGAAGAAGATGAAGAAGGAGAAAGTGTAAGAAAAAGAGCAAAACTTGAAGGAAAAGTGAAGTAGAAATCGATTTTACCTTCAAGAATACCACAAGATGATGAAGATTTCGAGTTTGAGGAGTGTTCTTGGGTTTGTTTTCTGGAAAATTTCATGGTTCTTAGAGGGAGGAAGAGAGAATGGAGTGGTGTTTGGAGAGAAAAATTAGAGAGAAGGTAGAGAGAGTTTTCTAGAGAGAGAAAGAAGAGAGATGTGTGTGTGTTAGAGAATGAGAGTGTGAGAGAGAGATATGGGGAGAGAGGGATCCGAATTTTTTAGTATAATACCCCTTTCTCATTCATTTTCTTTTATAAAATTTAAGTTCTTTTATAAAATATCTCAATTTTTATATAAAATGTGCACTAAAATCAAGTTTTTATTCATAAAACCTTGATTTTTAATTTATAAATTAAGGGTAAATGTTAATGAGTTAAATTTTATTTTCCTTGATTATATTTCCCTGAATTTAATTGTTTTAGGATAATATTATGAGTTTCATAACTATTTTTATAGAATTCTTGATGTCAAATTTTATAAAATTTAGGTTTTAGGGTTTTTAGGGTTTTGAGAATTAATAAATCTTTAGATATCAAAATCAATAGAATCTTTGAGACTTCAATTTATCTTATGGTATTATAACTCTTTTATAGTTATAAATAATATTTGTAACTTATTTTATCGGTTTATTGGCATTCTATGTAGTGGTTTCGAGATTCAAACGAAATTGAGGAATCAAGTATACTAGTCATAGTTTTCAACTCTGACTTAAGTTTCTATGAGGCTCCAACCTAATTTCTACTGCTAGGTCAAGTGCATAATGTGTGTATATGATTCATGAAAAGGTGTTTGACTCAAAGAGTGACCCAAATATGGATAGTCACTACAGTTAAGTAGTAGTAGAATTCACATATCAATGTGAAATCTAAGTACACTATCATCCGATCCTACTTGTTTCCAAGTTTCTAGTAGGTTATAACTTAGCTTCTAGTTACTAAGTCTATTATGTGTCGTGCCTATATGTGCAACTAAGTTTATTCAAATCTAGAACCGACTCGAATTTTGACGGTTGTCACACCAACTGCTTTCTTCTTTGAGAAATATTAGAGAGTGTAGAGGCAGAAGGGACTGCGGTACCTTCAGGGTTAATGGATGCGGATGGAAGAGGCAGGGTAGAAGGGTATGGGGCAATACCCTCCGTAGCCTCTATTTGATCTGAGACATCAGCAGTCTCAAGACCAAGTGTAGAAAGAATATGGGTAGGGAGTCTGCGGATAGGTCCAAAAACAGATTGATCAGAAAAAGGATTGTACCTTTTGAGATCCTTAGTGACAAAGAAGTTGATGTCACCGACCATATCAATTCCAGCGTCCGCATGCAGGTCTGAGATGCAGAGTGACCAGAATCGTGAAAATGTGAGCTCGGTTGGGTTCTCCCTTGGGCTTTCTTTGGGAATGTATTGAAGGAAATCGTCCCATAGGATCTGCCCGTAGTTTACGTCGTGTCCGGTGAATATGCTCCACACCAATTCCAATAGCTTGAGTCCCATGTTGTCTATGCCTCCGGTTCTTCCGGATAGACAGCGGATGACAAAATGACACACAAACTGCCATACCGCAGGCAGCTGAATTTTCTTGAATTCACCAATCCCTCGAATTGGTTTTTGAAACCCCATCTGGTAAAGGGCAGAGGTAACGTCCGCCATGGAAGGAGAAAAGATCTTGATGGATGGATGAACCAGAAGGTTTATGGCAGTGAGAAACTTTTCTTTGGACAGGATGACCAAAGAATCGTTAATGAGGTTGAGGTGAACTTCTTGAGGGTTTTCGATTGGGCGGTAAGCAGAAAATGCACATTTGAAGAGGGTAGAAACTGGAACAACATCTGTAAAGGCATCGAAGGGGCCATAGAGTGGATTGTTCTTCAGAAATTTGATCATAAGCTTGGTTGGAGCATTGTATGAAGAATGATCTTCAAACATTGCTCTGAAATTGCTTGAAGCAATCGTTGGAGAGTCTGAACCGGTGGGATTCGCTAAGCCTGAAGCCTTGGATTGCTTCTTTGATGCACCTGATTTCACCATTGTTGGAGTTTGAGAGAAAAAGTAGAAAACAGAGTTCTTGAAGGTTTTTTGAGAGGGAATGATCGATGTTCAGAAAGCGTAAAGTGAATTTGGGGAAGAAGATGGGTTTATAAAGGGTTGAAAGATTTTAACCCTAGGTAAAAGGTAAGGATAAGGTAAAAACGTCGTTTGGTATTTGGGGAGAATCTTTGAATTTGGGATTAAATCTCAGCCACAAATAAATAAAACGGTTTAAAAAGATTTGGGAGATTTACTAAAAGAGGGCTGCATTTAATGAAAAGTCAGACATCTATCAATGTGTCAGGTAATCGTGGGGTGAGGGGAAAGGAAGTTGTAACGGATGGGACGTGCTGGGGAGAGGAAAAGACATATTAAGGATGAGTTTATGGAAACACGTTCTTTTTGTCATCATCCCTAAAATAGGTCTGACTCAAGGTTTATTCAGAAAGAGAATGAGACAGTTTCTCAAGGGAATGTTTTTTTTATTTAATGTTCTATTTAATGAAGGATCATTAAATAGCACACAAAGGTTCAAGCGTTGATGAAACAGTTGAGAAATTATCACAATGATCGCGGATGGAAACTTCATTGCGGTTGGGAACGTCATCGCGGATGGAAATGTCATTGCGGTTGGGAACGACATCGCGGATGGAAATTTCATTGTGGTTGGGAACGTCATCGCGGATGGACAAGGAAAAGACTGCAGTGAGCAACTGAGAAGAAACACTTGTACAAAGATTAGTAATAACAGACAATAAAGACCCATGAGAGATAAGTATGATATATGGTTGCGGTACCTAGACTGTGGTACCAAAACCATCTATCATAAGTAACTCTTAGTTAGAACCGCAACGGAGACCAAGGATGGTCTGCGGTAGCTAGCAACTCAAAAAGAATTGCGGGTCTGGATTCATCATTCCTAACATTTGCAGGAAGGTGTTAAGCTTTGTGGAGTCGAGCGCTTTTGTGAACACATCAACAATCTCTTCATGAGAAGGGATAAAGATGAGTTTAATGTTACCTTTTAAGATGTGCTCTTTGATGAAGTGATACCGTAGTTCAATATGTTTTGTCTTGGAGTGCTGAATTGGATTGTGAGAGATAGCAATAGCACTTTCAGAGTCACAATAGATCGGTATCCGCATCATTCTATACCCGTAGTTCATTAGTTGAGTTTTCACCCAAAGGACTTGAGAGCAACAGATGGCTGCGGCCACATACTCAGCTTCTGCAGTAGATAGAGAAACACAGCTTTCTTTCCTTGAAGACCAGCTGACAAGTCTTCCACCCAAAAATTGACATCCTCCTGAAGTACTTTTGCGGTCTAATCTGCATCCGGCATGATCCGCATCTGTGAAAGCTTGCAGGCTAAAGTCATTGCCTGCGGGGTACCATAAACCAAGAGATTTGCTTCCTTTTAGGTACCGTAGAATCTGTTTGGCTGCGGTCATATGTGATACTTTTGGGTCAGCCTGATACCTTGCACATACACCAGTTGCAAAGACAATGTCTGGACTGCTTGCGGTGAGGTACATCAAAGAACCAATGATACCTCGATAAGTCTTGTGATCCACAGATTCGCCTGCGGGATCAGCAGAGATCTTATAACCGAAGGCTATGGGGACCTTAGCAGAAGAACAGTTGTCCATGGAATATTTCTTTAAAAGTTCAGTGGTGTATTTTTCTTGATGAATGAATATCCCTTGCGGAATTTGTTTCACTTGAAGTCCTAGAAAGAAATTGATCTCTCTATTCATGCTCATTTTGAACTTGTTGGTCATGAGCTTAGCAAATTCATCCACCATGCCTTGATCAGTCGAACGGAAGATGATATCATCCACATATATTTGTACAAGCATAAGGTGGTCACCATTTGCTTTTCTAAATAACATGGGGTCAATCACTCCTCTCTTGTACCCGGATGAGACGAGGAATTCAGAAAGAGTCTCATACCATGCTCTTGGGGCTTGCTTCAGACCGTAGACTGCTTTTTCAAGCTTGTAGCAGTGGTCTGGAAATTCAATATTTTCAAAACCTAGAGGTTGCTGAAGATAAACCTCTTCTTTTAATTCCCCATTGAGAAAGGTACTCTTAACGTCCATTTGGTGTACCTTGACGTTCTTGTGGGCTGCGTATGCTAGGAAGATCCGGAAAGCTTCCATGCGTGCTACCGGAGCATACGTTTCATCGTAGTCAATGCCTTCAAGTTGACTATACCCCTTTGCAACTAGTCTTGCCTTGTTTCTGACTACCGCACCAGATTCATCCAGCTTGTTTTTGAACACCCATCTAGTGCCAACAATAGAGTGACCACGTGGCTTCCGAACGAGCTGCCAAACTTTGTTTCTTTGAAATTCTTCTAGCTCTTCTTGCATTGCAGCTATCCAGTCAGGTTCAAGCAATGCTTCTTTGATCGTTATGGGCTCTACGGAGGACATGAATGCTGTGTAGTGGCAGTGGTCAGATAGGTCCTGGGAAGATCGAGTTTGGATGCCTGCGGATGGGTTCCCGATGATTTGACCTGGTGGGTGGTCCTTCGTCCATACATGTAGACGGGGCTGCAGATGATCAGCAGCTGCGGTAGAGGGAATATCTTGAATATCAGAAGAATCTGCGGTTGGAGATGGCAGTTACCCCTGGATCTGAGAACATCCTGCTGAGTCATCTTGGTTTGTTGGAATGAGAGTGGAATTTTCTTGAACAGTTGGGAGAGGTTCCCCCTGGATTGCTGATGGGAGTTCCTCTGGAACCTGAGAAGGTTCCCCTTGGACTGCGGATGGGAGAGTGATAATCCTTGGATCGGTTCTAGTGTCAATGTTTTCTATGATTTCATCATCCGAATCCGAAGATACGTTTGATGGTAATGCTTCTCTGCGGGTGGGACTTTGAACAGCATCAGGTACTGGAAAGTATTGAGAGATGCTACTTCAGATAGAGGTGGTCCAAAAACATCAGCGTGTTGTTCTTGAGATGTGGGTGACACAAGAACTTCGGATAGTTTCGCCGTTTCAACAGGATCGAAAAGATCGTCATAATTGACTTCAACTAGATTCAAGGGTCCTGAAGAAGCAGGAATATCACTTTCCATGATTTCGGTGGTTTCATTGGATGGAGGGGCGTTGCGGATGTGAGAATCATCAAATTTCACATTGAAGCGTTCAATGATTAGCCTTGTACGTCTGATGAGCACCCGGTAAGCAACCTTGTTAGTGGAATAACCAAGGAATATGCCTTCATCAGACTTCGGTGCAAACTTGTTGAGCTGATCTCTGTTGTTGATCACGAAACATCTACACCCAAAAATATGAAAGAAGCGAACATTTGGCTTGCGGTTGTTAAGGCCCTCATATGGTGTTTTATTGAGGCGTTTGCACACAATGCTTCGGTTTTGGACAAAGCATGCGGTTGCTACAGCTTCAGCCCAGAAGTAGAGAGGAAGATGGGCGTGAAAAATCAATGTACATCGACCCTTTCCTTACCCCGACGGTCTACCTTTCTTAAGGCCCTAAAACTACTGAGTCACAAGGTGTAAGCCCCAACGACAAAAGAACCTAGGCGCGGAGCATTTTCGGGGGCTAGCCTCCTTCCTTCTGTTAAGCATGGATCTGGCTGCTTCTACTAGTGTGTGGTTCCTTCTTTCAACTACTCCATTTTGTTGCGGTGTATATGGGGCTGAGAAGTTGTGAGTGATGCCCTTTGACACCAAGAAACTGTTGAGAAGATGATTAGTGAACTCAGTGCCATTATCACTGCGGATGCGTCTAACTGGAAGCTTGATCTGAAGTTCGATTGCTTGATCTGAAGTTCGATTTCTTTGATGGACCGCAGAGATCAATGTGCAATAGCTCCAGTGGTTCAGAAATAGAAGAGTTCGTTATCAGAGGGTGACTTGCTTTGGATTGTTTACCACATTCACAAGCCGGACAGAGAGTATCGTTGCTGAATATGAGAATAGGGAGACCGCGGACTAGTTCTCCGGTGACTAGATTGTTGATGTACCTGAAGTTGAGATGAGCTAGCTTGCGGTGCCATAGCCAGCTGACTTCGGATACAGCTTTGGATAGGAAGCACAACTGCGGTCTACCAATGATCAGAGAGACATACAAAGGGTACATGGTACCTTCGGATCGGGATTTGATCAGGCACGTGTTTCTGTCACTTGTCATTACATAGCAAAATTGATCATCAAATTCAACACGATGTCCTGCTTTATATAGTTGGCCAACACTGATGAGATTATGTTTAAGGCTTTCTACATAAGTAACCTTCTGAATGGAAAAGTTCCCCGTAGTGAGAACACCGTAACCGCGGATGACACCATCCGCATTGTTGCCGAATGTGACATTTCCACCATTGCATATTGGCCTGAAATCCCGAAGGTACTCTAACCTTCTGGTCATGTGCAAGGAGCAGGCACTGTCAATTAACCACTCATCTTCTTGTTCCTCCTTGCACAAAGCCTGAGAATTAAACGGTTAGTTTAGGCATCCAAACTAGTTTGGAGCCTGGGGCAACTGATGTGTTTCTGAATGATGCATGGACCGAGGTTGCAGGGACAGGTCTCTTGTCAACTTTTAGTCCTAGTCCTGGGTGTTTGAGCAGATCTGGAGTGTTGTGAGTTTTTGAAAGAGTAAGAGGTTTCTGACTCTGATTAGATTTGTCATAAGATAAATCCTTCTGACAACTACACTAACATCTACAAAAAGGAGGTTTTGTTTTTTGATCTGACACTATGTTTGGTCAGCGGTTTAAAAGATGAATTGGACTTGTTACCGGTCCGAGGTGGGTAACTCCTGACATGAGTGTTGTTGGGTTTTGGAAAAGTTTGTTTTTGAAAAGATTTGGCACGTGTAGATCTCTGAGTTCTTTTTCGTGGAGTTGGTAGAATACCTTTCCATCTTTTGAAATTCTGATGTGACTTTAAAAGTGTTGGAATGGGTAAGATACCCTTCCATTTTGGGTCGTCCAAGGAATACACTTGAAAACCATTGTTTTGAAAAGACTTCACACTCTTTTGATTTTTGTTAGAGGAACTAGGAATGACTGATGAAACTTGACATTCCTTATTGTTTGTTTTCTTGGTAGGAGAGTTTCTTGACATGTAGTGTGAGAAAACAAATTTTTCTGGACTCTTGGACTTTGGAATTCTGACATGCTTCTTAATTTTTGAAAAAATTTGTCTGTTTGTGCCTCGAGATCAAATTTCCTCTTTGAAGGCCTTTTTGGCCAAGGATTTTGGTGAACCGCAGTTATTGTTGTTCAACTGCGGTTTCTTGGAATTCTTAGAATGATTGTGAAAACGTGGGCTTGAGTCATCTGAACTTGAAGATTCTGGGATCTGAGAGCATTGTCCCACTTCAAAGTTCTCTATAGGTAATTCATGATGAATCGCCTAAAGAGTCACAGTTCCTTTTGCTGAGGACTGCGGTAGTGACGTTTTAACTAGTGCAGAGTATGTTTGAGTTGAGACTATAGTGGGACTTTTGTGGAACTTTTGGATACAGTGTGATTCACTGCGGTCTGAGGACAGCGGTGGAAAGTCTTTTGAGACTTCGAGACCTTCAATGACAATTTCTTCATCAACTACGGATGATGTTTGAGAATTTGGGTAGATGGTGCCACAGATAGGGATTAGATCACATGTGTGACCCGAAACTTTAGGCACAATTTCCTCAATGACACAATTATTGCTTAGTGTATGCAGTCTACCGAAGTGATTTTTGATATCTTCGGGGAAGGTCTTGTCATTGACTGGGAAATGAAATTCTCGGTCAGGAGGGACATACAGTCTGTCTTTGTTGAACCGGGGTGAGGAATCCATTGTGGTAGGATATCTATTTGACCAACCCCAATTGTATGTATTGTCCATGGTTCCATTGTTCACCAAATTTTCAATAGCTTCACTTTCATTAAACAAATTTTCAATTAAGAGATTTAAGCGTACAATTTCGCTATGAGCTAAATCTCTCTGGTTCAAAGCTATCTCTAATTGGGTTTCACTTAACATTCTTGCATCTTTTTCTAACTCTAGGTCCTTCTCTAACATAGCCGTCTTAAGTCTTTTGTTATCCAGTCGTCCTCTTACGTGGAACATCTCTTGGGACGCAATGTTCTTCTCATCTAAGGCTTTATTATAGTCTGTAAGGACGGCAACACATGTGTCATTAAGATCATCTATGTAGGGTTGACAGTCATGCATGCTATAGTTTAGAGTTTGGATCATGAGTTTTACCTGTTCGACGATGCTTAGAGTTCCATCCTTTGCCATGTAGCAGTAGTTCTTGTTCAGCATTGTAGACCCATCATCATCCGCAGTGGCCAGCATGCAAATTTTCCCTTTTCCTTTGACATTGCTGATGGCTTCATCTTCGTCTCCGGATGACCAAACTTGATGGTCTCTTTTGACATGGGCCACGTATGCCCTTGCTTTTTCCTTATCTTCCAACTCTTGAGCCATTCTAAGGTAGAATGCTCTGTCTTTCACTACATTGGCCTTACAATCTCTTGCAAAGTGATTCTCTTTGTTGCATTTGTGACAAATTACAACATCAGTTTGTCTTCTGAAGGAGTACCGGAGTCAGTGGTTTGCGGAGACTGCGGTCTCCTTTGGTTGATTATTTTGAGATTGCGGTGGTAGATGAGAACTTTTGGGATATCGAGAATGGTTATTCTGGGAACCGAAGTTACGGTTGAATCGAGGTTTGTTGAACTGTTGATTCTTGCGGAAGGAAGGAGGTGGTAGACGGTTGAACTGTTGGCTAACCAGAGCAATAGCCTTCTGAAATTCTTCTTCATCATCATACTCTGAATCAGCTTCGTATGACTGCGGTGGAGTGTCATACGAGGAAGAGTAAGGTGACTGCGGTGGAGTTTGTGCTATGAGAGCAAGTGGTCCACCAAAGTCAGCACAGTCTTTGAGTACGGTGGATTCTTGTGCTTGCAGCTCTCCATAGAGCTTGTAGAGTGACAAAGAGTGAATCTTTCTGTCGCCTTAGACTATCATCTTAGCCGTAGTCCAATGTCTTCCCAAACCATTAAGAAACTGAAGGTTTGTTTCATGGTTACTGCGGATGGTGCCCGCATTGGATAACTTGGTGACTATCAGATTGAACCTTTTGAAGGAGTCTTCTAAACTTTCTCCAGTATGAGCTTTGAAGTTGTTGAACTCATTGAGTGTGGTAGTGAGCTTCTTGTCTTGTGCTTGTTCTGAGCCTTCGTACAAATTCTTGAGAACTTCCCAGATCTCTTTTGCTGATTTACAATTTATGATAATATCGAAGTTGTCAGGAGCAACTCCACAGGAGATTTCATAAAAATCAACAGCATCATTTTCCATTTTATCGAGATCATCCTTGGTGGGACGGCTCATGACTGGTTGACCTCCTCCTAATCTGGTTGTAGCGTCGTCGGTTTGAACAGGTGTAAGGACTGGGACATGTGGTCCTTCTTCTACGGATCACCATACATCTCTACCAAGTCTTCTCAAGTACCTTTCCATTCTTTGTGACCAGTGATGATATTCATTTGCTACCAGTATTGGGGCTCGGTTAGAACCACCAACACTGTTGGAAACGTTCAGAGATAACGATTGTGCCATTTGAAGATTTTTTTTAAAGAAATGAGCTTTAGTGGTATAGAAGGCCCTTTGAAAAATCAGAGTTCCATTTTCAAAAAGCAACCACTATGGCTCTGATACCAATTGTTGAGAGAAAAACTTAGAGACACACTTGAACAAATGTTAGAACAAGTAGATTGCAGAATAGTTAATCACAAAGGATCTAAAATCTCAATAGTAATATTAATAAGTTAGAGTTAGATAGCTAGAGAGTTAGTTGCAAAAAAGTAAAGAAATAGAAATGACAACAATTGTTATATCAAGTATACACATAAGTTGATTCATAACAAGGAATGCATTCAAACCAAGTTAATAAGGAAGATCAAAGTTAGTGATTAAGTCACAGAAGACTTGCTCCGAAGAGGGATTATGATCAGCAGAATTATGATAAGACTTATGTAAGAAGAGATGAGTAAAAAGAGATAGAGAGATAACTTCAGAAATGTGTATTCAGATAGAATGCATAAGTTATCGGGTACGAATACTAGAGAATGAGCTCTTATTTATAGAGACTCATTAAGTACACTAGATTACAACTCTATGAGTAGCCATGCAAGGCATACTGGATAATAGAGTGTATTACAATAAAGACAAGTAAAGTAATCTAGCTAAATTGACTGTGGAAGATTGACTCCGGTTGCGGTTGCTGATGAACAAGATGATTGCGGGTGCTGAACCGTTGCGGTAGCAGAAATGGTTGCGGTAGCTGAAGTTCAAGAGGGTCACTTTTATGATTCAACAATTATTTTCCAAAAGAAATAAGTTTTAAAACATAAGGAAATGTACCTGAAAACTGGGTGTTCCTTCTTTTTTTATTAAGAATGGCATTTCTTCTCTTTCTTATTGTGAGAAATCCGTATTGAATCTTTATTTTGAAAAGGTTTGACAGGATCTAACACTTTTTATTTCACATGGTAAAGATTCAACATGATATTGGAAAATCACTTTTGATAATGGTTTTGTTCCTTTGATTATCCAAAATTTCTATGTTTCAGACATTGAATTTTTGACATATGTATCTGATTATTTCTTTCGACAATTTTCAAAAACCTCAGGTTTATCATTCAATTTATTTTCCTCAATATTTTATGATGAACAAAAACCTTCTTAATTTATTTTCAGATTGTCTTTATTTACTTTTTCAATAAGTCTTTTTAAAGTTTATCATAATTTCCTTTTGTAACAAACAATTGATTTAGAAAGTCTTTGAACTTAGTATATAATGTTGACCTTTCTGATTTAGCACTTTATTATATTCTTCTGAATCTTCAAACACACAATTTTCAACAACTCTAATTAACTCTTCACCATCAGATTCATTTTTAGAATTCATCTTCATCATTTGTAATATCTTTGATTTTGACTTGAACAAATTTTGAGAAATTACAATTTTTAGAACATAAATTGGAATTATTCTTCGATATTGAATTAGTATGATCATCATCTTTAGTTAATGAGTTAACTTTAATCACTGATAAATCAGAACAATCAACACTTAATTTTTCTTCAAGCTCACTTAAAGTATATGGATTATCATCTAATACAACATAATCTTCCTATTTATTTTTGAGAGAATTTTCAGTGAATTTCATGATGTGAACTTGTTCAATAACTTTTAATGTATCATTCACAATTTGAACAAGTACATAAGAATCAATATATTTTTCAACAGGAACAATACCATATACATATGAATTGTTTGCTACTTTATTTGATGAAACAATAATTTCACAATCAAATGACAACTCACCATCTTTCTCTTTCTTAAATGTGATGGATGTAAGTTATTTTCAGTGTTGTTCAACACAAATGGAAGATTAATGATACATAAATGTTAGTTTAGCATAGAGACACTTTGTAGTGTTACAAAAAATGTTTTTTTTTGTTTTTGTTTTTTTTTTGTTTTAGTAACATACTATTTTCCTTTCTAAGTAATCCTGTATCGTCTATAATGACTGACATCCTATTTAAAATTGCTTATATCTTAGACTTCTTCTCTTCCAACTTATTTCTAGTTTTATAAAGTTTATCATGTGCTTTTTCTGCATCACTACTGAGAGAAGTAAGAAGGTTATTAATATATAAGCAAATAATCCTTTTCGATATCGTTTAATACAAGCTGATAAGAAGATGAAGGGTTACTAAAAGTTTTAAGTAAGAGAGATACCCTTTTAGTGATGGTTGACTTCGAAGACGAAGCCATGAGACATTTTCCATGGTAGCCATATACACTATCACCAACTTCAACATTTACCTCCAGATCTTCCTCAGACTCCTTACTTTCTAATTCACCTTTTTCAAAAACATATTGAGAAAACATTGCTCCATGTGTTGGATTTCTCATCTCTTCATTATCAGATCCATACGACCAGATCTAATATGTAGCATCCTCATAATGGCCACCAGTTGAAACACGTGTCAAATTCTTAGTTTTGTTATTTTGCTCCTTAATCTCTTCAATATTTTGTACATAGTATTCTTCATCTTACCTTCTCTTTCTACTCATCATCTTCTTCAACATACGATCCCTTGCTAAATGATTTATAGCATTGCAGTAATTACAGTTATAACTAGAATCATCAAGAAGTTTCTTCTTAGAATAGCTTTCACTTCTAGCAAAACATTTGTTCACATTTTTAGCATTCTTATTTTGAAAAGCATTGTTGTTTCCTGAAGAAATTTTGTTTTTAAAATTTCTAGATGCAAGTTTCTTATAGAACTTCTTTGATGAATTATTTGAATAGTAAGCAATACTTTCACTCTATGAATTTGTGAATTAATCCTTTTCATCAAAATCTTCTTAAACATATGATTCATATTCTTTAATCGACTTTTTTTCGACATTGAGGCAATAAGAACTCCATAAGTACCCCTCTCTTTCTCCTTTTTTTCCATTCGTTCATTTAACATCATTTTCAAGAACTCTAAGCATGTTGAAGGGAATAGATAAAGCATAAATATTGAAATTCTAATGAGATTTCATGAGAACAATGATACTTTTTCCATTCTTTTCTCAGTCCTTGAATGAACATGATATTCAATTCCAAAGCACTTCTTTTCACTTTATATTTTTCTATTTGATATACTAGATCCTTAAATCTATCGAAAGCAAGACCAATAAAAATATCTTTATCTTTTTGTATAAATTTCACGAGCTTAGAGAAAACTTGAGTGATGGAGCTTTACTTTATTCTTTCATTACCTTGAAATTTAGCTTTTAATCTATCCCAAATTCCTTTTGCAGTTTTGCAACCTCTAATGTAGCCATAAACAACATGAATTAGTGCTCCTTTCAACTCTCTCATACAACTCTTCTCATTTTGCTTTCTTTTTGTAACATCCCGGTGTCCAGGTACTTCGTAAATCAACCTTGGAATATTTATTATATTGGATTTCGGTCCCTATGTAGAAGGAAGTGCCCATTGGAAGTCCTAGAGGCAAAGTTGTAATTTTGGAGAAGTGGGAGTACGCCATGTCTACATGCGTACGCTTAGCGTACTAGGTCACGCCATAGTACACTAGGCGTACATCAATGTATGCGGGGCATACTCTCCAGGTGTGGAAACCCTAAATGTTAGGGCTAAGCCCCTATATAATCATACTTATATCCTCACTTCCTTCACCTTTTCAGTCTCCCCTCTCCTTGAGATGTTCTCAGCACACCCTAGCCCTTGAGTGTGTGTTTTAAGCTTAAGTGTGTGCTCTTGGTGAGTAGAAGGAAGAAGAAGATCCATTGAGGAGCTTTGGTGTGGAAGCAAGCTTGTAGATCTGAGATCCTTGCCTCTTTGGGAAGCTCCAAAAGGTATAAAGCTCTAACCTTTACTTGTATGTCCTTAAGATCTTATCGTGGGAAGTCCCTTTTTCTGGCGTTGATGAGCTTGAGCTGCTCTAAGACCAATGGATCTATCCTTTCAGAAGACTTGAGGTGCTTTAGTACGTAAAAATGCTATCTTGGCCCATTTAGTGCTTTCATGCTTATTATAAACGTCTTAAGTGGTTAAGACAAACTAGGGTTTTGGGTTTTAGGGCTTATTAAGGCATGCATGACCGTAAAGTTGGAAAATTTATGGTTTGGGACACCTTTTTAGGCTTAGATCTGAATTGGGACGTGTGGACTTGATGTATTAAGAGGTTATCAAAAGTTTGCATGGCCATAGCGTACGCTGGGCATACCAAGGTGTATGATGGGCGTAGATGGTCAGATGCTTGCTTTTTGGTCAAGGCGGAGTACGCGGGGCGTAGAGGCTGAGTACGCTGGGCGTACTCAGCTGGATTGACTATTTTTTGACCATTGAATTTTCGTTGACTTTTGACCTAGATTGACCCTAGGGGTAATTTGGGTATTTGGTGTGAAGCCTAAGGTTGGGTCTTTCCATGTGTATAGGTGATCTATAGAGTGGACTTGTAGAGGAATATTCTTTTCTGCTATATGTTTGGATTGTTGGATTAGGTGTCTAAGCCCATAACTATTATTGGTATGTATTCGACCCGAGAGTAGCATGGTCCATTTGGGTTGCATATCATCAGGACAATTTGTTAGGATGGACTTTTGAGAGAAGGATATTTATGGTTTATTAATATATTATAAGTAATAATATATTAATATGAAATCATATGTTTTAATTAGTAGTGATCAAGAATTAATTTGGAATTAATTTAGTGGTCGAAAGAGACTAATTAAATCTATGGGGACTAATTATGATAATTAGTTATATTTATATGTGTTGGGCTTATGATCCATGTTGGACCAAGTTTATGTATAGATACATAAAGAGTTGGGCCACATGAACCATGGATCATAAAACCCATGGGTATGGATTTGGGTTATATCCATGACCCTAGAAATCCCACATATAAATAGATACTTCATTGGCCAAAATCGCCACTAGTATCTTTTTAGAGTTCATGGTGTCTTTTGTGTGCATGGAATTCTCTCTCAAGTTCATCCTTTGTCCATGGTGTGTTGTGATTCCATTTGAGGCTTCCACACTACTGGGGCTAAGCTCTTTAAGGCCAAACACACCAAGAATTCAAGCTCCATCAAAAGGTATGTCATGCTAACTAGTATATTATAATTTTATGTTAAATGCATGCTAGTTGTAAGATTAATACCTTGGAAACCATTTGCATGTATAATTAGTGAAAACATAGATCCAAGGTATTTAGGGTTGTATGTGCACCATAGGATGTTGTAGTATACCAAAACCCAACAGTGGTATCAGAGCCATGGGTTGTTTTCAATTATACTTGATGCAAGTTGCTGAAAAAAAAACTGAAAAAAATCGAATTTTTGCTGTCGGGACAGCAGACTCGACGAGTCCAGTGATGGACTCGACGAGTCCATGAACAAATTCATCCAACTCGTCGAGTTGGTTCATGCACTCGACGAGTTGGACCCCCTGACAGCTTATCTTCGAGTTTTTTGGCCTGTTTTGGATTAGAATCATTACCGCAAAGTGTTTTTGTTCATAAAATTTGTTTTTTGATACTATGGTAATGTTTATTCTCATCCAAATAAAGGATAATAATCAAAGTTTCATGTTCTATACATGTTTATATGATGCTTGAAAAATGTTGATTATGAATGTTCATGTTTATGAGTTTGTTTAGATTAATAGGAAAAATTATGAGATAGTTGTTTTCAATCCAAATTAATCTTGAAGTTGTTCATAATATGTGTTTTTGTAACTTGTTCTCAAGTTACATGAAAAGTCACATTTATGAATTTTAAAACCCATAAAAATTCCATAAGTTATGAAAAAATGAAGAGTCATATTTTTAATGCTTTTAAAGTCTTCCATAACTTGTCTACAAGTTATGGAGGTTGAAGGGGTTTTTCCATTAAACCACTTTAAAATTCATAAGTTATGGAAACCATAAGTTTTTTGAATTGTTCAAAACTTGTCCTCAAGTTTTGGAATTTGTAAAGTCAAACCCCATATACACTTTAATTCCAAACCCAAGAATTTTAAAAGTTAAAGTTCAAACTTTATGGACTTCATTAAATTAATTAAAGTGTCTCATTAAAAGAGTTAATAATTCCATAAAGACATGGTTTAAGTTTAATTAAATTAAGAGTATAGTTTAATTAATAGATTAAACCACCAAGTATTTTAAATGTTTAAAATACACCCTTATACTATTATAATATTAATAGTTAATACTTATATATATATATATATATATATATATATATATATATATATATATATATATATATATGTATAAGAACAAAGTCAGTCTTACCGTTAGTAGGCCTCATTCACGTAGCCGGTCTATAAGGGGGGTATAAGGTTACTGCCTATAAAATGGCAGTTTAATGGGTGTCCACTCTCACCCACCGCTTCCTTGACCGGTGGAGGGTCGTTAGCCGAACGGGTAGGACAAGGACTATAATTCTCCCTTCATTAAAAGTATTAATGATAAATACTAAGTAATTAAACCTTTTATAAATACCCAATCTTAGTTACTTAGGAAAAAGTGAATAAGGTGCTAATCCATGAAATTACACTTTGCACTTTGTTTAAGTTGGTTAGTGGAGCGTGTGTGGTTAACCGGCACACTAACTCGTATTTAACAAGGTAGGCAAAGGGTAACCTAATGTTTATCATAGTATCGATGGAGCGTGTGTGGTTAACCGGCACATCGATTGAGGGGTAAACACTTAAGGGTACCAAGTAATTTGCATGGTTACTTCAAACCTTGTTTTGTGATCCTCGGCATCCCAGTCACAAAACCTGAAGGGCACACTCGAGATTGAAACATGCCATTGAACAGTTCAACGAATCTCAAAGACCTAGGAGTTTCAAAAACCAATTAAAACCTAATAATAGATATTTCGTTTTCATGGTGGAAATTGGTGAATCGTCATTCGCCTACCTTCAAATATTTTATAGCTTGGATTCCGGCATCCCTCTTCCAAGTTATAAAAGTATTGTGTTGGGTCCTAGCCTTAATATTTCATATTGGGTGTTATATTAAGGACTTTAAATCAACTATCTTGAGTATCTCCCAAAAGATGTCTGGTTTAGACATTTATGATCTTCCCAAATCTCTTGAAACAAGCTTTCCTAAATGAAGATGATGTCCCATGGAAATCATACTTCTTTCACCTCCTCCAATTATTCTCCCTAACCCACAAGTTCCTAAAAAGTTTAAGGTCACTCAAGTCCTATTGGCAAGCAAAGGTCTATGTGTGATCACATCTTGGAGATGTAGTCACATATTGACAAGCCGGGAGAGTTGGGTGTCAAAGTCTTGAGAAAGTTGGTGGCTCAACTACTTTCTAAGTCACATAGCGAGTTCTTTTGGAACACCTATGAAACAGACTATGACAATACCCTTAATGATCTTATCTATTTGCTAAGATCAACTTCCTAAAAACTTTATGGACATTGACAATGATGACACTGGGAATCCAAAAAAGCATTCTCTTCCCAATGGAAATGGATCGGCCATAGTCAACTCGGTTGATCAAATGGTAAAGAGAAAAGCTAAGTCTGAGATAGTCCCATTACCAAAGGGTCCATATGTTTATATTGCCAAAGAAAGGGGCATTGGTTGCGAAGCTGCCAAATTTACCTAAGGATGTTAAAGTCAATAAGTTTGACTCTACTTCAGGTAAAGTCCACTATCTAACTCTGCTAAGTTTCTATTATGAGATTCTTGATACATGATGTGACTGGGTCACATGTTGATGTTTTAAGAATCAAAGAAAAGTGAAGAAACTTAAAGAAAGAATATGCTGAATCTGATCGCGTAGATGGATTTCTATCGCATAGTTTGAAGATCGGATTCTTGAGCTACTTCTTAGGAGTTATGATATTTTGCTTAGGAATAGATAACAACAAGTTTTCATATGGATTGTAAGGATAAGTTTTTCCGCAAAGTTTTAAAATAAAAGGTAAATCTTTTGATTTTATTTATTTTAAAATATCCTTACAATGGCATTTGTGAAAATCTGTGTTGCTTATAAGATTCCATTAAGAGCAAGAGTGGAAATATGAATTTGATTCTTTCATTTGTGGTAGTGTCTAAATTTACCAAATACGGAAAGATTCTCATCACCCAAGTTTCAGTTGGATAGAAACTTGGAATCATGCAAGTTGTATAGCATGATGAATGAGAACTTTTGAGCATTGGAAAAATTAAGACTAACTACTTGTTCACATGGGTGTGTGAGTCAAGTGAAGGACTAAGGGATCGGGTACACATTCTTGTGCACTGGTCAGAGTCCACCACAAAAGATCGATAAGACTATTCGTCATAATTTACTATAGCTCCGTAAATATGGTTATACTTACAAGCTTAAGTGTAATTTTGAGACATTGGAAAAGGTTCCAATGTATAGCAGAGCGAATAAGAAGAATCAATTTAGGCAGAAAGATAAAAGTTTCTCAAATCTGAAAAGATGGGAGAGTACTTTAGTATCATGTTTTAAGACCATCTTAATGATTTTGAGACCTTATCACAATTCATCCTCTAAGTGCATTCTGATAGTTAAGAAGAGGAGTTATGAATTATTGAAGTGGTTAAATCAAGAAGATGATTCATACTTCGTTCCAAAAACAATTCTTAGAGTTATACTCTAAGATTGTAACTTGAGTGACATGTCTTAAAGAAGGTTTAAAACACTTATCAAATGTAAGAGTAAAAGTTCTCTACTCTTGTACATTTGAAATTGGTAAGTTGTGATGTTTTGGATAAAACAAAGACCAACTAAGGCCAATTGTGTGAAGTGTTTGTCTTGATTAGAATCCACACTATCTCTTGAATATCTGACAAGAAAGTCTTATATGTCAAGAGGACAGTGGGAGTCTTAAAGGTCTTGAAAGTCTCAAGAACTAATCAAGAATAAAACCTGAAGTTCTTCACTAGCACACGACTTGAGGTTTATAACCTATCGTGTTGACATATTATGTGCCCATTATAGTTAAAGTTGTCTTTGCATATGAGTTCTTAGAGTTCTCAATTGGTTGCACAACAACTTGGAAGCAATGGTAGGCCCTTGAGCTGCCAGGTGGCAAGAAATTAAGATTGAGTTCAGTCCATATGAGTTTGGATTTGTCATTATCCTTGTCTTGTGACTATGGTTTTGACAATTCACATGGATAAGAACACATACACCATTAAATCTAAGGGTCATAAGGTTTCTCTCCGATTCATGAAAATGATGGTGAGGAAACACTTCCACCAAGTAGATTTGAAGTAGATAGCAATTGTGATATTTGCATTCTCAAAGTCGTTAGTGGAGCTGTGTGGTTAACCGACACACTAACATGGACTTGTGAGAAGTGGCAAAGGTCTAAACAATTGAGACTATGATTACGGCATCCCTTTTCATAGTTCTGAAATTGTTTAGACACACCTGTGAGCTATCTAAGATAAGGTGTATGATATTGATAAAGTTTTATCAAAGCAATCTAGTATCAGAAATCTGAACTTTGGTAAGAAAGTCAATAAAGTATTGTTTTTTCTAGAAGTTCAACTGATTTCTGAGTACATGTCAAAGCTAGTGGGAGCATAAGTGTTATGCTAATAATCATCATGTTAGTGGGAGCATGATAATTATGATAAAGGTTGCAAGTTAGCAATGTTAATTATAGAAAACAAAAGGTTTCAATTGGGAAAAAGTTGTTTTGCTATAATTAAGGGAGAGGAAATTATACTTCATCTCAAATCTAAAAGCTTAGATTGAGGTTTTAATCGTATTTAGTCAAGTATATATATGAATGTTATGTTGGAATGGCTCAACATAAGAAAATTCTAATATAGGGTCCATTATTTACGTTCTAAAATTCGATTATGATTACGACATCCCTTTTCATAATCTGAATTATGAGAACTTGGCAAATTGAAATGGAAATATTATAGCAAAAGACTGGTTTAGTCTTTATGTGATACATCATGAATCGTGTCCCATATGCTTCGGATATAGGATCGATTGCATGTGCTATATTCATCCTTTCTAAAATTTTCTAAATGCCTGGGGCATTAAGAAGGGAAAAGGTCTAGAATTGGATATGACTAAAAGGATTAAACAATTGTCGAGGACAATCTAAGGTTTACCAAAGATTGGTTGCTCAAGGACAGTTGGAAGTATAATGATAATTCTGGAAGGACCATATTGACATAATCTGTAAGGAGGAAACTCTTGTTCAGAAGTGATAGTCAAAATGGAATATGGAAATGTTTCAAAGTTAGAAATTATTCAATCTGTGTAAGATTAGGAAACTTAATGCAAGAAGGATGTTTCCAAGGAGTTGATCTCCTTTGGAATGCTCTGTAATGTTTGTTGTCAAGTCTATCTGACTTTGTGCATAATCATTACAAGAGGATCAATGCATATAAGTTTAGAATCTAACAGATTTCAGTAAATGGCATGAATTTGGAATTCTTGCATTTGCAGTAAGGATTTGGGAATATGAAAAGAGGATCATTGGAGTTATGTTCAATTGATCTATTTCACAAAGTAAAGATCGTAGACAAACATAGTATGCATACTTGGTGTATGGCATGACTAGTGTTTAGAAAACATAGTGTACATGCTTGGAGCATGGGACAACTATTGTTTTAAATTCAAGAATAAAGTTGATAGCTGAAACAGTATACAATGAATAATGTGTAATCATATGGTGATAAATAAAAGGTGTTTTATTTATGTTCATAGGTTTTGATACCATATTCGATTCAATTATTCTTGTGTTTCATTTTGCATGTTTTGACTTCCAGAATAAACTAGGTCATTGTTCTGGATGACTAAGTTATTCAAACCATCCACAGTCGGTCATATGTTGGAAGTAGATATGAATTAAGACTGTCATGGGTTGGCTTGTAGAGGTCTAAGATGTTGGACAAAGGGCTACAACACTCATGAGTGCTCATAAGTTCTGAGTATTGGATTCAACCCGCGCTCATTGGAATCACTTCATGGATTTTATCACGAGTGATCATGAGACGATAATATCTTATATTCTTCAAACCTAGAGATATGAGTTGTTACTATGAGTTGGTTATACATTGATTGCACGAAAACGCATTGGTAACTCGATGTTATAAAACGTGCCTTTATGTATGATTCAACAAGTAGTAGAACAAGCCATATGAGTCGAAGTTTATCCATTCCTTTTACCTTCGGGATAAAAGCGATATATGTGGGCCCCTCGATGATTTGGTGATGACAAACGTAAGTGCTCGGCCGGGCCTGGACTGATTTGATTTGTTCAATTAGTCAGTCGTCATAAATTGGAAATCGGGAAACAACAAATGGACAGAGAGAATGATTATAATCCATGTCTCAGTCCATATGATATCTAGAATGGAGGAATATATGATCCCTTATCTAATGGACATGTCATTTGATTTATTCAGAGTTTGACAGCGGCTTTAAGAGCTACGATTGCTAGTCGGGATCTTGGAGTCATACTTGAATAATAGTTTTAGACTTATCCAAGTGGGAGACTGTTGGATTAGGTGTCTAAGCCCATAACTATTATTGGTCTGTATTCGACCCGAGAGTAGCATGGTCCATTTGGGTTGCATATCATCAGGACAATTTGTTAGGATGGACTTTTGAGAGAAGGTTATTTATGGTTTATTAATATA
Organism: Lactuca virosa; assembly: GCF_052849685.1. Taxonomy (NCBI): domain Eukaryota; kingdom Viridiplantae; phylum Streptophyta; class Magnoliopsida; order Asterales; family Asteraceae; genus Lactuca; species Lactuca virosa. Next base: position 155,190,153 of record NC_136427.1, on the reverse strand, counting down.
TTATAAGTAATAATATATTAATATGAAATCATATGTTTTAATTAGTAGTGATCAAGAATTAATTTGGAATTAATTTAGTGGTCGAAAGAGACTAATTAAATCTATGGGGACTAATTATGATAATTAGTTATATTTATATGTGTTGGGCTTATGATCCATGTTGGACCAAGTTTATGTATGGATACATAAAGAGTTGGGCCACATGAACCATGGATCATAAAACCCATGGGTATGGATTTGGGTTATATCCATGACCCTAGAAATCCCACATATAAATAGATACTTCATTGCCCAAAATCGCCACTTGTATCTTTTTAGAGTTCATGGTGTCTTTTGTGTGCATGGAATTCTCTCTCAAGTTCATCCTTTGTCCATGGTGTGTTGTGATTCCATTTGAGGCTTCCACACTACTAGGGCTAAGCTCTTTAAGGCCAAATACACCAAGAATTCAAGCTCCATCAAAAGGTATGTCATGCTAACTAGTATATTATAATTTTATGTTAAATGCATGCTAGTTGTAAGATTAATACCTTGGAAACCATTTGCATGTATAATTAGTGAAAACATAGATCCAAGGTATTTAGGGTTGTATGTGCACCATAGGATGTTGTAGTATACCAAAACCCAACATGGATTTGTGAGGTGAGTTTTCCTCACTGCACTTACGGGCCGAAGGCACCAAGGCTAGCCCTTCGGATTGTTATCCTGGTTTATCGTATGATTGTTTACTGTAATAGTCTGTTAGATCTGTATCCTGGTAGATAGGATGATAACATGCGGTAGTGATCTGTAAATCTGCTTGTTTGTCTAAAGCTTGGTTATATGCTTATTAGTTATGTGTATGTCGACATGTTATGATTGGTTGGGTTGAGGTGGTCCTGCTTTGTGCTAAAGGCCAAGACACCCAAGGCGGACCATATAGACTGTAGGCCCTGCGAGGCGGTCAAGTCAGTCCGAAAGCCTGGAGGACGGTCCAGATAGGCTGAAGGCCCGGTGCGGCGGTCTATTCATGTTGAAGGTCTTGTGAGCGGTCCAGATATATTGAAAGCCTGCGAGGCAGTCCAGTCATGCTGAAGGTTCTATGTGCATGATGTTTGTTACTGTTTTATGTATTGTGTGTTGGTAATTTGGGGGAAAGCTCACTAAGCGTTGGCATACAGTTTTAGGTTATGTTTCAGGTACTTCATAGGATCGTGGGAAGGCGAAGGTGTGACCGTACACTTCCTCATGTTTTGGACTTATGATTTTGGGAAAACTCTAATATGGAACATGTTTTGAAAACTATGTTGTAAACGATTTATGTTTTTGGGTTGGGTTTTAATGTTCAAAATTTTCATGGATTTTATGGATGTTACAAGTTGGTATCAGAGCCATGGTTTGAGTGAATTGGTGGAACACTCATGTGAATCCAGTCTCAAACTAAGGGGAATGATTTAAAAATAACACAATTTTCAAATGGCTTTCAAAATAATCCAGGAGGATGCGATATGTATGATCGGTTGGAGCCACTAAGTAGACCCCAAATTACCAAATAGTTAATTGAGATTATGTTATGACATGTTTGAACAACATCCTCGTAATAGGATAGGGATATTTAGGAACTGCATGATAAAGTTGCCTGATATATGTTGCCTTATCTCTTGTAGAGTACTTGATTGATTGTTGTATGACTCTTTCGTGTGTGAACTAGCTATTCAGTGAATACGCTAAGTCACATGCTACATGGTTTAGATGATCTTAAGATAAGGGATTTCGTCCTACTGCGCAGCTCTTGTCTGAGTCAAACCGTTTTAGGATTGAGTCTTTAAGTCTAAGATTTTTTAAGTTGTGCGGCATGTGATTGTATTCATGCGATAGTTATCTGGCACCAATGGAGGGTCGTGTGGCAGATAGCGGTAGGATGAGTTGTGTGGGGTCAGTCGGCCAGTATCGAGATGTGTAGTCTTCCTCTAGGATGTGAGGATTTTGTATGTGCGTATGCTATTATGTATTGTTAGGGTTGTTGTGATGATCCTTGAGACACATACGGGTAGGTGTGGAGATAGTATGGGCCCGTACTACTAAAAGCACATGATTAATACGCCTAACATGGAAGTCACAACCCCTAGGGCTTTTTTGGGAGTTGGTTCCCCTGTTGATATGTGTGTGTTATCTAATATCTCCCTATTATATTCTTAGTATGGTGACGACGAGACGATTTGAGTTTGAATCCAGGTCAGGATCGGGAGCTTGCATCCACGGTGGGCCAGCGGTGTCTGAGGAAAGCATTATGGAGGTTCTCCATGAGGAGTTTGTGGCCATGGTTAGGGGAAAATTCCAGAGCTGTTTGGGTCTATCAAGACCGCGATGATGGAGTTCATTGATGACAAATATGCTGCTTTGTCTGAGGCTGCTGCTGCTGCACCCGTCGCAACTGTATGGATTGGTACTTGGCGGGTTTTTCAGTATCCGGACTTCGACAATACAAAGCCCCCAAATTTTGATGGATTTCAAGACCCGATCATAGCCATGAGGTGGCTATCAGATGTTGTTGGATTCTTTTTCACTTGCTCTTGCCCAACTAACCAGAAGGTCAGGTGCGCTCTGAACCTTCTGAGGTCCGGAGCGAAGGATTGGTGGAGACTTGTTACGGGATTGTATTTTGCTGAGCAGAGAGATGCTGTGCCTTGGGAGCAGTTCTCGGAGATATTCTGTGCTAGATATGTGTCGCGTATGGAGCGCGAGAGATTGGGCCAGGAGTTTTTGGATCTAAGGCAGGGGACAAAGCCGGTGACAGAGATTACTAGGATGTTCACAGGGAGGGCCATGTTTTGTCATGAGTTTGCTATTGAGTAGGCTCATATGACTCGTTACTTGAGCATGCTCAAGACGGATATCAGGCAGTTTGTTTCCACCCAACGTTATGATACCTTGTTGGAATTGCAGGAGGCCACCAGGCGGCGTGAGATTTAGATAGAGCTTCAGTTGAGGGAGCAGAGACCTGCCGCGACGCAGTCGCAGCCAGCGCTAAAGCGGATAATGAGGGGGCTTGTCACCCAGCCAGTGGATGCCACAAATGTGGCAAGGAGGGGAACTATGTGAGGGACTATCGCCAGCCGACCCTAGCTCCGAGTTCCAGGATATGCTATCATTGTGATCAGGTTGGCCATATGAAGGTCAACTGTCCTTTGCTCGTCGCCAAGCCCGCACAGGCCCCAGCGCCAACCACTTTGAGGATCACCGATGGGCGCCAAGGGAGGGTGGAGCCCCCGAGGGATCGACGTCACGCTTTTTAACTGACTACCGAGGAGCCCAGAGCAGCTCCAAATGTAGTGACTGGTATGTATCTATTCATTATTCTGTTGATTATGTTTTGTTTTACGCTTAGATATATGCCTCTGATAGGTACGTTCCTAGTGAACTCCTTTCCTGCTCTTGTGTTGTTTGACTTGGGTGCGAGTCGGTCTTTTCTGTCTCGATCTTTCAGTAGGGAGTCTGATATGCCTATTGGGGAGTTAGAGTGTCCGTTGCGAGTTTCTATCGCCAACAAACACGATATTTCTGTGTCTTCAGTTTATCAAGGTTGTGTATTCGAGATCTTTGGGGTGCCATATCCGATAGATCTGATCCTTATTCCCATGGGGGATATTTGCATGATTATGGGTATGGATTGGCTAAGCCGATTTGGTGCGATGATTGATTTTGAGGGCCAGCGTGTGGTAGTTCGAACCCCAAGTGGGGGAGAACTGATTATCTATGCAGAGGAAACGAAGATAGGTTCAGGGTTTTGTTCAACAGCCAGGGCTCGACAATATATTTGATGGGTTTGAGCATTCTAACACTCCTTTGGTGTACATGCAACCATAAATACCTTGGATCTATGTTTTCTCTATTATACATGCAAACTTTCATTTTTCCAAGGTATTATCCTAACTAGCATACAATGGAGTAACCATACTACAAAATCCAAGTTAGATGACATACCTTTTATTGTAGTTAGAACCTTGAAGCTTTAAGAGCCTAGCACCAATAATGTGAATGCCTCAAGTGGAATCACAAATTACCACCAACAAATGGAAGAACTTGAGAAGATAAAAAATGCACTCAGAATCGGCTAGCACTCTTGCAAGAACTCTAGGTGTCGATTTCATGAACCAAAGGGCTTCTTATATAGTGTGGCTACATTAGGGTTACCCCATGCAAACCCTAATGTGCATGTCTTTCCACATTCCTCATGCTCCATGGGTTTTAACCTCCATGTAGTTACCATGGGTCACCACATGGGTTTAGCCCAACATAAGGAATGATGGATCGTTAGCCCACTTTATAAAAATGAATGATTTACGCAATCAATCCCTATATATTTAATTAGTCTCTTTTGATCACAAAATTAATTCCAAATTAATTCTTGATCAATACTAATTAAATAATATGATTTCATATTATTATATTAGAACTTATAATATATTAATAAATCATAATTATCCTCTTCTCAAAAGTCCATCCTTCAAATTGTCCCGGTGAAGTGCAACCCAAATGGCCCATGCTACTCTCGGGTCAAGTACATACCAAATATAGTTATGGACTTAGACACCTTATCCAACAGTCTCCCACTTGGATAAGTCTAGTAACTATAGTTACAAGTATGACCTCAGGATCCGACTAGCAGTCGTGGCTCTTAAATGCCTTTGTCGAACTTAGACGTACCATTTTAGACAAGTGATCATAGAGTCCTCTATTCTCAAGATATCAGCCGGACAAACACATGGAAGACAGTCAACCTTATTGTCTAGCAGTTTGTTTCCCGATTTCAGATTTGTTTAACATAGAACTTAATCTGTCACACCCCAAAACTGGAACTGCGGAAACGTTCGGGGGTGGAGGACGTCATGTTCAGTATCACAATAATGCAAAGTAGTAAACAAGCAACAACATCATCCATTGCATTAAATATATAATTTCATACAAGTGTGTTCTGTCAAGTTAGTTAGACACAAAAAATATACATCAAAAATAAAAGATGAGTCTTGAACGAGCTCCATCTTCTCAAAACCTAGCACCGGTACCTGTCTACTGGTGACCTGAGAATACAAGTTATTTTGAAAGAGTTTATCAGCTTTAAAGCTGGTGAGATCATAAGTATATTAGTGTCTGTATTTGTATGAAAGTGTTTGTAAGTCTGTAATGTATAAGTTTTGTAAAAGTTTGTAATTGTTTGAACTCTCCTAGAAAACCCTATGTTTCCTACTAAAAGTAGCCTTCTACCAAGGCATCTAGTGTCTGTGTGTGTGTCTCTTGTAAGAGTATGTATTTTCCCAAATCTGACTATCATTAACCAAAATATAGTTTCTACATTATTGTTTATTGTGTGAATATCACAAAGCAAATGTAAAGGGAAAATGATATAGTACTGTAGTGTTGTATTAAGTAACTACTGTTGTACTAATTACTTTAAACCAATTGTTATTTTAAAGTACCATGTGATCGGCCTGTATCCTGCTACCGACTCTATAGTAAAACGACGATGTAAGACGTCGTATGAAATGACGTTTGGCACCCGTAGACTTGCAAGTCCCACTGTAGCGAGCAGCAAGGTGTAGGATAGTCAATCCAGTATAGATCTATACACAAACTCATATGCTCTCCACTTAAGGAGATTCTGGATACAAAACGGGTCATGACAGGTAGTGCCATGCCCCCGTTAAGTGGCTCACATAACTGTAAGTAATGTATATGTATATGTATATGTATGTGCTAGCTGTATTGTGTGTTCTTTCTCTGTATAGCCTGTATGTTTTGTTTCTCATCACTGTGTATTATGTTTGTTTCTCATCACTATGTATTATGTTTGTTTCTCATCACTATGTATTATGTTTGTTTCTCATCACTATGTATTATGTTTGTTTCTCATCACTATGTATTACTCATGAATGAACTGACTCATTGTATGTTTCATTGTTCTAGTAATAGTATCTTCCTAAACTGTACCTATTATAGTTTACTAGTAATGTTGTTTGTGTATATGAACATGTTTGTATACCTTTGCTACCCAAAGGCATTGAACTGAATGAAAGAAATAACCTTTTATATCTATACACATATACATGATATATAACTAGGATTCAAATGACCTTCGGACAAATAACCCGAATACCCTAAGTCCACAACCAAACAAGGAACATGAAGTAAGGTGAGCTATCAGTCCTAAGTCCTTTCAATCCTACTTATATAATTATATCCATATAGATACACAGAATATAAGTTAAAAGATTTTAATAAAAGTATTTGATATGTAAAAGAGTTTGTAAAACAGTTTGAAAAGTAAGAAATCAACTTGTTTGGTAGTTATTAATCACATGTGATTGATATAATAACTATAATAGTTCAACTTGTATTCCCCCCCCCCATAAAAGCATTTAAAAACATTTAAAAGGTTAATTAAGGGGTATGAACTCACCTGTAGTGAGTGGTTTGGATGAACGGAATGTATAGGATGCTAGGTGTCAAGTGAAGACTTGTACACACACGATGATCCTAGTTAACATATAATATCACATATATGAATCCAATTAGTCTTTAAACAACTAATTAACAAAGTTAAGACATCCTAGGACATGTAAAACACCTTATTTAAGTGCTATAAGTCCTAAGGATTGCATCTAAGTGTTGTAGGACATTGCTATTGAGTTTAGGGTTCAAGAGAACCCTTTATTTGAGTTTACGGTTTTGTGACCATAACTCATTGAGTTTACGGTCGTAAACCCATGAGTTTACGGCCGTAAACTCATGTTTCTTTGACCCTTTTGTGTTTTGAAGCCTTAAAGATCACAAGAAGCATTCCTACTTCATGTTTAAGCCTTAGGAAGAGATTAGGGCACCATTTCACTCCTTTTAGGAGTTTACGGTCCCTGGACCATTTCCCTTTGGGTTTACGGCCGTAAACCCAAATGGTTTATGGTTTTATGATGTTTTCAAGTACTAAGCACATCAAGGAATGGATCTAGGCTAGTTTCCAAGGCTTAAAAGGGACTAGGGCACACTTTGGCACCCTTTTTGGGGTTTACGGTCCAAGAACATCTTGGACCATAAACACCCTTGATCCTTGGTTTCTTGGGTGTTTTCTTGATGTTTAGAAGTGTAACAAGCTCTATAATACTCTAGGATAGAAGTACTTACTAGGTAGAAGCTTGAAAAGGTGCTAAAAGTCCAAGAACACTAGTGTGTGTTCTTGGTGTTCTTGGTGAAACTTGAAGATCTACACTTTTGGAATGATTTCACGGATGGAATCATGTTAGATCACTAGATTAAGTAAGATATCAACTTTTTAGGGCTAGAAACACTTACAATGTTGAAGATCAAGAAGAAAAGTCGATGATACTTGAGAGAGAATTGAGTTTTGGATCTTGAACTTGTGAAAAATGATAAATAATGACTAAGTGTCATATTTATACCATCTTTTAGGGTTTACGGCCGTAAACACCTTTGTTTAGGCCGTAAACTCCAAACTCTTGGAGTTTTGGAATTCTATTGTTGCACAATAAACCCTAGGGCATCCTCTCTCCTGTTATCTCATGGAGTACTAATCTTAAAATACTCAAACTTATTCCAAAAAGCTTGAAAATTAGCAGAAACAGTTTTGACTCCTATTGAAGTGAATGGTTGTACATAATAGAAATTTCGGGTTGTCACATAATCGAACACATCAATTTAGTTCTGACCGGGCCCGACACATAGGTCAAAACAAAATCATCGAGGGGCCCAAGATATCGCTTTTAATCCTCCAAGGACTAAAAGGAACATATAAACTTTGATAGTATATGCTTGTACTAACTATTCACTGAACCATACACAACAACACGTTTTATAACATCGAGTTACCGATGCGTTTTTCGTACTATCAATGTATGACCAACTCATAGTCAACAACTCATATATCTAGGTTTAAAGATTATATGATATTATCGTCTCACGATCACTCGAGATAAATTCCATGAGGTGATGCAAGTGAGCGTGGGTTGAATCCAATACTCAGACCTTATGAGCACTCATGAATGTCATAGCAATGTCTAACCATTTCTGAAAATCTACAAGCCAAATTCATGATAGCCTTGATTCAATACCTACTTCCAAAGTATGATCGACTGTCGATGGTTCGAATAATCCAATTATTTTGGAAGTAAAAAAACACCTTGATTCAATACCTACTTCCAAATTCATGATAGCCTTGATTCAATACCATACTAGTAAATAAAAAACACCTTTTATTTAAGCATCAAACGTCAATTATAGTTTATCTATTACAAGTTTCGAAATAGCTATCTAATCATTAAAACTAATATCATCTCTCTGCCCAATGCGCCTCGCATGATGTAAATGCTTAACCCTATTCAGTCCCTTCGTGAGGGGATCCGTCGGGTTCTCATCTGATGATACCCTCTTTGCCACGAGGAGTCCTTCTTCTATCTTGTGTCTTATGAAGTGATATTTCCTGTCGATGTGTCTGGACCTGCCATGATCCCTTGGTTCCTTGGCTAAGGCAACCGCACTATCGCTGTCACAGAAAATCTCCACAGGCTCCTTTATAGCTGGTACAACTTCATGGTCTCCGATGAAGTTCTTCAGCCATATCGCCTCCTTCGTCACTTCGCTTGCTGCTATGTACTCTGATTCGCACGTTGAATCAGCTACAGTCTCTTGCTTGGAACTTTTCCAAGTAATTGCTCCTCCATTCAGGGTAAACACCCAGCCCGACTGAGAGCAGAAATTATCTCTGTCGGTTTGAAAGCTGGCGTCATTATACCCAACCACTCTCAAGTCATCACTCCCACCAAGTGTAAGGACCCAGTCCTTAGTCCTCTGGCTGTTGTAGTAGACCGGAGGGTTTCTGGTATTCGACCTTGACCTCGGCGCAAGTAAGGCATTTACTCACGAAGGTAGCAATCTCTGCTTTCATGTTAGGCCACCAGTATAGCTTTTTAAGATCCAGATACTTCTTATCTGAACCTGGGTGGACGGAATAACGAGTGTTGTGCGCCTCGTTCATGACCAAGTCTCTGAAACCACCAAGTTTCTGTTGGATTAATGTCTAAGTCCATAACTATAATTGGTAAGACTTGACCCCACCCGGCATGGTCCATTTGGGTTGCATGGCATCATGCATTTGGATAGACTATAATGAGAGAAATAACACTTAAGGTTAGTTAATATATTATAAGTTCTAATATATTAATAAGGTTATTTAATTAGTATTGATCAAGAATTAATTTGGAATTAATTAAGTGATCAAAAGGAGACTAATTAAATATATGGGTTGATTGTGTAAATCATTCATTCTTATATATGTGCGCTTGTGATCCAAGATTCCTTATGTTGGACTAAGTCCATGGGGTGACCCATGGATACTCCATGGAGGTTAAAATCCATGGAGCATAAGGAATGGGTAAAGTTATGAGTTACATGGTGTAACCCTAATAGCCACCATATAAAAGAATCCCATGGCTCAAGAAATTGTGCACTAATGTGTGAGTGTGAGGGCTAGACGATTTCAAGGAGTGTTCAAGTTTCTCTCAAGTTATTCCAAGTGTATTTGGTGTTGTGTGAACCATTTGAGGTGTCACACTTGGGGCACTAGGCACTCAAGCTTCATGAAGACATTCTACATGAAAGAGGTATGTATTCTATCTTGTTATATTTATTATTTTGTATGCTAGATTAGGATAATACCTTGGATGTTCATAATTGTATGTATAATAGAGAAAACATAGATCCAAGGTATTTAGGGTTGCATGTACACTTAGGAGTGTTAGAATGCTCATAACCCAACAGTGGTATCAGAGCCTAGGCTTGTTTTCTTGTTATACTTGCAAAAGTAGCTGAAAAATCGAGTTGGATGCATATATTCGATTGTTTTGGCTGGAATTGGACTAGGAACATTACCCTAAGATGTTTTTGGACTTATAAACTTGGTTTTGATGTGGTAATGTTCATGCTAATCCAATTTCTAAGATAATTGTCATAATTTCAAGATTTGTATTAGTTTGTATGTTCATGCTAATTTCTTGAAGATTGATGATTTGAATTATCTTGTTCTTATGAGGTTCTTAGATTAATAGAAAAGTTGTGTGAAATAGTTGTTTTCATTTCATTTTAATCTAAGAGTTGATTCCAAAGTGTGTTTTTGTAACTTGTCCTCAAGTTATATGAAAGTCACATTTAAGAATCATAAAACTCATAAAAGTTGGCAAAGGTTACAAAATGAAGAGTCTAGTTCTAATTAAATGGTTTTATGACTCCATAACTTGTCCTCAAGTTATGGAGGTTCAAGAGTCTCTTCATTAAATTAAAAAAAAAAGTGTAACCTTAATTAGCTCCATAAGTTACAATAAAAAAAAAGTTATTTTTTTTTATTAATTAGTTTAAAGTCTTCCATAACTTGTCCTCAAGTTATGGAACTTGAAGAGTTTTTTTTTTTAATTAAAACTACTTTAAACTCATAAGTTATGGAATTAATTAGTTTTGAATAGTTTCAAAACTTGCCCTCAAGTTTTGGAATTTGAAAAGTTTTCACTTATGAATACTTTAATTCCAAGTTAGCCCTTAGAATTTTAAAAGTTAAAATTCAACCCTTATACTTTATAATATTATAATTTAATAATATTTATATATATGTATAAGAGTAAAGTCAGTCTTACCGTTAGTAGGCCTCATTAACGAAGCCGGTCTATAAGGGGGGTATAAGGTTACTGCCTATAAAATGGCAGTTTAATGGGTGTCCACTCTCACCCACCGCTTCCTTGACTGGTGGAGGGTCGTTAGCCGAACGGGTAGGACAAGGACTATAATTCTCCTTTCATTAAAAGTATTAATGATAAATACTAAGTAACTAAACTCTTATTAATACCCAATCTTAGTTACTTAGGAAAATGTGAATTTGGTGCTAACCCATGAAATTACACTTTGCACTTTGCTTAAGTCGTTAGTGGAGCGTGTGTGGTTAACCGGCACACTAACCTGGACTTAACAAAGTAGGCAAAGGGTAACTTAATATTTATCATAGTATCGGTGGAGCGTGTGTGGTTAACCGGCACACTGATTAAGGGGTAAATATTAAGGGTACCAAGTATATTTGCATGGTTATTCACACCTTGTTTTGTGATCCTCGGCATCCCAGTCACAAAACCTGAAGGGCACACTCGAGATTGAAACATGCCTTTGAACAGTTCAATGAATCTCAAAGATCTAGGACTTTCAAATTCAATTAAAACCTAATAAATTATTTCGTTTTTCATGGTGGAAATTGGTGAATCGTCATTCACCTACCTTCAAATATTTTATAGCTTGGATTACGGCATCCCTCTTCTAAGTTATAAAATAGTTTGTTGGGTCCTAGCCTTAATATTTCATATTGGGTGTCATATTAAGGACTTTAAATCAACTATCTTGAATATCTCCCAAAAAGATGCCTGGTCTAGACATTTATGATCTTCCCAAATCTCTTGAAACAAGCTTTCCTAAATGAAGATGATGTCCCATGGATATCATACTTCTTTCACCTCCTCCAATTATTCTCCCTAACCCACAAGTTCCTAAAAAGTTTAAGGTCACTCAAGCCCTATTGGCAAGGCAAGGTCTAGGTGTGATCACATCTTGGAGATGTAGTCACATATTGACAAGCCGGGAGAGTTGGGTGTCAAAGTCTTGAGAAAGTTGGTGGCTCAACTACTTTCTAAGTCACATAGTGAGTTCTTTTAGGAATCCTATGAAACACACTAAGAGAAGACCCTTAATGATCTTATCTATTTGCTAAGATCAACTTCCTAAAACGCTATGGACATTGACAATGATGACATTGGATATCCAGTAAAGCTCTCTCTTCCCAATGGAAAGGGATCGGCCATAGTCAACTCGGTTGACCCAATGGTAAAGAGAGAGGCGAAGTCTGAGATAGTCCCATTATCAAGGGTCCATAGGTAACTATTGCCAAAGGAAGGGGCATTGGTTACGAAGCTGCCAAATTTACCTAAGGATGTTAAAGTCAATAAGTTTGGCTCTACTTCAGGTAAAGTCCATTGTCTAACTCTATTAAGTACATGCTGATTCTGATCGCGAAGATGGATTTCAATCGCATGGTTCGGTGATCAGAATTTTGGGCTATTACTTAAGAGTTATGATATTTATATTGCTTAGGAATAGATAACAACAAGGTTTGCATATGGATTGTAAGGATAAGTTTTTCCGCAAAGTTTTAAAATAAAAGAAAAAGGTTTTGATTTTATTTATTTTAAGTATCCTTACAATAGCATTTGTGAAAAGTTGTTACTTATAAGATTCCATTGATAGCAATATTGGAAAAATGGATTTGATTCTTTCGGTTGTGGTAGTGTCTAATATTACCAAATAAGGAAAGATTCTCATCACCCAAGGTTCAATTAGACCGAAACTTGGAATCATGCAAGTTGTATAGTATGATGAATGAGAACTTTCAGCTTGGAAAATTAATACTAATTCCTTATGTGAATAAGGAAAGGACTAAGGGATCGAGTACACATTATTATGCACTGGTCAAGTCCACCACAAAAGATCAAGAAGACTATTCGTCATGATTTACTTAAGTTCAGTAAATATGGTTATACTTATAAGTTTAAGTATAAGTCTGTAGCATTGGAGAAGTTTCAATGTGAGACAGAACGAATAAGAAGAATCAAAGAATGGCAGAAAGATAAAAGTTTCTCAAATCTGGAAAGATGGGAGAGTACTTTAGTATCATGTTTATGATTATCTTAATGATTAAGATACCATATCACAATTGGTCCTCTAAAGTCATCTTAGTGCATTCTTATGACTAAGAAGAGGAGTCATGAATTGTTGAAATGGTTAAATCAAAAACATGAGTCATACTTCGTTCCAAAACAATTCTTAGAATCATACTCCAAGATTGTAACTTGAGTGACATATCTTAAAGAGGGTTTGTTAACACTAGTCAAGTGTAAGAGTAAAAGGTTATCTACTCTTGTACATTTGAAATTGGTAAGTTGTGATGTTTTGGATAAAACAGAGACCAACTTAGGCCAATTGTGTAAAGTGTTAGTCTTGATAAAGAATCCGCACTATCTCTTGAATATTTGACAAGGGAGTCTTATAGGTCAAGAGGACAGTGGGAGTCTTAAAGCTCTTGAAAGTTTCAAGACTTAATCAAGAATAAAACCTAAAGTCCTTCACTGGCACACGACTTGAGGTTTATAACCTATCGTGTTGAAATTTTTGTGCCTATTCAAGTTGGCTTTGCATAGGAGTTCTGAGAGTTCTCAATTGGTTGCACAACTACTTGGAAGCAATGGCAGGCACCTGAGCTGCCAAATGGCAAGAATTTAAGATTGCACAAGTTTAATCAATATGAGTTTGGATTTGTCACTAACCTTGTCTTGTGATTATGGTTTTGACAAATCCACATGGATAAGAACACATACACTATTAAATCTAAGTGTCATAAGGTTTCTCTCCGATTCATGAAAATGATGGTGAGGAAACACTTTCACTAAGTAGATTTTAGCTAGATAGCAATTGTGATATTTGCATTCTCAAAGTCGTTAGTGGAGCGTGTGTGGTTTACCGGCACACTAACATGGACTTGTGAGAAGTGGCAAAGGTCTAAACAATTGAGACTATGATTACGGCATCCCTTTTCATAGTTCTAAAATTGTTTAGACACACATGTGAGCTATCTAAGAGAGGTGTATGATTTTGATAAAGTTTTATCAAAACAATCTAGTATCAGAAATCTGAACTTTGGTAAGAAAGTCAGCTGATTTCTGACTACATGTCAAAGCTAGTGGGAGCATAAGTGTTATGCTAATAATCATCATGTTAGTGGGAGCATGATACTTATGACAAAGGTTGCAAGTTAGCAATGTTAATTATAGAAAACAAAAGTTTCAATTCGTGAGGTTGCAGGGGTTGAAAAAGTTGTTTTGCTATAATTAAGGGAGAGGAAATTATACTTCATTTCAATTCTAAAAGCTTAGATTGAGATTTTAATCGTATTTAATCAAGGATATATATATGAATTTCATGTTGGAATGGCTCAACATAAGGAAATTCTATATATGGGTCCATTATTTGCGTTCTAAAATTCGATTATGATTACGGCATCCCTTTTCATAATCTGAATTTTGAGAACTTGGAAAATTGAAATGGAAATATTATAGCAAAAGACTGGTTTAGTCTTTATGTGAGACATCATGAATCGTGTCCCATATGCTTCGGATATAGGATCGATTACATGTGCTATATTCATCCTTTCTAAAATTTTCCAAATGCCTGGGGCATTATGAAGGGAAAAGGTCTAGAATTGGATATGACTAAAATGATTAAGCAATTGTCGAGGACAATCTAAGGTTTACCAAAGATTGGTTGCTCAAGGACAGTTGGAAGTATAATGTTAATTCTGGAAGGACCATATTGACATAATCTGTAAGGAGGCAACTCTTGTTCAGAAGTGATAGTCAAAATGGAATATGGAAATGTTTCAAAGTTAGAAATTATTCAATCTGTGTAAGATTAGGAAACTTAATGAAAGAAGGATGTTTCCAAGGAGCTGATCTCCTTTGGAATGCTCTGTAATGATTGTTGTCAAGTCTTTCTGACTTCGTGCATAATCATTAAGAGGATCAATGCATATAAGTTTAGAATCTAACAGATTTCAGTAAATGGCATGAATTTGGAATTCTTGCATTTGCAGTAAGGATTTGGGACTGTGAAAAGAGGATCATTGGAGTGATGTTCAATTGATCTATTTTACAAAGTAAAGATCATAGACAAACATAGTATGCATACTTGGTGTATGGCATGACTAGTGTTTAGAAAACATAGTGTACATGCTTGGAGCATGGGACAACTATTGTTTTAAGTTCAAGTATAAAGTTGATAAAACCGAAGCAATGAATAATGAGTAATCAGTATGGTGATAAATAAAAGTGTTTATTTATATTCATAGGGTTTGATACCATATTTGATTCATTTATTCTTGTGTTTCACTTTGCATGTTTTGACTTCCAGAATAACTAAGTCGCTCTTCCTGAATGATTAAGTTATTCAAACCATCCACAGTCGGTCATATGTTGGAAGTAGATATGAATCAAGACTGTCATGGGTTGGTTTGTAGAGGTCTAAGTTGGTGGACAAAGTGGTGCTACAACACTCATGAGTGCTCATAAGTTCTGAGTATTGGATTCAACCCGCGCTCATTTGAATCACTTCATGGATTTTATCACGAGTGATCATGAGACGATAATATCTTATATTCTTCAAACCTAGAGATATGAGTTGTTACTATGAGTTGGTTATACATTGATTGCACGAAAACGCATTGGTAACTCGATGTTATAAAACGTGCCTTTGTGTATGATTCAACAAGTAGTAGAACAAGCCATATAAGTCGAAGTTTATCCATTCCTTTTACCTTCGGGATAAAAGCGATATATGTGGGCCCCTCAATGATTTAAAGATGATACATGTGAGTGCTTGGCCAGGCCAGGACTGATTTGATTTGTTCAATCAGTCAGTCATCATGAATCGGAAATCGGGAAACAACAAATGGACAGAGAGAATGATTGATAATCCATGTCTCAGTCCATATGATATCTAGAATGGAGGAATATATGATCCCTTATCTAATGGACAAGTCATTGACAAAGGTCAGAGTTCATCGACAAGGTCAGAGTTCGACAGAAGCTTTTGAGAGCTACGATTGCTGATCGGTTCCTGAAGTCATACGCAATAATCGTTTTAGACTTATCCAAGTGGGAGACTGTTGGATTAATGTCTAAGTCCATAACTATAATTGGTAAGACTTGACCCGACCCAGCATGGTCCATTTGGGTTGCATGGCATCATGCATTTGGATAGACTATAATGAGAGAAATAACACTTAAGGTTAGTTAATATATTATAAGTTCTAATATATTAATAAGGTTATTTAATTAGTATTGATCAAGAATTAATTTGGAATTAATTAAGTGATCAAAAGGAGACTAATTAAATATATGGGTTGATTGTGTAAATCATTCATTCTTATATATGTGCGCTTGTGATCCAAGATTCCTTATGTTGGACTAAGTGCATGGGGTGACCCATGGATACTCCATGGAGGTTAAAATCCATGGAGCATAAGGAATGGGTAAAGTTATGAGTTACATGGTGTAACCCTAATAGCCACCATATAAAAGAATCCCATGGCTCAAGAAATCGTGCACTAATGTGTGAGTGTGAGGGCTAGACGATTTCAAGGAGTGTTCAAGTTTCTCTCAAGTTATTCCAAGTGTATTTGGTGTTGTGTGAACCATTTGTGGTGTCACACTTGGGGCACTAGGCACTCAAGCTTCATGAAGACATTCTACATGAAAGAGGTATGTATTCTATCTTGTTATATTTATTATTTTGTATGCTAGATTAGGATAATACCTTGGATGTTCATAATTGTATGTATAATAGAGAAAACATAGATCCAAGGTATTTAGGGTTGCATGTACACTTAGGAGTGTTAGAATGCTCATAACCCAACAGTTTCGGGGTCCAGATCCGATCCATGAGAAAATAAGCTCTGCCACCTTTAACCTCCAAGTTCTTATCCATCCCTCTCAAGGATTCACCCGCCACATTTTCAGGTTTCAAAGCGTCGAGCTGAGCCTCCTTAATTTGCATGGACAAGTGTGAATGGATAGTCATAGTCAATTATTTGACTCTACGACCAGAATATTCTTTCCAACTTAGGGCGTCAGCTACTACGTTGGCTTTACCCGGATGATAACGAATTTCACATTCGTAATCACTGAGTAGCTCGACCCACCGTAGTTGTCTCATGTTAAGCTCTTTCTGGTCGAATATGTGTTGTAGGCTCTTGTGGTCTGTAAAGATTGTGCCCTTTGTACCGTACAGGTAGTGTCTCCAGAACTTCAGAGCAAACACAACTGCTCCTAGTTCAAGATCGTGGGTAGTGTAGTTGACCTCATGTGTCTTTAGCTGTCTCAAGGCATAGGCGATGACCTTACCTCGCTGCATCAGAACACATCCGAGCCCTTGATTCGACGCATCGCAATAGACAACGAAGTCTTCTATCCCTTCGGGGAGGGATACTATTGGTGCGGTGCACAAGGCTCTTTTGAGCGTTTGGAACGCTCTCTCCTGCTTCTCTTCCCAGTCAAAGGCCACGCCCTTCTGGGTCAGTGTTGTAAGAGGTTTCGCAATGCGGGAGAAGTTCTGAATGAACCTGTGATAGTAGCCAGCGAGGCCTAGAAATTGACGAATTTCTGTAGGCGTCTTCGGTGCTAACCAGCTCTCAATGGCTTTAATTTTGGAAGGGTCCACGTTTATTCCCTCTTCGCTAACAACGTTGTTGGATATAGTGTCTAAGTCCATAATTATATTTGGTATGTACTTGACCCGACCCGGCATGGTCTATTTGGGTTGCACTTCACCCGAACAATTTACGGATAATCTTTTGAGAATAGTATAAGTTATGATTTATTAATATATTATAAGTTCTAATATATTAATATAAAATCCTATTATTTAATTAGTGTTGATCTATGATTAATTTAGAATTAATTTAGAGATGAAAAGTATGACTAATTAAATATGGGCTCTTGTATTTGTATAGTGTGGGCTAATGCTTATTTGGAATGGGCTAGGCTTGCATGGAAAGTCCATGGATACTCCATGGAGCTTTAACCCATGGATCTCATGGAAATGAAAAGACATGGGTATTAGGGTTTACATGTATGTAACCCTAATCCACCACACTATATAAAGGAGGTTTTGGTTCTTGAAATTGAACTAGTTGATGTGTGTAAACCAAGAGGGCCGATTTCAAGAAGTTTGTGACTATTCTCTCAAGTTTCCAAGTTTGTGGTGATTTGTGACTTCCATTTGAGGCATCCACATTATTGGTGCTAGGCTCTCAAACTCCAAGCAATCAACTACAACTACAAGGTAAGTAATTCTACTAGTTTTATTTTATTCAAGTATCCCATGCCATGCTAGTTAGGATAAGAACCTTGGAAAAATAATTATTTGCATGTATCTTAGTCAAACATAGATCCAAGGTTTCTAGGGTTGCATGTACACCATAGGAGTGTTAGAATGCTCAAAACTCATCAGTGGTATCAGAGCCTGGTTTGTTTATTTGATACTTGATGCAAAAAAAAAAAAAAAAAAAAAAAAAAAAAAAAACTTGAAAATTGAAGTTTTGTTCAAAAGCTCGTATCAAAATTTCGAGTTTTGTATATGTTTTTACGATTCTTGAAATTTTTGATATGAACATTCATAAACATATGGGTTTAGAAGATCATAGAAATTATGTGCTAATAATTGATTAGATTAATTCTTGATCTTTATGTGTTTTAGTGGAGTCCATAACTAGTTCTTAAGTTATGGATAACCAAAAGTCACATTTATAAATAACCATTAAAAGAACACATAGGTTAAAAAAAAAAATGAAGAGTCTTCATTTTTAATAACCATTAACTCATAAGTTATGAGAAATGAAAAGTTTTGAAAGTTTACAAAACTTGCCCTCAAGTTTTGGAACATGTAAAGTCATATTAAAAACTTTAGTTCCAATCCCTAGAATTTTAAAAGTTAAAATTCAACCCTTATACTTTATAATATTATAAGTTTAATAATATTTATATATGTATAAGATCAAGTCGTCTTACCGCTAGTACGCCTCATTCACGAAGCCGGTCTATAAGGGGGGGGGTATAAGGTTGTTGCCTATAAAATGGCAACTTAATGGGTGTCCACTCTCACCCACCGCTTCCTTGATCGGTGGAGGGTCGTTAGCCGAACGGGTAGTACAAGGACTTATAAATTCTCATTAAAAGTATAATGATAATACTAAAGTAACTAAACTTTATTGAATTCCCAATCTTAGTTATTTTAGGAAAATGTGAATAAGGTGCTAATCCATGAAATTACACTTTACACTTTGTTTAAGTCGTTAGTGGAGCGTGTGTGGTTAACCGGCACACTAACTTGAACTTAACAAGCTAGGTAAAGGGTGACTTAATGTTTATCATAGTATCGATGGAGCGTGTGTGGTTAACCGGCACATCGATTGAGGGTAATACATTAAGGGTACCAAGTAATTTGCATGGTTACTTCACACCTAGTTTTGTGATCCTCGGCATCCCAGTCACAAAACTTGAAGGGCACAATCGAGATTGAAACATGCCATTGAAGAAAGTTCAATGAATCTCAAAGAATCTAGGAGTTTCTAAACCAATTAAAACCTAATTAAATATTTCGTTTTTCATGGTGGAAATTGGTGAATCGTCATTCACCTACCTTCAAATATCTTATAGCTTAGATTACGACATCCCTCTTCTAAGTTATAAAATATTGTGTTGGGTCCTAGCCTTAATATTACATTTGGGTGTTTTGTTAAGGACTATCTCTATATCTAATCTAATATATTCCCTTTTCTTTTCAGATGTCTTCCAATAACAATGCTTCTGGCTCAAACCCTACTAGCTCCTTCTCTCTCATGAATCTTTGTGGGAGAGTCATCTTTGATGGGTCCAACTTTACAGATTGGATCAGAAACATCAGGATGGTCAGTCGGTATGAGAACAAAGAATATGTTCTCGACAAGGAGCTGAAGGTACCCGAGCCAACTGCTACTCCTGAAGAGCTTGCTGAATATGAGGTACATGAAACAGATGCTACAAAAGTGGCATGCATCATGATGGCCACCATGACAGCCGAGCTCCAAAAGTCCTATGAGGACTATTATCCTTTTGAGATGCACCAGGACTTGATGGACCGCTACCATCAAAGTGCTCGTCAAGAGCGATATGAAATAATCTCCTCCATGATAACAACCCGAATGAAGGATGGTGAACCCATCACGGGCCACATACAGAAAATGCAAAGGTATGTGGACCGTTTACTGAAGCTGAATGTGAACTTCCCTGAGGAGTTAGCAATAGACATCATTTTGCACTCCTTGCCAACGTGTTATGATCAATTCCGCATGACATATCACATGAACAAGGAAGAAGTCACCCTCAGCAAACTTAAAGGACTTTTGAAGACCGTCGAAAGTGGTCTAAAGGGTAATTCGGTTGTTACTACTCCTACTCCTACTCCAACTGCGGCCAATGTCTTGGCAATCGGGCATGGCAAAGGGAAGAAGAGAAAGAACCCTTCTAAGGGTACCAAGGGTAAGACCCTTGAAGGCTCCTCTTCAAGCAAAACCAAGAAAGGTTTTGTCACTCCTTCTGCTAACCCTAATGAGGCTGAATGCTTCTATTGCCATGAAAAGTCACACTGGAAGCGAAACTGCCCAAAGTACCAGCAAGATTTGAGGGATGGGAAAGTAAAACCCAACCATGCAGGTATATACACTATATTGTCTAATAACTCTCCTCATTCTAAGTCTTGGGTCCTTGATACAGGTTGTGGTATTCACATATGTTGTGATTTGCAGGGACTAAAAAGAAGTGAGAATGTGGAGCAGGGAAAGATAAACTTGATCATGGGAAACAGGAAAGCTTCACCTGTCACCAAGATAGGAGTTTATTCCTTAGTGCTAAATAGTGGGTTTACATTAGATTTGAATAAATGTTATTATTCGCCAGAAATGGCAAGAAATGTTATTTCCTTTCATGCATTGTATAAACAAGGTTTTACCTTTTATTTTGATAATAATAATGGTAGTATTGATGCTTTCTTTAATAATGTTCTTTATTTTAAAGCATTACCTTGTGGTGGCGTGTATGAAATTGTATCTGTTGTAGATAATCTAGGAAATAATGTATTGTGTATTAACTCTTCCACTAGCTTAGATAAAGCATCCTTATGGCATTGTCGTCTTGGACATGTAAGCAAGAAATGCATAGGCCAACTCCAAAAGGATGGAGTCTTGGAGTCATTTGACCTAAAGTCAGATGATAGTTGTGAATCTTGTTTGCTTGGTAAAATGACAAAGTCACCTTTTACTGGCACTTGTGCTAGGGGTGAAGGTTTGTTGGACCTCATACACACGGATGTGTGTGGACCCTTCAGAGCCGCCACAAGAGATGCTAATCAGTTCTATGTGACTTTTACTGATGATTTTAGAAGATATGGATATGTCTACCTAATCAAGCATAAGTCAGAAACCTTTGAGAAATTCAAAGAGTTTAAGCAAGAAGTGGAGAATCAGTTGGACAGGAACATTAAGATGCTTCGATCCGATCGTGGTGGTGAGTATCTTAGTACTGAGTTCCTTGACTATCTTAAGGAATGTGGGATTGTCTCACAATTGACACCTCCTAGGACACCACAGTTGAATGGTGTAGCTGAGAGGCGCAATCGGACCTTGTTGGACATGGTTCGTTCCATGATGAGTCGAGCTTCGCTACCAATCTCATTTTGGGGGTATGCCTTAGAGACTGCCGCCCATATCCTTAATCTAGTCCCTACAAAGAAGGTTGCCAAAACACCTCACGAGGTGTGGACTGGAAAAGTTCCCAATATAGACCACATCAAGATTTGGGGTTGCGAGGCTTTCATGAGACGCGAGACTCACGATAAGCTCGAACCCCGAAGCGAAAGGTGTATTTTCATCGGCTACCCACAGAAATCCTTTGGTTACATCTTCTACAGACCGAGTGATAATGTGGTCTTTGTAGCAAGAAGAGGATTCTTTCGAGAGAGAGAATTCATGAGCCAAGGAGACAGTGGGAGGCAAATTGACCTTGAGGAAATTCAAGAGTCAAGTGGTGAAGGAACCTCAAACCCTAGCCCTCAACCTGAGGAGGAAACTCCTGTTGAGCAGACTGAAGAATCTATACCTCTGAGGCGTTCCACCAGAGTTTGGAATGCACCTGAGCATTATTATGGTTTTCATATTACTGCAGAAGGTGAGACACTTATCAGTGATAACACACTGGTAAATCTGGATGAGCCTAACAGCTACATGGAAGCCATGGCAGGCCCTGAGGCTGCTAAATGGAAAGAGGCTATGGATAGCGAGATACAGTCCATGTATGACAATCAAGTTTGGAACTTGGTTGACAATGTACCTGATCGTAAGATAGTTGGGTGCAAATGCATCTTCAAGAAGAAGACCAACATGGATGGTAATGTACACACTTATAAGGCACGACTGGTGGCAAAGGGTTATTCTCAAACTCCGGGAGTTGATTATGATGAGACCTTTTCACCAGTGGCCAAGATTAAGTCTATTAGGGTTCTGTTAGCCATTGCTGCATTTCATGATTATGAAATATGGAAAATGGATGTCAAAACCGCTTTCCTTAATGGAAAGTTGGCTAAAGATGTTTACATGGTTCAGCCAGAGGGTTTTGTCAGTACAGAGTACCCCAGTAGAGTGTGTAAGCTCGAGAAATCCATTTATGGATTAAAACAGGCACCTCGCAGATGGAATCTTTGCTTTGATGAGAAAGTCAAAGAATTTGGCTTTTCAAGGAGTGAAGATGAATCTTGTGTCTATATCAAGGCTAATGGGAGTATAGTCAGCTTTTTGGTACTGTATGTGGATGACATACTACTCATAGGAAATGACATCCCAACCCTGCAAGAAGTAAAGTCCTGGCTTGGGAAGTGTTTCGCTATGAAGGACCTTGGAGAAGCTGCCTATATCCTAGGGATAAGGATTTTGAGAAACAGGAGTAAAAGACTAATTGCACTTAATCAAAGCACCTATGTGGACAAAGTGTTGAAAAGGTTTAACATGCATAACTCCAAGAAAGGAGAGTTACCCATCCAGAGTAACGCCAGATTGAGTAAGACACAAAGCCCTACTACTGAGGCTGAGATAGCAGAAATGAGTCGAATACCTTATGCTTCAGCTGTAGGATCGATCATGTATGCTATGACGTGTACTCGACCTGATGTAGCCTTTACTTTGAGCATGGTTAGCAGGTATCAGGGGAACCCTGGCAAGGCACACTGGACTGCGGTAAAGAATATCCTCAAGTACCTACGGATGACTAAGGACTGGGTCCTTACCCTCGGTGGCAGTAAGGACTTGAGAGTTGTAGGGTACAGTGATGCTAGCTTTCAGAATGACAGGGATAATTTCCGCTCTCAGTCGGGCTGGGTCTTTACTCTAAACGAAGGGGCAATTACTTGGAAAAGTTCCAAGCAGGAGACAGTGGCTCATTCCACTTGTGAATCAGAGTATATAGCAGCAAGCGAGGCAACAAAGGAGGCTATATGGCTAACGAACTTCATCGGAGACCTTGGAGTTGCACCAGCTATAATGGAGCCAATGGAGATTTTCTGTGACAGCAATAGTGCGGTTGCCTTAGCCAAGGAACCAAGAGATCATGGGAGATCCAGACACATTGACAGAAAATATCACTTCATCAGACATCGAATAGAAGAAGTAATCCTCGTAGCAAAGAGGGTATCATCGGATGAGAACCCAGCAGATCCCCTCACGAAGGGACCGACTGGGGCTAAGCATCTCCAACATGCTCGGAGCATAGGGCTGAAGGATGATATTAGTTTTAGTAGTTATATAATCTTGAAATTTGTAAAATGTAATTGACATTTGATGATAAATAAAAGCTGTTATTTATGAGTAAAGTGTTGCTATCTCTTGTCAATCGTTTATTATTATTTCTTTTTGCATGTTTTGACTTCCAGAATAATTATGTTATGGTTTATATCATATTATTCAAACTCTCCACAGTCGGTTATATGTTGGAAGTAGATATTAATCAAGACTGTCATGGGTTGGCTTGTAGAGGTCTAAGATGTTAGACAAAGCGGGGCTACAGCACTCATGAGTGCTCACAAGTTCTGAGTATTGGATTCAACCCACGCTCACTTGTATCACTTCATGGAATTTATCTCGAGTGATCGTGAGACGGTAATATCATATAAGTCTTCAAACCTAGAGATATGATTTGTTGCCTATGAGTTGGTTATGCATTGATTGCACGAAAACGCATTGGTAACTCGATGTTATAAACCGTGCTTTTGTGTGTAATTCAACAAGTAGTAGAGAAAACATATGAGTCGAAGTTTATTTGTTCCTTCTAGGATTAGAAGCGATATCTGGGCCCCTCGATGATTTTGTTTTGACCTATGTACCGGGCCCGGTCAGAACTAAATTGATGTGTTCAGTTAAGTTCTATGTCAAACATATCGGAAATCGGGAAACAAATGCTGGACAATAAGCAAGACCATGTTCCATGTATTTGTCCGGCTGATATCTAGAACAGAGGATTATATGATCACTTATCTAAAATGGCGCTTCATAGTTCAACAGAGTTTAAAGAGCTACGATTGCTGATCGGTTCCTGAAGTCATACTTGCAACTATAGTTATTAGACTTATCCAAGTGGGAGACTGTTGGATATAGTGTCTAAGTCCATAATTATATTTGGTATGTACTTGACCCGACCCGACATGGTCCATTTGGGTTGCACTTCACCCGAACAATTTACGGATAATATTTTGAGAATAGTATAAGTTATGATTTATTAATATATTATAAGTTCTAATATATTAATATAAAATCATATTATTTAATTAGTGTTGATCTATAATTAATTTAGAATTAATTTAGAGATCAAACGTATGACTAATTAAATATGGGCTCTTGTATTTATATAGTGTGGGCTAATGCTTATTTGGAATGGGCTAGGCTTGCATGGAAAGTCCATGGATACTCCATGGAGCTTTAACCCATGGATCTCATGGAAATGAAAAGACATGGGTATTAGGGTTTACATGGATGTAACCCTAATCCACCACACTATATAAATGAGTCTTTGGTTCATGAAATTGCACTAGTTGATGTGTGTAAACCAAGAGGGCCGATTTCAAGAAGTTTGTGACTATTCTCTCAAGTTTCCAAGTTTGTGGTGATTTGTGACTTCCATTTGAGGCATCCACATTATTGGTGCTAGGCTCTCAAACTCTAAGCAATCAACTACTACTACAAGGTAAGTAATTCTACTAGTTTTATTTGATTCAAGTATCCCATGCCATGCTAGTTAGGATAAGAACCTTGGAAAAATAATTATTTGCATGTATCTTAGTCAAACATAGATCCAAGGTTTCTAAGGTTGCATGTACACCATAGGAGTGTTAGAATGCTCAAAACCCATCAAACGTGCCCTAAGAATTCGACTCGTCGGATCCAAAATTTTCATTTCGAGAACTTCGCATAGAGCTTCTCCGAACGAAGGGTTTCTAAGACTAGTCGCAGATGTTGACTATGCTCCTCCTCACTACGAGAGTAGATAAGTATGTCATCGATGAAGACGTTGACGAACTGATCCAAGTAAGGACGACACACCCTATTCATTAAGTCCATGAATACAACAGGTGTGTTTGTTAATCCGAACGGCATCACTACGAATTCGTAGTGCCCATAACGAGTTCGGAAGGCTGTCTTCGGAACATCCTCCCCTAGCACTCGTAGTTGGTGATATCCGGACCTTAAGTCGATTTTTGAAAAGAAGTTCGCCCCTTGAAGTTGATCGAATAAATCGTCAATCCGAGGCAAAGGATAACGATTTTTGATGGTCAGTTTGTTGAGCTCCCTGTAGTCGATGCACATACGAAACGATCCGTCTTTCTTCTTGACGAACAAGACTGGAGCTCCCCAGGGTGAGAAGCTTGGTCTTATAAAGCCCTTGCTGAGCAGTTCGTTAAGTTGACAGGACAGTTCTTGCATCTCTGCAGGTGCTAGACGATAGGGCGATTTGGCTACGGGAGTAGCCCCTGGAACTAAGTCGATTCGAAACTCGACTTGACGTTGCGGAGGTAATCCTGGCAGTTCTTCCGGAAAAATGTCGGGAAACTCGCGTACTACTAGAATGTTCTGACTGTCTTTCGTTTCTTGGCTCACGTCGACCACATAAGCAAGGAATGCGCGACATTCCTTTCGCAAGAATTTCTGAGCTTGAATGCTCGAGATGATACGAAGGTTCGTGCCGGGTTTGTCGCCATAAACTACTAGAGTTTCGCCAGACGGAAGATTAACGCATGATGTCGGCACGATGAAGACTCAACCAATCCATGCCGATAATGACGTCGAAACTTTTAATAGAAACCGACATGAGGTTGATCGAAAATGAATGGCTATCAAGTGTTAGGGTACACCCTATGAATATACTGCTAGTGCTCTCTGTCTTTCCATTAGCCATAACTACAGTGAACGGTTCTTTAAGTGCTCGTGATTTTTGCTTAAGTAAATGAGCAAATTTTTGATTCACGAAACTCCTCTATGCTCCACTATCAAACAGAATGCATGCATAAGAGTTATCGAGGAGAAACGTACCAGTGACCACTGTGAGGTCGGCAACCGCTTCCTCGTGGCCTATGGCTAGAACTCTTGCCACTCCACCGGCATTCCCTGCCTTCGGGCAGTTCCTTTTGTAGTGGCCCACCTCGCCACAACCGTAGCAAGTTTGGCTCACACCAGCGCCGGGGACTTGGGTGATTGGCCTCGCCGGAGCTTTGCAGAAACGGGCAGTGTGCCCCTTCTTGTTGCAGTTCAAACACTGCATTTCCCGGCAGGCTCCTACGTGGTGGAAGTTGCACTTGTTGCACTTGGGCAAACTTCCAGCGTACTGCTTTACTGGATCAGCAGCAGTGGCAGGTGCTATCGCACTATGAACTGCCACGATCTGCTGCTTTTTGGCAGCCTTCTTCTTTTTCTTGTCATCCCAGAATTTCCGCTTGGAATCAGCGGTTCTGGAGGGTTCCGAGATGGCCAGGGTTGTTGTTGCGGCCGGGGTACGAACCCCATGGTCTATAAGTCGTTGTGCCAATCGCTTGGCACTATCGAATGTAGTGGGGTTTGAAGCCAAAACATTTCCCTGGAATGGAGGCACCAGCCCCCATATGTATCTTTCAATCTTCTTCCCCTATGTATGAACCATGTTGGGACAGAGGGCCACCAGTTCACAGAACCTGGCGGTGTAGGAGACTATGTTGGAGCCCTTCATGGTTAGGCTCCCCAGTTCTTCCTCTAGCTTTTGGATTTCGCCCCTCGGGCAGTACTCCTCAACCATTAGCTCTCTCAGAGCTTCCCAGCCCATAGCATTTGCCACTATAAGGGATAGTGACTTGACATGGCTATTCCACCATGTTAGGGCTTTTGCCTCGAAGGTGCACGCAGCAAACTTGACTTTGCTCCCTTCTGGATGGGAGCAGATCTCGAAAACCGATTCGGTCTTCTCGAACCATTGCGAGAGGGCAATGACTCCGCCAGTCCCTTTGAAGGACAATGGTTTGCAGTTTGTGAAGTCCTTGTAGGAGCACTCTCTGCAGCGCACAGGGATTTCACCATGAGTAGATAGGACAGGGGTTCCTCCTCTAGTGGAACCAGAAGAATGATAGTGTGCCATGGCTGTAGCCACAGCCGCAGCTACAGCAGCATTTAGAGCTGCCGTATCGAATTGAGGAGCAGGTGGTATTGGTGCAGGATGATCGCGTCTTGTCGATTTACGTGGAGGCATCTTTTAACTATAAGTTTAGAAAGATGAAGATATTGATAAGAATTTAATAGGAAGTAGATAAGAATGACTCATGGACTAACTCTCCATAGCCCAACAGCACAATTGAATAGCACGATTGAATAGTATGATTGAATGAAGATCTAGTACTAACAGATGATAGCAATTAGATATTGATTTCCATAAGATTAGATATCTGTCAATAATACTGGAATTACAGATGTAACGAGTTCGGGAAAAATGACCTAGAAGTAGGTCTTACATCAACCAAGATGGAAAATTTTGACAGACTGCTACCTAATCAAGACCTAACGGGTCTAAGATTTACAAAGTTAGGAAATTAGACTAGAGTTTTTACACAAACTAGGTTATATCCAAAAGAGAAGTCGATAAGACTCTATCAGCGACGAGAACTACTAGAGTGAGTTCTTGAATCCGACAGAAGGCGTTCTATGTCTCTCACGCGCCTATCAGATCTTGCTTGCTGAGCTCGAAGTTCCCTGACTTCAGCTTGGGTTTCAGCAAGTTCGCTCTGTAGAAATGTATTGCGGACCTGAGTCCTTTCATGAGCAGACTCTAGTTGGCGAATGCGGACTGTGTTAACGCCAGAGTTAGCGTCAATCTCCACGACTCGGTCGATAGCTGCTCGACCTTGCTCGGTGTTCCGAGGAATCCTACGGACCATTATGGGTAGGACCCTGTCAGCTGAACCTCCCTCAGTGAGGTTGTAGAAGCTTCTGTCTCCATTGTAGGGTATGGGTTGACCCTGTTCCTGACTCCATCTGTTCAAGTTTGTGGCCCACAGAGGAGTGGGTCCTTGAAATGCTGGACGAGGGTTCAGGTTTGGGTCTTGAGCAGCTGGGGGTAGGTTGTTGACTTCAGGCTCTGAGTCAAAACCATCAGAAAAGCCTTCAGCTTCGTGATCATCCAAAGGGATTGGGTGATCATCTTCTGGTTCTTCTCCCAGCCATCCTGCATTGCCGTTGTTGGGGTAGTACGGGTCTCCGGGGATATGGAATCCAGCCATGAAATCTACGCGAGAAAAGGGATAACGAAATAACTAAATAGACGAACTAATTAGATAATTATAAGATGATCTTTATCAGTTACTCCAACATTTGCGTAGTGCATACCAGTCATAGGTAACCTAGACAGGATAGACCTTCGAATAAGTGACCCTAACTCTAAGCCCACAACCAAACAAGGAACAGGAAGCAGAGCAAATATCACAGATTCTAAGTCTATGCCATCCTAGTTACCTATAACCTTAATGTATCCACCCCGCAACTATTGACATACCAATAAAGACCTTTTTAGTTCTCAGATAAGTAATTAATAGACACACAAAATACTCCTATAATATTTTAAGTTTATGTTCTGTTCTACTGTTCTCGTTGTAGTAGTGTTGGTAAGTTTTTAGACTTGTTGCAACCTCACAACCACACTTAGGCACATGCTAATCACTCCTCGGATAATGTAGTTCATCAGGCTACATCTTCCCAGGGTTGACCATATGTCTCTAAGTCTACTTGTGTTGTCCAACAATCGTAATACTTTTGTTCTGTCCTAGTGACACTGATTTTAGTATGAATGCAGGTATGTATACTTAGTTAAATATTTTATTATTTAAAAGTATAAACTCTTTATCAGAGTATTTTAATCCCGCTGTGTTTATAGTTCGTATATCTTTTATGGGTTGATACACTCGATTCACTATAAACAAGGCTCTGATACCAATCTGTCACACCCCAAAACCAGAACGGCGGAAACGTTCGGGGGTAGAGGACGTCATGTTCAGTATCACAACAATGCAAAGTAGTAAACAAGCAACAACATCATCCATTGCATTAAATATATAATTTCATACAAGTGTGTTCTGTCAAGTTATATAGACACCAAAAATATACATCAAAAATAAAAGATGAGTCTTGAACGAGCTCCATCTTCTCAAAACCTGGCACCGATACCTGTCTACTGGTGACCTGAGAATACAAGTTGTTTTGAAAGAGTTTATCAGCTTTAAAGCTGGTGAGATCATAAGTATATTAGTGTCTGTATTGGTATGAAAGTGTTTGTAAGTCTGTAATGTATAAGTTTTGTAAAAGTTTGTAATTGTTTGAACTCTCCTAGAAAACCCTATGTTTCCTACTAAAAGTAGCCTTCTACCAACGCATCTAGTGTCTGTGTGTGTGTCTCTTGTAAGAGTATGTATTTTCCCAAATCTGACTATCATTAACCAAAATATAGTTTCTACATTATTGTTTATTGTGTGAATATCACAAAGCAAATGTAAAGGGAAAATGATATAGTACTGTAGTGTTGTATTAAGTAACTACTGCTGTACTAATTACTTTAAACCAATTGTTATTTTAAAATACCATGTGATCGGCCTGTATCCTGCTACCGACTCTATAGTAAAACGACGATGTAAGACGTCGTATGAAATGACGTTTGGCACCCGTAGACTTGCAAGTCCCACTGTAGCGAGCAGCAAGGTGTAGGATAGTCAATCCAGTATAGATCTATACACAAACTCATACGCTCTCTACTTAAGGAGATTCTGGATACAAAACGTGTCATGACAGGTAGTGCCATGCCCCCGTTAAGTGGCTCACATAACTGTAAGTAATGTATATGTATATGTATATGTATGTGCTAGCTGTATTGTGTGTTCTTTCTCTGTTTAGCCTGTATGTTTTGTTTCTCATCACTGTGTATTATGTTTGTTTCTCATCACTATGTATTATATTTGTTTCTCATCACTATGTATTATGTTTGTTTCTCATCACTATGTATTACTCATGAATGAACTGACTCATTGTATGTTTCATTGTTCTAGTAATAGTATCTTCCTGAACTGTACCTATTATAGTTTACTAGTAATGTTGTTTGTGTATATGAACATGTTTGTATACCTTTGCTACCCAAAGGCATTGAACTGAATGAAAGAAATAACCTTTTATATCTATACACATATACATGATATATAACTAGGATTCAAACGACCTTCGGACAAATAACCCGAATACCCTAAGTCCACAACCAAACAAGGAACAGGAAGTAAGGTGAGCTATCAGTCCTAAGTCCTTTCAATCCTACTTATATAATTATATCCATATAGATACATAGAATATAAGTTAAAAGATTTTAATAAAAGTATTTGATATGTAAAAGAGTTTGTAAAACAGTTTGAAGTAAAACAGTTTGATAACACAGTTTGAAAAGTAAGAAATCAACTTGTTTGGTAGTTATTAATCACATGTGATTGATA
Source organism: Lactuca virosa (assembly GCF_052849685.1). Lineage (NCBI taxonomy): Eukaryota > Viridiplantae > Streptophyta > Magnoliopsida > Asterales > Asteraceae > Lactuca > Lactuca virosa. The sequence continues at coordinate 155,159,418 of NC_136427.1, read as the reverse complement.
TAATAACTATAATAGTTCAACTTGTATTCCCCCCTCCCCCATAAAAGCATTTAAAAACATTTAAAAGGTTAATTAAGGGGTATGAACTCACCTGTAGTGAGTGGTTTGGATGAACGGAATGTATAGGATGCTAGGTGTCAAGTGAAGACTTGTACACACACGATGATCCTAGTTAACATATAATATCACATATATGTATCCAATTAGTCTTTAAACAACTAATTAACAAAGTTAAGACATCCTAGGACATGTAAAACACCTTATTTAAGTGCTATAAGTCCTAAGGATTGCATCTAAGTGTTGTAGGACATTGCTATTGAGTTTAGGGTTCAAGAGAACCCTTTATTTGAGTTTACGGTTTTGTGACCATAACTCATTGAGTTTAAGGTCGTAAACCCATGAGTTTACGGCCGTAAACTCATGTTTCTGTGAACCTTTTGTGTTTTGAAGCCTTAAAGATCACAAGAAGCATTCCTACTTCATGTTTAAGCCTTAGGAAGAGATTAGGGCACCATTTCACTCCTTTTAGGAGTTTACGGTCCCTGGACCATTTCCCTTTGGGTTTACGGCCGTAAACCCAAATGGTTTATGGTTTTATGATGTTTTCAAGTACTAAGCACATCAAGGAATGGATCTAGGCTAGTTTCCAAGGCTTTGAAGGGACTAGGGCACACTTTGGCACCCTTTTTGGGGTTTACGTTCCAAGAACATCTTGGACCGTAAACACCCTTGATCCTTGGTTTCTTGGGTGTTTTTGGAATGATTTCACGGATGGAATCATGTTAGATCACTAGATTAAGTAAGATATCAACTTTTTAGGGCTAGAAACACTTACAATGTTGAAGATCAAGAAGAAAAGTCGATGATACTTGAGAGAGAATTGAGTTTTGGATCTTGAACTTGTGAAAAATGATAAATAATGACTAAGTGTCATATTTATACCATCTTTTAGGGTTTACGGCCGTAAACACCTTTGTTTAGGCCGTAAACTCCAAACTCTTGGAGTTTTGGAATTCTATTGTTGCACAATAAACCCTAGGGCATCCTCTCTCCTGTTATCTCATGGAGTACTAATCTTAAAATACTCAAACTTATTCCAAAAAGCTTGAAAATTAGCAGAAACAGTTTTGACTCCTATTGAAGTGAATGGTTGTACATAATAGAAATTTCGGGTTGTCACATAATCGAACACATCAATTTAGTTCTGACCGGGCCCGACACATAGGTCAAAACAAAATCATCGAGGGGCCCAAGATATCGCTTTTAATCCTCCAAGGACTAAAAGGAACATATAAACTTTGATAGTATATGCTTGTACTAACTATTCACTGAACCATACACAACAACACGTTTTATAACATCGAGTTACCGATGCGTTTTTCGTACTATCAATGTATGACCAACTCATAGTCAACAACTCATATATCTAGGTTTAAAGATTATATGATATTATCGTCTCACGATCACTCGAGATAAATTCCATGAGGTGATGCAAGTGAGCGTGGGTTGAATCCAATACTCAGACCTTATGAGCACTCATGAATGTCATAGCAATGTCTAACCATTTCTGAAAATCTACAAGCCAAATTCATGATAGCCTTAATTCAATACCTACTTCCAAAGTATGATCGACTGTGGATGGTTCGAATAATCCAATTATTCTGGAAGTAAAAAAACACCTTGATTCAATACCTACTTCCAAATTCATGATAGCCTTGATTCAATACCATACTAGTAAATAAAAAACACCTTTTATATAAGCATCAAACGTCAATTACAGTTTATCTATTACAAGTTTCGAAATAGCTATCTAATAATTAAAACTAATATCATCTCTCTGCCCAATGCGCCTCGCATGATGTAAATGCTTAACCCTATTCAGTCCCTTCGTGAGGGGATCTGTCGGGTTCTCATCTGATGATACCCTCTTTGCCACGAGGAGTCCTTCTTCTATCTTGTGTCTTATGAAGTGATATTTCCTGTCGATGTGTCTGGACCTGCCATGATCCCTTGGTTCCTTGGCTAAGGCAACCGCACTATCGCTGTCACAGAAAATCTCCACAGGCTCCTTTATAGCTGGTACAACTCCATGGTCTCCGATGAAGTTCTTCAGCCATATCGCCTCCTTCGTCACTTCGCTTGCTGCTATGTACTCTGATTCGCACGTTGAATCAGCTACAGTCTCTTGCTTGGAACTTTTCCAAGTAATTGCTCCTCCATTCAGGGTAAACACCCAGCTCGACTGAGAGCAGAAATTATCTCTGTCGGTTTGAAAGCTGGCGTCATTATACCCAACCACTCTCAAGTCATCACTCCCACCAAGTGTAAGGACCCAGTCCTTAGTCCTCCGCAGGTACTTGAGAATGTTTTCACCGCAATCCAGTGAGCCTTGCTGGGATTCCCTTGATATCTGCTGACCATGCTCAACACAAAGGACACATCAGGGTGAGTACAAGTCATAACATACATAATCGAGCCAACAACGGAAGCATATGGTAATTGACTCATCTCAGCTATCTCAGCCTCTGTACTCGGACTCTAAATTTACTCAGTTTGGCATCGCTCTGGATTGGTAAGTCACATTTCTTGGAATTATGCATGTTGAACCTCTTCAACACTTTGTCCAAGTAGGTACTTTGACTAAGTCCAATTAGTCTCTTACTCATGTCTCTCAATATCCTTATCCCTAGGATATAGGCAGCTTCTCCAAGGTCCTTCATAGCGAAACACTTCCCAAGCCAGGATTTCACCTCCTGCAAGGTTGGGATTTCATTTCCTATGAGTAGTATGTCATCCACATACAGTACCAAAAAGCTAATTATACTCCCAATAGCTCTGACATATACACAAGACTCATCCTCACTTCTCAAAAAGCCAAACTCTTTGACTTTCTCATCGAAACAAAGATTCCATCTACGAGATGATTGTTTCAATCCATAAATGGATTTCTCAAGCTTACACACTCTATTATGGTACTTAGCATCGACAAAACCCTCTGGTTGGCTCATGTAAACATCCTTAGCCAACTTTCCATTAGGGAAAGCGGTTTTGACATCCATTTGCCATATTTCATAGTCATGAAACGCAGCAATGGCTAGCATAACCCTAATAGACTTAATCTTCGCTACTGGTGAGAAGGTCTCATCATAATCAACTCCCGGAGTTTGAGTAAAGCCCTTCGCAACCAGTCGCGCCTTATAAGTGTGTACCTTTCCATCCATGTCGGTCTTCTTCTTGAAGATCCATTTGTACCCGACTGTCTTACGACCCGGTACATTGTCAACCAAGTTCCAAACTTGATTGTCATACATGGACTGAATCTCGTTGCCCATAGCCTCTTTCCATTTAGCAGACTCGGGGCCTGCCATGGCTTCCTTGTAGTTGTTAGGTTCTTCCAAAATTACCAGTGTGCTATCACTGATAAATGTATCACCTTCAGTAGTAATATGGAAACCATAAAAATCAGGTGTATTTCAAACTCTACTGGAACGCATCAGACGTAAGCACTCTTCAATCGGCTCAACAGGAGTTTCCTCCTCAGGTTGATCGCTAGTGTTTGAGGTTCCTTCACCACTTGACTCTTGAAATTCTTCAAGGTCCATTTGCCTCCCACTGTCCCCTTGGAATATAAGTTCTCTCTCTCGGAAAACCCCTCTCCTCGCAACGAAGACAACATTGTCACTCGGTGTCACAATTAGCATTTTTAGCTAGGAAATCCTATTCTCATGTAAGCATCATCTAGTGTAAGGCATGTACTCTAAGTAAAAATCATATTCTATGCTTAATCAAAACCATCCATTTGAATCCAAACTCTTAATTTACGTTCAAAACCTAATACAACACATCTCATATGGATTGAAAACCCTAGAAATCCCGGTTCAAGTTAATATGGACTAGGATCCTCTTATTGGGCCTAATGGACCAATAAACTTTCAATTTAACTACTTTGGGCCTAGGAACCCTATTTGGGCTCTAATTGGACCCACATCCATGAAATTAAGGTATTTTGGGCCATATGGGCCTAGAATGATCCGCCTTATTTCTAATGGGCCATGATGGGCCATAACAAGTTTTATAAGCCCTAATGGGCCGTAACCCCATTCCTTCATCACCTTTGGGCCGTAAACCCATAAAAGGGCCCAATGGGCCGAAATTTCCATATTAGGCCCTATAACCTTCGAATATATTCACCTATGGCCTAAATTAATTCTTTTCTTTTCTCCTTAAGCCCTTCTCGACCAATATATATATATATATATATATATATATATATATATATATATATATATATATATATATATATATATATATATATATATATATAAGAGAAAGATTTTAGTTTACTTAAACTTTGACACCTCTTTATTGCATGATGGTAATCCATGCAATAACCACCAAACATCTAGGAAATTGACACTAATCCAACATGTATTAACCAAGTATAATCATCTCTATCTTCCTCTCTTCTTATTCGTGACCTTCTCCTCTCCATTTCCAACTTCAATTTTCTTCTAAACTCTCTCACTTTCATTCCTAAAAATCGTGAGCTTGAGAGTGATTCAAGAGTTTCTCATCAATTTCATCCTCTTGGTAAGTTATTTCATATACAAGGTGTTTAACTTCATCTTTGTGCTTAGAACATATTCTCATAACTATCTTCATTTCATGATCAAGCTTCTTAGAACCCCATAAGTTCGAGATCTACTCAAGGGAACTTGCTAGGGCCGAAATCTCCACCTATCTTCTTCCAAAACCAAAATCATCAAACCCAAAGTGAGTTCATACCCCCTATTTTCAGTTTTTATTAAGTTTTGGGGGAGAATACAAGTTGTTTTGTGTACTTCTATGTGTTTATGCATGACTATGTGTGTGTTTCATGATTACTCTCACGCGTTCATACGATTTTTCTACAATTTTGGACAATTTTTACAAAACTGCCTATCATTTCAGGAAGGATTTCGGACCAGTCTGTGAAGATGAACATTTTCACACTGGTTTGAGATAACTAAAAATTACAATAAAAATTATGAAGAAAGTAGACTCATTTTCTAAACTCTCGGAGTTGACGGATCTAAATTTCGACTTACAATGATTTTTCTAAAATGTTTATAAGAACAGAGACGTAAATGCCAAAAATCAGAAAATTGTTTTACTTACTAAAAGTGTTTATACGTTTGTTAGATGCAAGTTCATATGACTTGTACATACTTTTAATTCATCTAGACATGTTAACTTATGTGCATTTAATATATATATGATTACAAAAATGGTATTTTTAAGTCAATCTGACAAATAATTGAACTAATACTAGCAATAAAATAACAAACGAACTAATTTTGTCATTCGTATAATATTAGGCCTTAGTGGGCCATTAATATGTTTGATTGGTCCTGAATACTATCTATATGTTTATTGGGCCTCATTGACCCATTAACATGCGCCACAGACCTTGGATACTAATTTCGTCCTATTTGGGCCTGTAAATACGTTACATGTGAAATTGTCCTTAGTTGTCCTTTTACATATATTTTAGGCCCATGTTATATAACCTAATTCCTTTCGGGCCTAAAAATGACTTACGTGTTTAGTAAGCCTCGATGGTTCGCTTACATGGTTCATTGGGCCCGGAGTGAGTTTTATATGTTTCTCTTCGCGTAAAATTCGATTAAGGATCTAGTGAGACGTGTCAGTTGACACCTATTGAGTGTACGATCGTAGCCTGCAGTTATAACCATAGTCTCTTGGAGGGAGAGCGGGGTTTTGTGTATAGATCTATACGGGGATGACACCCCACACCTGAGCTGTTCGCTACAGTTAGACTACATCATTCTAGGGTGACGATAACCTTAATCTATTCTTCCGTCGACGTCCCCCAACGCCAAGACAGACGAAATTGTCACTAATTAGTATGGTTATGACGACTCACTTAGAGGAATTAACATTATGAAATTTACGGGAGACTATTCATTATCTTCTTTTACAGGCAACATAGTGTTGTCTGGGGGCATTCTATTTACATTCTCTTTATTCACTTTTGGCATTCTATTAAACAATAACACACATGCATTAATACTAGATCGGACACAAACATACTAAACTATTGTAAGAAAATACAAAATTTTCTTGTGGTTACAAAGTTATACAAATCATTTTCTCAAACATGTTTATGAACTCACCAACATCTTTATGTTGACCTTTTTAAATTAACTTGTATTCTCAGGAAACCGTTGAAGCAGGTTGGGATGAACAAACTAATGGATGTTTTGTTATATTTCTATTTCATCAAACTTTAATTATTTTGGCATGTAATATTTAAACCCAATACTCGATGTAAACAATGTACGTTGTTATATTACATGTGCGGTGATGATGATGTTATGTTTCAATTATATACTTTGTAATGATACTACAAGAATGAAGTCACGCACAAGCCCCGGGACGTTTTCTGCCGTCTGGTTCGGGGGTGTGACAGATTGGTATCAGAGCATTGTTTATAGTGAACTGGCATATCTAATCATACAGGATATGCAACTATAAATACAATGGGACTAAAACACTCTGAATAAAATGCATACCTAGGTGTACATTAAAAACTATAACACTAAAAGTCACTGGAGGAAATTAAACACCATGGTTAAACTCAGACAGTTATGTAGTCGTATTGGGGATAAATATAGCCTGATCAACTATATTTATTCAAAATACGGCCAACATGTGGCTGGGAGTGATCATGTTGGGAAATGAATCCAGAAACTTACCTCGTATCCAAAAAGCCCTAAGGAACTCAAACTTAAACAATTATAAATACTATAGGAGTATCTAAAAATGCTATCTAGATACACTCTTCACACACCCCTCACCCCTCCGTTTCTCGCGCAGTCAGCATGGAAGACTACTAACAAGGTGTCCTTTACTACCAGGCTCTAGTGGCCAATGGATTGCTTGACGGAGACCCTGTCATGATTCCAGGGGAAGACCCAGGCCTAGGACCTGAGGAATATGTGGAGACCAATTATCATTTCGGGGAAACCAATGAAGAAGTGGAGGAAGTGGAGAACATCACATAGGTCCCCAGCGAGCCTCCCACTTCGAAGAGGGCACCGGACCACCCCGCAGCACCGGAGGATTTAGCCTCTCGTGTGCGCTATTTGGAGGAGGAGGTTGCCGCCCTCAGGCAGCAACTATGGGAAACAGAAGGCCGTACAGAGCTAGCAGAGTATGAGAGGGACACGGTCAATAGGGAGATGAGTGAGTTCGCTGACCGTGTGGCACGACACTTCGGCATTTGATCACATATCAGACCCTTGACGCTTCGACCAGGATTAACTTCGTCTACTACCACTACTGCTAGGATGCCTTGTTATGTTCTACTATATGTACTATCGACGACATGATTAAGTGATTACACTACTCATGGAGTCATTACTCTGTCGAATTTTGTATCATTTCATGTATTGTATGCCTTATGTAGGCAAATTTTCATGTACTCAAAAGATTTTCATTGATGAAAACGGCTATATATTTTTTTCTCATGATGTTTTTATCTGTTATGTGTTCTATTACTTTTATTACATACTGATTATATGCACTCACTTACTCACGCACAACCGAATCACCGAAACTGTCTTATATTCAAGAAATCCTATAACCGGAATGCACTAGATACTCACCATCTCTCTGTTCCATGACAGAAGATGTCACGAAGGAACCTGCGTAGGAATAACCACACAGCGCCACCACCACCGCCGCCTCCGCCATAGGGGAACTCTGCCGCATTCCAAGCGGCAGTATCAGCTGCCGCCACCGCAGCACTGGCGCATATTCATAACGGAAACAATGGCGGTAACGGGCAAGGAGCTGGAAGTTCGAACAATGGAATGAATGAAGGACCTACTAAGGTCTGCACCTACAAGGATTTCACAAATGCCAAGCCTCGAACCTTTAACGGAACATGAGGCGTGCTAACCATAAAGCGGTGGATAGAAAAAGTTGAATCGGTGTTCGAGATCTGCGGATGCCCCGAAGAGTGCAAGGTGAAGTTTGCAGCTTGCACATTTGAGGATCAAGCGCTTTCTTGGTGGAATGGACATGTGGTGGCAATGACACTTCCAGTGGCAAATGCTATGCCATGGGAGGAGCTTAAAGAAATGCTAATGGCAGAGTACTGTCCAAGAGGGGAAATTCAGAAAATGGAGCAGGAATTGTGGAATCTCACAGTACAAAACTCGAACATCGATGCTTACATCTTGAGGTTTAGTGAGTTGTCACTCCTGTGTACAGGCATGATCACATCTGAAGGAAAGAAGATTGAAAGGTTCATCTGGGCATTGACCTCTCCAATTAAAGGAAATGTAATCGCAGCGAACCCCGTAACGTATGACAGTGCTAAAAGGGCTAGCCAAGAAGTTATACGACCATGGAAACAAGAAGGGCGGCAAAGCAGGGGGAAACTGAAGTAAAAAAGGAAGGTGATAACAAGAAAGGCAAGAACAACAAGCGGAAAGGGCGACAAAATCAAGAGTCCTCAAAGAAGCAACAAATAGTAGCAATCCACGCTGCTACTGCTCAGGTCACCTCAACACCACATGCTCCAGTCTCACCTACACCAACTGCTCCCAGACAATACTCAGGAACCCTGCCCAAGTGCAACAAATGTGGCTTTCACCACCATGGAGAGTGTAGGGAGATGCACTGCACAAATTGCGACTGCAAGGGCCATACCGCACGTTTCTGCAGATCTCCGCCTCAATAGAACCAACAGCCGAATAATAACAACAACGACAATCGCAACAACAATAACAACGACAATAATGTTGGGCTAGTTACACTTGTTATGGGTGTGGAGGAACTGGTCATTCCAAACGTGATTGCCCCAAAGCCAACAACTAGGGGGCAGGAGTGTCGGGAAGGGTATTGACATTGGGTCAAGGTGAAACAGTTCAGGACCCGACGGTTGTTACTGGTACGTTCCCACTTAACAACATTTATACATGCAATGTTATTTGATAGCGGAGCCAGGCGAAGATTCGTTAGTAACAAATTCGAACACTTATTAAATCAACAACCCCAGAAGCTCAACGAAGCCTTCACGGTGGAGATGGCTAATGGGAAAACATAAACATCCAAAGATGTTTATGTAGGGTGCACATTAACACTAAACAATCATTCATTTCAAATAGATTTGATGCCAGTAAATATTAGGAGTTTTGAGGTCATAATCCGCATGGATTGGTTAAGCCCCCACCATGCTGATATTATGTGTCGCGAGAAGGTCGTTCGCCTTCACCTCCCAAATCACGAAACCCTAATAATATATGGTGATAAACCTGGCACCAATCTTCGTCTTATCTCGTGCATCAAGGCACAAAAGTGCCCACACAAGAAAAACTATGCTTTCCTCGCTCATGTTGTGGATAAAGCCAAGGAAGAAGTGAACATTAAAGACATCCCAGTGGCATGTGACTTCCCGGATGTATTTATAGAAGACCTTCTGGGAATACCCCCAGAAAGACAGGTCGAATTTCGAATCGACCTAATACCAGGAGCCACATCAATTGCCAAATCACCCTACAGGTTAGCTCCCGCCGAAATGCAGGAGCTATCCAGTCAACTAAGCTAATTGTTGAGCAAAGGATTCATCAGACCAAGCTTTTCACCCTGGGGAGCTCTAGTCTTGTTTGTCAAGAAAAAGGGCGAATCCTTCAGGTTGTGCATCGATTACAGGGAATTGAACAAGCTCACTGTAAAAAAAAAGGATACCCACTCCCTCGGATTAATGATCTATTTGACCAGCTTCAAGGAGCTAGTTACTTCTCCAAAATAGATCTAAGCTCTGGTTATCATCAACTTCGAGTCCGAGAAGAGGATATTCCAAAAACTGCCTTCCGAACACGATACGGTCATTACGAATTCGTCGTGATGCCCTTTGGTCTAACAAACGCCCCTGCCGAAAATTATGGACCTCATGAATTGAGTCTGCCGCCCATTCCTCGATAATTTTGTAATCATTTTCATTGATGACATTCTCATATACTCCCGAAGCAAGGAGGAGCACGGTCAACATCTCCGTAAAATCTTGGAAACCTTAAGAGCTGAATGGTTAGATGCGAAGCTCTCCAAATGCGAGTTCTGGATTCGCAGTGTAAACTTCTTGGGTCATATAGCCAGTGAGGAAAGGATTCACGTAGATCCTTCCAAGATTAAGGCCATTGAAGGCTGAGCGATTCCGAAGACATCCACAGAAATTCGACAATTCTTGGGTCTCGCGGGCTACTACCGAAGATTTATCCAGAATTTTTTTCCAAGATAGCCAAACCCCTCACCACCTTGACACAAAAGGCATGCCTTTCAACTGGAAGGAAAAGCAAGAAGCTGCCTTCCAAACCTTGAAGCGACCCCTTTGTAGTGCACCAGTGATATCCTTACCAGAGGGAACCAAAGACTTTGTGGTCTACTGCGATGCTTCGAACCAAGGTTTAGGGTGTGTCCTCATGCAGCATGAAAAGGTGATAGCTTACGCATCCAGGCAATTGAATATGCATGAAGTAAATTACACCACCCATGATCTCGAGCTGGTAGCTGTGGTCTTCTCCCTAATGATCGATTTTGGCAAATCATGGGATGCCCACTTACCCTTGATTGAGTTCTCGTACAACAACCACTATCACACGAGTATAATTGGTTGCTCCTTTTGAGGCCCTATATGGTCGTAAATGCAGATCGCCTCTCTGCTGGGCTGAGGTGGGTGATACCCAGCTGGCAAAAGAGCAATCACCGAGCAACACTCTTACAGGACCAGAAATCATTTGAGAAACTACAGAGAAGATAATCCCAAATCAAAGCCCGACTCCAAGCATCGCGTGACCGACAAAAGAGTTACGCTGACAAACGACAAAAACCTCTGGAGTTCCAAGTCGAAGATTGAGTGCTATTAAAATTCATTCCCTGGAAAAGGATGATCCGCTTTGGGAAACGGGGAAAACTAAATCCGCGATACATCGGACCATTTGAGATTCTTGCCCAAATTGGCCGGTGGCATAAAAGCTGCAACTACCTGCGGAGCTCAGCAACATACATCCCGTATTCCATGTCTCAAATCTGAAGAGGTGCTTATCAGATGAAACTCTTGTCATTCCTCTGGAAGAGATCGAAATAAACGAGAATCTCCTATTCGTCGAAGAACCGGTCGAGATAATGGATAGAGAAATGAAGCGTACGAAGCGAGGACCGGAATTCACATGGGAACGCAAGGACTAGATGAAGCAGAAGTACCCTCACTTATTCTCTCATTCATGATCCTACCTTTCGAAATAATTTTGGGACAAAATTCCCTCTAACGGGGGGATGATGTCACAAAAGAGAAAGATTTTAGTTTACTTAAACTTTGACACCTCGTTATTGCATGGTGGTAATCCATGCAATAACCACCAAACATATAGGAAATTAACACTAATCCAACATGTATTAACCAAGTCTAATGATCTCTATCTTCCTTTCTTCTTATTCGTGACCTTCTCCTCTCCATTTCCAACTTCAATTTTCTTCTAAACTCTCTCACTTTCATTCCTAAAAACCGTGAGCTTGAGAGTGATTCAAGAGTTTCTCATCAATTTCATCCTCTTGGTAAGTTATTTCATATACAAGGTGTTTAACTTCATCTTTGTGCTTAGAACATATTCTCATAACTATCTTCATTACATGATCAAGCTTCTTAGAACCCCATAAGTTCGAGATCTACTCAAGGGAACTTGCTAGGGCCGAAATCTCCACCTATCTTATTCCAAAACCGAAATCATCAAACCCCAAAGTGAGTTCATACCCCCTATTTTCAGTTTTTACTAAGTTTTGGGGGAGAATACAAGTTGTTTTGTGTAGATCTATGTGTTTATGCATGACTATGTGTGTGTTTCATGATTTATTTGGTGATTATGTGTTGTTTACTTCATAAATCTAAAAATATGTTAAAAATATGAAGTTTATCACTTAGATCTTCATAAAAACTATGAGAAAAGTATATGTTGTCTAGTAAACTTGCAGATATGAGATTTATACACTCAAAATAGCGAAAACAAGTGTTGTGTTCAAAAATCTATAACCTAAACTTAAAAACCAACTTTTAACAGAAACGTTTTGGTCTAGTTACGGACTGTTTTTACCACCCCTATGGTAATTTTTTCAAAACTATTTTACATGAAAAGATTTTAGGTTTATACCTTTAAAATGACTACTCTCACGCATTCATACGATTTTTCTACAATTTTTGACAATTTTTACAAAACTGTCTATCATTTCAGGAAGGATTTTGGACCAATTTGTGAAGATGAACATTTCCACACTGGTTTGAGATCACTAAAAACTATAAGAAAAATTATGAAGAAAGTAGACTCATTTTCTAAACTCTCAGAGTTGACGGATCCAAAGTTCGACTTACAATGATTTTTCTAAACATTTTCTAAGAACAGAGACGTAAATGCCAAAAATCATAAAATTGTTTTAACTTACTAAAAGTGTTTATACGTTTGTTAGATGCAAGTTTATATGACTTATACATACTTTTAAATCATCTAGAAATGTTAACTTATGTGCATTTAACATATATATGATTACAAAAGTGGTATTTTTAAGTCAATCTGACAAATAATTGAACTAATAGTAGCAATAAAATAACAAACGGACTAATTTTGTCATTCGTATAATATTGGGCCTTAGTGGCCCATTAATATGTTTGATAGGTCCTGAATACTATCTATATGTTTATTGGGCCTCATTGACCCATTTACATGCGCGACGGACCTTGGATACTAATTTCGTGCTATTTGGGCCTGTAAATACGTTACATGTGAAATGGGCCTTAGTTGTCCTTTTACATATATTTTGGGCCCATGTTATATAACCTCATTCCTTTCGAGCCTGAAAATGACTTACGTGTTTAGTGAGCCTCGGTGGTTCGCTTACATTGTTCATTGGGCCCGGAGTGAGTTTTATATGTTTCTCTTCGCGTAAAATTCGATTAAGGATCTAGTGAGACGTGTTGGTTGACACCTATTGAGTGTACGATCGTAGCCTGTAGTTATAACCAAAGTCTCTTGGAGGGAGAGCGAGGTTTTGTGTATAGATCTATACGGGGATGACACCCCACACCTGAGCTGGTCGCTACAGTTAGACTACATCAGTCTAGGGTGACGATAACCTTAATCTATCTTTCCGTCGGCGTCCACCAAAGCCAAGACAGGCGAAATTGTCACTAGTTAGTATGGTTATGACGGCTCACTTAGAGGAATTAACATTATGAAATTTACGGGAGACTATTCATTATCTTCTTTTACAGGAAACATAGGGTTGTCTGGGGGCATTCTATTTACATTCTCTTCATTCACTTTTGGCATTCTATTAAACAATAACACACATGCATTAATACTAGATCGGACACAAACATACTAAACTATTTTAAGAAAATACAAGATTTTCTTGTGGTTACAAAGTTATACAAATCATTTTCTCAAACATGCTTATGAACTCACCAACATCTCTATGTTGACCTTTTTAAATTAACTTGTATTCTCAGGAAACCGTTGAAGCAGGTTGGGATGAACAAACTAATGGATGTTTTGGTATATTTCTATTTCATCAAACTTTAATTATTTTGGCATGTAATATTTAAACACAATACTCGATGTAAACAATGTACGTTGTTATATTACATGTGTGGTGATGATGATGTTATGTTTCAATTATATACTTTGTGATGATACTACAAGAATGAAGTCACGCACAAGCCCCCATACGTTTTCTGCCATCTGGTTCGGGGGTGTGACAGTCGGTACGTAGAAAAGATAACCAAAGGACTTTTGCGGGTAGCCCATGAAAATACACTGCTCACTTCGAGGTTCGAGCTTGTTGTGAGTCTCGCGCCTCACGAAAGCCTCGCAACCCCAAACTTTGATGTGTGCTAACGAGGGAACCTTCCCTGTCCACATCTCGTGAGGTGTTTTGGCAACCTTTTTAGTTGGGACTCGATTAAGGATATGGGCGGCAGTCTCCAAGGCATACCCCCATAATGAGATAGGTAACGAAGCTCGACTAATCATGGAACGAACCATGTCTAACAAGGTTCAGTTGCGCCTCTCAGCCACACCATTAAGATGTGGTGTCCTAGGTGGCGTCAATTGTGAAACAATTCCACACTCCTTAAGATAGTCCAGGAATTCGATATTAAGATACTCACCAGCTCGATCAGATCAGAGCATCTTTATCTTCCTGCCCAGCTGATTCTCCACTTCTTGCTTAAACTCTTTGAATTTCTCAAAGGTTTCTGACTTATGCTTGATTAAGTAGATGTAGCCATATCTGCTATAATCGTCAGTAAAAGTCGCATAGAAGCGGTTAGCATCCCTTGTGACGGTTCTGAAGGGCCCACACACATCGGTGTGTATGAGATCCAACAAACCCTCACCCCTTTCACAAGAACCAGTGAAGTGTGACTTAGTCATTTTTCCAAGCAAACAAGACTTGCAAGTGTCATCCGACCTTAAGTCGAATAACTCCAAAACTCCAGCCTTCTGGAGTTGGCCTATGCTTGTTGGAGCATGGAAATGCTCTACAAATAATGAGTGGTAGTTAGGTTGTATTTTTCCCTTTATTGTATTGTTGGTGTATTTGTCTCTCCCTCATATCTAAAGGGAGAGGTGGTCATTTCTGAGCATACACTCTTAGTCTCAATGTAATTCTAGAGAGAGAATTGGTGGGTTCTCCCCACCTAGGGAGAGTTTCTCTCTCCCACCAATGTTCTTCATGAATTATATTTTATATCTCTTTCTTTCTCATCTTCTAAGAGTTCTCATCATGTTCTTCATATCTTTATATTTTGATACACGATAAATTCTGAGATATTATTTCTTCCGCATCCACCGTTCGTATAAAAATGGGTTCCTACAATTGGTATCAGAGCCGTACCTTGAAGGTTTAATCGACTAGTTCAAGGGAACGACTCCCGTTCGGTGATTATCTTGAAGATTTCTCGTTTTTTAGCAATAATTTTCGGGTCCAAACCGGAAATTTCTGATGAGTTTTCTATTTTTCTGGGGTGATTTTTGCTTAGAAGAATAATTATGTTGCTGCTGCTCATACAAATTCTCTGCTGGAAATTTATGTTCTTGAAGTTCTTATTATTTTGCTGTTGAAGAAATGAAGAAAAATGGGAGAAGAAATTATTTTTGTGGTCTCCAAAATGTTGAAGAAATTGTTCTAGGGGTTATTTTGTTCCTGAAAATGAGAAGACACAAATTAATGGGCTTATTTTCTTTGACGTGTTCTTTTTTACCCAGCAGCTTGTAAATCTTCTTGAGGTATGAAGACTTTTATCCCTCTTTATTCTTGCTGTGGATCGTTAATGTGAAGAAATATATGGACGTAATATGTATGTATAAAGCATTTTGTCCTTTTTACTCTTTTGGGTAAAGAGTACTCCATTATTTACTCTCTCAAAAAGACAAAACCATGTGACTATGACAAATCCCATCACATTTTGTCCCTAAAAACCTCTTGTGTACTCCTCTTTTTGCCTTCCCAATACCACTTTTTGACCCAAAATGCTTAAAAAATATTCCCTTTATTAAAATATGAATAAATGGCCTTTGCGGTACCATTTTTCATGAAAAAAAGCATTTTTCGTCATCTGTTCAGCCCTTCTCGGACCCCCGAACCACAGCCAAAAACTACCTACCGGAGTCTCCTAAGAAGCCTACCCGGTACCCCTCTCAGACCTTGGTCCACAGCCCTTCTCAGCCGAGGATCCGCAGCCTCCCTCTTGCCTTCGGACCGAAGTCCGGACTCCCTACCGCAGACATTCGCTTCTTCCAGACCGAAGTCATTTCAAGCTTCTCGGACCGCAGCTCGCAATCCGCAGCTCGGACCGCAGTCTTCTCCTCGCACCGCAGCCTACTTTCTTCAGCGACTACCGAAGCCAACACCTTCCATCCGACCCGCACCCACCTCCCCATCCGCACCCACCTCCCACCGCAACCACCCTCCATCAGCAGCCTCCCCAGACCCGCAATCCTTCCTTGCCTACGGCCCTTCTCCTTCCAGCCCCCCCCCCCCTTTCTCCTCCCCTCTCTTCTTCCCTCCTTATCTTTCCCTCCTCCCCTCCCTTCCTCCCCCTCCTTTCTTCCTCCCCTCTCATCCTTCCCTCTTTTATTTAAACCCTCTTTTTTTTAAAAAAACTTCATTTTTTTTCAGCCAATTTTTTTTTCAGCCATTTTTTTTAAATGCCCATTATTTTTTATTCAACTAATAATTTTTTTAACACCAATTTCTTATTTAGCCAAATATTTTTTAATTAAAACCAATTATTTTTTTAACACCAATTTTTGCCACAACCGAACCTTGGTTTGTCACATTGGTTTACTTCATGTCGATTATTTTAAAAGAATACTTCATACCGCAGTCGGACTTCATATTATTCTTTGTGATGCTTGCACCGCAACGACGATTGATCAACAAAGTTGTTTCACATTCTTCACTTTATGGGATTTTATGACTTGTCGCTCTTGATCTTTGGTTGACGAATCATATATCTTGAGCATGTGGACTTTATTTTCTATTGAATACCACTTCGAGAGTTCCGGCATCGCAGTTTGGGTATTTTGGTATATTTTCGGCACAACATAGATATTTTTCATGCAGTGATTCTTCGTTCTATGGTATTTGTTCATGCAGCTTCAGCAACTATATCACCCACCGTCTCATGACCGCCAAGTATCTATTTTACTCTATTTCTCGTGTCTTATCGAGACCCTTCATAGATCTAGGGAGATCTCTCTTAGCTTTTGGTATCCGACACTCTCCATCCGATGATTTGTTGATTTTTGATATCCGGTCACTGGTTATCAAAAATAGGGAGATAATATCATCCAGATTTGGTTCTTATGATTGTTTGAGTTTGGATTTTGAAGAATTCTGAAGACGATGATTTATTTAGTGATGCGATGTGGCACTTATTTTTGGTCTTTACGGATCAAATTTTTGGCATTACTCGATGTTTTCCGATTCAGATTATTTATTATTCGGACTCTACCACAGGATGATTTTGTGTTTGCATCCGGTTCAGATCTTATGATTTCTCGAGTTTGGCATTGTGATATTTTGAGGATGAAGATTATTTTGGCGATGTGACGTGGCACTTATTTTTGATCCATGGATCAAATTTTTGGCATTGCTGGACTATGTCTTTGGACTCACATTATTTTTATCCGGACTTCATTTTTGGATGCTTCACATTTTTAGCAGGTTATTCTTTGAAGAATTTTGGTGTATTATGATTCGAGAACTCGAGATATTTTTCAGACTTTTTGAAGCTGAAGTGTTTCTTTTATTGGATCTTTTACTTGCTCATGGTGATCTTCTTCTTCTGGTGATTATGACTAGTTTGAAGATTTGGATCTTATTTTTTCTGCTCCATTGGTGGTGCTTTGAAGCCGAAGACCTTCATTGTTTAGAGATTCATGGCCAGTTTCAGACTTCACAGACACTTCAGAGTTTCAGAGACATTTCGGCATTTGGTTCTCATTATGTTTCATTTTATTACCACACTTGATAGTCGGATTATTGTATTATAGCCTTGTATCACTTGTTGTATCTCTCATCATTTGTAAGCATTTAGGGAGAGAATGTTGGAGCATGGAAATGCTCTACAAATAATGAGTGGTAGTTAGGTTGTATTTTTCCCTTTATTGTATTGTTGGTGTATTTGTCTCTCCCTCATATATAAAGGGCGAGGTGGTCATTTTTTAGCATACACTCTTAGTCTCAATGTAATTCTAGAGAGAGAATTGGTGGGTTCTCCCCACCTAGGGAGAGTTTCTCTCTCCCACCAATGTTCTTCATGAATTATATTTTATATCTCTTTCTTTCTCATCTTCTAAGAATTCTCATCATGTTCTTCATATCTTTATATTTTGATACACGATAAATTTCGAGATATTATTTCTTCCGCATCCACCATTCGTATAAAAAATGGGTTCCTACAATGCGCTTCTTGTTGACATGTCCAAGACGACAATGCCACAAGGATGCCTTATCCAAATCATTAGAAGAATCGATATGCAACACTTTATTTCCTATGTTGTCTACAACCATCACAGTTTCATATACACCATTACAAGGTAATGCAATAAAATAAAAAACACCATTATAATAAGCATTTATTGCACCAATTTGATTATCAAACGAAAAAGTGAAACCTTGTTTGTACAAACCATGAAAAGAAATAACATTTCTCGCCATTTCAGACGAGTAGCAACAATTATTCAAATCTATTTCTAACCCACTACTAAGCAATAAAGAGTAAACTCCAATCTTGGTGACATGTGAAACCTTCCTATTCCCCATGATCAAGTTTATCTTCCCGTGCTCCATATCCTTACTTCTTTTTAGGCCATGCACATCAGAACAAATGTGAATTCCACAACATGTGTCAAGAACCCAAGAGTTAGAATGTGATGAGTTTTTAGATAGAATAGTGTAAATACCTGCATGGGTGGTTTTAACCTTCCCATCCTTAACATCCTGCAAGTACTTGGGGCAGCTTCGCTTCCAGTGCCCCTTTTCATGGAAATAGAAACACTCTGCTTCTTTTGGGATAGTCGAGGGAGTAGCAGAACCTCCTTTGGTTCCACTTGGAGAGGATCTATCAAGATACTTTCCCTTGCGGCTCTTGGAAAGAGCCTTCCTCTTCTTCCCCTTACATTGCCCAATTGCCAGAACAGGGGCATTAGTAGTTGGAGTGGTTACAACATATTTACCTTTGAGACCACTTTCGGCAGTCCTCAAAAGGCCCTGAAGCTTGCTCAGAGTGACTTCCTCCTTGTTCGTATGATAAGTCATGCGGAACTGATCATAACATGGAGGTAAGGAGTGTAGAATAATATCTATAGCCACCTCCTCATCAAAGTTCACATTCAATTTGATCAGACGATCCACAAACCTTTGCATTTCCTGCAAGTGGCACGTGATGGGTTCACCATCCTTCATCTTTGTTGTAATCATGGAGCAGATGATTTCATACCACTCTTGACGAGCACTATGATGGTATCTTTCCATCAGGTCCTGGTGCATATCAAAAGGGTAGAAGTCCTCATAGGACTTTTGGAGTTCAGGAGACATGGTGGCAAGCATGATACAAGCTACCTTGGTGGCCTCTTTCTCATGTGCCCTGAAATCAGCAATCTCTTGAGGAGTAGCACCGGACTCATCGATTTCCTTAAGCTCCTTGTCGAGGACATATTCCTTGTCCTCGTAGCGAGTGACCATCCTCATGTTCCTAATCCAGTCATTGAAATTAGTCTCATCAAAGATGACTTTCCCACAAAGGTTAATGAGAGAGAAGGAGCCGGTAGGGTTTGAGCCTGAAGCAGTGTTGGAAGACGTCTGAAAAGAAAGAAAGACAAAGTTTAGATTAGATAAAGAGTCCTTAATATAACACCCAAAATGAAATATTAAGGCTAGGACCCAACACAATATTTTTACAATTTGGAAGAGGGATGCGGTAATCCAACTTGCAAAATATTTGAAGGTAGGTAAATGACGATTTACCAATTTCCACCATGAAAACAAAATTTGCTAATTAAGTTTTAATTGGATTTGAAACTCCTAGATCCTTTGAGATTCATTGAACAATTCAATGGCATGTTTAAATCTCGATTATGCCCTTCAGGTTTGTGACTGGGATACCGAGGATCACAAACATGGTGTGAATAACCATGCAAATGTACTTGGTACTCTTAATCTCAATTGTCACCTTAATCAATGTGCCGGTTAACCACACACGCTCCATTGACCTTATGATAAACATTAAGCTACCATTTGCCACCGTTACTAGTCTAAGTTAATGTGCCGGTTAACCACACACGCTCCATCAACGACTTGGTAAGGTGCAAAGTGTAATTTCATAGAATAGCATCAATTTCACATTTTCCTAAAGTAACTAAGATTGGTAATTTATAAAAGGTTTAGTTACTTTATAGTTATCATTATACTTTTAATGAGAATTATAGTCTTTGTCCTACCCGTTCGACTAACGACCCTCCACCAGTCAAGGAATCGGTGGGTGAGAGTGGACACCCATTAAACCACCATTTTATAGGCAGTAACCTTATATCCCCCTTATAGACCGGCTTCGTGAATGAGGCCTACTAACGGTAAAACCGACTTGTCTTATACACACACACACACACACACACACATATATATATATATATATATATATATATATATATATATATATATATATATATATATTAAACCTATAATATTATAATAGTATAAGGGTTGAATTTTAACTTTTAAAATTCTAAGGTTTGGAATTAAAGTTCCATTTGGTGAGACTTTACAAATTTCAAAACTTGAGGGCAAGTTTTGAAACTTGTCAAAACTCTTCAAGTCCATAACATATGAGTTTAATAATCTATTTATGAGAAAAACCTTTCATGTTCCATAACATCCATAACTCGAGGACAAGTTATGGAGTCCATTAAAAGCATTTAAAACATAATTTAACTAACACAATAATCAAATAATTCATGCAAGATTCAATCAAACTCATATGAACAAGGAAATTCACATCAAACAATTTTCGTGTAATTAGATTAATCATATAAACTAATACAAAACATGAAACTTTGACAATTACCTTCCAAATGGATGAGCATGATCATTACCATATCTTAAAAAACATATTTTTATGATTCAAAACAGTTTGGGGTAATTATCCTATCCATTTATGGCCTAAAAATCGGTTTTCTACACTCTGTACAGCCAACTCGGCGAGTCCATGAACCAAACTCATCGAGTAGCTCATTTTGTGCTTGGACTCGTCGAGTGCACCAGTGGACTCGGAGAGTTCATCAGTCAGAATGCATAAAACTTGATTTTTTCAACTTCAAAGAATAAGTAGCATCAAGTATATTGGAAAACAATCCTAGTCTCTGATACAACTGATGGGTTTGAGCATTCTAACACTCCTATGGTGTACATGCAACCCTAAATACCTTGGATCTATGTTTTCTCTAATATACATGTAAACTTTCATTTTTCCAAGGTATTATCCTAACTAGCATACAATGGAGTAACTATACTACAAAATCCAAGTTAGATGACATACCTTTTAGTGTAGTTGGAACCTTGAAGCTTTAAGAGCCTAGCACCAATAATGTGAATGCCTCAAGTGGAATCAAAAATCACCACCAACAAATGAAAGAACTTGAGAAGAGATAATATGCAGTCAAAATCGGCTAGCACTCTTGCAAGAACTCTAGGTGCCGATTTCATGAACCAAAGGGCTTCTTATATAGTGTGGCTACATTAGGGTTACACCATGCAAACCCTAATGTGCATGTCTTTCCACATTACTCATGCTCCATGGGTTTTAACCTCCATGGAGTATCCATGGGTCACCACATGGGTTTAGCCCAACATAAGGAATGATGGATCATTAGCCCACTTTATAAGAATGAATGATTTACACAATCAATCTCTATATATTTAATTAGTCTCTTTTGATCACAAAATTAATTCCAGATTAATTATTGATCAATACTAATTAAATAATATGATTTCATATTAATATATAAGAACTTATAATATATTAATAAATCATAATTATCCTCTTCTCAAAAGTCCATCCTTCAAATTGTCTCGGTGAAGTGCAACCCAAATGGACCATGCTACTCTCGGGTCAAGTACATACCAAATATAGTTATGGACTTAGACACCGTATCCAACAATATTCAGCATGGGTGTGCGGGCTACTTTGCTTATGTGGTGGATACGCGTGTTAGGGATCAGATTTCAATTTCCGAGGTCCTGGTTGTCAGGAATTTTGCATATGTGTTTCCGTAGGAGTTACCCTGAGTGCCTCCCGAGAGGCAGGTCGAGTTCAGGATTGACCTCATGCCAGCTGCGGCCCTTATTGCCAAGGAATCGTACCGCTTGGCACCACATAAGATGCAGGAGTTGTCATCTCAGCTTAGGAGCTGCTACGCAAGCAGTTCATCAGGCCGATCAGTTCTCTATGGGGAGCGCCGAAGCTATTCGTAAGGAAGAAGGATAGTTCACACTGGATGTACATTGATTACCAGGAGTTGAACAAGTTATCGGTAAATAACCGTTATCCCCTTCCGCGGATTAATGACATCTTCGAGCATTTGCAGGGTGCATCTTGGTTCTCCAAGATAGATTTGAGGTCTGGGTATCATCAGGTTAGAGTGAAAGAGGAGGACGTGGATAAGACCGCGTTCCAGAATCGTTATGGGGATTAGGAGTTCGTGGTGATGCCATTTGGGCTCACCAATGCGCCTGCGGTGTTCATAGATTTGATGAATCGAGTATGCAGGCCAATCCTCGATCATTCTATTATTTTGTTTATTGATGATATCTTGGTGTATTCCAAGACCAGCGAGCAGCATGAGGAGCATCTTCGCGAGCTTTTTGGGGTTTTGAGGAAAGAACGACTCTATGCTAAGTTCTCGAAGTGCGAGTTTTGGTTACGAGAGGTTCAGTTCCTTGGGCACCTCGTTAACCAGGATGAGATTTTGGTCGATCTGGCCAAGATCGAGGCCGTGATGCAGCGGGAAATTCCGAAATCTCCCTTGGATATCATGAGTTTCTTGGGTTGGGCAGGGTACTATCAGAGATTTATTTAGAATTTCCCCAAGATTGTGGTACCCCTCACTCGTCTGACGAGGAAGGGGTGGATTTCGGATGGGGCCCTAAGCAGCAGTCGACATTTGAGACTCTTTAGCAGAGATTATGCGATGCCATAGTGTTGACCCTCCCGGAGGGAATTAAGGACTTTGTGGTATTATTTGATGCATCCATCACTGGTTTGGGGACAGTCCTCATGCAGAGAGGATGGGTGATTGCTTATGCTTCGAGGCACCTGAAGCCGCACGAGACGCTATATCCCACCCATGATCTGGAGTTGGGGGCAGTGGTTTTTTTTCTCAAGATATGGAGGCACCATCTGTATGGTGTCCGTTGTACTATCTACACGGATCACAAGAGTCAAAGGCGTATTAACATGAGGTAATGCAGGTGGCTGGACGTAGTCAAGGATGATGACTGTGAGATCCTTTATCATCCAGGTAAATCGAATGTGGTGACGGATGCTTTAAGCCACAAGTCAGCTGGATCTTCAGATAGGGAGATGTGTATGAGGATATCAGTGCATTCCTCGCTTTTGGGATTGATCAGGGAGGCTCAGGCCGAGGGTGTTCGGGAAAAGAATTGGAAGAAACAAAGGATTAGGGGTGAGATTGACAGATTTGTCTCAGATAGTCGTGGTTTGTTGACCCGATGTGGTCGGGTCTGGGTTCTGATGTCTGGTGGGGTCAGACGGATTGTGTTAGAGGAGGCTCATAAGTCTCATTTTTCTATTCATCCAAGGGCCACCAAGATGTACCGGGATTTGAGATTGAGCTATTAGTGGCTGTGTATGTAGAGAGATAGACTGGTATATTGAGAGATGCATGACCTGCAGGATGGTCAAGGCTGAGTATCAGAGGCCGCATGGCAAGTTGCAGCCTCTGGAGGCTCCCATGTGGATATGGGAGCAGATTTCAATGGATTTTATCACCAAGTTGCCGAAGACGGGAAAAGGTTTTGATGCTATCTGGGACATCGTGGATTGATTGACCAAGAGTGCCCACTTTCTGGCGATTCGGGAGAGTTCTTCGGCCTAGAAGCTGGCCGATGTGTATGTTCGCGAGATCGTTTCTCGCCATGGGATTTCGGTCTCCATTGTTTCAGACTGTGATGTTTGGTTCACCTCCCATTTTTAGCAGAAGTTCCATGAGGAACTAGGCACGAGGTTGCACTTCAGCACTGCTTATGATCTGCAGACCGACGGCCTGAGTGAGCGGACGATACAGACCCTTGAGGATATGTTGCGGGCCTGTGTTATCGATTTCGGTGCGATCCGGGACTCCTACCTGCCTCTTGCGGAGTTTTCCTACAACAACAGTTATCACTCCGACATTGGTGCTCCGCCTTTCGAGCTCTTGTATGGGTGGAGATGTCGTACCCCGGTTTGTTGGGGCGAGGTTGGTCAGAGGGTTATGGGACAGACCGAAGTGGTGCTTCAGACCACATAGCTAATTCAACAGATCAGGCGGAGACCGCTCAGAGTCGGCAGAGGAGTTATGCCAATCGGCACCAATCCGAGTTGAAGTTTCAGGTCGGCGACATGGTATTACTGAAGGTTTGACCTTGGAAAGGTGTGATACGCTTCAGGAATAGGGGGAAGTTGGTCCCCCAGTATATTGGTCCTTTTCGGGTGATTTCCAGGGTTGGCAAGGTTGCTTACATATTGGATCTTCATCAGGAGCTCAGTTAGATTCACAACACTTTCCATGTTTTGCAGCTGCGAAAGTGCGTATTGGATGAGGATGCAATGGCTTCCTTGGATGATATTCAGGTCGATAAGCGCCTGAACAATATCGAGAACCCGGTGGCTATCCTGGAAAGGAAGATGATGGTTTTGTATAACAAGGAAATACCTTTGGTAAAGGTACGGTGGCAGCAACGGAGGGGCTCCGAGTGGACTTGGGAGCCGGAGGCCGAGATGCGGGAGCATTATCTAGAGATATTTGCCATAGCAGACTTCGAGGACGAAGTCTAGGACAAGTTGGGGAGAAATGTAACATCCCGGTGTTCAGGTACTTCTTAAATCAACCTTGGAATATTTTTTAGATTGCATTTTGGTCCTTATGTAGAAGGAAGTGCCCATTGGAAGCCCTAGTGGCAAAGTTGTAATTTTAGAGAAGTGGGAGTACGCCATGCATACATACGTACGTTGGACGTACATCAATGTATGCGGGGCGTACTCACTAGGTGTGGAAAACCCTAAATTTGAGGGCTAAGCCCATATATAATCATCCTTATAGCCTCATTTCCCTAACCTTTTCAGCCTCCCCTCTCCTTGAGATGTTTTTGGCAAACCCTATCCATTTAGTGTGTTTTTGAGCTTAAGTGTGTGCTCTTGTTGTGTAGAAGGAAGAGGAAGATCCATTGAGGAGTTTTGGTGTGGAAGCAAGCTTATAGATCTAAGATCCTTACCTCATTGGGAAGCTCCAGAATGTATAAAGCTCTAACCATTACTTGTATTTCCTTAAGATCTTGCAATCGGGAGTTTTATATGCTTAAGTCCCTTTTTCTTGGCCTTGATGAGCTTGAGCTGCTCTAAGACCAAAGGATTTGTCCTTTCAAAAGATTTGAGGTGCTTTAGGACATAAAAATGCTAGTTTGGCACATTTAGTGCTTGGATGCTTGTTATAAAGGTCTTAAGTGGTTAAGACAAACTAGGGTTTTGGGTTTTAGGGCTTATTAAGGCATACATGACCATAAAGTTGGAAAGTTTATGCTTTGGGACACCTTTTTAGGCTTAGATCTGAATTAGGACGCTTGGACTTGATGTATTAAGAGTTTACTGGAAGTTTGCATGGCCATAACATAAGTTGGGCGTACCAAGGCGTACGTTGGGCGTAGATGGTCAGCAACCCACTTTTTGGTCAGGCGGAGTACGTGGGGCGTAGAGGCTGAGTACGCTGGCGTACTCAGGTGAGTTGACTTTTTGTTGACCATTGACTTTCCGTTGACTTTTAACCTAGATTGGCCCTAGGTGTAATTTGGGTATTTGTTGTGAAGCCTAAGTTTGGGTCTTTCCATGTGTATAGGTGATCTATAGATTGGAATCGTGGAGCAATATTCTTTTCTGCTATCTGTTCGGATTTGCAAGGCGAGTTTTCCTCACTGCACTTACGGGTCGAAGTCGACAAGGCCGACCCTTTGGGTTGTTATCCTGGTTTATCATATGATTGTGTACTGTAGTGATATGTTAAATCTGTATCCTGGTAGATAGGATGATAGCATGTGGTAGTGATCTGTAAATCTACTTGTTTGTCTGATGCATGGTTATATGTTTATTATTTATGTGTATGTCGACATCTTATGATTGGTTGGGTTGAAGCGGTCCTGCTTTGTGCCGAAGGCCAAGACACCCAGGGTGGATCGGATAGACTGTAGGCCCTATGAGGCAGTCCAGTTAGGACGAAGGCCCAGAGGACGGTCCAGATAGGCTAAAGGCCCAATGCGGCGGTCCAGTCATGCTAAAGGTCCTGTGAGCGGTCCAGATGGGCTGAAGGCCTGCGAGGCGGTCCAGTAATGCTGAAGGCTTTATATGCATGTTGTTTATTATTGTTTTATGTATTGTGTGTTGGTAATTTGAGGTAAAGCTCACTAAGCATTGGCTTACAGTTTTGGGTTATGTTTCAGGTACTTCAGACGATCGCGGGATGGCGAAGGCATGACCGTACACATCCTCATGTTTTGGACTTATTATTTTGGGAAAACTCTGATATGGAATATGTTTTGAAAACTATGTTGTAAACGATTTATGTTTTTGGGTTGGTTTTAAAAGTTTAAAATTTTCATGGATTTTATGGATGTTACACTTTTTCTTATCTAAAGACCCATAGCTTCTGCATTAGCTACATCTCCAAAAGTGGTACCTCGATTATCATCATGATCACCTTCATTTATTGTCGTCCTAAGATCTTCATCTGAACCGTTGAGATAATCGTCCTTTCTGTCTGATCATTGATCGTAGTATTCACGAAGCAACATTGAGGTTTTTTTCGACGATCCAAGATGATTTGCGTAGTTCATGATAGTGTTTGTATTCAAATTTTGCCATTGAAATATAATATGATGCGTGTGAATTGATTTGAACAAAAGACAGAATCGAAAATCACAAAAATATTTGAAGAAACGTGTTTCAAATGCGGAAATTATATCTAAAAACAATTTTAGAACTAAAAATGTAAACAAAAGAAATTTTCTGAAAGAGTTGAAACAATATTCCTGCTCTGATACCACCTCAAGAGTTATGAAGTCAATAAACGAATCAATGAAAGTCTAAATGTAAGAACACACCATGTATATAATAATTTTCAGCTCAATGATTGATCATGAAGGTTAGAGTACAAATGAGAGAAAGTAAAATACATAAAGTGTGCGGAAAGGGTTAATGAACCCCTAACCTATAACACTATATATGGGCAACATGCCAAATAATCTCAACTGACCACTAAACAAACATGTAGACTTCGACATTTAAGTGCATACAAAAATGTTACATACATCGAAATAATAGTTATTTTGATATAAATTAGAAGATATATCATTGATATGAAAGTCTTCGATATATGTTGCACTTCAAAGTTACTTTCCACATGTTGATTCTTCACAACAAAACATTCTCTACAACATCTCGCACCGTGTCCCGCAGACGGTACTGTGGTACTACATGTAGCAATCTACATCCCAACTCCGCCGACGGTACTATGGTACTACATGTAGCAACCTACATCTCAACTCCGCCGACGGTACTCTAGTACTGCAGAGCCCACATCTCATCCTAATTCCTAAAAGTAGATTATAAAACATATTGCAAATATGTTAGAACTCATAAAGATGATATATTCCTTCTAACGAAGTGCAAGATATTTTTATAATGTCCCTAAAAAATGTAACATTTATATGCTTGACGTATTTTTCAGTTAGGATTTACATTTTTCTTCGTGTGTTTAAAGTAATTGAGTTAGATTACATATAATTCATGCGTTCTGTTTTAAGACTGAAAATACAGTTAATAACCAAAATGACGCTAAAGTAATATTCGCATGCAGAATTTACGTCATCTAATTTTTAAATGAAACTAAATCAAATTTCGCATATATTCCTTAGACAAAGATTCTTCATTGTAACCCTCGAAACTCTAATAAAATGTAACTTCGCCCCTTATATTTGTTTAATACCAACTTTGCAAGTTGTGTGAATTTAAAATATACATAAAAGATGGTACAGCCCATAAGCATAAATGACAGTAGTCAGATTAAGCACTTCTATTAATATTAATAATATTATCATCATTATGGTATCTCATATTTAATCAACTGATCAGTTTATTAAAATATTCATTTAAATTAAACAAAACTTTTTGTTATTTAATATTTATATAGTAAAGTAATAGTTAATTGCACCAACTAAAATCGGTTGTCTATTAATGTATAAGATTATACATAACTTGCTTATGCTATTGAACCAACCTTGTCATATTCGGTCAACATTGAGATGGACACGAGTTTCAACAAATTAATAAACTAATTTTTTTTAATATCGTGCCAGAAAAAACAAGAAATGAGACAAATTTAGCCAGCATTTATTGACAAAAAAAGAGAATTAGAAGAACTTGATAACCTATAAAACTAGCTTATGTCGATAGCCTATGTGATTATCTGAATCATATGGAATTTTGTGTGTGTTTATTAATATACATATATACATGAATTTGATCTTATTGGCATCTATAAAATCTTTTAAATTAAGTTGTTATGAGTATGAGTTAAATGCAAATTGGCATATTGTTTCTTTGTTTTTCTTATTGTGTTAAAAAATATGCACATACGAGATAATCAATAGTTTTGCTTTCATGGATTTTTTTTATGACGTATCGGTTTTGGTTAAGAGACAAAACTAGCAAGTTGTTAGAAATTACAAAAAAATTAAAATTCATACAAAGATATTTAAGCCATCAAATTCAATTAATTTTTCTTCTACTACAGTCTATACATACATAAAATCCAATTAAACAACTCAAACAATAGTAAATGATAAGAGCTCCTTTTTCTGATAGAACTTTAAAAGATACTATAAAATAATCAAAAAGAACGAACCATTGTAAGAATCACCGTATCAAAACATTTTTTTTTTATTAACCTGAACATTAGCAATTTCAAAATGTGATCAGTACTTATGTATATGCTTATACATATCGAGTACATTTTAGTACTAAAACTATTATAAACTATATCATTGACTGTCTTAAAGCATCAACTATGAGGCTTTGAGAGATTTTTCACCCAAACAGACAATGAAAAATGAAAAGGATATTGGATGAGTTTTTTGTTTTCAAATCTAAGTTTTTTTCATAGCTTTTGTTCATGAGCTTTTTTAATAATAGGTCGAATGTATTTTCAACTAATTGTAAACCGACAACTTATAAAAAAAAACCATCAAAAGCAAATTGAAAAAGTTATCCTAATATACAGTTATAACTCATCGGGTTTCACTTGTTCTTTTTAAAGTAATTATTTTGCTTGGCGGTTGACATTAGATTAGCTTCCTACAAGTTAAACTCTTGATCCTCAAGGCCTAGATGTTCCTTATCTTCTTTGTCTATTGTGATACATGTACAGGGATGGACTCGGCTTCTCATTTGTTCTTTTGTTGCCATGTTGCGACTGACGTATTGAATTAGGTAGTTAGATGGTGGGGGTACCCGTACTTTTGATTTCGTCATATGATGATTCATTGTCTTTGTTTATTTCTCTTCGGTTGTAGGAGAAGATAAAAGACCATCTTGAGGCGTATTTTACACTTTATGGTGGCATAAATGGTTGTTTCGAAATACCATTTTTCTTATAGGATCCAATTGAAAAAGACGGATTTGTTTGAAAGCATATCAATATGGGTGGTTGGCTTCAATATCTTAAAACTGTTTGTTCTTGATGGTTTTTTTTTGTGAGGTTGGAAGGCCTACGGTTTAGGTGAAAGGTGGTCGGAACCGCACCGATGAACACCACCCTAGGTGCGGTTTAGCCCCCATGGTTTCCCCTTACCGCACTCTCTCTCCTCTGTTGATTGGCCGGAGCCATTTAAATGTAATTTCCATTTCTTTTTTTTTCTTTTCAGTTTTTATTAAATTATATATATATATATATATATATATATATATATATATATATATATATATATATATATATATATATATATATATATATATATATATATATATATACTACCAATTATAAAAATATATTAAAATTTATGGTTTTTAATTTGTGAAATCTCCAAAAAAGTGTTTGTTGGAACCTAAAAGTGAACCTGTAGCAATCACTATCCTTTGTTGTTCCGAAGTCAGTATTACTTCCGAAGTGGTATAGCGTCCGGAGTCAATGTGTGGTCCGAAGTGATGATGGTGTCCGGAGTGGAAGAGACTATGTCCGAAGTGAAGAAGTTGTTCAGAGATTATCTTTCCGTCTTGCATTTATTATTCTTGTCTTTTTACTTGATGTAACAGTTCATAGGACTTAGTTTGTCAAAATGGATAATCAGAAGTGTCAGAAGTAATCACTTTATCCGGTCCTATGTAAGTAACTTGGTTTATCCGATGTAACTCCTTCTCCTATATAAGGAGTATTTAAAGACAAGAATAGTAGACAGATTGTTCCTCCAAAGATAGACATTTTCACATTTACTTCACTTGTTTCTTTCTCTCAAATCAAACTCTTTCAAACATTCCACTTGTTCATTTATTGTCTTTACTTTGATTATTCTCATAGTCTCATATTTAATACTTGAAGTACTTTTTTGATCTTCATCTTCAAGTCTTGACTGGTCTTGCCAGACTTGACTGGAACTCATAATCAGAAGCAGACATTGATCTTAAGCATTGACTCAAGGTATGAGTTTTTAAGCCTTGTCTCTGCGCAATTAGATCCGTGTTCTCATAATTGGTATCAGAGCTTGAGTGGTTGTCCTTTGAATCCATAAGAATAGATTATAGTTGATTCAAGATTACCTTGGTATTTCGATCATTTCTGTGTTCAGGATAAAAGTTCTTCTATATACCACTTTTGCTCAAGATATCTTAAATTCAATGGCTGCTTCTAATTCTCAACAAATGTACTCAGTGCAAATAGCAAATAGCGTGGGTTGCCCTACACGTGCCCCACCGCTAGTTGTTGAAGAGTATTGTCACTGGAAAGTCAGAATGAAAAGATTTTTACTTGGAAAAGAAAAAGGTGAATCTATCTGGAGATTCGTTAAAGAAGGTCCTCATGTTCTAGTGCGAACCATTGTTAGAGATGCTGCTGCAACTCTCATGGGACATGACGAACAACGTCAAGCACCGCTCACTGCTGATGATCTTGAAAGTTGCATGCAGATCAAGTTGTTTTTTCTGAAATGGTGTTTGGTTTTCCATCTTCTCTCTATGAGCACATTAATCTGTGTAAATCGGCAAAAGAGATTTTGGACACACTTCAAGTGTAACACCCATAAAATTCAAGCTGATTTAAAACTTTTAGAACATTTCCAAAACCATTAACCATTACAAAACTTGTTTTCAAAATGTATCATATCAGAGTATCCCATAAACAAAGTCATAAAAAGTGAGGAGTTGTACGATCACGCCTTCGCCTTGCCGCGATCCCCTGATGTACCCGAAACAATAAACTGAAACTGTAAGCTCGAAAGCTTAGTGAGTTCCCCCAAAATACCCATACCACAACAATACACATATAATCATAAACAACATACTATGGGTCCAATCAACCATCGGGTTGGAATACCCCACGCCTCAACCATCCGGTTGGAATGCCAACATACTATGGGTCCAATCATCCTCGGGATGGAATACCCCAGGCCCACAACCAACAGGTTGGAATGCCCACATACTACGAGTCCAATCATCCTCAGGATGGAATACTCACGGCCCACAACCTACAGGTTGGAATGCCCAGGTCTATTGGCCTCTACACAGAGCAGATAAACCTCAACCGCTAAACCAACATGTGCACATATAGCAGATAGTCACATAACAGTCTATAGACAGTACTTGATCTAACGGATTATACGACAATACCATATAATATTATCCTACCCTCTAGGATACCGATCTAACAGATCATACTAGCATAACATAACCATATAACAATCCAAAGGGCCGGCCTTGGTGCCTTAGACCCTTGAGTATAGTGAGGATAACTCACATCGCAAACAGCTCGGAAGATAGTGCCAAACTCCTCCAAATGTAACTCCAACTCCAACACCTATATTCACCAATATCCTTTGCTATAAATATCCAATTTACCAAAATACCCTCATAAGGCAACTGGTCAACCCTTGGTCAAAGTCAAAGTTAACTACCAAGGTCAACAGTCCATGTTGACCTCAACTCGTCGAGTACCCTCAGCTACTTCTCGAGTTCCTTGCATAACTTGCCAACTCGTCGAGTCACTCGCCTAACACGCTGAGCCCAAGCCAATCTTCATCGGACTCGCCGAGTCACTCTACTGACTCACCGAGTCTACGACAATCTTCATCGGACTCGCCAAGTCGACCATGCCACTCGCCGAGTCCCTTCGGTCCTTCATCCATACAGATGCTTTTTAAGCCATGCTAAGGCTCCATACTGCAGATCCAACTTCCCAAGGCATGCTTATCACGTAAAGTTGAAAACTTTACGTGCATGCAATGCTCTAATGACTCAAAATGCCAAATCCAAACTTGAAATGGGGTCTAACTCAAATGGAAGGTTTCATCCATGACAAGGCTAGAAACTTTATGAACCTAGATCCCAAGAAGGGTTCAGATCTGAAGTTGCAACTTCATATCCATCTCATACTCAACACTAGCTTCATAACCAAGCCAAAAAGCCCTAAACTTCATCCAAAGAGGTCTAGAAAGAAATGAGGCCAAGATCAAGAATTGATACCTCAAATGAAGCTAACTGAGATAGATTTTGTAGATCTACACGAGTCCCTTGCTGCTAGCTACTTGACCTTCAGGCTCCCTTCACAAGTTCCACCTTCCAAAGCTAAAAAACACACTCAAATGAAGCTCTCACACGAAATAGGGTTTGCTGGACTCTCTAGAGGTTGTAAGGGACTAAGGGAGGCTAATGATTCCTTAAATAGGGTGCAAAACCCCGGAAATTAGGGTTTCACCCTCCAGATCCAACTCGTCGAGTCACTCTTCCGACTCGGAGAGTTGGTCACTTAAACACGTGGCCCCAAACCCGCTGCTACTCGACGAGTCAGGGCATCCAACTCGTCGAGTAGACCTTGAAACTTGAAAATTAAAGCCATAATATTAATACCTAAGAATCGGGGTGTTAAAATTCTCCCCCACTTGAACTAGAGTTCGTCCTCGAAGTCCGCTACGATGAACAACTCCGGATAGTGCTCCCGCATCTCAGCCTCCGGCTCCCAAGTCCATTCGGAACCCTTCCGATGCTCCCACTGTACCTTCACCAAAGGTATCTCCTTGTTCCGCAGAACTTTCATCTTCCTCTCCAATATGGCCACAGGCCTCTCCACGTAATTCAGGCGCTCATCGACCTGAATATCATCCAACGACACCACTGCCTCTTGATCCATAATGCACTTTCGCAACTGCGAGACGTGGAAAGTGCTGTGGAGCCGACTAAGTTCCTCCGGTAGATCTAACCTATAAGCCACCTTGCCAACCCTGGCAATGATCGTGAACGACCTAATGACTCCGGCGCCCAATTTCCCCCTCTTCCTGAAGCGGATCACACCCTTCCAGGGTGAGACCTTCAGGAGAACCATATCACCCACCTGGAACTCTAACTCTGATCGACGTCTGTCGGCGTAACTCTTCTGCCGACTCTGAGCGGTCTGCAGTCGCTGCCTAATCTGCTAAATCTTCTCAGTAGTCTGCAAGACTACCTTCGTCCGTCCCATCACCCTGTGTCCGACCTCACCCCAGCAAACTGGGGTGCGACATCTCCGCCCATACAACAGCTCGAAAGGCGGGGCACCAATGCTGGAATGATAGTTGTTGTTGTAGGCGAACTCTACAAGGGGTAGGTGGGAATTCCAGCTCCCACCGAAGTCAATGACACACGCCCTAAACATATCTTCAGGGGTCTGAATGGCCCGCTCGATCAGACCTTCGGTCTGCGTATCGAATGCTGTGCTAAAGTGCAACCGCGTGCCCAGTTCCTCGTGGAACTTTTGCCAGAAACGAGAGGTAAATCTAACATCCCGGTCGCAGACAATGGAGACCGGAACCCCATGGCGAGCCACGATCTCGCTGACATACACGTCGGCTAACTTCTCGGCCGATGAACTCTCCCGTTTGGCCAAGAAATGGGCACTCTTGGTCAACCGATCCACGATGACCCATATAGCGTCAAGCCCCTTCGCCGTCCTCGGCAACTTCGTAATAAAGTCCATCGTGATATGTTCCCATTTCCACATGGGAATCTCCAGGGGCTGCAGATTGCCATGCGGCCTCTGATGCTCGGCCTTGACCATCCTACATGTCAAGCACCTCTCAACGTACCAAGCGATTTCTCGCTTCATGCACGGCCACCAGTAGCTCAAACTCAAATTCTGGTACATCTTGGTGGCCCCCGGGTGAATAAAGAAGTGAGACTTATGATCCTCCTCCATCACTGTCTGTATGAACCCTCCAGACATTGGAACCCATACCCGACCGCATCGGGTCAATAATCCTCGGCTATCTCGCACAAACCGGGTGTTCTCACCCCTAATCCTTTCCATTTTCCAGTTCTCTGGTCGCATGCCCTCCACCTGAGCATCCCTGATCAAACTCACATGCGGAGAGTCCACTACTATCCTCATACATACTGATGGGGTGGAAGACCCAGCGGACTTGCGGCTCTGAGCGTCCGCCACCACATTCGCTTTACCGGGGTGGTAAAGGATCTCGCAGTCGTAGTCCTTGACTACATCCAGCCACCTACGCTTCCTCATATTCAGGTTCGGCTGATGCATGATGTGTATCAAACTCTTGTGATCCGTGTATATGGTACAACGGACCCCATATAAGTAATGTCTCCATATCTTGAGAGCAAACACCACCGCTCCCAACTCTAAATCATGAGTAGGATATCTCGTCTCGTGTAGCTTCAGCTGTCGCGATGCGTAGGCTATCACCCGTCCTCTTTGCATGAGGACCGCCCCTAAACCTTTGATGGATGCATCACATAACACCACAAAATCCTCCACTCCCTCCGGGAGTGTCAAGACTGGAGCCTCGCATAAACGCTGACGGAGGGTCTCAAATGCCCTCTGCTGCTCAGGACCCCACCGAAAATCCACCCCTTTCCTCGTCAGACGAGTGAGGGGTACTGCAATCTTAGAGAAATCCCGAATAAACCTCCGTTAGTACCCTGCTAAAACTAGAAAACTCCTGATGTCCGCAGGTGACCTCGACACCTCCCACTGCATGACTGCCTCGATTTTGGCCGGGTCGACCAAAATCGCCTCCTGGTTAACGAGATGTCCTAGGAACTGGACCTCTCGCAACCAAAACTCGCACTTAGAGAACTTGGCATACAACCGTTCTCGTCTCAGAACTCCCAACAACTCCCTGAGGTGCTCCTCGTGCTGCTCTCGGGTCTTGGAATACACCAAGATATCATCTATGAACACGGTGACCGAGCGATCAAGCATCGATCTGCAGACCAGATTCATCAGGTCCATGAATACTACTGGCGCATTGGTGAGCCCAAATGGCATCACCACGAACTCGTAATGACCATAACGAGTCTGAAACACGGTCTTCTCCACGTCCTCCTCTCTGAACTGGACCTGATGATATCCCGACCTCAAATTAATCTTGGAGAACCAAGATGCACCCTGCAACTGATCGAAAAGATCATTTATCCTCGGGAGTGGATAACGGTAATTCACCGTCAACTTATTCAACTCCCTATAATCAATGCACATCCGGTGCGAACCGTCCTTCTTCCTAACGAAAAGGATCGGTGCTCCCTATGGAGAACGGCTAGGTCGATTGAACCGCTTGCCGAACAGTTCCTGCAACTATGAAGGCAGCTCCTGCATCTCGAGTGGCACCAACTGGTACGACGCCTTGGCGATTAGAGCCGCACCCGACACCAGGTCGATCCGGAACTCGACCTGCCTCTCCGGAGGTATCCCTGGTAACTCCTCCAGGAACACGTCGGCAAACTCCCTAACCACTGGAACCTCTGAAACTGGAGTCTGGTCCCTGACCCACGTATCCACCACATACGCTAAATAACCCGCACACCTGTGCTGAATATACTGCCGAGCCCTGGCAGCTGAACAAAACCCTGATCCCACTCTGGTGTCCTCGCCATATACAACCAGTTCTCCCCCATTTGGGATTCGAACCACTACCTGCTGACCCTCGCAATCAATCATGGCACCGAATCGACTGAGCCAGTCCATACCCACAATCACGTATACATCCCTCATGGGAATTAGAATCAAGTCTATCGGTAAAGACACCCCGAAGATATCCATCTCACATCCTCGGTAGAGTGAAGAAGCAGAAACCCCGTGTTCGTTGGCGATAGAGACTCGCAACGGACACTCTAGTTCGCCAACTGGCATACTGAACTCCCTACTAAATATATGTGATACAAAAGACCGACTCGCCCCCGAGTCAAATAAAACCAATGCAGGCAAGGAGTTCACTACAAACGTACCTAATCACAGGTAGAATAGATAAACATAATTCAAATAAACAAATGAGGTAAAGAATAGAACATACCAGCAACCACATCTGGTGCTGCCTTGGCCTCCTCGGCCATAAGCTGAAAAGCACGCCCCTCAGCCTTCGGAGGCTCCGCCCTAACTGGCAACCCATCCGTAATCCTCAATGTAGCCGGCGCTGGAGCCTGCGCCAGCTTGGCGGCTAATAAAGGACACTGGGCCTTCACGTGGCCCACCTGCTCGCAATGATAACAAAGTCTGACCCCGGAAGTCGAAGTCTGCTACCTGAAATCCCTAGCCAGATAGCCCTACTTGCCACAACGGTGGCACCCACTCCCTGGTCGGCACGTCCCTGAATGAGCCTTCCCGCACTTTCCACAAGTGCGGCATGGCTGTCCCCCAGTCCTGGTATCAGCGGTCTTAGACCGCTTCGGCGCCGACTGCGACTGTGTCGGCGCCTGTCGCTGCTCTCTCAACTGCAGCTCAATCTCCAACTCACGCCGCCTCGCAGCCTCTTGTAGATCCAGTAGAGTATCGCATCGCTGTGTGGCAACAAACTGACGAATGTCGGTCTTGAGCATGCTCAGATAACGTGTCATCTGAGCCTGCTCCGAGGCAAACTCCTGGCAAAACATCACCCTCTCAGTAAACATATGGGTGATCTCCGTCACCGACTCAGTACCCTGCCTCAGCTCTATGAACTCCTGTGACAACCGCTCACGCTCGACCCGCGGAATGTAGCGAGAGCGGAACATATCCCTGAACTGCTCCCAAATAACAACAACTCTCTGGTCATCCGAATATGTCCCAGTAACCAATCTCCACCAGTCCTTTGCCCCGGTCCTCAACAAGTTCAGGGCATACCTGAACTTCTGGTCAGTAGGACACGAGCACATGAAGAAACATCCCTCCACGTCAGACAGCCACCTCATGGCTACGATAGGATCCTGAACACCATCAAAAGTCGGGGGCTTCGTGTTATTGAATTCCCGGTACTGGAAGCCCCGACTGGCTCCTCCTCCTCTTGCCGCTGTTACAGCAGCGGTAGCTGCAGCGGCAGCCGTCTCAGCAAGGGCTGCATACCTGTCATCAAAGTACTCCATCATAGCGGACTTAATGTTCCCAAACAACTCCAGAATCTGACCCCGGACAATCTCGACCACCTCCTCACGGATGATCTCCCTGTCCCGATCCTCTGTCAACACTGTCCCCTCCTAGCGGATAATCTCAGGTGCCGCTGGGGCCTTCTGATCACCTTGTCCTGATCCCGATCCGGATCCAGTCGTGAAACGCCTCATAACCACCATACTGAAATATAACAGGAGGATATCAGATAATCCGCATAAATAACCGGGAACCAACTCCCTACTAAACCCTAGGGGTTGTGACTTCCTTGCTACGCGTATGGGTCCTGTGCTTTCAGTAGTACGGGCCCATACTACCTTCCACACCTACCCATATTTGTCTCAAGTATCACCACAACACCCTAACACTATACATACACATGGTGGCCGCTCAACCTCACTCCTAGAGGAAGACTAACTGTTTCACAACTAACCTACCGGTCTCACACAACCCACCCATCCATGAAACTTCCACCAACCCTACAGCACTAGTGTATGCTAGTCATACATAACACCGGACCCTATAGACTTTTGAATACTTGATCCTACCCTAAGCCCTTCATCGAACAATAATAGGAAATAAGGCTAAACCAAACATTCTCAGGCTATAAGATCTTAGTTATGTACGACCGTGATGCATACACTAAGCAACTATAGTAATGATGTCAATCTCATATAAGGAAAACCCTAGGCTACCAGGCATCATGTAATCAAGCAATTCAATCATGCAATTCCTGAAGATCCCTAGCCTAGCACTAGCATTCTGTTCTAACATATCACATAATCAAATAATTGTAAGATATTTTGGGATTAACTTACTGGCTTCGGCTGATCGTACCCCCTGCATCCTCCTTTACTTATTTTGAAAACCATTTGAAAATCATTTTGAAAATCTTTTCCTTGATTTGAGACTGGGTCACACGAGTGTTCCTCCAATTCACTCAAACCAAGGCTCTGATACCAACTTGTAACACCCATAAAATTCAAGCCAATTTATTAATGCCTGAGAATCGGGGCGTTACATCAAGATTTGTTCGAAGGGTCAGAGAACATGAAGGATAAGCGTCTAACCTCGGTTGTCAATAAGTTCGACGCTTTCACTACAACACCTGGTGAATCTATTGCCTCGGCCTCAAACAGGTACCGAATCGTCGTCAACAACATGACAGCTCATGGGATAGTCCGAACCCCACTTTAGTACATCAACAACCTCGGAAAGGGGTGGGGAAATGTGAAATCATGTCTTCAGAGTAATGGATCTCTGAAAAAGCTGAAGCTCTACCAATGTTTCGATGAGCTTCAAGGTCATGAATCAAATGTTGCACAAACCCTGTGAGAACTCACTGGAGTCCCTCTAGCTCTAGTCAGTTCCTACGACCCACAAACTCCGAACCTTGCTGTTTCGGACCCTCTCTCTGCTGTTGTTCCTTATATTCCTCCTGTTCAACCCTCACCTCCAACCATACCTGCTCCCACCACTAACAACTATCAATCAATGGGTGACCTTAACTCTGAAGAAATGGACTCCGGACTCCGTTTCTAACAGGAGTTTGCCTTACTTTCCATAAAATACAACCATCCTTTCAACAAGCCACATAACAATCACTTCCAAGCTTCTCACCAAAACAACCGTTTCCAGGATCCTCACCAAAACAATCCTCAACCTTTCAAAAAACCTTCAGAAAACCCACTATCCTACAAGCCTAACCTTCCTACACCAAATCACACCTCAGAATCATCACAGATTCCGAAGTCGGAAAAACCCAAGATTGTATGTCACAAATGTGGCCATGCAAATCACTTTGCCAAAGATTGCTTAGCCGAAGTCCCACAGAAACCCAAGATCAAGGACTCTGCTTACTATGCACGTCGAGCTCAAGAAATGGCATAAAGTGAAAAGGCTTTTGTTACCACTGTATCAAGGCATGTAGAAGAGTATTGGTCATCTAGAGATGATGATGACGTAACCACTGGCAGGAACATGTGTCTTATGGCTGGACAAGAAATAGAATGTGATCAAGGCTACTGGTCGTCTGGGTCTCAAAGAGATGATGAAGATGCTGAGCCAAACTACTGCTACATGGCTACCAACGATCCACCTGGCAGAAGCATCGTTCAACAGGTAAAATCTATGATTACTGATAATAATTTTGACTTATCTCTTTGTGAACCATATCTAACCCAGATCCAATCAGATATTAACATCATTTAGAAAGCCTATTAGTCAGCCATAGAAGCCAGTGAGAAGAAGGAAAGTGAATTAAGTCGTCTTAGATTACGTTTTGAGGATAAGAAGTTGAAAATGGAGTCTTTCGAACGAGAGCTTGTAATGTCACAAGATGAATGTATCATTCTTAAAGACAAATGTGAAATCACTTATTCTGAAAGAAATGTTTTAATTTCTGACAACAAACGTCCTAATGCTAAAATAAATGCTTTGCACAATTCCATTGACATTCTAGAAGAAAATGAACGGATGACTCACAATTTTCGTCATCCTTGGTCAAAAGATCCTGGTCTCGGAAGCGAGTTTCTGAAACCTATTGCTCGTCCCTTGAAGGAGTTACAAAACCTAAGTTTTATGGGAGACGTTCCGAACATCAAACATTCAGATACCCCTGTCTCGCCTTTGTCACCCCTTCCTAAGACTTTTGACCAATTTGCACCACTGATTCCTGAGGTTAAGCCTATAGTTGTCAAGTGTCCCGATTCCATGCCTCTTCCGCCTCTAATAAACCTGAAACTCAATCGGACCTCGGAACCCACTCTAGTGTTCCGAACGCTGTCGTTTAAAATCCGAACCACTACCCTCCTAACAAGTGTGTTGTTGAGGAAATTTTTCTGGAGACAACTGGACCTGAATTCTCTGAGTGTGTTTGGGCATCTTTAGACAGTGAAGTCGATGATTCGTCAATCTCATGTGATTCTGAACCCCAAGTGATTTCCAAAACAAAACTAGTTCCAATTAAGCATATGTTCAACAACGCTTCAGTAAGGCAAGCCTCTAAACCTTCACTTCATTCTAAAAGGAAACCCATGTTGAATAGGAAAGATGTTGTTGATCCTAAGGTAGAAGCCCATAATGCTCACAAAAAGGAAGTTAAGTCAAGACAAAATTCTAGATTCCTTGAGAACTCCAAAAAGAGTGTATCTCGGACTACCTATTCACCAACTAAGATTCAAAACACCTTCACACCCACTAAGATCCTAAAGAGACCTCCCATCCCTTCTAAATCCGTAGAACATCAGAAAGTGGTTAGCCCGAATCCGCAAAAGTCCTCAATCTACTCGAACCAACTCTCCTCGGACAACTTCATCTGTTTTCATAGCCAAATCTGATGGTACAATTTTCAAACCACAACTTTCAAAATCAAATGTATCATCCACCAAAGCACAAGTTTTAAAGAAAACAGTTTCACAAAAATCTTCAAAACAAAATCTTGTATGGAAAGTAAAACTTCACAAAGATGAAACAGTAACTCTGAGAGACACAGTGGTGCTCATTGCTCCAGAAATTGAGTGTCCGAGAAAAGTTGTTCAGAATCCTCATGTGATTGAGTATGATTATTGGATAGATGAAAGAACCATGGCCTTCTGTTTGTTTCCTAAAGAATCTCGGAACAAACCTTCCAAACCAGCTGTTACTGAAAAGTCACAACCAAAGCCTAACACTCGTGCGTTTGTCCCAAAACCTAACTCGGAGCCTAAAAACTCCACAACTCACTAATTTTGCAGGCACTCTGTGCTTCGAAGGAAGAAACAATATGGTATATTGATAGTTCTTGCTCCATGCACATGACGGGGCAGAAGGATTTTCTACGAGATCTCAAATTTTCACCAAATGTTGGCTATGTGACGTATGACAACAACTCCAATTCTCATATCCAAGGTTATGGCATCCTTATAAATGGCAACTTCTCCATTTCAAACGTGGCATATGTAGCTGACTTGAAGCATAATTTGATAAGTGTGGCTCAACTCACTGATGCAAATCGACGAGTTGAATTCTGCAAGAAACACAACTATGTCATGTCAGAAGACCAGAAGGAATGTCTAATAAAGTCAAATCGCAACAAGAACATGCATCCTCTTGACATCAACATGATCATCGACAAGACCCAGCTCTACTTTGTAACAACCCGTTATTTCAAATCAATGTAAATCAAACATGTTCAAATAAAAAGTTTAAATTGCAACCACGTGCAAGTAAATTCACATAAAAACAGTTATACAATAAGAACTTGGAATGCCATAAGGGCATGTTTATATAAGTTATTGTATGAACATACTTTGAAAACCATACCTATATAAATTATATATACTTACATTTTGAAAAGTATACTTATATGGGTTATATATATATATATATATATATATATATATATATATATATATATATGTGTGTGTGTGTGTGTGTGTGTGTGTGTGTCAAAACCATGTTAGATTTAATTATTATAAGTCAATGCAAGTCAAAAAATTAAATCAAAAGCATGGAATGTACCCCCACCACCTGGGACCAAAATCTAATACTTTTGTGATGCTAGATCCGAAAACACCCTCCTTCTAGAAGACCTAGGCTGAAAACTCTTGCTTTTGGGATGTCATGGCCGAAATCACTTTACTCTTTGAACCTTATGGCCGAAAACCCTTTACTCTTGGGATATATTGGCCGAAAACCCTTTACTCTTGGGACATTATGGCCGAAAACTCTCTTTTGAGAGTACTTATGTGAGATTTCGGTCATACTTGGCGGTAAACACTTCCTTTTGGCCGCCAACCTCTTCAATTAAGCAGTAAACTCCTTAAATATCTTTATATCTTATCCTTATTCATTTTCCCAATGTGATAATCCCATTTACCAACGTAAACATCACATCACCTCCTCATAAATTACTTCATATATAAGTCACCCTTGAGATGATTCTTCATTTTCACTTCCAGTAAACGAAATCACTCTCATTTCTCATTCAAATATCAAACCCATTTCTCTCATAATTAAGATCAAGCAATCTACATGAGATCTTCACTTCAAATTAGTTATAAACTTTGGTAAGTTTTACTCATAAAAATAGTATTATACAACACTTATATTAATAATATCATTTTAATCACACATTATTATGTGTTTAAAACTATTAAGATCACGACTTCCTTCCCGTATTCTAGCTCGAAGCCACCGTTTCTATCCCGTTATCTAAACCGCTATCACACTCGAGGTGAGTTCATACCCCTACATTTTCATAACTTTTTCTATATTTTAAGGGGGGGAGGGGGGGCATACAAGTAAAACACAAAGAAACTTGTGTTAATATACAAACCATTGTTTATGTTTTCTTACATTTTATGTATCTATTACGTGAAAACATTAATTATGCGAAACAACGTTATTATCAAATTGGCAAACATTTACATGCAAAACATATTAAAATGAAACGGTTATCATTTTCGACGAAACATTCATTTTAAACTATAATAGGTATAGTTTGGGAAACATTCACATTATTTTACCCTTTCGGGGCAAGGAAACAATTATATAAAAATACGAGTATTTTTATTTATATTATAAACATAACGAAAGGAGTAACAATTTCATGTACGAACATTTTCATCACAAAACACGTATCTCGTTGGAAAGTTGTAAGTCATTCATCTTCATCGTACCTACCAAAGGTATACATGGAAGTCCTGTTTTATAACCAGAGTCTCCTCCCGGAGAGCATGATACTTGTGTATAGATCTATACGAGACTGATGATCCCGTTCCCTGGCTAATAGCTACAGCCAGGCCGGAAGGTTATGGGTGACAAATGTCATAACATTTTGACGCCTGAAGAACGTCGAGACAGGCAATTTATTACAGCACGCTTATGAAAATTCACATGATAAACGACAATACATTACTTTACTTGAAATCGACAATACACTTATTTTACGTAAAAACATACCTCTTCAAACGGTTTTATTTACGAATAAAACTACATATTACTAAATTAAGTATGTCATATATACTTGTACTTTTCGGTCTTGGAACATTTAAGACTACAGTTCAGTTTTATAGAAAATATCGGATTTTCTGGAAACAAACGTGATTTCATCTCAATGAATGGCATACTATTATTCATACAAATGCTTATGAACTCACCAACTTAAATGTTGACACTTTTTCAAATAACTTGTAATCTCAGGAAACCAGTAAAACAGGTTATCAACAACTTTTGAAGATTTGACGCTAAGGCGTTAAACAAAACTTTTGACATGATATTGTAATTGACTTTTGCAACATATAACGCTTACAATGATGTAACTTTTTCAATTATGTATATGATGGTTGTGTTTGCTTTGTTTACTATTCAATTGTTATGATACTGCACATGACGTCCTCCGCCCCCGAACATTTCCGTCGTTCATGTTTGGGGGTGTGACAGATTGGTATCAGAGCATTGTATATAGTGAACTAAGTATATCAGACCATATGATGTAAAACTATAAATACAATGGGACTAAAACACTCTGACCAAGAGTTATACTTTTTAAAATATAATAATATTTTTATAAAAAGAATACATGCATACATATGTACTAGAACAGTGTCGTAATAAAAACAAAACAAAAGTATTAAAGATATGTTAAGCACTACGAGTACACCTTGGAGTATGTAATCAGGTATGGAATGAATATAGCCTGATCAACTATATTTATTCGAAAGGTGACTAGCATACACTTGGGAATAGTTGTAGTGGGCAACAAATCTAAAAACTTACCAACCCCATAAACTCTAGAACCAAACATAAAATTTAAAATACTATAGGAGTATTTTATGATACTATAAGAACCGTAACTACAATATTTAGGCTTTGACATTTATACACTTATGTTTTTTCATGTATTTCTCATATCCCTATTCTCACACAGACGCCATGTCAGGATTTCACCCACCTGGAGACCCCTATTTCCCAAATCAAGGCAACGGTGGTTGGATTGAAGAGGATCTGGAGGAGGATCCTGAAGAAATAATGGAAGAAGAACCGGAAGAAAATTTCAAAGAAGAATCAGAAGAGAAAGAACCAATGGAAGTCGAAGATGAAGAGGATTCCGAAAGCACCGACTCGGATCCATCGGTCTACAATCCACCGTAGGCGGTCCGATACCCCGCAGCCAGAAAAAAATTTCAAGGACCGATACCAAGATGGGTCGTAGATATACGAAGATGGAGCCAAGAACAAGGCCAACGTCCTACTTACAGAATGGAAAGAGGATTCTATAACCTCTCCAAAGGAGGTTCAGTTGACATGGCTCTTCCTTTCATAGTATGCCGCATCGCTCGTAACCAGGAACAAGCACGAGCATCCGTCAACCAGATCATGGAAGTTAACGCCACCGCCCAGATCACCGCAGTTTACTTTCGTCGCCTGGACGAAGACCATGATCAGACCAAGAACCACACCGACGCTCTCCAAAGGAGGTGTTTACACTATTCAGGGAATCGTAAT
Organism: Lactuca virosa; assembly: GCF_052849685.1. Lineage (NCBI taxonomy): Eukaryota > Viridiplantae > Streptophyta > Magnoliopsida > Asterales > Asteraceae > Lactuca > Lactuca virosa. The sequence goes on along the minus strand of NC_136427.1, from coordinate 155,114,434 downwards.
GCTGTCAAGATTTTCCTTTAAACTTTGATGTATTATAGACTGGTATCAAGGTCAAATTTTCCAAAACATTATGTATCAATATATCAAAGAAATTGACAAGCATTTTACTTTATTTGGAGTTGACACCCATCTCATAACTTCGTCATTACAAATTATTTACTCATGGTAATATATGATTACTTATTGAAATTTTAAAGAGACCTGGTATGGATCATATCACAGAATTTCATTGAGAGTATTACTATAATATGACCCCGCTATGTTCCAAGCTGCGGTAACTGCTGCCGTAGCAGCCGCCATAACGCAGATAAATGCAAGCAGCGCCATTGGTGCGGGAAATGGTACTAGCCACTCAAACCATGGAGAAAGTCACGGACACCTCAGGGAGTGTTCATACAAAGACTTCACCAACGGAAAACCTAAAACCTTCAACGGAAGTGGAGGCGTAATCGCACTAATGCAATGGTTCGAGAAGACTGAATCAGTCTTCAAAATATGTGCGTATCCGAAAACAAGTAAAGTCAAATATGAAGCTTGCACCTTCTCTGACAGAGCTCTTACTTGGTGGAAGGGCCATGTAAAGGCATTAACCCTCCCAGTGGCAAATTCCATGAGCTGGGAAGACCTGAAGATCTTAATGCTAGAGGAGTATTGGCCAAGGGGCGAAGTGGAAAAATTGGAACATGAGTTGTGGAACCTTAAAATGATTGGATATGACCTCGCTACCTACACGGCCAGATTCAGTGATCTATCTGTATTGTGTCCCGGGATGGTCACCCTAGAAGCGAAGAAGGTGGAAAGATACACATGGGGATTGTCACCCCAGATCCAAGAACATGTAATAGCTTCCAACCCTACTACCTTCGACAGCGCAAAACGCTTGGCACAACGACTCATTGATCATGGAGTCCGCCAGGGAATAATAACAGTCGTTCCTAAACAAACGAAGAAAAGTGATAACAGAAAAAGACACTGGAACAATAGAAAGAGCAAAACCACTGAGGAAACCCCCAAAAGACAACAAATAGTGGCAGCTCACACTGTCACTGTTCCGACCACCCCAGCACCAGCAAAATAATGTGCTGGGAATCTACCGAAATGCAATAAGTGTAACTACCACCATGTCGGTGCATGTCGATATATGTATTGCACGAAGTGCAACAAGAAAGGACACACAATCCGTTTCTGCAAAGAGCCAGCTCAACAAGCTTCCCCAACCGCGAATATAGGAGTGAGTCGCACTTGCTACGGATGCGGAGAAACAGGGCACATCAAAAGGGATTGCCCGGAATCAAGGAATGATGGGGGAGTTGGAAGAGTAATGACAATGGGACAGGAAGACGTAATAGCATATCCTACTGTGGTCACGGGTACGTTTCTCCTCTATGACTCTTATGCATGCGTACTGTTTGATAGTGGAGCGGAGAGGAGTTTCGTAAGTCACAAGTTTAAACATTTACTCAAACAAACACCAAAATCATTAGACGAGACATTCACCGTCAAAATGGCAAACGGAAAGACGAAAAACGCTAACGACATAAACATAGACTGCACACTCACACTAAACAACTATTCTTTTCAAGACAATCTTATGCCAGTCTCAATAAAAAGTTTTGATGTTATCATCGGCATGGATTGGATAAGTTCCCATCGTGCTGATATTCTATGCTACGAAAAGGTCGTTCGCCTGAATATGCCAAATGGCAAAACCCTCGTCATTTACGGTGATAAACCCAGTACAAACCTTCGCATCATCTCTTGCGTCAAAGCTAAAAAAATATCTACGCAAGGAATACCACGTATTCTTGGCTCCATCGTGAATGAAAAGCAAGAAGTGAAAGACCTCAAGAGCATTCCTGAAGTCTGTAATTTTCCTGACATATTTCCTGAAGATCTTCCAGGGGTACCGCCTATGCGACAGGTCGAATTTAGGATTGACGTTATTCCTGGAGCTACCCCAATAGCCAAATCCCCATATCGTATAGCACCAGCCGAGATGCAGGAATCATCCAGCCAACTAAATGAACTACTCAACAAAGGATTCATCAGACCGAGCTTCTCGCCCTAGGGAGCGCCGGTCTTGTTTGGAAAGAAGAAGGATGGATCATTCCGAATGTGCATCGACTACCGCGAACTGAACAAACTTACCATTAAAAACAGATATCCTCTACCAAGAATAGAGACTTGTTCGATCAACTCCAAGGAGCAAACTAATTTTCAAATATCGACCTGAGATCCGGATACCACCAATTACGAGTCCAGAAAAGTGATATTCCCAAAACGGCATTTCGAACTCGATATGGTCACTACGAATTTGTAGTGATACCCTTCGGACTAACCAATGCACCCACAATGTTCATGGACTTAATGAACGGGCATGTCGTTCTTTCATAGGAAAATTTGTGATCGTATTCATTGATGATATACTCATATACTCACGAAGTAAGGAGGAACATAGTCAGCACCTTCGTCAGGTTTTGGAAACATTACGAGCAGAAAAACTTTATGCAAAGTTCTCAAAGTGCGAATTTTGGATTCGGAAAGTAGATTTCCTAAGTCATGTGGTCAATGAAGAAGGAATACACGTGGACCCCTCCAAAATTAAAGCAATCAATAACTGGTCAGCACCAAGAACGTCAACAGAAATCCACCAATTCTTAGGCCTTGCTGGATATTATCGCAGATTCATACAGAACTTCTCAAGGATCGCTAAACCACTTACTACCCTGACTCAGAAGGGTGTAACTTTCAATTGGGGATAGAAACAAGACGCTACATTCCAAACTCTGAAGCAAGCCCTATGCAACGCACCTATCTTGTCTCTTCCAGAAGGGACAGAAGATTTCGTAGTATACTGCGATGCATCCAATCAAGGGTTGGGATGTGTACTAATGTAGCAAGGAAAGGTCATTGCCTATGCCTCGAGACAGCTGAAGACACACGAGTTCAATTACACAACTCATGACCTTGAACTAGGAGTTGTTGGATAAGGTGTTTAAGTCCATAACTATATTTGGTATGTAGTTGACCCGACCCGGCATGGTCCATTTGGGTTACACTTCACCGAAACAATTTGTATGGATAATCTTTTGAGAATAGTATATTTATGATTTATTAATATATTATAAGTTATAATATATTAATATGAAATCATATTATTTAATTAGTATTGATCAAGAATTAATTTGGAATTAATTTAGTGATCAAAAGGAAACTAATTAGATATGGACTCTCTTATATATATAGAATGGGCCAATGTTCATTTAAGATGGGCTAAGCTTGCATGGTAGTCCATGGATAGTCCATGGAATTTTTAACCCATGGATCCAATGGAAATGAAAGGTCATGGGTATTAGGGTTTACATGGATGTAACCCTAATCTACCATACTATATAAAGAGGTCTTTGGCACATGAATTGGCACTAGTGTGTGTGATAAAGAAGGTGGGCCGATTTCTAGTGTGCATTACTATTCTCTCAAGCTTTTCCAAGTTGTGTGGTGATTTGTAATTCCACTCGAGGCATCCACATTATTGGTGCTAGGTTCTCAAAACTACAAGCAATAAACCACAATAAAAAGGTATGTCATTCTACTAGATTTTATGTTACAAGTACCTCATAACATGGTAGTTAGGATGTAAACCTTGGAAAAATCAAATTTGCATGTATATTAGAGAAAACATAGATCCAAGGTTTCTAGGGTTTCATGTACACCATAGGAGTGTTAGAATGCTCAAAACCCATCAGTGGTATTAGAGCCTAGGCTTGTTTTCATTATACTTGATGTAAATTGCTTGAAAAAGTTGAAATTGTGCTCACTGTTCAGTGGACTCGCCGAGTCCATGGGGGGAGTCGACGATTCCAAGGGAAAATTCATCCTACTCGTCGAGTAGGTTCATGCACTCGGTGAGTAGGAGGCTCTATGTGCAGATTTTCGAGTTTTGTTGCTGGAATTAGACTAGAATCATTACACTAAACTGTTTTGGACTTGTAAAATCTGTTTTTGATGTGGTAATGATTATGTTAATCCAATTTCAATTATATTTATCAAAGTTTCAAGTTTTATATATGTTTATATGATTCTTGAAATTTGTTGATATGAATGTTCATGCTTATGAGTTTTAGTAGATCATAATAATTATTTGCAAATTGTTTGTTAGAGTACTTGTTGATCTAAATGCCAATTATTGGACTCCATAACTTGTCCTCAAGTTATGGAATTCCAAAAGTCTTTTCTTTAAAAACCATTAAATCTCATAAGTTATAGAAATGAAAAGTTTTTGAATAGTTTCAAAACTTGCCCTCAAGTTTTCGAACTTGTAAAGTCTCACACACACTTTAATACAAAACCCTAGAGTTTTAAAAGCTTAAAATTCAACCCTTATACTTTATAATATTATAAGTTAATAATATATATATATATATATATATATATATATATATATATATATATATATATATATAGATCAAGTCAGTCTTACCGTTAGTAGGCCTCATTCATGAAGTTGGTCTATAACGGGGGTATAAGGTTGTAGCCTATAAAATGGAAGCTTAATGGGTGTCCACTCTCACCCACCGCTTTCTTGACTGGTGGAGGGTCGTTAGCCGAACGGGTAGGACAATGACTATAATTCTCATTAAAAGTATAGTGATAAATATAAAGTAACTAAACCTTTTATAAATTCCCAATCTTAGTTACTTAGGAAAATGTGAATTTGGTGCTAGGACATGAAATTACGCTTTGTACCTTACCAAGTCGTTAGTGGAGCCTGTGTGGTTAACCGGCACACTAACATGGACTATTAACAGTGGCAAAGGGTAACTTAATGTTTATCATAGATTGGTGGAGCGCGTGTGGTTAATCGACACATCGATTAGGTGATAAAATTAAGGGTACCAACTTAATTTGCATGGTTATTCACACCTTGTTTGTGATCCTTGGCATCATAGTCACAAATTTGAGAGGGCACAATCGAGATTCAAGCATGCCATCTAGGAATTTCAATTCATTAAAACTTAATAATTTATTTCGTTTTTCATGGTGAAAATTGGTGAATCATCATGCACCTACCTTCAAATATTTTATAGCTTGGATTACGGCATCCCTCTTCCAAGTTATAAAGTATTGTGTTGGGTCCTAGCCTTAATATTACATTTGGGTGTCTTATTAAGAATTTTTTATCTAATTTAAACTTGTTTTTCTTCTTTTCAGATGTCTTCCAAGAATGCTTCAGGCTCAAACCCTACTGGCTCCTTCTCTCTCATGAACCTTTGTGGGAGGGTCATTTTTTATGGAACTAATTTCAATGACTGGATTAGGAACATCAGAATGGTCACATGCTATGAGCACAAGGAATATGTCCTCGACAAGGAGCTGAAGGAACTTGATGAGTCGTCTGCTACTCCTCAGGAAATTGCTGACTCATCATGGAACAAACCATGTCCAACAACGTTTGATTGCGCCTCTCAGCGACACCATTCAGTTGTGGTGTCCTGGGAGGTGTCAATTGTGAAACAATTCCACATTCCTTAAGATTGTCAAGGAACTCTGTGCTAAGATACTCACCACCTCGATCGGATCCAAGCATCTTAATGTTCCTGCCCAACTGATTCTCCACTTCCTGTTTAAACTCTTTGAACTTTTTAAGGGTTTCTGACTTATGCTTGATTAAGTAGATATAGCCATATCAACTATAATCAGTAAAAGTCACATAGAAGCGGTTATCATCCCTTGTGGCGGTTTTGAAGGGTCCACACACATCTGTATGTATGAAATCCAACAAACCTTCACCCCTAGCACAAGTACCAGTGAAGGGTGACTTTGTCATTTTTCCAAGTAAACAAGACTCACAACTATCATCTGACTTTAAGTCAAATGATTCCAAAACTCCTTACTTCTGGAGTTGGCCTATGCGCTTCTTGTTGACATGTCCAAGACGACAATGCCACAATGATGACTTATCCAAACTAGTGGTAGAATCAATATGCAACACATTATTTCCTAAGTTATCTACAACATTCATAGCTTCATATACACCATTGCAAGGTAATGCTTGAAAATAAAACACATCATTATAAAAAACATTAATAGCACTACATTCATTAGTAAATGAAAAACTATAACCTTGTTTGTACAAGCCATGAAAAGAAATAATATTTCTCACCATTTCAGACGATTAACAACATTTATTCAAATCTAATGTTAACCCACTACTTAGCAATAAAGAGTAAACTCCAATCTTGGTTACAGGTGATGCTTTCCTATTCCCCATGATTAAGTTTATCTGCCCGTGCTCCACTTCCTCACTTCTTCTTAGTCCCTGCAAACAAATGTGAATTCCACACCCTGTATCAAGGACCAAGAATTAGTATGTGGTGAGTTATTAGACAATATAGTGTAAATACCTGCAAAGGAGGACTTGATATTCCCATCCTTTATATCCTGCAAGTACTTGGGGCAGCTTCGCTTCCAGTGCCCCTTTTGCTGACAATAGAAGCATTGTGGTTCTTTTGGGTTGGAAGTGGGAGTAGCAGAACCACCTTTGGTTCCACTTGAAGAGGAGCCTTCAAGAGACTTTCCCTTGGTACCCTTTGAAGGGGTCTTCCTCTTTTTCCCTTTTCCATGCCCGATTTCCAGAACAGGAGCAGTGGTAGGAGTAGAAACAACATTTTTCCCTTTGAGGTTGCTTTCAGCAGTCCTCAAAAGTCCCTGAAGCTTTCTTAAGGTTACCTCCTCGTTATTCATGTGATAGGTCATGCAGAACTGATCATAACAGGGAGGTAAGGAGTGTAGTATGATGTCAATAGCCAGCTCCTCATCAAAGTTCACATTCAGTTTGAGCAGACGGTCCACAAATCTTTGCATTTTTTGTAGGTGGCCCGTGATGGACTCTCCATCCTTGATCTTAGTTGTTATCATGGAGGCGATTATTTCATACCTCTCTTGACGTGCACTCTGATGGTACCTTTCCATCATATCCTGGTGCATCTCAAACGAGTAGAAGTCCTCATAGGACTTTTGGAGTTCAGGTGCCATAGTGGCAAGCATGATACAAGCTACCTTGGTGGCATCTTTCTCATGTGCCCTAAAGTAACCGCTTCTATGTGACTTTTACTGATGATTATAGTAGATATGGCTATATCTACTTAATCAAGCATAAGTCAGAAACCTTTAAAAAGTTCAAAGAGTATAAACAGGTAGTGGAGAATCAGCTGGGCAGGAACATTAAGATGCTTCGATCTGATCGAGGTGGTGAGTATCTTAGCACAGAGTTCCTTGACAATCTTAAGGAATGTTGAATTGTTTCACAATTGACACCTCCCAGGACACCACAACTGAATGGTGTCACTTAGAGGCGCAATCGAACCTTGCTGGACATGGTTTGTTCCATAATGAGTCGAGCTTCGTTACCAATCTCATTTTGGGGGTATGCCTTAAAGACTACCGCCCATATCCTTAATCTAGTCCCTACCAAGAAGGTTGCCAAAACACCTCACGAGATGTGGACTGGGAAGGTACCTACTTTAGACCACATAAAGATTTAGGGTTGCGAGGCCTTCGTGAGGCACGAGACTCACGATAAGCTCGAACCTTGAAGTGAGCGGTGTATTTTCATCGGCTACCCTCATAAATCCTTTGGTTACCTCTTCTACAAACCCAGTGAGAATGTGGTCCTTGTGGCAAGGAGAGGAGTCTTTCGTGAGAGAGAATTCATAAGCCAAGTAAATAGTGGGAGGAAAATTGACCTTGAAGAGCTTTAAGAGTCAAGCGGTGAAGGAACCTCCAACCCTAGCAATCAACCTGAGGAGGAAACTCCTATTGAATCAACTGACGAGCCCATACCTCTGAGACGTTCCACTAGAGTTAGGAATCCACCTGAGCATTATTATGGTTTCCATATTACTGCGGAAGGTGATACATTTATCAGTGATAGTATACTGGTAAATCTGGATGAACCTAACAACTATAGGGAAGCCATGGCAGGCCCCGAGTCTGCTAGATGGCAAGGGGCTATGGACAGCGAGATCCAATCCATGTATGACAATCAAGTTTGGAACTTGGTTGACAATGTACCGGGTCGTAAGACAATCGGGTGCAAATGGATCTTCAAGAAGAAGACCGACATGGATGGGAAGGTACACACTTACAAGGCGCGACTGGTCGCGAAGGGCTTCACTCAAACTCTGGGAGTTGACTATGATGAAACCATCTCGCCAGTAGCAAAGATTAAGTCTATTAGAGTTATGCTAGACATTGCTGCATTTCATGATTATGAAATATTGCAAATGGATGTCAAAACCGCTTTCCTTAATGGAAAGTTGGCGAAAGATGCTTACATGAGCCATCCAGAGGGTTTTGTCAGTGCAAAGCATCCTGATAAAGTGTGTAAGCTTGAGAAATCCATTTAAGGATTGAAACAAGCATCTCGCAGCTGGAATCTTTGTTTTGATGAGAAAGTCAAAGAGTTTGGTTTTTCGAGAAGCGAGGATGAGTCTTGTGTATATGCCAGAGCTAGTGGGAGTATAGTTAACTTTTTGGTACTGTATGTGGATGACATACTACTAATAGGAAATGACATCCCAACCTTGCAGGAAGTTAAGTCATGGCTTGGGAAGTGTTTCGCTATGAAGGACCTTAGAGAAGCTGCCTATATCCTAGGGATAAGAATATTGAGAGAGAGGAGTAAAAAGACTAATTGGACTTAGTCAAAGAACTTACTTGGACAAGGTGTTGAAGAGGTTCAACATGCATAATTCCAAGAAAAGTGACTTACCGATCCAGCACAATGTCAGACTGAGTAAGACTCAGAGTCTGAGTACAGAGGCTGAGATAGCTGAGATGAGTCGATTACCATATGCTTCCACTGTTGGCTCGATCATGTATGCTATGACTTGTATTCGCCCTGATGTGGCCTTTGCTTTGAGCATGGTCAGCAGATATCAGGGGAACCCTGGCAAAGCCCACTAGACTGCGGTAAAGAATATTCTCAAGTACCTGCGAAGGACTAAAGACTGGGTCCTTAACTTCAGTGGGAGGATGACTTGAGAGTGATAGGGTACAGTAACGCCAGTTTCCAGACTGATAGGTATAATTTCTGCTCTCAGTCGGGGTGGGTCTTTACCCTAAATGGAGGAGCAAGTAGTTGGAAAAGTTCCAAGCATGATACAGTAGCTGATCCGACATGTGAATCAGAGTACATAGCAGCAAGTGAAGCGGCGAAGGAGGCGATATGGCTGAAGAACTTTATTAGAGACCTTGGATTTGTACCAGCTATAAAGGAGCCTATGGAGATTTTCTGTGACAACAATAATGTGGTGGCCTTAGAGAAGGAACCAAGAGATCATGGCAGATCCAGACACATTGACAGAAAATATCATTTCATAAGACCCAAGATAGAAGGACTCCTCGTGGCAAAGAGGGTATCGTCAGAAGATAACCCAGCAGATCCCCTCACGAAGGGACCAACTAGGGTTAAGCATTTGCAGTATGCAAGGAGCATCGGGCTGAAGGACGATATTAGTTTTAATAATTAGATAGCTATTTCTGAAACTTGTAAAATGTAATTAACATTTGGTGATTAAATAAAAGTTGTTATTTGTTTATGAGTAAAGTGTTACTATCTTGTGTCAATCATTAACTATTGTTTCAATTTTGCATGTTTTGACTTCCAAAATAATTACTTTATTCAAACTCTCCACAGTCTATCATACTTTGGAAGTAGGTATGAATCAAGACTGTCGTGAATTGGGCTTGTAGATGTCTAAGGTGTTTAGACATAGCGAATGTTGCTGCAATATTCATGAGTACTCATAAGTTCTGAGTATTGGATTAAACCCATGCTCACTTGTATCACTTCATGGAAATTATCTCGAGTGATCGTGAGACAGTAATATCATATAAGTCTTCAAACCTAGAGATATGAGTTGTTGACCATGAGTTGGTTGTACATTGATTGTACGAAAACGCATCAGTAACTTGATGTTATAAAACGTGCCTTTGTGTATGATTCAACAAGTAGTTAGTACAAACATATGAGTCGAAGTTTATCTGTTCCTTTTAGTCCTTGTAGGATTAGAAGCGATATCTGGGCCCCTCGATGATTTTGTTTTGATCTATGTGTCGGACCCGGTCAGAACCTAATTGACGTGTTCAATTTAGTTCTATGTCAAACAAATCGGAATATCGGGAAACAATCTGCTGGACAATAAGTACGACGTTGTTCCATGTATTTGTCCGGCTGATATCTTGAACAGAGGATTATGTGATCACTTATCTAAAATGGCACTTCATAGTTCAACAAATTTTTAAGAGCTACGATTGCTGGTCGATTCCTGAAGTCATACTTGCAACTAAAGTTATCAGACTTATCCAAGTGGGAGACTGTTGGATAAGGTGTCTAACTCCATAACTATATTTGGTATGTACATGACCCGACCCGACATGGTCCATTTGGGTTGCACTTCACCGAAACAATTTGTATGGATAATCTTTTGAGAATAGTATATTTATGATTTATTAATATATTATAAGTTATAATATATTAATATGAAATCATATTATTTAATTAGTATTGATCAAGAATTAATTTGGAATTAATTTAGTGATCAAAAGGAAACTAATTAGATATGGACTCTCTTATATATATAGAATGGGCCAATGTTCATTTCGGATGGGCTAATCTTGCATGGAAGTCCATGGATAGTCCATGGAGCTTTTAACCCATGGATCCTATGGAAATGAAAGGTCATGGGTATTAGGGTTTACATTGATGTAACCCTAATCTACCATACTATATAAAGAGGTCTTTGGCACATGAATTGGCACTAGTATGTGTGATAAAGAAGGTGGGCCGATTTCTAGTGTGCATTAATATTCTCTCAAGCTTTTCCAAGTTGTGTGGTGATTTGTGATTCCACTCGAGGCATCCACATTATTGGTGCTAGGTTCTCAAAACTACAAGCAATCAACCACAAGAAAAAGGTATGTCATTCTACTAGATTTTATGTTACCAGTACCCCATAACATGCTAGTTAGGATGTGAACCATGGAAAAATCAAATTTGAATGTATATTAGAGAAAACATAGATCCAAGGTTTGTAGGGTTGCATGTACACCATAGGAGTGTTAGAATGTGTCACACCCCCAAACCGGAACGACGGAAACATTAGGGGGCGGAGGACGTCATGCTTAGTATCACAACACATGCATCATAGTAATCGAAGTAACAAACAACCATTGCATTAATATTAAAGTGTTTACAATGTATTAGATTCACAAAGGATTGACTCAAAAGTAAATAACAAAACAAGACATGAAGCTACTATGCTCCATCTTCTAAATCCCTAAGCGCGCACCTATCTACTAGTTTCCTGAGAATACAAGTTATTTTGAAAGAGTAGATCAGCATTTAAGCTGGTGAGTTCATAAGTATTTTAGTTGTAAAAATTATACTATAAGTTCTTTAGAAAAGTTCGCCTGTTCCTCCAGAAAATCCTATATTTTCTGATGTGATGAATGATAAGTAAAAATGACTCTACAATTCCTTTAGTAAAATGGTAATATACAATTTAGAGTAAATGGGTACAAGTTATATACAATTTAGAGTAAACTGACAATCAATTGTGTGAATCTGCCCTAAGCCCACAACCAAACAAGGAACAGGAAATGAGGCAGAAGTCACACATCCCATGTTAGATCTTCATTGTATATAACCTTGTCGTATTTATTTGGTACTTACGGACTTAACTGTAATAGTTCTTTTTATATTTGAAGAAAACATTCCTTAAGAAAATCATATATTTCCTTTAGTAAAATGGTAACCACAACAGTTCCTTCTATAATCACTTAGTTTATACTAGTTATATATAATCTAATATCGAACAGACAGTTAAATGTATGAATCTTCCCTAAGTCCACAACCAAACAAGGAACAGGAAATGAGGTGGAAAACACACATTCAACTGCCTATCGGATATTATTTATATATAACCCTGATGTATAAACTAAGGTATTATAGAATTAAACACCTAAGGTCCTTTAAGTTATGCTGGTTTAATAAAGCATATCAAACCTTTTATAGATAAGTTTCTAGTTTCACCTACTTAATGTTCTATCCGAAAAGTATGTTTTTGTACTTACAGTGGTATACTGAATTTGTATGTTATGACCTGACCCATACCTGTTACTCCCTATGATTACTTGGTGTGTACGGGTTATATATATATATAACTAAGATCGAATAGATAGTAGACTGTGTGAATCTGCTCTAAGCCCACAACCAAACAAGGAACAGGAAATGAAGCGGAAAACACACATCCTACTGCCTGTCGGATCTGATTAATATATATCCCTAATGTACCCACCAAGGAATCATAAAGTTAGCATTATAGGCCCCCTTCTAATGGAATGTTCATGTTACTAGGAAGTTATGTGGCGCTGTTCTATTGGTTAGGAAGACTACTAGAAGTAATGAAATCTTGTACTCTAAACGCCTCAGTCGATACTGTTGTGAGTTTTATATATTGCTATGTTTTATTTATTATTGTTCGGTACTTTGTAGATGTACCCTTTTTAAATAAAATCCGGTACTTTGTAGATGTACCACATATATAACCCGGTACTTTGTAGATGTACCCCATATATAACTTGGTACTTTGTAGATGTATTATCATATTTTGTTTTAAACAAATGAATTAATGGTACGTTCCCTTCCTAGGTTACTGGGAGTGTAAAGTATAAGTACGTGAATTTCCTAGGTTACTGGGAGTGTAAAGTATAAGTACGTGAATCATGTATTGTTCCTATGTTCTAGAATATAGTATGTACTAAATCCCTAAACTATTCCTATTATAGTTTACTAGTATTTTTGCTTATACTATTCTTGATTTGCAGAAAATACTCCATTAGCTACTGAATTAAGCATGTACTTTAAAAATGGAGTTTTATAAACAACAACTCACATCTTTTTAAAAGAGTTTTTGAATTGATTTCTTCACCTACAAAAGCTTAAGAAATCCTTTAATGTGATGGTTATCACAGGTAAATATTAACACAATATAATTGTGTTCAACTTGTATTCCCCCCCCCCCTTAAAAGAATTTAATGTTGGGTTTTGAGCATTCTAACACACCTAAGTGTACATGCAACCCTAAATACCTTGGATCTATGTTTTCTCTATTATACTTGCAAATATGAACTTTCCAAGGTATTCATCCTAACTAGCATAATAACATTGATTCATATGAATATATCAAGCTAGAATTACATACCTCTTTGATGTAGAATGACTTCATGAAGCTTGAGTGCCTAGTGCCCCAAGTGTGACACCTCAAATGGTTCACACAACACCAAATACACTTGGAATAACTTGAGAGAATTGGAACACTTCATGAAAATCGGCTAGCCCTTTTTCTCACACATAGTGGCCGATTTTCTCCAAGAATAAGATCATTATATAGTTAGGGTTACACCATGTAAACCCTAATTGTCATGGCCTTTCATTTCCATGATCCATGGGTACAAATACACCATGGAGCATCCATGGAGCATCTTATGGGTTTTAGCCCAACTTGACAATCCATGGAGCATTAGCCCACTATACAAGTATGGATGATTTACACAATCAACCCATATATTTAATTAGTCTTCTTTTGATCACTTAATTAATTCTAGATTAATTCTTGATCAATACTAATTAAATAATCTTATTAATATATTATAACTTATAATATATTAACAAACCTTAAGTGTTATTTCTCTCATTATAGTCTATCCAAATGCATGATGCCATGCAACCCAAATGGACCATGCCGGGTCGGGTCAAGTCTTACCAATTATAGTTATGGACTTAGACATTAATCCAACATTTAAAACCATTTAAAAGATAGATTATAGGGGTATGAACTCACCTTATGTGGGTGATTCAATTGAAAATTCGAATAAGGATGATAAGTTCCAAGAATGAAGTCCCGAGGCACAAACGAGTCCTAAATGACATATAATGATACATATAGGCATGTAATTAGTGAATCTAACTACAAAGGTGATTAGAAAACAACCTAGGATGCAAGAATAACTCACCAAAAGAGTGTTAGAAGCAAGTTGGAAGGCTGAAATGGGGTTCGCGGTTGGGCTTGAGGTGTTCACGGCCCAATGGGGTGTTCACGGCCCTAATGAAGAATGGTTAACGGCCCACTTGAAGGGTTCACGGCCCAGAAATGGTGAAGAACACTTGAAGATCTTGGTGTTTTGGCAAGTGTTTGACGATCCTAGTAAGCTTCTAAGGAATAGCAAAGGAAAAGGGGTGTTTAAGGGAAGAAAGAGTGTTCTTGAGGATGAACTTGAGAGAGAATGGATTGATTGCGGCCAAAGGAAGAAGAAGTGAAGGAAAAGGGGTTATAACTCATACTTATAACATGAGTTCACGGCCTAAGACGGGTTCACGACCGTGAACATGGTCCTTGGCCGTGAACCTCACTTGTTGAGGTTTTATTTCTCAAATGTTGTTCTAGGCTCTTGGTTCTTATGTGGTTCACTTCCTAACACACAACCCTTACGTACTCGATATAGAAACCTATATGTTTGACCTTAAGTTGATGTGTTTGACCTTACAAGAGAGAAATGTTCGGTTTGTGACAGAATGCTCAAAACCCATCAGGAGTTGTAATGTTTGCTCTGAAGATCTGGGGACACTACCTTTATGGTACAAAGTGCACTATTTTCACAGACCACAAAAGTCTTCAACATATATTCGACCAGAAAGAGCTTAATATGAGACAACGTCGATGGGTAGAACTACTCAATGACTACGAATGATTCGTTGTCATCCCGACAAAGCCAATGTAGTAGCAGATGCCCTTAGCCGAAAGGAGCACTCAGGTCGCAAAGTAAGAGCAATAACCATGACAATCCATTCACACCTGTCCACACAAATCAAAGAATCTCAATTGGATGCCTTGAAATTAGAGAACGTGACCGGTGAAGCCCTAAGAGGAATGGATAAAAGCTTAGAAATCAAGGGTGACGGAGTTCGTTATCTCATCAATCGAATCTGGACACCGAAGTTTGGTGGATTCAGAGAAATTGTCATTAACGAAGAACACAAGACTCGATACTCCGTTCATCCAGGTTCAGACAATATGTATCTGGACCTCAAGAAATTGTATTGGTGGCCTAACATGAAACCATAAATTGCTACCTACGTGGGCAAGTGTCTGACTTGTGCGAAGGTAAAGGTAGAATACCAAAAGCCCTCAGGTTTACTACAACAACCAGAGATACCTGAGTGGAAGTGGGAGCGGATTACAATGGATTTCATAATCAAGTTACCCAAGACAACGGGTGGTCTCGATACAATCTGGGTGACCGTCGACCGGTTAACCAAGTCTGCACACTTCCTACCAATCAAAGAAACACACAAGATGGAAAAATTGACCTAAACATACATCAGGGAAATCGTACGATTACATGGAGTATCAATATTTATTATCTCTGACAGAGATAGTCGATTTACCTCTCGGTTCTGGTAGTCACTTCAAAAATCCCTAGGAACTAGCTTAGACATGAGTACAGCCTACCACCCACAAACAGTTGGACAGAGTGAGAGAATGATACAAACACTAGAAGACATGTTGAGGGCATGTGTGATCGACTTTGGTAAAGCATGGGATACCCATTTACCATTGGTCGAGTTCTCATATAACAACAGTTATCACACTAGCATCAAGGTTGCTCCATTTGAATCCCTCTACGGCCGCAAGTGCAGATCACCTCTATGTTGGGCAGAAGTGGGTGATACACAGTTAGCTAAAGGACAAGTTCCTGATAGCACTCTCACTAGCACGGAGATCATCAGGGAAACGACTGAGAAGATTATTCAAATCCGTGACCGACTAAAAGCCTCTCGAGATAGACAAAAGAGCTACGCAGACAAACGACAAAAACCCTTGGAATTCCAGGTTAGAGAACGCGTCCTGCTAAAAGTCTCACCCTGGAAAGGAATGATACGTTTCGGTAAACGTGGAAAAATAAATCCAAGGAACATCGGACCATTCGAGATTCTTTCTAGAATTCGTCCAGTGGCATATAAACTCAATCTACCGCATGAACTCAGTAACATTCATCCTACTTTTCACGTATCTAATCTGAAGAAGTGTCTGTCCGACGAGACTCTTGTAATTCCACTCGACGAAATCGAGTTAAACGAGAGTCTACACTTCGTAGAAGAACAAGTGGAGGTCATGGACAGGGAAACCAAGAGAACAAAACAAAGTCGTATACCAATAGTAAAGGTTCGCTGGAATGCCAAGCTGGGACCCGAATTCACTTGGGAACGGGAATATCAAATGAAACAAAAGTACCCACACCTTTTCCCTATTACATGAGTACCACTTTAGAAACAATTTCGGGACGAAATTCCCTCTAACGGGGTGATAATGTAACAACCCATTATTTCAAATCAATGTAAATCAAGCATGTTCAAATAAAAAGTTTAAATTGTAACCATTTGCAAGTAAACTCACATCATAACAGTTATACTATAAGAACTTGCAATGCCATAAGGGCATGTTAATATAAGTTGTTGTATGAACATACTTTGAAAACCATACCTATATAAATTATACATACTTACATTTTGAAAACTATACTTATATGGGTTATATATATAAGTATATGTGTGAAAACCATGTTAGATTTAATTATTATAAGTCAATGCAAGTCAAAGAAGTAAATCAAAAGCATGGAATGTACCCCCACCACCTGGGATCGAAATCTAATACTTTTGTGGTGCTAGATCCGAAAACACCCTTCTTCTAGAAGACCTAGGCCGAAAACTCTTGCTTTTAGGATGCCATGGCCGAAATCACTTTACTCTTTGAACCTTATGGCCGAAAACCCTTTACTCTTTCGATATATTGGTTGAAAACCCTTTACTCTTCGGACATTACGGCCGAAAACTCTCTTTTGAGAGTACTTATGTGAGATTTCGGTCATACTTGGCAGTAAACACTTCCTTTTGGCCACAAACCTCTTCAATTAGGCAGTAAACTCCTTAAATATCTTTATATCTTAACCTTATTCATTTTCCCAATGTGATAATCCCATTTACCAACGTAAACATCACATCACCTCCTCATAAATTACTTCATATATAAGTCACACTTGAGATCATTCTTCATTTTCATTTCCAGTAAACAAAATCACTCTCATTTCTCATTCAAATATCAAACCTATTTCTCTCATAATTAAGATCAAACAATCTACAGGAGATCTTCACTTCAAATTAGTTATAAACTTTGGTAAGTTTTACTCATAAAACTAGTATTATACAACACTTATATTAATAGTATCATTTTAATCACACATTATTATGTGTTTAAAACTATTAGGATCACGACTTCCTTCCTGTATTCTAGCTCGAAGCCACCGTTTCTATCTCGTTATCTAAACCGCTATCACACTCGTGGTGAGTTCATACCCCTACATTTTCATAACTTTTTCTATATTTTAAGGGGGGAAATACAAGTAAAACACAAAGAAACTTGTGTTAATATACAAACCATTGTTTATATTTTCTTACATTTTATGTATCTATTACGTGAAAACATCAATTATGCGAAACAATGTTATTATCAAATTGGCAAACATTTACATGCAAAACATGTTAAAATGAAACGGTTATCATTTTCGACGAAACATGCATTTTAAACTATAATAGGTATAGTTTGGGAAACATTCACATTATTTTACCTTTTCGGGGCAAGGAAACGATTATATAAAAATACGAGTATTTTTATATATTATAAACATAACGAAAGAAGTTACAATTTCATGTACGAACATTTTCATTACAAAACACGTATCTCGTTGGAAAGTTGTGAGTCATTCGTCTTCATCGTTCCTACCAAAGGCATACATGGAAGTCATGTTTTATAACCAGAGTCTCCTCCCGGACAGCGTGATACTTGTGTATAGATCTATACGGGACTGATGATCCCGCACACTGGCCAATCGCTACAACCAGAACGGCAGGTTATGGGTGACAAATGTCATAACATTTCGACGCCTGAAGAACGTCGAGACAGGCAATTCATTACAGCACGGTTATGAAAAATCACATGATAAACGACAATACATTACTTTACTTGAAATCGACAATACACTTATTTTACGTAAAAACATACCTCTTCAAACGGTTTTATTCACGAATAAAACTACATATTACTAAATTAAGTATGTCATATATACTTGTACTTTTCGGTCTTGGAACATTTAAGACTACAGTTCAGTTTTATAGAAAATATCGGATTTTCTGGAAACAAACCTGATTTCATCTCAATGAATGGCATACTATTATTCGTACAAATTGTTATGAACTCACCAACTTAAATGTTGACACTTTTTCAAATAACTTGTAATCTCAGGAAACCAATAAAACAGTTTATCAACATCTTTTGAAGATTTGACGCTAAGGCGTTAAACAAAACTTTTCAAATCATATTGTAATTGACTTTGCAACATGTAATGCTTACAATGATGTAAAATTTTCAATTATGTATATGATGGTTGTGTTTGCATTCTTTACTATTCAATTGTTATGATATTGCACATGACGTCCTCCACCCCCGAACGTTTCCGTCAGTCAGGTTTGGGGGTGTGACGTGCTTACTCTCAAAAGTTGTTCCTGACGTCAGTTGTTAAGGAATAGGAGGCTTGCTCACCTGAACTTTAGATATATGAATGATCTTGTTTCCGGTTAGATGGTAAGAGGTCTGCCACTCCTCAAGTTTGAAAATGATCATTTATGTGCTGCATGTGAATGTGGAAAGCAGTCAAAGAAGGGTCATCCTGTCATCATTGAAAAATCAATCTTGGAGCCATTAAAACTTCTACACAATGATCTGTGTGGACCCTCAATAGTAGAGAGTTTGAATCACAAAAAATACATTCTTGTGATTGTGGATGATTTTACTAGGTTCACCTGGGTCTTCTTCCTAAGGCTCAAGTCAGAAACAGCCTCCGAACTCATCAACTTTATCAAAGGAATTGAAGTTCTCATCAAACTTCCAGTGAGGCGAATCCGAAGTGACAATGGTTCGGTATTCACAAATTCCACCATCGAAAACTTCCTCACCGAGAAGGGTATTGACCTTAACTTTTCTACTTCATACACTCCACAACAAAACGGTGTAGTCGAACGACGTAAAAGAACACTTGTTGAAGTTGCTCGATGCATGCTTAACTTTGAAAATCTTCCACTCTATCTTTGGGCTGAACCTATTTCTACTGCATGCTTTACTCAGAATAGGAGTATCATCAATCAACGCCTCAATAAGACACCGTATGAAGCCATGAACGATCGAAAGCCAAGTATCTCTTTTCTTCACGTTTTTGGATGTAGATGCTCCATAAAGAACAATCGTGATCAGCTTACCAAGTTCCAACCCAAAGCTGATGAAGCCATCTTTCTTGGATACTCTGCTAAATCAAAGGCTTATCGAGTTCTTAATCGAAGAACTCGTGTTCTAGAAGAAATTTTTGATGTTACCTTTGATGACAATTTCGTTCGGAATTTTGGCCCAACCCATGTTACTACTCACATCATGGAGTCCGATGCTCCAGCGCCAGGATGTACGAACCAGCAAATAATCTATGAAGTTAACTTTGAAACCTTATTCGGACCCTCAGAAACAGCGCTTGATTTGGAATCTCGAACAAGACACACCTCATCAACCGAAGCTACGGTCTCCCAAAATGTTTCCGATTTGACACTCAGTTTTCCTCCATTTGATTCCGAACCGTTTCAACCTTCTCAAGTTAAGGGGGAGAATGGTCAACCTTCCCTCGAATCAAATGTGGATGGATTCCAAAATGCAGCTGCTGAATTCGACTCTAATCCTATCAACAACGATGATTATCCAAATTTCTTTGATTTCCCACCTGATGATGATGTCAACCTATCCAGTTCAGAAGTTCAAGGGGAGCATCATCCTCAAGTTCAAACTATTCAGGGGGAGCACCACAACCCCATTGTTGATATTGGATCATCTGCTGCACACGAGCTTCCGAGCCTACATGTTTGGACTATGGATCATCCTCCGAACCAAGTTATTGGAAACCCAAATGTTGGTGTACAAACTCATTCTGCCACAAGTGTTCAAAATGAATGTCATTTTTTGGTATTTATCTCAATGGTTGAACACAAATCCATCTAAGAAGCACTAGAACATGTTGATTGGATTACAGCCATGCAAGAAGAATTGGCAGAATTCGATAGAAATGAAGTTTAGACTCTCGTCCCTCCTCCTCAAAATCATCCCATTGTTGGTACTAGATTGGTGTTTTGGAACAAATTAGACGATGCAGGAGTCATTATTCGAAATAAAGCAAGATTGGTGGCTAAAGGATTCACACAGATCGAAGGGCTTGACTACGATGAGACCTTTGCTCCTATTGCCCGTCTTGAAGCTATCAGAATCTTTCTTGCTTATGTTGCTCACAAAGGCTTTAAGGTTTACCAGATGGATGTTAAAAGGGCTTTTCTAAATGGTGAACTTGATACTGAAGTGTATCTTCAACAGCCTCCCGGTTTTTTCGATTTCTCATATCCGAACTACTGCTACAAACTCTGGAAAGCAGTTTATGGACTCAAGCAAGCTCCTCGCGCATGGTACGAGACCCTCAACCACTTTCTCAAGCATTCATGTTTTCAAGAGGTATTCTCGATCCTACTCTGTTCCGAAGGTAAAATGGAAAACATCTCATGCTTGTCCAAATTTATGTTGACGACATCATTTTCGGATCCACCGATTCATCAATGGTTGCTGACTTGGCTAAGTTAATGGTCAGTAGATTTCAAATGAGTATGAATAGGGAACTAAGCTTCTTCCTAGGTCTCCAAGTCAAACACACCAATAGAGGAATTTTCATTCACCAAGAGAAGTACATTTTGATACTCCTCAAAAAGTACTCAATGGACACCTGTGCCTCAGCCAAGGTACCTATGGGTTTCGAACACAAGATCTTTTCGGACCCTTCAGGTGTAGCAGTTGATGAAAAGAAGTACATAGGAATGATTGGATCCCTACTCTATCTCACAAAAAGTCGTCCGGACATCATGTTGTCAACATGTTTGTGTGCCAGATTTCATGTGAATCCAAAGATGTCTCATCTATTGGGTGTTAAGCAAATATTCTGATACCTCAAAGGTACAAAGAATCTCGTAATCTGGTACCCAGCAAATTAGAGTTTCCTCATTTAAGCATATTCCGATTCAAACTATGGCGGTCTTCAATTGGACAGAAAAAACATATCTGGTGGCTATCAATTTTTAGGTGGTCGATTGGTCAAATGGTCATCTAAGAAACAGAACTGCATTGCACTTTCAAAAGCCGAAGCGGAATACATTGTTGCTGCTAGTTGCACATCTCGAGTTCTCCGGATGAAATCTCAGCTCATGGATTATGGTTACCGGTTTCAACAAATCCCAATCTACTGTGATTGTCAAAGTGTCATTTCTATCTCGTACAATCCAATTTAGCACTCTATGACGAAGCACCAGGCCCGGTTATAAACAAGGGCAAGATGGGCATATGAACAGGGCCCTTTTTTTGAAGGCGCCTAATTTTTTTTAGTGTTATATTGAAGATCAGGCCCAAATACTCTCTTATCGATCAGTCGTAGAAGGCATAAGAAGGCATAAATGATCATTCAAGTGGCGGTGATTAATCGATTACGAAAACTCACTCGATAATACGACGATCAATTGTAGTCCTACTAATCAGGTAATCGATTTCAACCTAACATTAATCTTCTTTCTTTTCAATTTTACATTAGTGACGATGAGCAGAACGCCACCACAGCTTCTTCTTTGTTCCTTATTTTGATTGAAGAAAAATAAAAATATAAAGAAAATTAACGGTTTAAATTCCAAGAAATTTTAAAATAGAGAAAAACATTGAATTTGGGCATGTCGTAATGCGTTTTGGTAGTGTTCTATTGAAGGAATTCACGACCAGATTTCTTTTGATAAGTTCATTGAGTTTTAGTTTTATTCCCATATATGATAATTGTATTGTCGTACAAATTAATAGGAATATGAAAATTATGTTTTAAAATTTAAGTGGTTCAAACTTGCTGAGCAACACATGCTACTTAAATGTGGAATACTTTAATGACTTTTCTGCTTCATGAGGGCGTAATCTATATGCACTATAGGTGTTTGATGTTTTGCCTCACATAATTGTCTCTATAGTCATAAATTGAATAAATTAAATGACATAATAGACTACATAAAATGAACAAAGAAACAGTGTATATACCTAGTTTAATTGTCATAACAAATCCTAAACTATGTTATATTCATAGAATGAATAAATAAACAACTATAAACAACATTTTGTGTATGGATTTGGTAATCAAAGTGGAATTATGGCTTGTTGGGTTTAATTATGACTTTATTCAAAAGTGGGTATTTGAGTCAAATATTTAGTTTTTTAGTTTGTTTTATTTATTGGTTGAATAAAAAATATTTGACAAAGTCAGGTAAACATTGGTGTACTTAGGCATAGGAGTGTCTTATTTTCTAGGGGAAGTGGCTAGGTTTTAGATTGATTTTGTTTATTCACGTTGGATGTTTTGTAGGCTATTTAAAGCCTTTTCTTCTTAGGTTAATAGTAGCAACATTGTGAAAACAAAGAAACAAGCTTCATCTGTTTTCTCTTTCTTTTATGTCGTGTACAGCAACAACACTACATACCAATTTTTTTCTTATTTGTTCACAGTTTGAAGGAGGGCTGAACCAAAATGGCTACTCTAATAAAAAACATATTGTGCCTTGAAATTGATTAAAGAATGACCACTAGTCATTGTCTATTATTTGAGCAAATTTGTCATTTTTTCCATATATATTTGCTAGGTTGGTTGCCAATTTTCAAACCATGTCTTTCTCTTATGGTAGATGTATGGTATGTATGGACCTACCAACTTGGAGAATATTTTTGGGAAATCTGTAAATAAATTTTGAATAGATATAAAATGCTAGAAGAGCTTCACGAGTCTTCGGTTAGATGTTTCGATATGTAATTACTTATTAAAATACTATGAGTTTGCTATGTTTATTTCTATAAAGTTTATTGTCGTTCGAAAAAAAACTTTAGTTTATATAATTTAAATCGTTGAATATTAGGCGTAAGGGCCTTTTTTTACCAGCTCGTCCTGGACATTTGAATCCTCAGGACCGGCCATGCGAAGCACATCAACATACTGTACCATTTTATTAAAGATCATGTTTTGAATGGTAACATCGAACTTATTTTTGTTCCATCTGACGATGAAATTGCTGATGTCTTTACTAAGGCATTAGATGAAACCAAATTCAATGGTTTTTTGAACAAAATGGGTATGATGATGCCTGATCCTCAGTTCTTTCAAGAGGCTTGCACTCTCTGATGGCAACATCAGAAAGAAAATTAGTTCCGAAGCCAAATTGTTTTTCATATCGAAACTATTGCTCTCGGAATAAATAGGATGATTTTACGTGTTTTTTTCTCTAACCACCTCTTGGAGTTTTAAGTTGTACAACTCATCTTATCATATGATGTTCATGACCAATATAGCCAAATTGGTACTACACTCATCTTGGAACTTACTTCATAAGATCATCCCGGAATTCAAGTCCGGAACGGTATTGAACTCATTTCACTCCGGAATTTTCAAAAATCACTCCGGACCCTTTTAACTCAAATGCTTCATTCTGGAATAAATCTCAAAACTTTTTCATGTTCCAAGATCACCAAATTTCATCCCAGACTCTTCATGATAATAAACCATTTTCAAGACATTCTGGAACCCCATTTTTCTAAAATCAAACACATGCTGAAGTTGAAAAGGTTTTAAGGTGAAACGTCTCTAACGGTTACTTCTTTATTGATGATTATCCTTTTACCCTTGAAACTCGCAACTTTTGCATACGTATGTGAAAAGAAAACATCATGTCATAAGTGACGGTTTCCATTGTTCACGTTAAATCATGGTTACTTTACTTACAACAGGTCAACTCAGCCCCATTTTTGGCAACACATTAAATGTTATTTGTTTCCTAATACGGATATCATCATTACGTTTCGACCCGACTTGTTAATTTCCTGAACCTATAAAAGCCAAATGAAACCTCCTTTACCCGTTACGCTCTCAAAACCCTCATATCTCTTCTTCTCTCTCAGTTCAAGTGTTCTTCAAGCTCTCAACCTACAACAATGGCGTCCATTCAACCTGCTGCCAAAACCGCTAAACCTGCACACAAAAAGAAATCATCGAAGGGTTCTTCATCGTCTATGTCATCAGAACCCCTTCTCAGGGACACTACCCAATTGTTCTCCCTAGATCCAAACGTTAATGACGAATCAATCCGTGTTATGATCGAGTTGATCGCAAATCATCCTATCTCTATTCCTCTTACCAAAATACCATACCCACCAATTCCTCTCTGTCTACTTCATGTTGCTTTCGAACGAATCAAGATCAACAACGATGTTCTTGAAACTAAGATAACTGGAGACAGAATCGTGCCTATTCACAAATCGACATTCTTCAAGGCGATTGGCATTGAAGAAAACCCAGAAAACTTCAAGGTTGAAGAACCAACGGCTGAAGAGTTTCAGTCGTTTCTAAACCACATTAGGTACAGTGAAGAGTACAAAGCAAAGAAATTCAAGAAGTTTGCTATATCAGGGTTATAGACTGTTCTCATGCACTTCATCGTAAGAGGATTATCGGGAAAACATGGCGGAACTGACTCACTGAGCAAGGACTGGTTGTACGTGGTTTACAACATCTTTTCCGAGAAGACCAATGCAGTTGATCTCACTAAAGTATTATGGCAAGACTTTCGGAAGTTTACCATCAACCGTAAGCCACATGAGATCTCAAGCCCTTGATTTTTGGGCTCTTACTCTCCAACAATTGTACAAAGAACGCAATGAGCACATTCCTATCAGCACCATTCCGGAAGAGGTGCTTCTTACTTTTAAAACTATCAAATCTTATAGCCTTCCAGACCAAAAGTCTTTCGGACCTATCAGGCGTTTACCGGAACACATGCTCGCCTTAATTCCGACATCACGTCGTGACATCCAAGAGATCACGTCGTGAGGACACTCTAGACAGAAGTCTTGAATGAAACTCTTAATCCCTTTTTAGCCAAGCAACCAAATCCTCCATAGTGTCTTATTTACACCAGAACATCATAAAAATCATCGCTTTTTTAACATGCATGTCCAATGCCTGTCCTAAACACTAACGAGGGCATAAAAGGAGAAAATGAAACCAAATCTCATGTAAGAGTCATAAAAATCAACCATATTCCTTAAAGTTGGCAACTTTATGGATTTCAACCACTACATCATCTTGAATATGAAAGATTAAGCATAAAAACCTAGATCTAAGGCATTGGATTCATAAAGCAATGAACTTAAAACTCACAAAAGGTCCAGAAGTTGTGAGAATGCTTCATGAAGAGACTTGAATGCATAAACGACAGACTGGATGCTCTTTTTCTTCTTCTCCTTGACTATAATCAAAACAAATAAGCTCACTTCCTTTGAATACAGAATAAAACCCCCAAAATTAGGGTTTCCTCTCAGGTTGATCTCACGTCGTGAGCCATATGTGCACTTATCTCGTCACAACACGAAATACATGTCTCACGTCGTGAGTAGAGTTAAAACCTTTAAATTTTAAACTTGAAAATTGCTCACCTGGACTGAACGTTACATATACTCGTTTTGTATGAAATTAAAAATGAAATCTTCATAAAAATCCTATTATTTTGGAAAAATTAACGATGACGTCCCAAAATTATTTTTTTGAATTGAAAAACTCAAGTAACCCGCAAATTTATTCACTTTAGTTCATTTTGATTTGTTCAGCAGGTCATAAGACCAACTTGTTAGTTTTTCTAAAATAATGAGATTTTTCTATAGATTTCCTCAAAACTTGTATATATATTGTATGACACTTGAAATAAAAAATACATAAATACGTAAAAAAATATACCAAAATACATCAAACTACTTAAAAGTACTTAAAAACCACATAAATACATAAAAAAACGTTTATATTTTGAAAATACAAAACATATGACATAGTTGTGTTTCTTACAGAATTCAACTCGTCGATTTGCATCAGTGAGTTGAGTCACACTTATCAAATTATGCTTCAAGTCAGCTACATATGCTACGTTTGAAATGGAGAAGTTGTCATTTGTAAGGATGCCATAACCTCGGATATGAGAATTGGAGTTGCTGTCATACGTCACATAGCCAACATTTGGTGAAAGTTTGAGATCTCGCAGAAAATCCTTATGCCCCGTCATGTGCATGGAGCAAGCACTATCAATATAACATATTGTTTCTTGCTTCGAAGCACAGAGTGCCTGCAAAATTAGTGAGTTGTGGAGTTTTTAGGCTCCGAGTTAGGTTTTGGGACAAAGACACGAGTGTTAGGCTTTGGTTGTGACTTTTGAGTAACAGATGATTTGGAAGGTTTGTTCCGAGATTCTTTAGGAAACAAACAGAAGGCCATGGTTCTAAAGACTCTATTTTCAACTTGCTTCAAGAATGTTAATGGAATTGTGCAAAGCTTCTATTTTATCATTGAGACGTTTGTTGTCAGAAATTAAAACATTTCATTCAGAATAAGTGATTTAACATTTGTCTTTAAGAATGATACATTCATCTTGTGACATTACAAGCTCTCGTTCTAAAGACTCTATTTTCAACTTCTTATCCTTAAAACGTAATCTAAGACGACTTAATTTACTTTCCTTCTTCTCACTGGCTTCTATGCCTGACTCATAGGCTTTGTAAATGATGTTCATATCTGATTGGATCTGGGTTAGATATGGTCCACAAAGAGATGTGTCAATTTTATTATCAGTAACAATAGATTTTACCTGTTGAACAATGCTTCTGCCAGGTGGTTTGTTGGTAGTCATGTAGCAGTAGTTTGGCTCAGCAACTTCATCATCTCTTTCAGACCCAGACAACCAATAGCCTTCATCACATTATATTTCTTGTCGAGCCATAAGACACATGTTCCTGCCAGTGCTTACGTCATCATCATCTCTAGATGACCAATACCCTTCTACATCCCTTGATACAATGGTAACAAAATCCTTTTCACTTTCTGCCATTTCTTGAGCTCGACGTCCATAGTAAGCAGAGTCCTTGATCTTCGGTTTCTGTGGGACTTCGGCTAAGAAATCTTTGGCAAAGTGATTTGCATGGCCACATTTGTGACATACAATCTTGGGTTTTTCCGACTTCGGAATCTGTGATGATTCCGAGGTGTGATTTGGTGTAGGAAGGTTAGGCTTGTAGGATGGTGGGTTTTCTGAAGGTTTGTTGAAAGGTTGAGGATTGTTTTGGTGAGGATCATGGAAACGGTTGTTTTGGTGAGAAGCTTGGAAGCGATTGTTATATGGCTTGTTGAAAGGACGGTTGTATTTCGTGGGAAGTAAGGCAAACGCCTGTTGGAAACGGAGTTTGGAGTCCATTTCTTCAGAGTTAAGGTCACCCATTGATTGATAGTTGTTAGTGGTGGGAGCAAGTATGGTTGGAGGTGAGGGTTGAATAGGAGGAATATAAGGAACAATAGCAGAGAGAGGGTTCGAAACAGCAAGGTTCGGAGTTTGTGGGTCGTAGGAACTGACTAGAGCTAGAGGGCCTCCAGTGAGTTCACGCAGGGTTTGTGCAACATTTGATTCATGACCTTGAAGCTCATCGAAACATAGTTAGAGCTTAAGCTTTTTTTTTTAGAGATCCATTACTCTGAAGACATGATTTCACATTTCCCCACCCCTTTCCGAGGCTGTTGATGAACTTGAGGTTGTATTCAAGTGGGGTTCGGACTATCCCATGAGCTTTCATGTTGTTCACGATGATTCGGTATCTGTTTGATGCCGATGCAACAGATTCACCAGGTGTTGTAGTGAAAGTGTCGAACTCATTGACAATCGAGGTTAGATGCTTATTCTTCATGTTCTCTGACCCTTCAAACAAATCTTGAAGTGTGTCCGAAATCTCTTTTTCCGATTTACACAGTTTAACGTGCTCAAAGAGAGAAGGTGGAAAACCAAACACCATTTCGGAAAAAGAAACTTGATCTGCATGCAACTTTTCAACATTATCAGTAGTGAGCGGTGCTTGACATTGTTTGTCCTGTCCCATGAGAGTTGCAGCAGCATCTCTAAAAATGGTTCGCACTGGAACATGAGGACCTTCTTTAACGGATCTCACGATAGATTCACCTTTTTCTTTTCCAAGTAAAAATTTTTCCATTCTGACTTTCCAGTGATCATACTCTTCAACAACTAGCAGTGGGGAACGTGTAGGGCAACCCACAGTATTTGCTATTTGCACTAAGTACATTTGTTAAGAATTAGAAGTAGCCATTGACGTTAATATATCTTGAGCAAAAGTGGTATATAGAAGAGCTTTTATTCTGAACACAGAAATGATCAAAATACCAAGGTAATCTCTAATCAACTATAATTTGTTCTTATGGATTCAAAGGACAACCACTCAAGCTGTTATACCAATTGTGAGAACAATGATCTGATTGCGTAGAGACAAGGCTTAAAAACTCATACTTGAGTTAATGCTTAAGATCAATGTCTGCTTCTGATTATGAGTTCTAGTCAAGTCTGGCAAGACCAGTCAATACTTGAAGATGAAGATCAACAAAGTACTTCAAGTATTAAATATGAGACTATGAGAATAATCAAAGTAAAGACAATAAATGAACAAGTATAATGTTTGAAAGAGTTTGATTTGAGAGAAATAAGCAAGTGAAGTAAATGTGAAAATGTCTATCTTTAGAGGAACAATTCGTCTACTATTATTGTCATTAAATACTCCTTGTATAGGAGAAGGAGTTACATCGGATAAACCAAGTTACTTACGTAGGACCAGATAAAGTGATTACTTCTGACACTTATGATTATCCATTTTGACAAAATAAACTAAGTCATATGAACTGTTACATCAAGTAAAAAGACAAGAATAATAAATGAAAGACGGAAAGATAATATGTGAACAGCTTCTTCACTTCGGACATAGTGTCTTCCACTCCAGACACCATCATCACTTCGGACCACAGACTGACTCCGGACGCTATACCACTTTGGATCTAATACTGACTTCGGAACAATAAAGGATAGTGATTGCTAGAGGTTCACTTTCAGGTTCCAACAATCTCTCCCTAAGTGAACTTAGCAATCCAGTCAGCTTAGTTGGAATCTTCCTTGATGAACACGTACGCCCGGTACAGCCATTCTCTGACTCCGATGTACCATTGCAGCTGACCTATGAACTTTAACTTCACGTGCTCCGATGCTTCGGACTTTGATGCTCGACTTATGAACTTCTAAAGGGCATTGGTGGAAACCAGGTGTTTGTCAAGGACTCGGAAGAAGTCCTTCTGGTTTTTTTTCGTTGATGATACACAAAACCTAGTATATGTGTTTGTCAAGGACTCGGAAGAAGTCAAGGACTCGATTTTGGCCAAGTATTTTTCTGTTCTGAACAGATGGGCCAACTCAAAATCACACCGGAAAAATTCAGCAACGTAGTCCTTGAGGAAGCTTAAAGCAGCGTGGTAAGCTCCCATATTAAAATCATCTGATTGAATGCTTCAGAAGTGTGCATCAATGGTCAAGATATCATTCCAATTGATTGCAGGAAAGTCGGCATCAATGATGGTTTTCTGGATTGGTTTGTTTCGGAAGATGTGGTAGCAGTACAGCACACAGTTGAGTTCAAACTTGGTTAGGATCTTCATTCCGAATCTGAAAATCTTGGTGATCCTTTTCCGAGACCAGACTTCTTTTTGAGGAAGTGTGTTCTTGGAATAAAAGGTCTTCAGTCTTTCACATTCAATCCGGATGATCATTTGAGGATCATCTTCTGGATGGAGAGGAGTGAACTTCGTGTAGAACTTGCTAAAATGATAAAGAGGCAAGTCGATCTGGTTCGAATCTTGATTCGGAAGATCATAGTACATGAAGGGCACTATGTCAACATCTTTCAAGATTCGATCTCTGCAGAGAGGAGAGATCCCTAGCATCGGATGAGGATTATCATCCTTGAAGGATTGAATCCGGATGCTTTCTTCAAGGGCTTGATTGATCTCTTCCTAGAACCAACCAAAATTTTCTTTTGGAGGTGGAGCGTAGTAGGAGAAGTCCGAAATGGGGATTTTTTTCCCTTGTCTGTTTTTGGAGAGTGTAGAGGATGTGTTTCATATTCTCATCAATGACAAACTTTGGAGGGGAGGAAGGCAGGGGATCTTCCAGAATATCATATGGCTTTCGGAGTCGAGATCCTTCATCTATGGGAGCAATTCTGGGAGAAGGAATCGGAGGTAGCATTGAGGTAGTGGTTCGGAAGGTATCAGCAGTTAATTTGCTTTTTACCTTAGCCATTTCTATGCTTCTGTGAAGAACATCAACCATAGTAGATGGCTACGAGACTACTGACCAGATTCTTTGCTCTTCCTCCGTTAGCACTTTAGCAGGAATTTTCCTTGGAGCTTGAAGTCCTAATACTCCGTTCTTGACATATATATCCTCTTCATCACTTTTATCATCATCATCATCATCATTGTTATCATCACCAGGAGAACCTGAAAGGATTTGTAGAGAGTCATCAGATTCATCTCAGAGTCTGAACTCCGAGACATGTTTCCATGGTTGAAATCTTGAACTGGGTCCTTCTCCCCCTCTTGCAATTATAGGCCCGGTAACCGATGCAAGCATAGCAGACTCCTTCAGATCCGAAAATTGGTCAAACACCTTTTGAAAAATTGTGTTGAACTGGAGAGTGAGGGGATCATAGTGGGAGCCTGAGCTTTAAGATGATCAAAAAGCTGGGAGAGAATGGAGAGCATCTCATCGAATTTATTGTTCGGAACATCCACGATGTTCCAACATGCCCTGAGAAGCTTGCTTAGAACCTGTTGCATGATGAGATTCATCTCATCCTTCTTCCGAATCTCCTTCTCTAAACGCTGAATTTGCTTTTCAAGACGAATGTGGGTTTGCTTGATGAGTTTGTTGGAAGCATTAAGCATATCGTCATGCACTTTCAGCATCTTGGTGATTGTGTTAAGGTAGTGATCAACTGAGGCATCATATTTTTGTTCCACTTCCTCAATAGTGTGCTTGAGCCTTAGAGAGATGAGTTGATCAAGCTGAGCTTCTCTTTCAACAACAGTGGGTCCGGATTTTTTGGCTTCGGACAATGAGTTAAGGATTTCATCAAGCTTCAAATCCATTCCGGAAACCTTTTCATCAATCTTAGTGTTGAGTCTGGACACAGAAGATTCGATAGTATCAAATTTCTTCATGGTGTAAGAGAGGTTCTCTCGGAGTTCCAGAAGGGCAAAAGGATCAATTTAGTTCCCTACAGATGATCATGTGTCCGAAGTGGAGGTCTGAGATGCATGCTTGTTATCACCTATATTTAATGGAGATTCTGGGGTAGGACCAGGCTTGGTTGTTGTAGCTGCAGTGTCTTGTTTGGGAGTAGATTCAGTTTCACCTTCAGGGTTGACTTGGACTTGATCCTCTATATGAACTTCTTTGTCAATTGGTTCCGAAGAGGATGAAGAGAGTCTGAAGTCCAAATCCAGCCTTGATGAGGAAGGCTTTGAAGGAAAAAGAAATAATGTGAACAGCTTGGAAGCAGCGACTGAGGCACCTTCATCATCAAACATAACTTCGTCAGAATTTTCTTCATTGGGATCTGAGTGCATGGAATCATGAAGATGAGTCTTGGGAATTTCTCTGGAAGCAAACTCCAGATCGGCGATTTCATCAGTGGGAACAAAAAAGGGCATGCTGCTCTGAATGGCCCTATTCCTCACGGAGATGAGAGTTGCTTCGACTTGAGATCTGGTGAGCTCCGGATGTCTTGTCTGAGCCCTGTCAACAAAATCTTCCCACATAGGATCGTTAACTCCTGATCGTCCTGTATCCTTACCAGATATTAGACCAATTGAGACACCTAAGGTTGGAGGGACAACTCCAACCTCGGAATGTTTGGGGTCCGAAACAGGGTTTTCGGACCTTGCTTGTGAAGAAGAAAGTGGGATATCAAATGTGACTCGTGGGTTTGTTCCAGGGGCAAGGAACTATCGTCAACACCGACATCACCTTCTTGGGAAGGTAAGGATGGATCATATGCAGACTCCCCGTGAGTGTATGCTTGTGATATTGAAGCTCTGAAGGGTACTTCGGAAGAGTGGGTAGGTGCGGTAGAAGGATGGCCAGAGTCAGCCTGAGTGTCCTTGGCTCCTTCCTTTGACCTAAGGGTATTTTGGGTATTTAGAGTTGTAATTGAGATTGGTCACTAATTGATGAATATGTGACGAGTAGATCTAAGATTCGGGGCAGAGACCTATTTGAATATTTATTCAAATTTTGATGTGAGTTTTCCTCACTATTCTTGTGGGTCAAAGGCACTAATGTTGGCCCATTAGTTCATGTATTTTGGTATATAGGATGCTCATATGCGGTAGTGATCTGTAGATCTGTCTGTTAGTCTTTTCACTGGTTATATGATTATTTGTTGCTAAGTATATGTTATTTGTTATTTATATGTAGACATAGTATGTGGGGTTGAGACCGTACTGCTTTTTTTGTCATTCAACAGACCGGGGCATTCCAATCAGGAGGTTGTGGGCTGGAGGTAATCCAACCAGGAGGTTATGGACCCGTTATGTATTGGGCAAGCCAACCCTAAGTTTGTAGGCCAGGGCATTCCAACCATAAGGTTGTGAGCCAGGGTTAATCAAACCCGGAGGTTGTGGACCCGATATCTATTGATTATTTGTTTGTGCGGTGATACTTTGGGGGAACTTACTAAGCTTTGGCTTACAGTTTCAGTTTAATGTTTCAGGTACTTTAGATGATCGTGACAAGGTGAAGTCGTGATCATGCACATCCTTTGGATTTATGTTATTTAGATTTTGGGGTACTCTGATTACTGAAATACACTTTTGAAACAATGGTTTTATAAACAATTATGGGTTTGGGTTGTTTTTGAAAAGTTAAAATTTATTGTGATCTTCGGGATGTTACAAGTTGGTACCAGTGTCTTAGTTTGAGAGAATTTGATGAACATTCGTGTGAATCCAGACTCAAACTAACGAACTACAAATGTTTTAAAAATGGTTTTCAAAATTGTTTTCAAAAGTAACCAAGGAAGGATGTAATGTGTACGATCAGCCGAAGAAAGAATGTACACCCCAAGTTACCCCACTGCTATTTGATATGATGCTTATGATAGAACAACATGATATTGATAGGCTAGGGATCTTTAGGAATTGCATGATAGAACTGTCTGATGTATGATGCATTATATCTTAGGGTTACTTCTTGTATAAAATTGACATCATTACTGTAGTTGCATAGTGTATGTATCATAGTTTTACATAACTAATATTTTATAGCCTGGAATGTTTCGTTTAGCCTTATTTCAAGTTCCTTGTTTGGTTTTGGGCTTAAGGTAGAATCAAGTATTCGACTGTCTATAAGATCCAGTGTTATGTATGATTAGCATACACGAGTGTTGCAGGGTTGGTGGAAGTTTCGTGGATGAGTGTATGTGTGACCAGCTGGCCATATGAGGAATGTATAGCCACTCTTTCTCTCTCTCTCTCTCTCTCTCTCTCTCTCTCTCTCTCTCCCCTCTCTCTCTCTCTCTCTCTCTCTCTCCTCTCTCTCTCTCTCTCTCTCTCTCTCTCTCTCTCTCTCTCTCTCTCTCTCTCTCTCTCTCTCTCTCTCTCTCTCTCTCTCTCTCTCTCTCTCTCTCTCTCTCTCTCTCTCTCTCTCTCTCTCTCTCTCTCTCTCTCTCTCTCTCTCTCTCTCTCTCTCTCTCTCTCTCTCTCTCTCTCTCTCTCTCTCTCTCTCTCTCT
Organism: Lactuca virosa; assembly: GCF_052849685.1. NCBI lineage: Eukaryota > Viridiplantae > Streptophyta > Magnoliopsida > Asterales > Asteraceae > Lactuca > Lactuca virosa. The sequence goes on along the minus strand of NC_136427.1, from coordinate 155,080,459 downwards.
CTCTCTCTCTCTCTCTCTCTCTCTCTCTCTCTCTCTCTCTCTCTCTCTCTCTCTCTCTCTCTCTCTCTCTCGGGAGAGGGAGGGAGGGAGGGAGAGAGAGAGATAGAGAGAGAGAGAGAGTGTGTGTGTGTGTGTGTGTGTGTGTGTGTGTGAGAGAGTGAGGATAGTATGTATGCGTATCCAAGTTATTGTATTTTTGATTGGGTGGCTTTTGATGATCCTTAAGACAAATACGGGTAGGTGTGGAAGGTAGTATGGTCCTGTACTACTGAAAGCAAAGGATCCGTACGCGTAGCAAGGAAGTCACGAACCCCAAGGGTTCAGTCTTGTCTTGTGTTTGTAGCAATGTGTATTGTGGCTTTTCTTATGTGTCTTGGTTTAATTTCAAAATGGTGGAGATGAGAGGATCAGGATCTGGAGTGGGTGGCAAGGATGGGCCAAGTTTGACTGATGATCAGATTCGGGAGATCATAGCCACCGAGGTGGCTGCTACTGTCTGGAGTTCTACGCCGGAGATGTTTAGGTCTATCAAGACCGCTATGATTAAGCTCTTTGATTATCATTATGTTGTGCTTTTTGAGGCTATTGTTCCTGTTGGATTAGGTGTCTAAGCCCATAACTATAATTGGTATGTACTTGACCAGAGAGTAGCATGGTCCATTTGGGTTGCCTTTACCAGAACAATCTGATAGGAGGGATATTTGAGAAAGAGGTTATTTATGATTTTTAATATATTACAAGTATAATATATTAATTGTGAAATCATATTATTTAATTAGTATTGATCAAGAATTGATTTGGAATTAATTTATTGATCAAAAGAGACTAATTAAATTAACAGGGACTAATTATGTAAATCAGTGATATCTATAGTGTTTGGACTATTGATCCATGTTGGGCTAAGTTTTATGTAAGTATCCATGAATAGTTAGCCCACATGAGATATGGATCATAACCTAAGTGTATGGATTAGGGTTTACCCATGACTCTTGGAATCCTACACTATATATGTGTTATCCCTTAGCCAAAATCGGTTACACTAAGTATTCTAAGAGTTCTAAGACAACCCTAGCCGATTTTGGTGGTGCTTAACCTCTCTCTCAAAGTCCTCCTTTGTTCATGGTGTTTGTGAACCATTTGAGGCATCACACTTGAGGTGCTAAGCTCTTGAAAGGCTAAGAACTACAAACTACATCAAGAGGTATTCATCTAACTTGGTTTTTATATGGTATATCTTGTATTGTATGCTAGTTAGGATGTATGCTTTGGAAAATTGAAATTGCAAGTATAATTAGAGAAAACATAGATCCAAAGCATCTAGGGTTGCATGTGCACCATAGGAGTGTTATAGTGCTTAAAACCCAACAGTGGTATCAGAGCCTAGGATTGTTTTCTGTTATATTTGATGCTTGTTAATTTTCAAAGCTGAAAAAAATCGATTTTCTGGCCTCTAACTGATGAACTCGCCGAGTCCATTGGTTGACTCGACGAGTCCACTCATTAAAAGGGCAACTCGACTAGTCATATTCATGCACTCGTCGAGTAAAGGCTCCTGGTTGCAGAATTTCGAGTTTTTGGCTAGAATTGGACTAGGATCATTACCACAAACTGTTTTGTAATCATAAAAAATGTATTTCTTGATTTGGTAATGATGATCCTCATCCAATTAAAGGACAATTGTCAAATTTTACGATAATAAAGTAATTATTTGTATTATTTGATATGAATTGTCTTGCTATATGAGTTAGATTAGATCAATAGAATATTATATGATAATGTTGTAGTTAAAATTGATCTAAGTTGTTCTTGAAATGAGTTTTGTAACTTGTCCTCAAGTTATATGAAGAGTCTTATTCATGAACATTAAAACTCATAAGTTATGGAAATGAAAAGGTTTTCAAGAGTTTCAAAAACTTGCCCTCAAGTTTTGGTATTTGAAAAGTCTCAAATTATGAAAACATTAACTCTTGTAATTGAAAGGTTTCAAAAGATGCAACTCTTGGGTTCATAACTTAAAAATTAATTAAATAGTTTTAATCTTGAATTTTAATAACCAAGATGCTTTGAATAGTTCAGTTACACCTTATGGACTTTATTAAATTAATTAAAGTGTTTAATTAAAAGAGAAGTTTAATAAATCCATAATAACATGGTTTAAGATTAATTAAATTAAGAGTATAATTTATTAATAGATTAAACCACCAAGTATTTTAAATGTGTAAAATACACCCTTATACTATATAAAATTAAAAAGTTTAATATATTATATGTATAAGTAAAAGGTCAGTCTTACCGTTAATAGGCCTCATTCACGAAGCCGGTCTATAAGGGGGGGGGGGGTATAAGGTTACTGCCAATAAAATGGTGGTTTAATGGGTGTCCACTCTCACCCACCGCTTCCTTGACTGGTGGAGGGTCGTTAGCCGAACGGGTAGGATAGGACATTAATTCTCATTAAAAGTATAATGAAATACTAAGTAACTAAATACTTTTATAAATTCCCAATCTTAGTAACTTAGGAAAAATGTGAATTTGATGCTAACCCATGAAATTGCACATTGCACCTTATTAGTCGTTAGTGGAGCATGTGTGGTTAACCGGCACACTAATCTGGGACTAATGAAGGATAGCAATGGGTAGCTCGATGTTAATCATGGATCAAGGGAGTGTGTGTGGTTAACCGACACATGGATTGGATGATTTGTAACATTAAGTGTCACAAACTTGAAGGGCATAATCAAGATTTAAACATGCCATTGAAAATTTCAATGAATCTCAAAAGATCTAGGAATTTCAATTCATCTAAAACTAAAAGTTCCTTTTCGTTTTTCATGGTGGAAATTGGTAAATCGTCATTTATCTACCTTCAAATATTTTACAATTGGATTACGACATCCCTCTTCCGAATAGTAGAATATTGTGTTGGGTCCTAGCCTTAATATTTCATTTTGGGTGTTATATTAAGGACTTAAATCAACTAACTTGAATTTCTCCCATTATAGATGTCTAGGTCAGACAACTATGGTCTTCCCGAATCTTATGGAAAAAGATTTCCTCATGAAGATGATGTTCCCAGAATTCATACTTCACTTCCTCCACCTCCTCCAATAATTCTCTCTTACCAACAAGTTCAAAGACTTGAAAAGTTCAAGGTCACTCAAACCCTATTGGCTAGCAAACACCAAGATGGAAGGTCTGTGTGTGCACATGTCTTGGAGATGAAGTCACACATTGACAGGCTAGGAATTTTAGGAGTCGTTGTGTCGAGGAAGTTGGTTGTTGACTGGGTTCTTCATTCACTTCCTAAGTCATATGGTGAGTTCATTAAATATTACGATATGACAGACCGCGACATGTCCCTTATCGATCATACATATTTGCTAATTGCTGCTGAATCAGCAATGATTTGGGGCACTTGTAATGCAAATTTGATTGGAAGATCTACTTCCTAAACTTCCATGGACATTGACAATGGAAACATTGGAATTCCAGAAAAGATTTCTCTTTCCAAGGGAAAGGGATAGGGAAAGGCTAAGTCTGAGATTGTCCTGTGTACCATTCCAAAAGTGTCTGTTTGTTTCTATTGCCAAGAGAAGGGGCATTGGTTGTGAAGCTACCCTGACTACCTGAGAGATCTAAGAGATGGTAAAGTCAAAACAATTTGACTCTGCTTCAGGTAAGTCCACTATCTAACTCCATTAAGTTCCTATTTGGAGATTCTTAATACATGATGTAATGTATTTACATTTTGATGTTTTGTAGGATCAAAGGAAGCTTATAGACAGAGTATGCTGAGTCTGATCGCGAAGAGATGGATTTCGATAGCATGGTTCGATGATCGGATTTTTGAGCTGCTACGTAAGAGTTATGATAGATTGCTTAGAAATATGTATTAACATAGTTTTCATTTGTACTTGCATTGTAAGGAAAAGTTTTCCGCATATTATAAATAAAGTAAATTTTGAAATTTATCTTGTTTTATATTTCCTTGAAATGGCATTTGTGAAAATTGATGTTTGTATGTTTAAAATTTTAGCAATATGGATTTGATTCTTTCGTTTGTGGTAGTGTCAAAATTTACCAAATAAGGAAAGATTCTCATCACCCAAGTTTCAGTTGGATAGAAACTTGGAATCATGCAACTTGTATTGTATGATGAAAGAGAACTTTCATCTTTGGGAAATTAAGACTAATTCCTTGTTTATATGTACATGTGAGTCAAGTGAAGGACTAGGGTATCGGGTACACTTGGTTGTGTGCTGGTCAGGTCCACCACAAAGAACGAGAAGAATATTCATCATGATTTACTAAAGTTTAGTAAATATGGTTATACTTACAAGATTAAGTATAATTCTGAATCATTGGAAAAGTTTCAATGTATAGCAGATCGAATAAGAAGAATCGAATTAGGAAGAAAGATAAAAGTTTCTCCAATCTGAAAAGAAGGGAGAGTACTTGAGTATCGTGTTTTATGATCATCTTAATGATTATGAAAACCATATCAGAATTGATCCTCTAAAGTGCACTTGTATGTCTAAGAAGAGGAATCGGGGATTGTTTAAATGGTTAAATCAAAAGGTGAATCATACTTCGTTCCAAAATCAAGTCTTAGAGTCATACTCCAAGATTGTATATTGAGTGACATATCAGCAAATGTAGAGTAAAATGTTTTCTACTCTGTACATTTGAAATTGGTAAGTTGTGATGTTTTGAATATAACAAATATCAACTAATACCAATTGTGTGAAGTGTTTGTCTTGATAAGAAACTGCACTAACGCTTGAATATTTGTTCGTCAAGGAAGGTTCTTGACAAAGAGAATCTTATATGTCAAGAGGTCGGTGGGAGTCTTAAAGAGCTTGAAAAGTTTCCAGAACTAATCAGGAGTAAACCTATTGTTAATCACTAGCACACGACTTGAGATTTGTAATCTATCGTGTTGACATATTCTTGTTTCTGTGCTCATTTCAGTTAAAGTTGATTATGCATGTGAGTTCTATAAGTTCTTAATTGTTTGCATAGGGCAGAGCACCTTGATCAGTGAAAGTTCATTAATCAGTAAGGGTGAGCTGCTCAACAACTTGGAAGACATGGTAGGCCCTCGTGCTGCCAAACGGCAAGAAATTAAGATTGAACAAGTTCAGTCCATATGAGTTTGGATTTGTCACTAACCTTGTCTTGTGATTATGGTTATGACAAATTCACATGGATAGGAACACATACACCATAAAGTCTAAGTGTTATAAGGTTTCTCTCCGCTTCATGAAAATGATTGTGAGGAAACACTTTCACTAAGTAGATTTTAAAGAGTTAGCAATTGTGATATTTGCATTCTCAAATTCGATTATGATTACGGCATCCCTCTTCACAGTTCCAATTGTGAGAAATGGAAAAAGTTCTAAGCATTTGGAACTTATTGTTGTAAGTTCTGAATAGTTTAGACACACATATGAGCTATCTAAGGAAAGATGTATGAGTTTGAGAAGCCTAGATAAAGTCTTATCGACGCGTCTTGTATCGGAACTATGAACTTTGGTAAGAAAGTCAACAAGTACTAATTTGTAGAAGTCCAGCTTATTTTTGGGTACATGTCAAAGCTAGTGGGAGAATAAGTGTTACGCTAGTAAGATAATAATTATTATCCTAGTAGGGGCATAATTATTATGGTAAGTGTTGCGATTTAGCAATGTTAATTATAGAAAACAAAGGTTTCAATTCGCAAAGTTGCAGGGTTTGAAAAATTGTTTTGCTATAATTAAGGGAGAGGAACTTATACATCATTTCAATTCTAAAAGTTTAGATTGATATTTTAATTAAATTTAGTCAATGACATATATGAATGTTATGTTGAAAAGGTTCGACATAAGGAAATTCTATATATGGAAATGTTATAGCAAGAGACTGGTAAAGTATCAGATCTTTATGTAAGACACTATGAATCGTGTCCCATATGCTTCGGATATAGGATCGATTGCATGTGCTATAATATTCTCCTATTCTAATTTTCCAAATGCCTAGGTATTAAGAGGGAAAAATGACTAGAACCGGGTATGACTAAAGTTATTAAACAACTATCAAGGACGATCTGAGGTTCGCTGAGGATTGGTTGCTTGAGGAAAGTTGGAAGTATAGTAATGAATGGACCATATCGATATGATTTTGAATAGGTAGTATTCTATTAAGAATGGATAGCCATATGGCAATTATGGAAAAGTTTCCATAATGGGAGTTGGATATCAAGAATCTATGAGTAAGTTAAAAACTTTTATACAATAAGGATGTTCAAAGGAATGTGTTTTGAATATGAGACTTCGGATCTATGGAATTGTCTTGTAACAATCTCCAATGAAAGTTTTGTAATTGGCAAAGTCTCTGTGACTTGTGTACATAGTTATTAGAAAAGGATCATTGTATATAAGCTTAGAATCTAACAGATTACAGTAGATGGGAAGAACTTGGTACTCTTACACTTACGATAAGGATTTGGAATTGTGAAATGAGTGTCATTGGAAATGTTTACAATTGATCTATTTCACAAAGTAAGTACCATATGTAAACATAGTGTGCATGCTTGGAGCATGGGATAACTATTGTTTTAATTAAAGTGTAAAGTTGATAAATCGAAACATTATACAATGAATAATGTGTAATCAATATGGTGATTAAATAAAAGGTGTTTTATTTATATTCAAAATTGTTGAGACTATATTGGATTCGATTATTCTTGTGTTTCATTTTCCATGTTTTGACTTCCCGAATAACTAGGTTATTCAAACCATCCATAGTCGATCATACTTTGGAAGTAGGTACTGAAGCTAGACTGTCATGAATCCATCTGTAGATTGTTTAAAGTGTTTTAGACATGGCACAAGTTTGTTTCACTGTTCATGAGTACTTCTGGAATAAGATTCGAGTATTGGATTAAACCCACGCTCATTTGAATCACTTCATGGATTTTATCACGAGTGACATGAGACGATAATATCTTATATTCTTGAAAAAAAGACATGTGAGTTGTAGTTTACAAGTCGGTTGCACATTGACATATGTAAACGCACCAGTAACTTGGTGTTATAAAACATATTGTTGTGTGTGATTTGATGAGTAAGTACAAGCAAGCATTTAAGTCGAATTTTATCCATTCCTTTTACCCAATGCGGGATAAAAGCGATATATGTGGGCCCCTCGATGATTTAGTGATGACAACCCTAAGTGCTTGGCCAAGTATGGACTGATTTGATTTGTTCAATTAGTCAGTCGTCATAAATCAGAAATCGGGAAACAACACATGAACAGAGAGAATGATTATAATCCATGTCTCAGTTCATACAATATATAGAATGGATGAATGTATGATCCCTTATCTAATGGACGCTTCATTGACTAGGTCAGAGTTCGTCAGCGGATTTTGAGAGCTACGATTGCTAGTCGGGATTTTGGATTCATACTTTCAATAATAGTTATTAAACTTATCCAAGTGGGAGACTATTGGATTAGGTGTCTAAGCCCATAACTATAATTAGTATGTACTTGACCCGAGAGTAGCATGGTCCATTTGGGTTGCCTTCACCAAAACAATCTGATATGATGGATATTTGAGAAAGAGTTTATTTATGATTTATTAATATATTACAAGTATAATATATTAATTGTGAAATCATATTATTTAATTAGTATTGATCAAGAATTGATTCGGATTAATTTAGTGATCAAAAGAGACTAATTAAATTAACAGGGGCTAATTATGTAAATCAGTGATATATATAGTGTTTGGACTATTGATCAATGTTGGGCTAAGTTTTATGTAAGTATCCATGAAGAGTTAGCCCACATGAGATATGGATCATAACCTAAGTGTATGGATTAGGGTTTACCCATAACTCCTGGAATCCTACACTATATATGTGTTATCCCTTAGCTAAAATCTGTTACAGTAAGCATTCTAAGAGTTCTAAGAGAACCCTAGCCGATTTTGGTGGTGCTTAACCTCTCTCTCAAAGTCCTCCTTTGTTCATAGTGTTTGTGAACCATTTGAGGCATCACACTTGAGGTGCTAAACACTTGAAAGGCCAAGAACTACAAACTACATCAAGAGGTATTCATCTAACTTGGTTTTTATATGGTATATCCTCTATTGTATGCTAGTTAGGATGTATGCTTTGGAAAATTGAAATTACTTGTATAATTAGAGAAAACATAGATCCAAAGCATCTAGGGTTGTATGTCTACCATAGGAGTGTTATAGTGCTTAAAACCCAACAATTCCTATAGCTACCGCGACTGTTTCTGCGGCAGGGATTCGAGGAGAGAGATCCTTCTAGTACTGGGACTTCGACAATACGAAGCCCCCAGAGTTTGAATGGGTCAGGGACCCAATTGTAGCGATGAGGTGATTGCCTGACGTGGAGGGTTGTTTCTTCACATACTCTTGCGCTGCTGACCAGAAGGTCAAGTGCGCGTTGAACCTCCTTAGATTAGGGGGAAGGATTGGTGGACATTGGTGACTGGTGCTTACACTCCTGAGCAGAGAGCTGTTGTTACTTGGGAGCAGTTCTCGGAGATGTTCTATACGAGATACATTCCATTGGTGAAGAGGGAGAGGTTGGATCAGGAGCACTTGGATCTGAGACAGGTGACTGAGACGGTGACGGAGATCACCAAGATGTTTACTGAGAAGGATCTTTTCAGTCCTGAGTTTGCTGCTTCTGAGCAAGCTTACATGACTCGGTACTTGAACATGCTTAAGACGGATATTCGGCAGTTCATGTCTACCCAACATTATGCTACCCTTGTTGAGCTTCAGGATGTCACGAGGAGGGTGGAGATTGAGATGCAGATTCAGGCGAATGAGTTGTGATAGGTTCATGTTCAGTCACAGCATGCTGATTTGAGATATGGGGGACAAAGGGGCCGCATTTGTGGCAAGTACGGCAAGGTTCATAAGGGTTCTTGCCGATCATCATCTAAATGCCACGAATGTGTCAAGGAGGGGAATTATGCCAAGGATTGTCGTCGGCAGGCCCAGTACCAAGTGCCAGGATTTGTTATCATTATGATCATGTGGCCCATATGAAGGTCCAGTGTCCATTGCTTGCGGTTAGGATGGTGCAGGATCCAATGCCAGCCACTCTGAGGATCACATATGGATGCCAGGGTAATGTGGAGCGCCCAAGGGCTCGAGGTCGTGCTTTCCATCTCACTGCAAAAGGAGGTCAGGGCCGCACCAGACGTCGTTATTGGTATGTTTCCATTTATTATTCTGTCAGTTATTTTTTTGGTATGCTTATGTATCTGATTCTGCTAGATACCTTCTTAGTGAATTCCTTGCCTGCTCTTGTGCTTTTTGACTCGAGTGCGAGTCGGTCCTTTGTTGCTCAGTCTTTTAGTAGGGGTTTTGATATGCCTCTTGGAGAGTTGGAGTGTCTGTTGCGGGTTTCTATCGTAAACGAACATGGGATTTCTATATTGAGTGTTTATCAGGGTTGTGTATTGGAGATTTTTGGGATGTCGTATCTGATTGATCTGATTCCTATCCCCATGGGTCAGCCTTTTATTCTGCTATGAGGGCTTGGCAGTATATTCAACATGGTTGTATAGGTTATCTTGCGTATGTAGTTGATAATCGAGCTAGGAAGAAGGTTTCGGTTTCAGATTTGCCTATTGTTAGAGAGTTCGTTGATGTGTTCCCGGAGGAGTTACCCGGCATGCCTCCTGAAAGGCGGGTTGAGTTCAGGATTAATTTTGTTCCATATGAGGCTCCGATTGCCAAGGCGCTGTACTGATTGGCACCGCCTGAGATTGAGGAGTTGTCCTCTCAGCTCCAAGGGCTATTCGGCAAGCAGTTTATTAGACCGAGCAGTTCATCGTGGGGAGCACCGATTTTGTTTGTCAACAAGAAGGATGGTTCACACCATATGTGCATTGATTACCGGGAGTTGAACAAGTTGACAGTGAAGAACCGTTATCCCCTTCCCGCGGATTGATGACCTCTTCGATCAGTTGCAGGGTGCATCTTGGTTCTCCAAGATCGATTCGAGGTCAGGGTATCATCAGATGAGGGTTAGAGAAGAAGATATGGAGAAGACCACGTTTCGGACTCGTTATGGTCATTACGAGTTCGTGGTGATGCCATTTAGGCTCAATAATGTGACTGCGACATTTATGGATTAGCTGAATCGGGTATGCAGGCCGATGCTCGATCGATCAGTCATTGTTTTCATTGATGATATCTTGGTGTATTCCAAGACCAGGGAGCATCATGAGGAGCACCTACGAGAGCTTCTGGGAGTTTTGAGGCAAGAACGGTTGTATGCCAAGTTCTCGAAGTGTGAGTTTTGGTTACGGGAGGTCTGGCTCTTGGGGAATCTCGTTAACTAGGATGGCATTTTGGTCGATCCAGTCAAGATCGAGGACGTGATGCAGTGGGAGGTTCTGAAGTCTCCCTCGGAGATCAGGAGTTTTGTGACAACCTGAAATTTCTATCTTGTAAAGTCAATCAATTCAATCAAAAGTCATACTTGTTTCTGTTATCTGTTAGCCTTGTTAATGGTATGTTTGAGAGTTTCTAAGCCTAGTACACTCAAGGATTGTGTGTGAGGATGTGTTAGCTTGAGTTCCTTAAGTTTCAATCAAGTTGGAAACACCATCAAAATGAGTTCACGGTCGTGAACCCATCCTTGGCCGTGAACATCCTCCATATATATAAAGTTGACTCATTTATTCTTCACTTCTTCAACTCTAGCCGTGAACACACCCCATTCTCTCTCAACTTTCTTCAACCGTGAACACTCTAAAGGCTTCCAATAACTAAGTATCTCATCCATCATCTTATTTTTCCATTAGAAACACTTGATTCCCCATGAAAGAAACACCACTTTTGCATGAATCTTCAAGAGTTCACGGCCGTGAACCCTTCATTGGGCCGTGAACCCTTCATAAGATCAAGGTTGGGCCGTGAACCCACCTTCATTAGTCTATGAACCCTTCATGAGATCAAGGTTGGCCCGTGAACACATCATGTGTTCTAAGGCCGTGAACCCTTCTAAGGCAGTGAACACTTCCTTGTGTGGCCGTGAACTCCTTTCAATCAATCATATGTGATTCTAACACTTCATAGAGAGTGGTATCCTAGTTCCTAAGGTTGTTTCCCTTGCATTTTAGTTGTTATATACACTAATTGTATACATATATGTGTCATTATATGCTTAATAGGATCCTTTTGTGCTCGAGACTTCACTTAGCATCCTACATCGATCTTTCATTCGAATCACTCACTATAGGTGAGTTCATACCCCTACAAATAAACTTTTAATGCTTCTAGATGCTTTTAGGGGTGGGGGGAATACAAGTAGAACACAATGAAATTGTGTTAACCATTTACATGTAAAAACAACATCCAAAAGGATTTCTTATACTCAAAACTTGTGAAAACTCTTTTAAAGCTTTTATAAACTTCTTTTATATTAAATCATATACGTCTATCTGTTTACGTATAAGTATGCTTTAGCAGACTTAGGACTATTGCTAGATACCTTGAATCCTATTCCTTGTTTGGTTGTGGGCTCGGGGTAGGATCGCTAGTCCGAATGTCGGTTAAATCATAGTTATACTTATTAAATACATATGTGGATATTAAACCCATTTTTAAGGTTCATTCTTAACTTATTTGCTTGGTGAGTAATTGAGTCTTTTCTATACATCTGTATCAGTCAAACAATCATACTAGTAAACTATAATAGGTATAGTTTAGAGGATTACTACTTACTACTTCTAGAACAGTGAAACTACATGAGTCAGTTCTTACAGGAGTCAGTTCATACATGAGTCAATTCCAACATACTATAACTAGAACAGGAAGGAACATACTATAACTAGAACAGGAAGGAACATACTATAACTAGAACAGGAAGGAACATACTATAACAAGAACATAAAGGAAACATACATACTATAACAAGAACAATATAACATTAATGTGAGCCACTACTTCATGGCATAACAATATACTGCTGTGTCACGTTTTGTAACCAGAGTATCATGGAGGGAGAGCGTGAGTTTGTGTATAGATCTATATGGGATTGACCACCCTACACCTTGCTGCTAGCTACAGTGGGAACTGCAGGTATACGGGTGACAAATGTCATACCATTTCGACGTCTTTTGATTGTCGTGTTTTATACTAGTCAATCAAGCATGGTTATAACCACATCACATTTTACCTTAATTAAACAAATTGATTTTAAGGTAGTTAGTACTTCAGTAGTTACTTTATACAATACTACTGTACATCTTCATTTTTCCCATTACATTCATATAGTGATATTCTCACATAAAAGGTAATGTAAACTATTTACTAGTAATGATAGTCATAAACTTGGGAAAACATACATTTTTACAAAAGAACAATCATACAAATCATTCGGGTCTTGGTAGAAGACTACTTTCCATTTTAGTAGAAAATATAGGATTTTCCAGGAAGTGTACAAACAGTTACATCAAAACACTTACAAACATTTTCATCAAACTAATGAAATCATTTGACACTAAAATACTTATGAACTCACCAGCTTAAATGTTGATCTACTTTTTCAAAATAACTTGTATTCTCAGGTCACTAGTAGACAGGTACCGATGACCAGGTTTTGAGAAGACGGAGCATGTTCAAGACTCGTCTTTTATTTTGATATATATATTTTTGGTGTCTTACAAATACATTCAGAACACATATGTATAAACTATATTATTAATGCAATGGATGATGTTGTTGCTTGTGTTACTATTGTGCATTGTTATGATACTGTACATGACGTCCTCCGCCCCCGAATGTTTCCGCCGTTCCGGTTTGGCGGTGTGACAAGTTTCTTGGGATTTCCAGGGTATTATCGAAGATTTATTAAGGAATTCTCCAAGATTGTTGTACCCCTCAGTCGTCTGACGAGGAAGGGCGTGGATTTCTGCTGTGGCCCTGACAACAGGCGGCATTAAAGACTTTGAGGTGGAAGTTATGTGAGGACCTAGTGTTGACCCTCCCTGAGGTTGTTGAGGATTTTGTGGTATTTTGATATGCATCCATCACTGGTTTGGGAGCGGTGCTTATGCAGCGTGGGAGAGTTATTGCTTATGCGTATCTGAAGCTGAAGCCGCATGCGGTTCATTATCCGACTCATGATTTGGAAATGGGAGGAGTGGTGTTTGATCTCAAGTTTTGGTGAAATTATTCGTATGAGGTCGGGTGTACTATCTACACGGATCACATGAGTTTGAGATATCTTATGGATCAGCCGAATCTGAATATGAGAGAGCATAAGTGGATTGACGTAGTCAAGGATTATGATTGTGAGATTCTTTATCACTTAGGGAAAGCGAATGTGGTCACTGATGCTTTGAGCCACAAGATGGCTAGTTATGTTATTGAGAGCCTATGTATGAGGATTTCGATTGATTCACCATTGTCGTATTTTATTAGGGAGGCTCAGGCGGAGGGAGTAAAGAAGGAGAATTGGAATCAGCAGAGACTCACGGGTAAGATTTTCAGGTTTTCTACTGACAGTAGTGGATTATTTACCCGATATGGATAGGTTTGGGTGCCAGATTTTGGTCGGATCAGGAAGACTGTGCTAGAAGAGGTGCACAAGTCCAGGTTTTACACCTTGGAGGCACGAAGATATATCGAGATTTTGAATAGGTAGTATTCTATTAAGAATGGATAGCCATATGGCAATTATGGAAAAGTTTCCATAATGGGAGTTGGATATCAAGAATCTATGAGTAAGTTAAAAACTTTTATACAATAAGGATGTTCAAAGGAATGTGTTTTGAATATGAGACTTCGGATCTATGGAATTGTCTTGTAACAATCTCCAATGAAAGTTTTGTAATTGGCAAAGTCTCTGTGACTTGTGTACATAGTTATTAGAAAAGGATCATTGTATATAAGCTTAGAATCTAACAGATTACAGTAGATGGGAAGAACTTGGTACTCTTACACTTACGATAAGGATTTGGAATTGTGAAATGAGTGTCATTGGAAATGTTTACAATTGATCTATTTCACAAAGTAAGTACCATATGTAAACATAGTGTGCATGCTTGGAGCATGGGATAACTATTGTTTTAATTAAAGTGTAAAGTTGATAAATCGAAACATTATACAATGAATAATGTGTAATCAATATGGTGATTAAATAAAAGGTGTTTTATTTATATTCAAAATTGTTGAGACTATATTGGATTCGATTATTCTTGTGTTTCATTTTCCATGTTTTGACTTCCCGAATAACTAGGTTATTCAAACCATCCATAGTCGATCATACTTTGGAAGTAGGTACTGAAGCTAGACTGTCATGAATCCATCTGTAGATTGTTTAAAGTGTTTTAGACATGGCACAAGTTTGTTTCACTGTTCATGAGTACTTCTGGAATAAGATTCGAGTATTGGATTAAACCCACGCTCATTTGAATCACTTCATGGATTTTATCACGAGTGACATGAGACGATAATATCTTATATTCTTGAAAAAAAGACATGTGAGTTGTAGTTTACAAGTCGGTTGCACATTGACATATGTAAACGCACCAGTAACTTGGTGTTATAAAACATATTGTTGTGTGTGATTTGATGAGTAAGTACAAGCAAGCATTTAAGTCGAATTTTATCCATTCCTTTTACCCAATGCGGGATAAAAGCGATATATGTGGGCCCCTCGATGATTTAGTGATGACAACCCTAAGTGCTTGGCCAAGTATGGACTGATTTGATTTGTTCAATTAGTCAGTCGTCATAAATCAGAAATCGGGAAACAACACATGAACAGAGAGAATGATTATAATCCATGTCTCAGTTCATACAATATATAGAATGGATGAATGTATGATCCCTTATCTAATGGACGCTTCATTGACTAGGTCAGAGTTCGTCAGCGGATTTTGAGAGCTACGATTGCTAGTCGGGATTTTGGATTCATACTTTCAATAATAGTTATTAAACTTATCCAAGTGGGAGACTATTGGATTAGGTGTCTAAGCCCATAACTATAATTAGTATGTACTTGACCCGAGAGTAGCATGGTCCATTTGGGTTGCCTTCACCAAAACAATCTGATATGATGGATATTTGAGAAAGAGTTTATTTATGATTTATTAATATATTACAAGTATAATATATTAATTGTGAAATCATATTATTTAATTAGTATTGATCAAGAATTGATTCGGATTAATTTAGTGATCAAAAGAGACTAATTAAATTAACAGGGGCTAATTATGTAAATCAGTGATATATATAGTGTTTGGACTATTGATCAATGTTGGGCTAAGTTTTATGTAAGTATCCATGAAGAGTTAGCCCACATGAGATATGGATCATAACCTAAGTGTATGGATTAGGGTTTACCCATAACTCCTGGAATCCTACACTATATATGTGTTATCCCTTAGCTAAAATCTGTTACAGTAAGCATTCTAAGAGTTCTAAGAGAACCCTAGCCGATTTTGGTGGTGCTTAACCTCTCTCTCAAAGTCCTCCTTTGTTCATAGTGTTTGTGAACCATTTGAGGCATCACACTTGAGGTGCTAAACACTTGAAAGGCCAAGAACTACAAACTACATCAAGAGGTATTCATCTAACTTGGTTTTTATATGGTATATCCTCTATTGTATGCTAGTTAGGATGTATGCTTTGGAAAATTGAAATTACTTGTATAATTAGAGAAAACATAGATCCAAAGCATCTAGGGTTGTATGTCCACCATAGGAGTGTTATAGTGCTTAAAACCCAACAATTCCTATAGCTACCGCGACTGTTTCTGCGGCAGGGATTCGAGGAGAGAGATCCTTCTAGTACTGGGACTTCGACAATACGAAGCCCCCAGAGTTTGAATGGGTCAGGGACCCAATTGTAGCGATGAGGTGATTGCCTGACGTGGAGGGTTGTTTCTTCACATACTCTTGCGCTGCTGACCAGAAGGTCAAGTGCGCGTTGAACCTCCTTAGATTAGGGGGAAGGATTGGTGGACATTGGTGACTGGTGCTTACACTCCTGAGCAGAGAGCTGTTGTTACTTGGGAGCAGTTCTCGGAGATGTTCTATACGAGATACATTCCATTGGTGAAGAGGGAGAGGTTGGATCAGGAGCACTTGGATCTGAGACAGGTGACTGAGACGGTGACGGAGATCACCAAGATGTTTACTGAGAAGGATCTTTTCAGTCCTGAGTTTGCTGCTTCTGAGCAAGCTTACATGACTCGGTACTTGAACATGCTTAAGACGGATATTCGGCAGTTCATGTCTACCCAACATTATGCTACCCTTGTTGAGCTTCAGGATGTCACGAGGAGGGTGGAGATTGAGATGCAGATTCAGGCGAATGAGTTGTGATAGGTTCATGTTCAGTCACAGCATGCTGATTTGAGATATGGGGGACAAAGGGGCCGCATTTGTGGCAAGTACGGCAAGGTTCATAAGGGTTCTTGCCGATCATCATCTAAATGCCACGAATGTGTCAAGGAGGGGAATTATGCCAAGGATTGTCGTCGGCAGGCCCAGTACCAAGTGCCAGGATTTGTTATCATTATGATCATGTGGCCCATATGAAGGTCCAGTGTCCATTGCTTGCGGTTAGGATGGTGCAGGATCCAATGCCAGCCACTCTGAGGATCACATATGGATGCCAGGGTAATGTGGAGCGCCCAAGGGCTCGAGGTCGTGCTTTCCATCTCACTGCAAAAGGAGGTCAGGGCCGCACCAGACGTCGTTATTGGTATGTTTCCATTTATTATTCTGTCAGTTATTTTTTTGGTATGCTTATGTATCTGATTCTGCTAGATACCTTCTTAGTGAATTCCTTGCCTGCTCTTGTGCTTTTTGACTCGAGTGCGAGTCGGTCCTTTGTTGCTCAGTCTTTTAGTAGGGGTTTTGATATGCCTCTTGGAGAGTTGGAGTGTCTGTTGCGGGTTTCTATCGTAAACGAACATGGGATTTCTATATTGAGTGTTTATCAGGGTTGTGTATTGGAGATTTTTGGGATGTCGTATCTGATTGATCTGATTCCTATCCCCATGGGTCAGCCTTTTATTCTGCTATGAGGGCTTGGCAGTATATTCAACATGGTTGTATAGGTTATCTTGCGTATGTAGTTGATAATCGAGCTAGGAAGAAGGTTTCGGTTTCAGATTTGCCTATTGTTAGAGAGTTCGTTGATGTGTTCCCGGAGGAGTTACCCGGCATGCCTCCTGAAAGGCGGGTTGAGTTCAGGATTAATTTTGTTCCATATGAGGCTCCGATTGCCAAGGCGCTGTACTGATTGGCACCGCCTGAGATTGAGGAGTTGTCCTCTCAGCTCCAAGGGCTATTCGGCAAGCAGTTTATTAGACCGAGCAGTTCATCGTGGGGAGCACCGATTTTGTTTGTCAACAAGAAGGATGGTTCACACCATATGTGCATTGATTACCGGGAGTTGAACAAGTTGACAGTGAAGAACCGTTATCCCCTTCCCGCGGATTGATGACCTCTTCGATCAGTTGCAGGGTGCATCTTGGTTCTCCAAGATCGATTCGAGGTCAGGGTATCATCAGATGAGGGTTAGAGAAGAAGATATGGAGAAGACCACGTTTCGGACTCGTTATGGTCATTACGAGTTCGTGGTGATGCCATTTAGGCTCAATAATGTGACTGCGACATTTATGGATTAGCTGAATCGGGTATGCAGGCCGATGCTCGATCGATCAGTCATTGTTTTCATTGATGATATCTTGGTGTATTCCAAGACCAGGGAGCATCATGAGGAGCACCTACGAGAGCTTCTGGGAGTTTTGAGGCAAGAACGGTTGTATGCCAAGTTCTCGAAGTGTGAGTTTTGGTTACGGGAGGTCTGGCTCTTGGGGAATCTCGTTAACTAGGATGGCATTTTGGTCGATCCAGTCAAGATCGAGGACGTGATGCAGTGGGAGGTTCTGAAGTCTCCCTCGGAGATCAGGAGTTTTGTGACAACCTGAAATTTCTATCTTGTAAAGTCAATCAATTCAATCAAAAGTCATACTTGTTTCTGTTATCTGTTAGCCTTGTTAATGGTATGTTTGAGAGTTTCTAAGCCTAGTACACTCAAGGATTGTGTGTGAGGATGTGTTAGCTTGAGTTCCTTAAGTTTCAATCAAGTTGGAAACACCATCAAAATGAGTTCACGGTCGTGAACCCATCCTTGGCCGTGAACATCCTCCATATATATAAAGTTGACTCATTTATTCTTCACTTCTTCAACTCTAGCCGTGAACACACCCCATTCTCTCTCAACTTTCTTCAACCGTGAACACTCTAAAGGCTTCCAATAACTAAGTATCTCATCCATCATCTTATTTTTCCATTAGAAACACTTGATTCCCCATGAAAGAAACACCACTTTTGCATGAATCTTCAAGAGTTCACGGCCGTGAACCCTTCATTGGGCCGTGAACCCTTCATAAGATCAAGGTTGGGCCGTGAACCCACCTTCATTAGTCTATGAACCCTTCATGAGATCAAGGTTGGCCCGTGAACACATCATGTGTTCTAAGGTCGTGAACCCTTCTAAGGCAGTGAACACTTCCTTGTGTGGCCGTGAACTCCTTTCAATCAATCATATGTGATTCTAACACTTCATAGAGAGTGGTATCCTAGTTCCTAAGGTTGTTTCCCTTGCATTTTAGTTGTTATATACACTAATTGTATACATATATGTGTCATTATATGCTTAATAGGATCCTTTTGTGCTCGAGACTTCACTTAGCATCCTACATCGATCTTTCATTCGAATCACTCACTACAGGTGAGTTCATACCCCTACAAATAAACTTTTAATGCTTCTAGATGCTTTTAGGGGTGGGGGGAATACAAGTAGAACACAATGAAATTGTGTTAACCATTTACATGTAAAAACAACATCCAAAAGGATTTCTTATACTCAAAACTTGTGAAAACTCTTTTAAAGCTTTTATAAACTTCTTTTATATTAAATCATATACGTCTATCTGTTTACGTATAAGTATGCTTTAGCAGACTTAGGACTATTGCTAGATACCTTGAATCCTATTCCTTGTTTGGTTGTGGGCTCGGGGTAGGATCGCTAGTCCGAATGTCGGTTAAATCATAGTTATACTTATTAAATACATATGTGGATATTAAACCCATTTTTAAGGTTCATTCTTAACTTATTTGCTTGGTGAGTAATTGAGTCTTTTCTATACATCTGTATCAGTCAAACAATCATACTAGTAAACTATAATAGGTATAGTTTAGAGGATTACTACTTACTACTTCTAGAACAGTGAAACTACATGAGTCAGTTCTTACAGGAGTCAGTTCATACATGAGTCAATTCCAACATACTATAACTAGAACAGGAAGGAACATACTATAACTAGAACAGGAAGGAACATACTATAACTAGAACAGGAAGGAACATACTATAACAAGAACATAAAGGAAACATACATACTATAACAAGAACAATATAACATTAATGTGAGCCACTACTTCATGGCATAACAATATACTGCTGTGTCACGTTTTGTAACCAGAGTATCATGGAGGGAGAGCGTGAGTTTGTGTATAGATCTATATGGGATTGACCACCCTACACCTTGCTGCTAGCTACAGTGGGAACTGCAGGTATACGGGTGACAAATGTCATACCATTTCGACGTCTTTTGATTGTCGTGTTTTATACTAGTCAATCAAGCATGGTTATAACCACATCACATTTTACCTTAATTAAACAAATTGATTTTAAGGTAGTTAGTACTTCAGTAGTTACTTTATACAATACTACTGTACATCTTCATTTTTCCCATTACATTCATATAGTGATATTCTCACATAAAAGGTAATGTAAACTATTTACTAGTAATGATAGTCATAAACTTGGGAAAACATACATTTTTACAAAAGAACAATCATACAAATCATTCGGGTCTTGGTAGAAGACTACTTTCCATTTTAGTAGAAAATATAGGATTTTCTAGGAAGTGTACAAACAGTTACATCAAAACACTTACAAACATTTTCATCAAACTAATGAAATCATTTGACACTAAAATACTTATGAACTCACCAGCTTAAATGTTGATCTACTTTTTCAAAATAACTTGTATTCTCAGGTCACTAGTAGACAGGTACCGATGACCAGGTTTTGAGAAGACGGAGCATGTTCAAGACTCGTCTTTTATTTTGATATATATATTTTTGGTGTCTTACAAATACATTCAGAACACATATGTATAAACTATATTATTAATGCAATGGATGATGTTGTTGCTTGTGTTACTATTGTGCATTGTTATGATACTGTACATGACGTCCTCCGCCCCCGAATGTTTCCGCCGTTCCGGTTTGGCGGTGTGACAAGTTTCTTGGGATTTCCAGGGTATTATCGAAGATTTATTAAGGAATTCTCCAAGATTGTTGTACCCCTCAGTCGTCTGACGAGGAAGGGCGTGGATTTCTGCTGTGGCCCTGACAACAGGCGGCATTAAAGACTTTGAGGTGGAAGTTATGTGAGGACCTAGTGTTGACCCTCCCTGAGGTTGTTGAGGATTTTGTGGTATTTTGATATGCATCCATCACTGGTTTGGGAGCGGTGCTTATGCAGCGTGGGAGAGTTATTGCTTATGCGTATCTGAAGCTGAAGCCGCATGCGGTTCATTATCCGACTCATGATTTGGAAATGGGAGGAGTGGTGTTTGATCTCAAGTTTTGGTGAAATTATTCGTATGAGGTCGGGTGTACTATCTACACGGATCACATGAGTTTGAGATATCTTATGGATCAGCCGAATCTGAATATGAGAGAGCATAAGTGGATTGACGTAGTCAAGGATTATGATTGTGAGATTCTTTATCACTTAGGGAAAGCGAATGTGGTCACTGATGCTTTGAGCCACAAGATGGCTAGTTATGTTATTGAGAGCCTATGTATGAGGATTTCGATTGATTCACCATTGTCGTATTTTATTAGGGAGGCTCAGGCGGAGGGAGTAAAGAAGGAGAATTGGAATCAGCAGAGACTCATGGGTAAGATTTTCAGGTTTTCTACTGACAGTAGTGGATTATTTACCCGATATGGACAGGTTTGGGTGCCAGATTTTGGTCGGATCAGGAAGACTGTGCTAGAAGAGGTGCACAAGTCCAGGTTTTACACCTTGGAGGCACGAAGATATATCGAGATTTGAGGCTTAGTTATTGGTAGTTATGCATGAAGAGAGAGAGAGAGAGAGAGAGAGAGAGAGAAAGAGAGAGAGAAATAACTTGATATGTCGAGAGGTGCTTGACCTGTCGGATGGTTAAGGCCAAACACCAGAGGCCGCATGGCAAGTTGCATCCATTGGATGTTCCCATGTGGAAATGGGAACATATTACTATGGATTTTATCACCAAGTTACCTCGAATGACTAAAGGATTCGATGCGATATGGGTTATAGTGGACTGTCTGACTAACTGCACTTTTTTTCTAGCCATTGCATAGAGTTCTTCAGCCGAGAAATTAGCCGATTTTTATGTGCGTGAGATTGTTGCTCGGCATGGTATTCTAGTCTCCATTGTATCTGATCGAGATGTTCGGTTCACATCTCATTTTTGGCAGAAGGTCTATGAGGAACTGGTACGAGGTTGTATCTTAGCACTGCTTATCATCCACAGAATGACGGACAGAGTGAGCGGACCATTAAGACACTTGAGGACATGTTGAGATCTTATGTCATAGATTTCGATGGGAGTTGGGACTCCTACCTTCCTTTAGCTAAGTTTTCTTACAAAAACAACTATCACACCAGTATTGGTGCGCCGTCATTCGAGATCCACTATGGGAAGAAGTGTTGTACCCTAGTTTGTTGGGGAGAGATAGGTCACAGAGTCATGGGCAAGACTGAGGTAGTCGTTCAGACTTCAGAGCTTATTCAATAGATTAGGCAGAGACTTCAGACAATTCAGATTCGGCAGAAGAATTATGCCGACAAATATCGATCTGATTCGGAGTTCCAGGTTGGCGACATGGTCTTGTTGAAGGTATCACCCTATAATATTAGGCCATTTCAGGTGATTTCCAGGGTTGGCAAGGTAGCTTACATGCAACATTTGTCTGAGGAGCTCATTCAAATTCACAGGACCTTCCATGTTTCTCATCTTCGGAACTGTGTGGCTAATGGTTTACTAGTTGTTCCTTTGGAGGATATTCAGGTTGATGATCGCCTGAATTATATGGAGAGACCAGTGGCGATTTTGGATCGGAAGATGAAGGCCTTGCGCAACAAGGTGGTGTCTTTGGTCAAAGTTCAGTTGCAGCATTGGAAGGATTCCGAATGGACATGGGAACCCGAGTCAGAGATAAGGGAGCAATACCCTGAGTTATTCACAATATCGGACTTTGAGGACGAAGTCTAGTTCAAGTATGGGAGAATTGTAACCTTCAGTCCACGTGAGCAATTGTCAAGTCTAAAATTTAAAGGTTTTAACCCAAATCACAATATGAGACATGTATGTCACGTCGTGAGGAGATTAGTGCAATCACGCATCACCTTTAGGCTAACGACGTGAGCACATATGGCTCACGGCGTAAGATCAACCTAAGAGGAAACCCTAATTTTGGGGGTGTTATTACGCATTTAAAGGAATTGAGGGCTAGGGTTACCCCACCCTCAGCCCCTATCACCTCCTTGTACTCCCCTTTGAAACCCTAGCATCCATATTTGATCTTGAGCTTATTTGTGGTGATTCTAGTCAAGGACAAGAAGAAGAAGAAGAAGAACATCTAGTCCATCATTTTTGCATTCAAGTCTTTCCATTAAGCAATTTCACTTCTTCTGGACCTTTTATGAGTTTCAAGATCTTTGCTTTACGAATCCATAGGCTTAGATCTAGTTTTTTATGCTTAATCCTTCATATTCAAGATGATGTAGTGGTTGGAATCCATAAAGTTGCCAACTTTATGGATCTCCAGTGTACCTTGAGTAGTATAGATGCTAGATCTGAAATATGGTTGAGTTTTATGACTCTTGCATGAGATTTGGTGTCATTTTCTCCTTTGTGCCCTAGTTAGTGTTTAGGACTTGCATTGGACATGCATGTCCAAAAAGCCATGATTTTTATCATGTCCTGGAGTAAATAAGACACTATGGAGGATTTGGTTTCTTGGCCAAAAAGGCATTAAGAGCTTCATTCAGCACTTTTCTCCATAGCGTCCTCACGACGTGAGCTCTTGGATGTCACGACGTGAGAATGGTATTCCTCGACTGTTTTGACTTATTAGGTCACGACGTGACCATTAGGTGTCACGATGTGACCAATGGCTGTGGCACTTTCGAGTGTTGATTTTGACAAGGGTTTGACCAAGTTTAACCTAACAGTATTTTGGGTATTTAGATTTGTAATTGAGATTAGTCGGTAATTCATGAATAGGTGACGGGTAGAGCTGAGATTTGGAGCAGAGACCTATTCGGCTATTTGTTCAGATTGAGAGGTGATTTTTCCTCACTGTTCTTGTTGGTCGAAGGCACCAAAGTCGGCCTATTAGTTTATGTATCCTTGTATATAGGATATTTTTGTGCGGTAGTGTTCTGTAGATTTGTCGGTTAGTTTGTTGAGTGGTTATATGATTATATGTTGCTAAGTATATGTTATTTGTTATTTATATGTCGACATAGTATGTGGGGTTGAGACTATACTGCTTTGTGTTGTCAGTCAATAGATCGGGGCAATCCAACTAGGAGGTTGTAGGCAGGGGTAATCCAACCAGGAGGTTGTGGACCCGTTATGTATTGGGCAAGCTAACCATAAGGTTGTGGGCAGGGGCTCTCCAACCATAAGGTTGTGGGCCATGGGTAATCCAAACAGGAGGTTGTGGACCCGATTTCTGTTGATTATTTGTTTGTGTTGTGGTACTTTAGGGGAACTCACTAAGCTTTGACTTAGAGTTTCAGTTTAATATTTCAGGTACTTCAGATGACAGTGGCAAGGCGAAGGCATGATCGTGCACATCCTTCGGATTTATGTTATTTGGATTTTGGGATAGTCTGATTACTAAAATACACTTTTGAAACAATGGTTTTGGGTTGTTTTTGAAAACTTAAAATTTATTGTGAGTTTTAGGATGTTACACTATAGTATTTGTATAAAATATATTCTTTTTAAATAAATAAATAAAAAAGAAAGTGAAAGATGATCATTTTTTGGATTATAAAGAGTGAGGGGAAAACTGATGTGACACATAAAAGGTGAAATTGAAAGGTATATACACCATTGGTACTAACATGTAACATGTAGATCCTCCGATAGTCTAGCCTTTGGGTAGAGAAATAAGATACATGTCGTTTTAGAAAGAAAAAAAATACTTTTTCATTTTAAGTTTTTATAAAAAAAAGCTCAAAAAAATAAAATAAAAATAAAAATAAACTCCTATTACAAATGCTTTTGTAAAACCCAAACTCGTGATGTATCAATCGATTTCACTATAATGGTGCGGAATCCCAATCAAGTGAATGATGCAAAACGTGATATGGAACAAGAACACAAGATGAATCTTCAATGCACACTATATTCAATGATAGTCTAGTACATAAGATTCAGATTACACTTGGATTTCTCTATGTTTCTCTCTCGACCTCGTTCTTGGCTGATGGGAATCACACCTCTACCCCGTTACACACCTAATAATAGGCTATATATACCTAGACCTAAATAACAAAGGCCCAGCCCAAAGCCCAAAAGCTTAACCGAAATCACATGTGATTTCGGTCCAAACACCACCAAAAACATGTTGTTTTTAGTCCTAGACTGAGAACTCTAATATCTATGAAAAGCAAAGTATAAAACACAATTCATGACCTAAAAATATCCCCCTTGGTTTATAGCTTTCTTTTCTCTTCAATCCTCTCTTTGATCTTGACTTTTAGCCTTAATCTTCGATTTCTTCACAACTTCAACATAAACATATGAATTTCTGCATAGATGACTTCATCTTGAACAGTCGGACTTCCTTTTAAGAATTTGACTTGAAACACACATTGGGTGTAGAGGCTTCTTGTAAAGTTTCTTTAAAATCGGCACTTCCAGCTTTGAAATACTTCAGATATAATGACAGAGAGACTGATTCTTCTGGATCACTTCAGCAAGTTCATAAATAGCAGCAAATTGACTGAGGAGGCTTCAATGCAATTCGTCACATAACTTCAAATACAGCTTCACATTGCTTTTGGGTTGAAAGATTGTATCTTGAAAAATAATCTTGACCTCTTGTTCCTTCGAATGAGTGTTCTTTGTCGATCACAGATATGTCTTGAAAATAACCATGACTAAAAAGTCTATGTGGATCACAGTGTCATAAAGACCCTTCTCCCACAGTTGTTCAAGGACCCAGCCTTGGCTCAGAAGGAGACTACTCGCAGTATCTGTGTGAACACGGAAGGACTCACTGCGATTTGTTGAGTATCGGCGAACTACTCGTGGCTATTTTTGATGTTAGCCCCTGCATATCCAAGATCTTAGACCTTAATACAGTTTTCAAGTTAACAAGTTAACTTGGCCCTTGGCGAGACGTTCAGCGATAATCGTGCCTTGCTAGGTGCATCGCCCTGGTGCCATGACAGTTCTTAGGTAAAGACAACTCACAAGACCACTTTTAACAATCTGTACAGTTTCAGACTTTCAATTCCTTAAATACGACATTTGTTAGAAAGAAACTGCCTAACTGACAATTTGTATAGTTGCAAGCCTTCAATTCCTTGTGAAATTAGTGTGAAATGTAATGACCATCAATTCCTTTCCACGTTTCTTCTCCTTGATCAGATAATTCTGATACAATCTCCTTGAGTCTCTTCTTCTTTTGAATTCTCCTTGAGTCTCTTCTTCCTTTCGAATTCGCTTTTTAAGAAAAATGAAATTTTGAGATAAAAATAAAACAAAAATAAACTTAGCACACAATAAAACAACTAAGAATAAAAATAAAATTAAAATACGCTCAAAACAATATTTTTTGGATTTTTTTTATTTTCTGAAAAAGAAATTAAAATAGGAATAAACATATTTTTTGTTTTTTTTTAATTTTATGATTTTTTTTTTTGTTTGATTTTAATTCTCCCCCTAGATTTGTGCATAGAGAAAAAATATGAACAAATTTAACAAAAAACAAAAATAAAATAAAATAAAACAAACACATTTTAATAATTGAATTTAAAACTTTTGGGATCAAAAGTTGTCAAGCAATTTAATATCGTTTATCAGCACACACCTGCATGAATAGCTGTGGTCAATCACCAATATTGTGATCCACTTAAACACAAAGGATATTTGCAAGTTTGACAGATTATAAGTGACAAGACGTTGCAACTATATTCCTAAATAGACCATTTAGTTGACAACGACCAAGGATATTATTGTCCACTTAAATTCAGCAGCGAGATCTACAGTCAACCTTTAATTAATTCAATTTTAAGTGCACTAGAATGTTTTCCCCATTTCACGACATACCCTAGAAATCAAGGAATTCCAAAGAGCTCTTTACCTTAGGTGAGTGCTCAGTTATTTGAGAGAGAAGATGAATATAGAGATGCATATGTTGTATCCCAGGTCGGATCTCTTCCAATAACGCAGAGAGACAACATATGACTAACATAGATAGAAGGATAGAGAGATAGAAAGTTGCATATGATGTGTCCCAGGTCGGATCTTCCGATCACGTAAAGAGGACAACATATGACTGACATATCTAGAGAGAGATGTATAAAAATAGAGGTGCATATATTGCATCCCAGGTCGGATCTCTTCCAATCATGCAAAGGGGGAAACATATGACTAACAGAGAGGATAAAAAACAAAAACAATTTCACACAGACCTACTTTATCAGAACCCCCCGGTCACCCTATCAACACCAGAATTAAGGACATAAGTTCGTACGTCGAAGAAGTGTTGAGCCACAATTCTAAATGATAAGTAACTTTAATGTATCTCGCAGGCTCCCTTGTTTATCTCACTGCTCAATCAATCCAAGTGTCGTATGGTCAGTCCAAATGTAACTATCTAAGTCTAAATGAGTTAACACTGTCAAGTCCTTTCATTTAGAATCTTCCGTGACTACCAGCACATTGAACACAGAGTCTAAACAATTCAGCTTCAGTGCATTACACGTATTTCCGATTCCCTTTAACACTAAACTTCATATCACTTCCCAATAACACTCATGAAAGAAGACATATTTTTGGAATTTTTAATTTCATAATTTTTATGAAATTTTTTTATTTTATAATTTTTTTTGTATGTTTGATTTCTCCCCCTTAATTTGTGCATGGGGAAGAAAGAAAATAAAATAAATGCGCAAATTTAAAAAAATTTGTCTTCAAAACGAATCATTTTAAGAAAAACTCAGAAGTATCGAGAAGAAAACTCAAACCGTAATTCAACAATTGAAGATCCATCCAGATGACCTGAGAGCATCACGCATACGCAACAACGTGTTCAGACTCAGTTGTGTTTCAATTCCAAAATGAAGTTAAGATATTCAATATTCATCACGCCATTAAATGTGATCCCCATTTGTGATCTTTTCTTTCTTCCTTCCCGCAAAGGACACATACCCTCAACTAAAGTTCTGAATGTCGTACAGTTGAGAGATGTCTCCTATAATGTGTCTGGAACAACCACTATCAACCTACCGAAGTTTGATGATTTTCCTCCATAGCTTCTCCTGCACAGAGTGCGGGATTAGTTGGTCTTGGGAACCCAGTCCATTTTGAAGTTGGGTCTACCATTATAATCTACACAAGATACTCTTTCCCATGACATATCATGTTTATCAGACACAGGAGATGAAGAAATGTTAAAACTATTAGATGATTTAGGAGTGTGAACTTTGGGTACCCATCTGTAGTCTGGTTTAAATCATTTCTTGTTTAATCGGATGAATGCCTCAGCACTCGTTTTAGAACTTGAAACCGATTGCCGAGATGACTTCGACCTAACCGATCTTTGTTTAACTGAACCATCTCTTGAATTTGGCATCTTGTCCAACATTCCCTTCTTGTCCTTGGGAGTTTGATTCTTTCCCTTATTAGCATTCCAGTCACCATTGCGTGAACGTGACCTCGAAGGCTTCCTTTTGGAAGGTCTCCCTCTTGGCACGTTCTGCCAGCCTTGTTTATAGTACGGAACATACGCACGATTTGGACAATTTCAGGCAATGTTTCCAGGTGTTCCACAGTGGAAACATGTATGTTTCTTCACGTAGAAGTTGTTTCTGCATGTCCCTTGTAGTGTGCCCATGCCTTGTCTCTGATTGTTCCCACAAGCACACTTACAGTAAGCAGTCTGTTTCGCTTGTTTTGGTGGCCTGTATTTAACAACAACAGGTTTATTAGAAGCAACAGAATTAGAAGCAACAGATTCAGAGTTCAAAGAGACATTGGTTAGACAATCAACATAATTAACAGAACTAGAATTATTTCTGTTCTCCTTGTTCTCATCTTCCACTACTTTACCTGTACATTAAGTAGAATCATTAGTATCACTCACCTCAATACTCTCAGCTGGCCCGGATTGTTCAGGCTTAACTGAAGCTGGTACAGGGTGGCTGGCCATACTAAGCAGGTATCTCTACCTCATTCTTTTCAATGGGCGGGGTATAGTTATCATTGAAGGGAGGTGGAACACTTTGATACCCTAGACCCTTATTCTGATTATCTTTAAATTTTAACTGTTTTTCTATCATTGACACAACTACCTCACTTGACACGTCAAATTCTTAAAGTTAAATTCAGCATCTTTATATTTAGCTTTTAATGCATCAAGTTCAGCAGCTAATTTGGCAATTTCCTTCTTAGCATAATCGTAGTGTTCACATTTAATGCTATATTCCTCTTTAATTCTCTTTAGGTCTTTAGTTTGAGCATATACTTTTTCTTTAAGAGGTTTATTGAGTTTCTTAACGTTGTAGATTTCATTTTTAAGGTCCAAAATCTCTCTTACCAATATTTCCTTTTGTTCACGGTAATGATTTATTTTATCTTCACAAGATTGAGATCATGAGGTTTCACTTACCTTGGTGATTGAAGAACTCATTATTCACCAAAAAGAATAATTTATCAAAAACTAGATTTGATTGTGAAGCCAAGAAAAATACCCTTTGACTTGAAACCTTGAAAGTCAAACTCTTTGTCCAAAGAATAACCTTGACCGAGAACAAAACTTTAGGACCGAGAACGAAGCTTCAAGACTGAGAACAAAAATTTCTTGACCGAAAACGTGACTTCTTGATCAAATACAAAGCTTTAGGACCGAAAACGAGGTTTTTAGACCGAGAATGTGAGGCTTATAATCCTAACTGAGAAGACTCGCACCGAATACACTCAACCAAAGACGTGGACCGAGAAGCGAACCGAAAACCAGGCCGAAAATGTGAGGCCGAGAACTGGAGGCGCACCGAGAACTGCGAGGCTGCGGACCGAGAACGAGCGACGTCACCGAGAACTTCGCAAAGCCTAACCGAATACGTTGCTGGCCGACAAAAACTCCTAGGGTTTGACCGAAGACCGAGGTTTGCCGCCGAGATCTCGCAAATTTTTTACCAAAAGCCCCAAAACTTGCCAAAAACACGAAATTTTCAATTAATTGTTCCCAAATTCGATCGAACTCCCTAAAATAGTGAAGAACACGAAGAACAATGGCAAAAACTTTGTCAAAATAAATCAAAACACCAAGAAACTCCAAGAAAAACTCTTAATATTTTGCAATAACCCGATTGATACCAATCCTTAGCTCTGATACCAATTGTAAAACCCACACTATATTCAATGATAGTCTAGTACATAAGATTCGGATTACACTTGGAATTCTCTCTGTTTCTCTCTAGAACTCGTTCTTGCCTGATGGGCATCATACCTCTACCCCTTTACACGCCTAATAACAGGCTACATATACCTAGATCTAAATAACAAAGGCCCAGCCCAAAACCCAAAAGCTTAACCAAAATCACATGTGATTTCGGTCCAAACACCACCAAAAACATGTTGTTTTTGGTCCTAGACCGAGAACTCTAATATCTATGAAAAGCAAAGTATAAACCACAATTTATGACCTAACAACTTTTACTTACCATTTTGGTATTTATAGAAACCAATAACTGTGCATAGATCAACACCACTTATTAAAATACTAGGTGTGAGACCCGTGTACTACACGGATTTATTCAAAATAAAAGTTTTATATCAAGGTGTAAACATTAAATATTTTAACTCCTACTTCATCTCAAAATTTAACAAAATATATTTTATTATATCTCAATTTTGACAATATTGTTTTATAATATTTCATTATTTTAATTTATGTAACAAAATAATCATAATAAATCTTTTTAGTGGTAGAAAAAACAAACTATTTATTATTATGTTCAATTTTTGGAGAAAAATATAGTTACATTAAATAATATATGTTTCATTTATTATAGTATTGATATACACATTAAATATAATAAATACTTTATCATATGATACTATACTTATAAAGGAGACATTTTTCCTATCACCTCATGCATTTGAAACCCCCATACAAATTTCCAAGCACCTCATGCATTTGAAACTCCCACACCTTTTCACCTTCAAAGTAATTGATCACACATCATGGTGAATTTAGAGCATGACATGAAGGAACAATTGATTTTCCTCCTATGTACTTATAAATATGTTCCCAATCTATCTATCTATTTATATATCTTATAATAGAGACATTTTCACTCAAACCATATTCATTTCAAACAACCTATTTGAATGAATACCACTCAAAAGTCTCTTAATAATGATTAACCATTAAAAGGTTTTATAACTTATATAATATGTTTAATAAGCAATTAATTGATAGTCTACTATAAAACTTTCAATCTCTTTGAGTAGACACACAAATACAAATCAGATACAAAATTCACAAAGAAAACAAGTTTAAAGGTTTCATGTTGGTTTGAGGGCTTTGGACCATTCTTCGAGCCAAGTTATTATGTTAAAGTTTTTAATTTGTAAGTTTGTTATATACTAATTCTTTTTTTTATATTTTTCTTGGTTTAAGTTTTCTTTTAAGACAATCATTGTATGTTGTGGTTGAAACTTTAATGTAGGTTAGATTAGATTCGTGTTATCGATCATATATTATGGAAAGTGATATAGATAATATTTAATTAAATATTGTATATATGTTTGTATGTTTGTATGTTTGTATTGCTTCAAAATAATAATTAATTAAAAATCATGGATATGCAATATTATCTATAGTATCCATGTAAGCCTCTTTTAAACTGAAAATTGTTTATCCTATAAATTTATATTTTAGTATATGTTTAATATATTAATTATAATAATAAGTGTCTTTTAAAAGTTTTCTTTCATTTATTAATAATAATAAGTGGTTTTAAAATTAATGAATAATAATTATAAATAATAAAATCAAATTATAAAAATAATGGAAATGTCATATTATCCATGCAAATCTATCTTATCAGTTTATTATTTAGTGCATGTTTCATATTTTAATAGTAATATTAAGTGTTTCTTAAAAATCTTATTTAACTTATTAATAATAATAAGTGGTTTAAAACTAAAGAACAATAATTTTAAATGATATTAATATCAATTTAAAAATTACATAACATTAGCAACAAATAAATTGTATTTTAAATGAACATCATTATTGAAATTAGAAAATAATCGCATAAGTAAAAATTTAAATTAATCAATCATAACAATTGTTAAAAATAATATTAAATAGATAATTATATTTAATTTTATTAATGAGGAATGTGGGCTGATGTCAATGAATAATATTGTTCAAAATATTATGTCAAAGTTAATGTCAGTAAGATAACCATTTTAAACATATATTTTCAATATTTTAGCAATATATTTTAATCTACGTTGCGCAACGCGCGAAAATTCGTCTAGTATATATAAGACAAAACTGCAAATTTAGTCCTTGTGGTTTACAAAAATCTTTGGATAGGGTCCAAAAAGTTTTTAACTTGCATGGCAGGTCCAAAATCAAAACATTTCCATGATTTTAGTCCATAAAAACTTTAAAATACGATTATGCCCTTTTATTTTCTTTTTTGTATTTTATATATTTATTTAATACCTTTTTTAATTAAAAAAATAACATATCCCTCCCTATCACTCTATCTGACCCTCCCCTCTCTCTTTCACTCCACCCGACCCTCTCCTTTCTCTTTCACTCTCTCTCCCATCTTCTTCTTCTTCTTCACCCTTCACCTGCTTTGAAGATAGCTTGATTAGCGATGAATCGTCCTCCACCACCGGAATTGTCGAAGCTTGGATCTGAAGTTGTTGATGTGTCATCTGTGGTGCTCAACGATTATCAGGAGATTGGAATACGACATCAGATGCACACCTGAAGAAACTGGAATCACTCCCAAACGAATCACCATCAATAAAATCAAAATAATCCCTCTCCACATATCTCTCAGCCAAAACACGATTCGCAGCTGAATGACTCACATCTCTCAACCATTAAAAGTTGAAAGCTTTCCAGTTCTTGAATTTAACAGGGATGAAATCGGAAACATATGTTGGTCTTATGCTGTTCTTGGAGAAATGAATCGGGATTCCTTTTTTTATATTTCGATCGAGAACCCTTTCAGAGAAATCAGATTCATTTGAGACACATTTATTCACCGATTCAATCTCATCGAAGCAAACGTAAAACAACTAACAATCCCAGAAATACTTTCGTTTGAGGCAGATTTAACTTTCTCTATATTTTCATTTGGATGAAGTCTGAGAAGCATCAATTGATTTGAAGGTGTATTTGGCAAAGTACAGAGAGATGGAAGGGGAAAAGAAGACGTTAGGAAGACAAGGCGAGAAGGATGGGTGAATTATCGTGCAGATATGAAATTCTCACACACTGTCTGTATTTCTTTTCCCCTTTCATTCTTGATGATTTAGATATATGGTAATCTAGGTAGAGACGGAGCTAGTTAAAGGTGGTGGTGGCGGACGCTGATGACATTCGGTGGTGACAGTGGTGGACGATGGTGGCTGATTTTACCTTGCATGTTGAAGGTTTATTTGAATGTTTGTGTGTTTTGGAGAATAAAATCAGAAAATGTGTATTTGTTAATCAAGATGTTTGTTCTTGACTATGTATTTGTGTTCCTAAAGATGTTCTTGGATTTTAACAATGACAAACCCAGATATGAGAGAGACAGAGAGAGAGAGAGAGAACGGTGGGTGTGGTGGGGGATAATTTTTTCATTTTTCTTTATTTTTAATTAAAATAGTATTAAAGAAATTATAAAAAAATATAAAAAAGAAAATAAAAGGGCATAATCGTCTTTTCAAGTTATTTTGGACCAAAATCACATAAATGTTTTGACTTTGGACCATCCATGCAAGTTGGAACTTTTTGGACCTTATCCAAAGATTTTTGTAAACCACAAGGACTAAATTTGCAGTTTTATCTATATATAATAATAGAGATGTTAATTAGTGGAATTGATTATGTTTTTATTAACAAAAAAATGAAAATATTGTTGGATTTGATGTCTAAGCCCATAACTATAACTGGGATGTACTTGACCCGATTGTAGCATGGTCCTTTTGGGTTGCCTTCATCAGTGCAATTTGATAGGATGGACTTTTGAGAATAAGGTTATTTATGATTTATTAATATATTATAATTATAATATATTAATTGAGAAATCATATTATTTAATTAGTTTTGATCAAGAATTGATTTGGAATTAATTTTGTGGTCAAAAGAGACTAATCAAATATATGGGGATTGATTATGTAAATCAATCATTCTTATAGTGTGGGCCAAAGATCCATGATTGTTTAGATGGGTTAAACCAATGAGATAATCCATGGATAGTCCATGGAGGTTTAACCCATGGAGCATAAGAATGTGAAAGGTCATGGAGCATTAGGGTTTGCATGAATGTAACCCTAGCTTAGTAACACTATAAAAGCATACCCCTAGTCCCAAAATCACCTACCCCATTTGTTCTAAGAGAGTGAAGTTGATTTTGTGCTAAGTAACTTATTCTATCATGCCTCCTCTTGCATTTGGTGTTTGTGAACCATTAGAGGCATCACACTTGAGGTGCTCAAGCTTTTGAAGGCCAAGAACTACAAGTCCTACTAAGTGGTAAGTCATGTAACTAGTTCAATTGTTCAATTGTACGCTAGTTAGGGAGAATGCTTTGGAAAAATTGAAAAATTGCATGTATAACTAGAGAAAGCATAGATCCAAAGCATTTAGGGTTGCATGTGCACCATAGGAGTGTTATAGTGCTTAAAACCCAATAGTGGTATCAGAGCCTAGGGTTGTTTTATGTTATACTTGATGTTTGTTATTTTTCAAAGTTAAAAAAATCGAATTTCTGGCCTCTGACTGATGAACTCGATGAGTCCACTCTGTAACAGGGCACCTCGGCGAGTCAGTTCATACACTCGACGAGTTCATAGCCCTGGTTGCAGAATTTCGTGTTTTCTTGGCCTAGATTAGATTGGAATAACTACTACAAACTGTTTTACATCATTAATTTTTTTTTATGATATGGTAGTGATTATGCTCATCCAATCACAAGATAATTTTCATAGTTTTTAAGATAATTGTTGATTTATATGATAAACAAAGTTTCTTGCAAATTGTTGACTAGATATTATCTTGTTTATGAGTTTAGTTAGATCCATCTTGAATTATATGATAATTTTAGTTGTTAGAAATTGATCTAAATGATTTTTAATGACCTCCATAACTTGTCCTCAAGTTATGGAAAATGAAACGTCACATCTTTAAAATTGCATTAAACTCATAAGTTATGAATACCAAGAGTTTTGACAAGTTTCAAAACTTGCCCTCAAGATTTGGAATTTGTAAAGTCTCACTAATGTAACCTTAATTCCAAACCCTAGAGTTTTAAAAGTTAAAATTCAACCCTTATAGTTTATAATATTATAAGTTTAATATATATATATATATATATATATATATATATATATATATATATATATGTATAAGACAAGTCAGTCTTACCGTTAGTAGGCCTCATTCACGAAGCCGGTCTATAAGGGTGGTATAATGTTACTGCCTATAAAATGGTGGTTTAATGCGTGTCCACTCTCACCCACCGCTTCTTTGACTGGTGGAGGGTCGTTAGCCGAACAGGTAGGATAGGACATTAATTCTCGTTAAAAGGATAATGATAAATATAAAGTAACTAAACTTTTATTAAATTCTCAATCTTAGTTACTTTAGGAAAATGTGAAAATAGTGCTAATCCATGAAATTACACGTTGCACCTTGTTAAGTCGTTAGTGGAGCGTGTGTGGTTAACCGGCACACTAATCTGGGACTAACAATGTGTGGCAAAGGGTAGCTTGATGTTAATCATAGATCAATGGAGCGTGTGTGGTTAACCGGCACATTGATTAGGTGATTTGTAACATTAAGTGTACCTAGCTAATTTGCATGGTTATTCACACCTTGTTTGTGATCCTCGGCATCCCAGTCACCAACTTGAATGGCACAATCAAGATTTAAACATGCCATTGAAAAGTTCAATGAATCTCAAAGGATCTAGGAATTTCAATCCAATTAAAACTTAATAATCTATTTCGTTTTTCATGGTGGAAATTGGTAAATCATCATTTACCTACCTTCAAATATTTTACAAGTGGATTACGGCATCCTTTTTTGCAATTGTAGAATATTGTGTTGGGTCCTAGCCTTAATATTTCATTTGGGTGTAATATTAAGGATTATCATCTAATCTAAACTTTGTTCTTCTTCTTTTTCAGATGTCTATCCCAAACAATGCTTCCAACCCAATCCCTTCAGGCTCTTTCTCCCTCATGAACCTATGTGGGAGGGTCATTTTCGATGGCTCGAACTTTAATGATTGGATTCGAAACATCCGAATGGCTATTCGTTATGAGGACAAAGAATATGTCCTAGATAAAGAGCTTAAGGAGATTGATGTCACCACTGCTACTCCCGAACAGATCGTTGAACATACTACTCATGAGAGGGATGTGACAAAGGTGTTGTGTCTAATGATTGCTACCATAACTGCTGAGCTACAGAAGTCCTATGAGGACTACTATCCTTTTGAAATGTATCAAGACTTGATGGAAAGATATCATCAAAGTGCGCGGCAGGAGAGGTATGAGATCATTGCCTCAATGATCACAACCAAAATGAAGGATGGTGAACCCATCACGGCCCACTTGCAAAAGATGCAGAGATTTGTGGCTGCTTGCTTAAACTGAATGTCAATTTTGATGAAGAGTTGGCCATAGATATCCATCTACACTCCTTACCTTCTTGTTATGATCAGTTTCGTATGACCTATCATATGAACAAGGAGGAGGTCACTCTTAGCAAGCTTCAAGGCCTTCTGAGAACTGCAGAAAGCAACTTGAAAGGCATGTCGGTTGTGACTACTCCTACTACTACTACTTCTTCCCCTGTTCTGGCAATTGGACATGGGAAGGGAAAGAAGAGGAAGGCTCCCTACAAGAGCCGTAAGGGAAAGACTCTTGATAGATCCTCTTCCATTGGAACCAAAGTTGGTTCTGCTAATCCATCTTCCAATCCTAAGGATGCAGAGTGCTTCCACTGTCATGAAAAAGGGCACTAGAAATGAAGTTGCCCCAAGTACTTGCAGGACATAAAGGATGGTAAGATCAAGCCCTCCTTTGTAGGTATTTACACTATTTAATAAATAACTCATCACATGCTAATTCTTGGGTCCCTTATACAGGTTGTGGTATTTACATTTGTTCTGATTTGCAAGGACTAAAAAGAAGTATGGATGTGGAGCATGGGAGGATAAACTTAATCATGGGAAATAGGAAAGTGTCGCCTGTGACCAAGATTGGAGTTTATTCTTTATTGCTTAGTAATTTTTTAAATTTAGATTTGAATCATTGTTGTTACTCGGCCGATATGGCAAGAAATATTATTTCCTTTCACAAATTGTATAAACAAGGTTTTACCTTTACTTTTAATAATGAAAATGGTGGTATTTATGCTTATTGAAATGGTGTTTTTTATTTTGAAGCATCACCTTGCAATGGTATATATGAAACTGTGATGGTTGTAGATAACTTAGGAAACATGTGTTGAATATTTATTCGTCTAATGATTTGGACAAGGCATGCTTGTGGCATTATCATCTTGGACATGTCAACAAGAAGCGCATAGCCCAACTACAAAAGGATGGAGTCTTGGAGTCGTTCGACTTGAAGTCGGATGACACTTGTGAATCTTGTTTACTTGGAAAGATGACCAAGTCACCCTTCACTGGTACTTGTGAAAGGGGTGAAGGTCTGTTGGATCTCATACACACTGATGTGTGTGGACCATTCAGAACCGCCACAAGGGATGCTAACCGCTTCTATGTGACTTTTACTGATGATTATAGTAGATATGGGTATATTTACTTAATCAAGCATAAGTCAGAAACTTTTGAAAAGTTCAAGGAGTTTAAGCAAGAAGTGGAGAATCAATTGGGCAAGAAGATAAAGATGTTACGATCCGATCGAGGAGGAGAGTATCTTAGTATCGAGTTCCTAGACTATCTTAAGGAATGTGGAATTGTTTCGCAATTGACACCACCAAGGACACCATAGCTTAATGGTGTGGCTGAAAGGCGCAATCGAACCTTGCTAGACATGGTTCGTTCCATGATGAGTCGAGCTTCGTTACCTATCTCATTCTGGGGGTATGCCTTAGAGACTGCCACCCATATCCTTAATCTAGTTCCTACCAAAAAGGTTGCCAAAACACCTCACGAGATGTGGACAGGGAAATTTCCCACATTAGACCACGTCAAAGTTTGGGTTGCGAGGCTTGTGTGAGAAAAAAAACTCACGACAAGCTCGAACCTCGGAGTGAGCGATGTATTTTCATCGGGTACCCACAGAAATCCTTTGGATATCTCTTCTACAGACCGAGTGACAATGCTGTCTTCGTTGCGAGGAGAGGAGTCTTTCGAGAGAGAGAACTCATAGGCCAAGGGGACAGTGGGAGGCAAATTGACCTTGAAGAGCTTCAAGAATTAAGCGGTGAAGGAACCTCAAACACTAGCAATCAACCCGGGGAAGAAACTCCTGTTGAACCTATTGACGAGTCATTACCTCTTCGACGTTCCTCTCGAGTTAGGATAGCACCTGAGTTTTATGGTTTTCATATTACTATTGAAGGTGATACGTTTATCAGTGATAGCACACTGCTAAATTTGGATGAACCATCAAACTACAAGGAAGCCATGGCAGGCCCCGAGTATGCTAAATGGAAAGAGGAAATGGACAGAGATATTCAGTCCATGTATGATAATCAAGTTTGGAACTTGGTTGACAATGTACCGGATCGAAAGACAGTCGGATGCAAATGGATCTTCAAGAAGAAGACCGACATAGATGGGAAAGTACACATATATAAGGCGCGACTGGTTGCGAAGGGCTTTACTCAAACTCAGGGAGTTGACTATGATGAGACCTTCTCACCAGTAGCGAAGATTAAATCTATAAGGGTTATGCTAGCCATAGCTGCATTTCATGACTATGAAATATGGCAAACGGATGTCAAAACCGCTTTCCTTAATGGAAAGTTAGCTGAAGATGTTTACATGAGTCAGCCAGAGGGTTTTGTTAATGCAAAGTACCCTAATAGAGTGTGTAAGCTTGAAAAATCCATTTATGGATTGAAATAAGCATCTCGCAGATGGAATCTTTGTTTTGATCAGAAAGTCAAAGAGTTTGGATTTTCGAGAATTAAGGATGAGTCCTGTGTATATGGCAGAGCTAGTGGGAGTACAGTTAGCTTTTTGGTGTTGTATGTAGAGGACATACTACTCATAGAAAACGACATCCCAACCTTGCAGGAGGTTAAGTCCTGGCTTGGGAAGTGTTTTTCTATGAAGGACCATGGAGAAGCTACTTACATCCTAGGGATAAGGATATTGAGAAACAGGAGTAAACGACTAAAGGACTTAGTCAAAGTACATACTTGGACAAGGTGTTGAAGCGTTTCAGCATGGAGAACTCCAAGAAACATGACTTACCTATCCAATGCAATACCAAACTGAGTAAGACTCAGAGTCCGATTACAGAGACCGAGATAGCAGAGATGAAACAAATACCATATGCTTCTGCAGTTGGTTCGATCATGTATGTTATGACTTGTACTCGCCCTGATGTGGCCTTTGCTTTGAGCATGGTCAGCAGAAATCAAGGGAATCCTGGTAAAGCTCATTGGAATGCGGTTAAGAACATTCTTAAGTACATGCGGAGGACTAAGGACTGGGTCCTTACTCTCGGTGGGAGTAATGAATTGAGAGTGACAGGGTATAGTGACGTCAGCTTTCAAACCGACAGAGATAATTTCCGCTCTCGGTCGGGTTGGGTGTTTACTCTGAATGGAGGAGCATTAACATGGAAAAGTTCCAAGCAGGAGATTGTAGCTGAATCAATGTGCGAATCAGAGTACATAGCAGTAAGCGAAGCATCGTAGGAGGCGATATGGTTGAAAAACTTCATCGGAGACCTTGGAGTCATACCATCCATAAAGGAGCCTGTGGAGATTTTCTACGATAATGAAGGGCCGGTTGCCTTAACCAAGGAACCAAGAGATCATAGTAGATTCAGGCATATCGACAGAAAGTACCACTTCATAAGACATCAAGTAGAAGAAGGACACCTCGTGGTGAAGAGGATATCGTCAGAGGACAACCGGGCAGATCCCCTTACAAAAGGACTGAACAGGGTTAAGCACTTGTAGCATGCAAGGGGCATTGGGCTAACGGACGATATTAGTTTTAGTGATTAGATAAATAGAAACTTCTAATAGCTAAATTGTAATTGACATTTGATGATTAAATAAAAGGAGTTTTATTTATAAGTAAAGTTACTGTCTTGTGTCAATTATTTACTATTGTTTCACTTTGCATGTTTTGACTTCCAGAATAATAAAATTATTCAAACTATCCACAGTCGATCATACGTTGGAAGTAAGTATGAAAGAAGACTGTCATGAGTTGGCTTGTAGATTGTCTAAGGCGTTAGACATAGCAAAAGTGTGCTACACCATTCATGAGTGCTCCTGAAATAAGATTTGAGTATTGGATTCAACCCGCGCTCACCTGAATCACTTCATGGAATTTATCACGAGTGATTATGAGATGATAATATCATATAATCTTAAAACCAAGATATATGAGTTGTTGACTACAATTTGGTTGTGCATTGATGTCAAGAAAACGCATCAGTAACTTGATGTTATAAGACGTGTCGTTGTGCATGATTTGATGAGTAGTTAGTACAAGCATATAATGTCGAAGTTTATCTGTTCCTTTTTATCCTAAGAGGATTAAAAGCGATATTTTGGGCCCCTCGATGATTCTATTTTGACGATGCGCCCGGCCCGGTCAGAACTAAATTGATGTGTTCAGTTATGTTCTATGTCAGACGAATCGGAAATCAGGAAACAAAATTGCACGACAATAAGTATGACTATGTTCCATGTATTTTTCCGCATAGATATCTTGAGAACAGAGGAATATATGATCCCTTATCTAAAGGACGCGTCACTAACTGGGTCAGAGTTTGACAGCGGCTTTTGAAAGCTTACGATTGTTAAGTCGGATCCTGAAGTTGCATTGGCGGTTATAGTTATTAGACTTATCCAAGTGGGAGACTGTTGGATTTGGTGTTTAAGTCCATAATTATAACTGGGATGTACTTGACCCGATTGTAGCATGGTCCTTTTGGATTGCCTTCATTAGTGCAATTTGATACGATGGACTTTTGAGAATAAGGTTATTTATGATTTATTAATATATTATAAGTATAATATATTAACTGATAAATCATATTATTTAATTAGTTTTGATCAAGAATTGATTTGGAATTAATTTTGTGGTCAAAAGAGACTAATTAAATATATGGGGATTGATTATGTAAATCAATCATTCTTATAGTGTGGGCCAAAGATCCATGATTGTTTAGATGGGCTAAACCAATGAGATAATCCATGGATAGTCCATGGAGGTTTAACCCATGGAGCATAAGAATGTGAAAGGAATACCCTAGCTTAGTAACACTATAAAAGCATACCCCTAGTCCCAAAATCACCTACTCCATTCGTTGTAAGATAGTGAAGTTGATTTTGTGCTAAGTAACTTATTTTCTCAAGCCTCCTCTTGCATTTGGTGTTTGTGAACCATTAGAGGCATCACACTTAAGGTGCTCAAGATTTTGAAGGCCAAGAACTACAAGTCCTACTAAGAGGTAAGTCATCTAACTAGTTCAATTGTTCAATTGTATGCTAGTTAGGGAGAATCCTTTGGAAAAATTCAAAAAAAATGCATGTATAACTAGAGAAAACATAGATCCAAAGCATTTAGGGTTGCATGTGCACCATAGGAGTGTTATAGTGCTTAAAACCCAACAAATACCACATAATGACATGTGGAATTTAAGTAATTCAAAAATCTCACATAATGACATGTGGCAAAATCTTGAGGAAATGACAAGTGGCAAAAACATTTTCATTTATTAGGGTGGATTGAGGTTATGGAGAAATTCATAAATAATCGAAAAGACAAGAAATGCTAAAGAAAAATCGTGTACATCGGTTTCTTCCATTGTTAGTGATTTTAGCACACACTAACGTGTCATTTGGTTATTTGGAATCCATTGGAATTAGAAGGAATTAGAATCTAATTCCATCACTTTCCTTTGGTTGGTTCAAGCTTTCAATAGGAATGGATTCCTAAATGAGTCAATTATTCCTTCCAACGAGGGAAAATAAATTTCATCCAAAACTTAAGGAATTAAAATTCTTTTCAAGTGAGAATTTTGAATGTTACCATATTACCCATTTTACTTTTAACACCTCGTATAAAACTCCTCTGTCGCCACCATCACCACCAACCACCACCACCGCTACACACCACCACCACCACCTCCACCCACTAGCACCATCACCTCCACCACCATCGACCACTGCCACCGCTACCCACCATCGCTATTACCACCTCCGCCACAACCACCACCACCTCCACAACCACACATCATTGTCGTCATCTACCGCTACACACCACCTCTACCACCACCACCACAACCACCCACCACCACCAACATCACCATCTATACCACCACACTACCTTCCACCACGACCATACCATCATTATCACCATCACCGCCATCACCTCTGCCACCACCACCAACATCTTCGCCACCACCTTCATAACCACCACCATTACTACCACCATTGCCACATCCACCACTACACCACCCATCACCTCCGCCACTACCCACCATCACCTCTGTCGCCATCACCACCACTATTGCCACCATCAACATCACTGCCACCATCATTTACTAATTGTATAATTTATATAATATATTTTTACATATAAGTTATAAAACAAAGTAAAAATAAGCAAAAAAAAAGGGGGGAATTTTGTCGTTTTATATTATTTCAGTTCTATTTTCTGCCAACTAAACATAATCTGGAATTGGATTCGAATTTAATTACTGCCAACCAAACAGAATATGGAATTGGATTGGAATTCCTCACAGATTCCAATTCCTTAATAGATTCTAATTCCTTCAAAAATATTATGCGGACCAAACGCCACCTAAGACGTTGGGAGAATTTAAGTGCAATAATGTATTAAGTGCTTTTTGCTATTTTTTTTAACAGCCAATATATTGAACATATGAACAAAATAAGAGATAATTATTTAAAAATGTAATATATTTTTTATTTGTATATATTTTGTTTTTGAGTTTTTTTTTCTTCCATATTTGTCTCTTCAACTTGTTTAGCTGTATACATTCAGTCCTTATAATCGGCAGCTCCAGATAAGCCGGAAAAAGTGACTTAATAGAGTAATATATTTCTTATTTTCTACGCATTTAGTTTTTAATATTTTTTTTGCAAAATAAGTTTTTGTTGTTTTTGTACACATTCAATATTTAAGACCAGTTTCTTTAAGTATTTCTCACTGTATCCTATGCCAGACAATCATTAGACAATCATTAATAAGGTGTTCAAGGTTGTTCATGTTTATGGCCACCACGGCCTTGGCTGATTGGTTGCTTAGGTCTTGTGGTTTTGTTTAGGTCTTGTGTTATGAACGTCATAACTTCTTCATACTATCTCATATTTTAACAATCTTTATATCCATGCATTCGTATTTGAGTCTACTATAACTTTGCCTTATATTACTGCCGTTAAAAAGTAATATATTTTTACTTATAATCTTTATATATATATATATATATATATATATATATATATATATATATATACATATATATATATATATGTGTGTGTGTGTGTGTTTGTGTGTTCTTTATAAATGTAAGTATGAACGTGTTTTTATAAACTCGTAAGTAAATATATATTAATTTTTAACGAGAGTAATCGAAACGAAATTTGTAGTAGACTCAAATACGAACATGTGGATATAAAGAGGGTTAAAATCTGAGATCGTACGAATAAGTTACGATGTTCAGAACACAAGACCTAAGTAACCAAGCAACCAAGGCCGCGGTAGGCATAAGCATCCAAAGCCCTGAACACCTCATTGATGATTGTTCCATGTACGATACCGTGAGAAAAACTTAAAGAAACTGGCCATAAGTACTAAATGTGTACAAAACAACAAAGACTTATTTTGCAACAAAAAAAATATTAAGGACTAAATGTGCAAAAAAAATTATTAAGGACTAAATGTGTACAAAGTGAGAAATATATTACCCTATTAAGTCATTTTTTCTGGCTTACTTGGAGTAGCTGGTCGTAAGGACTGAATGTCTACAGTTAAACAAGTTGAAGGGGAAAATATGGACGGAAAAAAAAGTCATTGACCAAATGTGTACAAATTAAAAAGTATATTACCCTTTTAAGTCATTATCCCATAAAACAAACATACAAAAGCATGATGAAAACACGCCAAGAAACGGATCACAACACTAAAACGCATCACCAAACAAACCATACACTTTTCAATTGAAATAAATATGAAACAAAATGTAGCCTCTATTTCCAACACTAGTTCTATTTAGCGCATGAAAATAAACAGCACCAAACTCATACGATACCCACTTAGCAACGGAGGCTCGACACTAAGTGCACAACAAATGCACATGAGAGTACTCTTTTTGGAAGAAGTCAATCTTCGAGTTTCCTTATATGGGATCATATGCAAGCACCAACGCTGAGAAATAGAAGTAAAATTTATTTTCCTTATGAATGAAGAACAAGATATTTATAACATAACACACTACGATTTAACTGTTTATTATTAGTATAGATTAGATTATATTTGGTTAGCCCATCATTATATTATCCAGGGCTCGGCCTGTGTTTTATTATCATGTACTATATATTCTCATTAATGTAACTACTCTATTCATGGGAAAAGATTCACCCTAATATGGTATCAGAGGCAAGTACC
Source organism: Lactuca virosa (assembly GCF_052849685.1). Lineage (NCBI taxonomy): Eukaryota > Viridiplantae > Streptophyta > Magnoliopsida > Asterales > Asteraceae > Lactuca > Lactuca virosa. The sequence continues at coordinate 155,035,974 of NC_136427.1, read as the reverse complement.
CTCAAACCTTAATTCTTTTCTCCTCCCATTACAAAGCTTATGCGGTTATGGGTCACTTGGATGACACTTTCACTTCCACCATTTGTAATAGTGTAGAATGGTCGAAACTCGATAACTTGGTTGCTATGTGGATTTACGGCACAATTTCTCAACCTATTCTCACCATTGTTCTCAAAGACGGTTGGACTTCGCATCAAATTTGGAAAGCTCTTGAAGATTTGTTCCGAGACAAGACAAAAGCTCGGGTCATCGAACTTGAAAGTGAGCTTCGTTCTATCACCCTTGGTGATCCAACCATCATAAATTTTTTCACCAAAATGACTGCAATAGTCGACATGCTTGCCAATATCGGTGCCAAGTTTCCCAAGAAGACTCTTTTCACCCACCTTCTCAATGCTCTCACCCTAAGGTTTGACAACATTGCAACTCTTATCTGCCATCGATCACTGTTTCCAACATTTCTTCAAGCACATTCCATGATAACATTGGAGGAGTCTCATCTTAATGGTGATCACCCATCTTAACCGACACACTCCGATCATGCATCATCTCCAAGAATTCTTCACATAGGCTCTACTCCTCCAACTTTGGACTATTGGCCTCCATGTACCGACAACAATCGTCGTAACAACTCTCATGATAACTGTCACCAGGCTTCGGATCAACACAGTTTTCCGCCTATTTTTGCTACCTTATCTCTATGGCAGCCCTACGGTTGTCCAATGCCACCGTGGGGGTTTGGTTGTCAATCACAGCCCACATGCTATCCTCGTCGCTCCTATGGCGGGCAATTTCAACAGAGAAAATAAAAGTATTGGACTCATCCATGCACCGGTCTACTCAGTAGCGCTTTACAAGCGCAACTACCATCGTCTGTGGTTGCTCACACCAATTTCGCCTCTGCTACGTCATCTCCTTCTCAGTCGGGTGTAGCTCCTTGGAAATGGTTTCCTACCGTTTCAACTGATCAAGCCACATATTTAAATCAAGATTTTAGTGTCATGCCCCCTATACACACAATACCACAAAGATGTATCATAACAAATATTTAGATAACACCAAGGACACACACTTGATGTCAATTGAATTAAACATGAAAACAAAGCACCATGTAGCACCAACTGTAAGATGAAACTTGTTCTATAAATTCATACCTAACATAATATTCATTTTATACCCCACGCCCAACCATAAAGGAGCAACACCAACTCATTTAAAAGAACACTCACGAGATAAAGACAACTATTGTAGAGGTTTTGTATATGATATATCCTTGTGGTTTTATAATCAATAAACAATAATCATTTTCCATACATTACAAGAAACAAGATTAATCTACAAGAAGGGTTTTTAAGGTTGAGGAAATGAGAAAAATTCAGTAAACCTAGACTAGAAGAGTCCAAGTGTTGCAAAATACTGAAACAGAGTTTCAAAATTGTCAAGTGGCAAGTAATGCGGAAAATAAAGAGTTGTGAATCACCAAGTTAATGATAAAAACGTTTTTGTATGTTCAATATCAATGATTAAAATGTGTCTCATATTCATAAAGTTCAGTAATTGAGCAGGGAATGAGCAGAATGATTAGAATTGAGCAAGGAAGTACAAGGAAGAGTAAGGAAGAGGAACTTTATAATGGATCCCAAGTGTTATTGATCAAGTTGAGTTGTTTTTTGAGTGTTAGAATGCGTCTTGAACTTGAATATGTACAACCACGTGTTCATGATGAACCATGGATGACCTGCATGTGCTATTGAGTATTTGGACGTGACTTCATTGTACATGATGTGCCATGAGCAATCTTGTTGAGCCATCAATGTGATCATGTTGATACATTGACTTAAGTTAAGCCACCAATATTCATGTTGATCCATCAATGTCTTGTTGAGCTATAGAGTCATGGATGAGCCAACAATGTTTCTGACGAGCCATCATTATTCCAGATGATCCACCAATATCTTGATGCTCTACATATGATCTAGATGTGCCATATGAGATCATGATGGTCCAACTTTCTTTAATAAGTGCTCCATGTAAGTTGCAAGTGCTCAATGTTTAGCAAGTGATCCATGTATACAGCAAGTGCTCCATGTCAACTTCAAGTGCTCCAACATCTGATTCTTCAAACACTTGTTGAATCTTTAGGATCTTTCCAACCTGAATATTCTAATAATGTTTGTTAGAAAATGTAAATCAATACTCAACTTATTTCAAGTGACAATCACATAAAAATATTGATTTAACATTTTCCTTCTCTGCTTCAATGGAATTTTCTGTTGAAGCAGATACACTTAGAAAAACTTTATAAAGAAATAATAAAAATTTTAACTTCGAGAGAAAATGTTCTTCGAACTTGAAAGATTTTGTTAAAGAAAATTTTAACTGTCAATATGACAATTGAAAGAAAATTGGAATAAAAAAAGACTTGGAATTGATAAGTAATGTAAAAAGATTGCTGGAAAAGTTGTAGTATAATTTCTAATCAATTTTTGATTTGAAAAAAAAAAGATGTTTGAATTTGCATAACCTAGACAAGAATTAACTTTTTGTCCAGATAAGGGAATGAAAGTCGGAAAGGAAAAATTTTCAAATTCGTTTTGTGTTTTTTTTTTTTGGCCAGAAGTTTGAAGAAAAAAATCAAGTGTTGAATAAGAATGAAAAACTTGATCTTTTTCGACAAACAAAAAAAATAAAAACTTTGATATTTTGCTAAATCATATCAACGAGCGTTATGATAAAACGAAGTTGTTAAGTCTTGGCCTTAAATGACTATAGCATATCAAAAATAATTTGAAAGAAAATTTTTGTTCTAAAAAAATGATTCCTTCAAAAAAAAAAATATATATATATATATATATATATATATATATATATATATATATATATATTAAAAAATGTAGATATCTTGTGAAATTAGATAAATACTAAGATTTAAAAAAGAAAAATAATAATAAGAGAAATTGTTTATTTTTTTTAAAAAAATTGGTTGTCTAATTCCAAAAAAAAAACTTACTAAAAAAAGAAAGAAAAAAAACTTAAAAAGAAGAGAGAAAAAAATGGCGCAAGAAGGAGGGGGGAAGTGCCAATGAGAGGGCTTAAGAGGGGATGCTCACGAGGAGGGATGAAGGATTGAGAGGGAGAGATGGCGCAATAGGAGAAACTGCGAGTAGGAGGAGATGGGCGAGGATGGTGGTGAAGGGGCCAAGAGGAGTTGTGGCGCAAGAGAGGAGGTATGGCTAAGAGGGAGGATGGCGCAAGAAGAGAAGGAGTGGCGCATGAGGAGGTTGGTGCAAGAGGGGTTGGTGCAAGAGGAAAAGGAGTGGCACATGAGGAAGTAAGCGCAAGAGGAGAAGTGTATGGCGCAAGAGAGGTTTGACGCATGAAGGAAATGGCGCAAGAGGAGAAGTGCTAGCTGCGCCAAGTAGACCAAGGTGATCTGCGAAGAGGATTCGGTCACCGATGATGCGCATGAGAGGAGTCAGTCACCGAGGATGCATGAGAGAGAAAATGTGCAAAAGAGGTTGCGCCAAACAAGTTATGGTTGTTGCGCCGAAGACTGCTGGGAGGCCAAAGTTGCGCCAAGGATTGACCGAGGTGCGCCAGGACGCTCTTGAGAGGCCGAAGTTAGATGCTTGTTGCGCCAAAGTCTGCTGGGAGGCCGAAGTTGCTCATTTTTTTTGGGATGGTGTGCTAAAGTGTTGAACACAAAAATGATGTTGGGTCAAGAAGGTTGCTTCCAAAAACAAATTGAGCATGGCACAAGGTAGGATATCATAAGATGAAGAAATTCGCACAAGATGATGATGTGCCAAGGAGATGCTCTAAATCAAGGGTTGGACCAAGATGCTTGCAAAGGGATTGGAGTTGTGCCAATATCTTGCTCCAAGGTCTTGTTCACGAAATGATGTTGCTCCAAACCTTGTTGAACACAATGATGTTGATGCTCACGAGGGCTATTGCTCACAAGGACTGTTGCTCATGAGGGTTGTTACTCACGAGGCTCTTGCTCACGAAGACTGTTTCTCACAAGGTTGTTGCTCACGAAGACTGTTGCTCATAAGGTTGTTGCTCATGAGGGTTATTGATGGAGCAAGAGAAGGATCAGGTTGAAGGTGTATGGCGCACAAAGAGTTGTGGAGCAAGTAGGGTTTGTGTTGCTCACGAGGGCTATTGCTCAAGAGAAGCTTGTTGCGCCAAGGATCTTGTTGTGCCAAGAGGCTTGTTGCGCCAAGGAGCTTGTTGACTGAAGGTGAGGTTCTTGTGCCAAGGAGTTGACCTAAGTGCTGCAAGGAGATTTGCAAGGCCACAGTTGCACCAAGGACTTTGCTCGCTAACAGATGTTGCTCCAAGCTCAAGAAAATTTCGATTTTTCTCCAAAACAAAATTCGATATTGCTCCAATCGGATATGAGAGAAGAATTTGTGAGAAAGTAAAAAAAAACAAGAATAAGAAGTAGAAGTGAAGTATTTATAGGTGAAGGTTGCTAGGGTTTCTCAATAAGCCGAGATAGGGCTTGCATGGGCCAAATTGTGGGCCCAGAAAACTTGGATGACACTCAAGTATAAATAGGGAAAAATCAACTTGAGTCGCGCGCGAGAAAAAGATGACTTGAGAATCAAGAAAGAAAAGGTGGCACATGCATGGATGTTATCTTAGAGACGTGCATGGCACATAAGGAATGTTAATGACCAACTAGAGACATGCATGGCCTACTTGACACATGCATGGCCTATTTGAAACATGCATGGCCTACTTCAAACGTGCATGGCTCATTAAAAACGTGTATGACCTATTCAAAATGTGCATGACACATTCATTATGCCCTATGTTGACACGATGATCCATATGGATGTGATGCACCAAGTGGCTGAAGATGTTGCAAGTTCTTGATCATGCTCCAATGTTCTTGAACATGCTCCAAGTGACTGAAGATGCTCCAAGATGGTCCAAGTGACTTCCAGTTGATCCAAGGTAGTAGAGATGGTCCATGATGATCTAAGTGATCAAGTTGATGAAGATGATACATTCATTCGTCCAATTGGTCCAAGGAAGTGGAGATGGTCCAAGATGGTCAACGAGCATGCAGTTGCTCCAAGTTGGACGAGGATGGTCCAAGTGATCAAGATCCTTCAAGTTGGTGAAGTTGATCCACAGTACTTCTAGTTGCTCCAAGTTAATGAAGTTGCTCCAAGAGAATCTAAGATGCTCCAAGTTGAATGCAGATGATCCAAATTTGGTCCATGTACCTAAAGTTGTTCCATGTTGGTCCAAGTGCATGAAGTTTCTCCATGTACCTAAAGTTGTTCCATGTTGGTCCAAGATGGATCTCAAATGTCCTTTAAAGGTTTTGATCTTCTCCTTCTTCATCATGTATGAGAATGCTCCATGAACCAAGACAAGCACATATGGTTTTCTTGAAGAGGATGGTCCACTTGTCATAAGATGCTCCACTTGGCTAAGGATGTTCCATGATCAAGTAAGTGATATTCTCTATCTAACTTAGCTGCTTTGCCTAGATTCTAAGGCATGATTTAAATAGAAAGTATGAAAATGCAAACACTACGTAATCTGTCTTTGAAAGTGATGTGTGTGCATGTGGATAGAGAATCTGAGAAGGAAATAGTAACATGCAGTGAAGTGTATGCATGTGGAATAAATAATCTTAAGGAAACATTAAAACTTAGAAGGGTGACTGGTTTAGAAGCATTGTGGATTATCTTATTGTCACTTACAGATTTATCAAGCAACTAAATTCTGTGTATGATCCTTCACTTCACATTGTAATGAATTTCCTTTGTTGATTATTATTTTTGATTTCATTAACATCACACAAAATAACCCGATTTGTACTAACCAATTATGTCTCACCATAATGTGTATATTTGTGTCTAAGGCCTAGTTACTTCCCAAACCCTAAATACTAACAATCCTCATAAACGTACCCCACTTATTTTGAACAACATTCATTTTTGGCATTCCTACCACCTATACCCTTTTATTTACCCATTTCGTTTCAAAAGGTATTGCTAAATTCCAAGTGACACGACTTTTAAAGAAAAATATTGTATATATATATATATATATATATATATATATATATATATATATATATATATATATATATAATTGACCTAAGAATATAACTAGATTTTTTTTTGTAGAACTCTTTTTTTTTAAATTAATTTCTTTTGATTTTTTTAATCTTTTCTTCTAACTCTAACTTTGACAAAGTACACAAGCAAATAATTCCTAGCTTTACTTCTATTTGTACTTTAGTTAGTGACTTTCTAAGAAATTCATTGGAGTGCTCGGAATCGTTTAGGTCACTAATGGAGTCCATGACTTTCTATGAAACCCTTTTAAACAATATTTCTTCCCATCCATCCAAGCTTTTATAATTAGGTGGATAGATATAAATATATCCCCAAGGGAATACTCAGCGAGTCCCAAAGGTCACAGATTGACTCCACTCCTGAACTATAACTTATTGAATATATAACTAGACTCAAAGTGTAGAAATTAAACAGATAAACTTGGAACTTGGCTCGCTTTGTTTTAACGAAGAAGCCTTTTATTAGGTACAGATATTCACAAAGCAAAACTTTGTATGTCCCTCAAACTAAACAAGTTCGCATTTTTGTCTCACGAGTTCATTAGGACAGGGAAGCCACAAATATACTATAACACATTGGCTTAACTAAACCTTAGAGTTCACCTCCAATAATCCCACATAACATTAGTACTTAATGTATGTTATAACTCTAAGTAGAGTATAACAATGAAGCTTGTTAATGGTCACTAAAGTACCAATATTAGTTGTGTACTGAAGCAAACTGAAGAACCACAGAATTAAGTATTTTGAAAAATCATTAATGTGTGGAGCAATTAATCTTCTTCATCTGCATAGTTGTGATAACAACTTGCATTATTTTCGAAAAAATGAAAGATAAAATCTTTTTTGTATTTTCTTTTGTTTGTAGTAAAGACAAAAACTAGAAAACAAAATCTTTTTGTTGTTTTCTCTTGTATAAAGTAAAAATAAAAGTAAAATCTTTTTGGAGTTTTCTTGTGTGTAAAATAAAAATGAAAGTAAAATCTTTTTGGAGTTTTCTTTTGTGAAAAAAAACAAAAAATAATATATATTTGGAATTTTCTTAAAAAATAACTTTTGAAAAAAATTCAAATTCCTAAAGAATCTGGATTAAGCATGCCAAGTCGTCCTAGAAAGTGTAAGAACTTGGATTTATCTAGAGCTTTCGTGAACACATTTGCAGTCTCTTCGTCTGTAGGAACAAAATGAAGCTCAACATGACCTTTTTGAATATTATCTTTTAGGAAGTGATACTTGATATCAATGTGCTTGGTCATTGAGTGGTTGATTAGATTGTGAGAGATTACAATTGCACTCTTAGAGTCACAATAGATGGGGATATGTTGCATTTTGAATCCATTATATCTCAATTGTGTTTGCATCCAGAGCACTTGAGAACAACAACTGGCGGCAGCAATGTATTCAGCTTCAACAATAGAGGTTGAAACACATGTTTGCTTCTTTGAGGTCTAACTGACCAATCTGCCTCCTAAGAATTGGCAGCTACCAGAAGTGCTCTTTCTGTCGAGCTTGCATCCTCAATAATATGAGTTAGTAAAGGCTTGGAGATAGAGTTGCCTTTAGCAAGATATAATAGACCCAGAGAAGCAATTCCTTTCAGATATTTGAAAATTCTTTTGACTGCCATGAGGTGTGATTCCTTTAGATTGGCTTGAAAGCGTACACACAGACATGTTGAAAACATGATGTCTGGTCAACTAGATGTAAGGTACAGTAATGAGCCAATCATTCCTCTGTAGTGCTTATGATCTACAGATTTCATATCAAGGTCTAAATCAAGCTTGTAGGATGTAGACATTGGTGTCTTACAGTTGATGCATTCATCATGGAGTATCTCTTCAACAGGTTTTTGATATACTTCTCTTGACCAATAAATATTCCTTTAAGAGATTGACGAACTTGTAGACGTAGGAAGTAGTTGAGCTCACCCATCATACTCATTATGAATTTGCTTTTCATCAACTCAGCAAACTCATTACTAAGGTCCTTGCTGGTTGAACCGAAAATGATGTCGTTGACATAGATTTGGACGACGATCAAATGGTTGTTTTGGATTTTCCTAAATAGAGTGGGATCAATAGAACCTCTTTGAAATTTGGAGTCTTCTAAGAATTTGGACAATGTTCCATATGATGCTCTTGGAGCTTGCTTCAATCCATATACAACCTTTTAAAGCTTATAGCAATGGTTGGGGAACTTTGGATCTTTGAATCCAAGAGGTTGTTGAACATAGACATCCCTATCGATTTCGTCGTTCAAGAATGCACAATGCACATCCATTTGGTAAACTTTAGAGTTCCTGTATGCAGCAAATGCCGAGAAAATCCTAATGGCTTCTATTCTTGCAACAGTTGCAAAGGTTTCATTATAGTCTATGCCTTGTTGTTGTGAGTAGCCTTTGACAACCAGTTTAGCTTTGTTCCTGATGATGAATCCATCTTCATCACTCTTGTTCATATAGACCCATCTTGAACCAACAACTGATACTCCTTCTAGTGTTGGCACTAAGTCCCACACGTTGTTGCGTTCAAATTCATCTAACTCTTCTTGCATTGCTTTTACCCAATATGCATCTTGTAGAGCCTCTTTGATTCCTTTAGGCTCTATCATGGATAGAAAGCTTGCATATAAGCATTCATTCTTGGTTTTTGAACGAGTCACTACTCCAGAATCTAGATCACCTATGATTTGTTTGGCTGGATGATCTGTTGTCCATTTTGTGAGACGAGTTTCCTTAAGAGTTTGAGAAGTGTAAACTACCTCATCTTTTTCTCTTGGATGAGGTGGGTAGTCATAAGTGAATGTTCCTTCAAAAAGATCGTCTTGAAAGAGTCTGGAACTACCTGAAACAGGTGGTTCCCCCTCAACTATTACATGCTTGAATTCAACAGATGGAGTGGATGTAAAGGAACTTGAAGGAATGGAACCAGTCGAGTGGGTTTCCCCTGAAACCATGGACTGGATGGTTGGGAGGATTGTAAAGTACCTTTAAGATGGGAATCCAAAGGTGGTTCCCCCTTAAAAGATGCAGCGACTAGTGTTATGAATGGTCCAGATTGATGATGGGAGGTTGGGGTAGAAGGTTCAGAAGATTCTAAAGGACTTTTAGGGATAGAATCATTCGAAGATGGTTCCCCCTCAACCTGAGCTTTGGTAGATTTGGAGTCTTTTGATGGTTGATGAGGTTGAGAGACATCAAGAAAAGCTCTTCTAGTAAGCTTTTATGATTCTAGGGCAGATTGTTGAGTTGGAAAGAGGAATTCAAAATCTACTTCAATAGCATGGACTGGAGTAGAAGCATTAGCAGGTGATGGCTGGTTCATTTTATCAAAAGGTACAACCAGTTGAGGACCAAAGTGGTTTGGATCTGGAACCCTTACATAACTTTCATCAAATGTGACATCACTGTTTTCCTTTATCACGTTGGTTCGCTTGTTCAAAACTGTATAGGCTGCAGCATGAAGGCAATATCCAAGAAAGATAGCTTCATCAACATTGGGTGCGAATTTTCCTAGTTGATCCCTATTGTTCTTGATGTAGCAACTACAACCAAAGATGTGAAAGAATTTGACGTTGGGCTTCCTCTTGTTCATTGCTTCATAAGGAGTGACTTCAACCCTGTTGTTGATTAGGGATTTGTTGTGAGTGAAACAGGCGGCTGCAGTGGCTTCGGCCCAAAAGTATTGTGGTAGGTTTGCGAAGATTAACATTGATCGAGCAACTTCACATAGTGTCCGATTCTTCCTTTTAACTACGCCATTCTATTTTGGAGTGTAGGGTGCAGAAAAATTGTGCCCGATGCCTTTGGATACAAGAAAGTTATCTAAGGTGTTGTTCTTGAATTCGCCACCATTGTCACTTCTCAACTTTCTAAATGGCTTGTGTACCCTAACTTCTATGTAGCGAATGAAGTTAACTAGCTCATTGGTGGTTTCAGATTTGTTTCACAAAAAGTACACCCAAGTGAATTTGGTATGATCATCAATAATCACAAGAATGTATTTCTTACCACTTAAGCTAGGAACTGTAGTGGGACCACACTGATCGATATGTATAAGTGGGAGCACACTGATCGATATGTATAAGATGAAGAGGTTCATATCATTGAGTTTCTGCATGTTGCAAACGTTAGCTTAGGGTGGGTGTTAGCTTGGCTAATTCCCCTCCGATGCTTAATTCAGTAGTTTTTTTGGAATAAAAGTATACAAAGGAAAGAAATGAGAGTAAGGAGTAGGTATGTACCTCGCCTTGGTTGTGATGAAATGTAACTAAATCGACTTACATAAAGTGCACTTTGAAGTATATAGCATTCCAGGATCTTGGCAAAATGCTAGCCACTATGCCCCCTTTCCTACTTCTGAATCAGTGAGATATGCATCACACTTTTGATTATGTAAGAAGGCATCTTTCTTTATGGTTGGTCAATAGTATCCTATTATTAACACTTTAGGACATAAGGATCTGCCCCCAGTGTGGTTGCCACAATCCGCTTAATGTATGTATTTTAGAACTTTTGTAGCTTCTTGATCATCCAAACATCTAAGATATGGACCTCCCATGGTTTTCCTATATAATTTACCTTAGATCATCACAAAGTGTGAGACCCTCATCTTGAATGCGTTGTCGCTTTTCTCTTCGTTTGGAATCGTGTCATTTTGGAGATATTCCACAATGGGGTGAATCCAGGATCTTGAAATTTATGGAGGATCCTGAATATTAGGATCAAGACCCTGATTATTAGGATCCTGGTGAGGAGGTTGAGGATCATGATCTTCGATTGCTGCTAGTTTGGTCGTATGATCATGATCGTTGGAGTTGTTTGGTCTCCTGTAGGGATTTTTTAATACCGGGATCATTATAAGGGTTATTGGGATCCTGGTCTCTGGTGAGATCCCGAGGGAAGATCCTAAGTTGGCTAATGCGTCTGCCTCGACGTTATCTTCTCTAGGAATTTGAAGGTAAAGTGCTAGTCTTTCGCCTTTAACTGCATAGGATTCATTAAAGTGGTTAGTTATTAATAAAAAATTAACATATACCTGAAGATCCTTGATCTGAGGATCCTTGACCAGCTGTAGCCCAATGACCAGTGCTTTATACTCTGCTTTATTGTTAGTTGCATTGAATTTATAACTAACTGACTCGGGTAGGATGTCCCCCTGTGGTGATTTTAGTATAATCCATGGGCCTGCTCCTCTAAAGTTGCAAGTTCCATCAGCGAAAAGCGTTTATTTTCCCATGCTTTCTTCTTTTTGGAGTTGCCGGCTTTCCAATTCTGCTTCGGGTTGTATATCATCACTAAAATCAGCCACAAATTCTGCTAGTGCCTATGACTTTATTGAGGATATTGGCTCATATTTGATGTCATATGTGATGAGCTTTATTTACCACTTAGTTATTTTATCTCACATTTCTTGATTTCTCATGAAATTCTTAATAAGATAATTAGTTTTGACATGTATAGTGTGAGTTTCAAAATAATATCTTAATTTAGTAGAAGTTGTAACTAGTTTAAGTATTAGTTTTTCAAAGTGGGAGTACCTGGTCTCATGATCCAAGAGACTTTTACTTACATAGTAGATGGGATGTTGGTCCCCGTTAAGATCCTTAGCTAAGACTGCACTCATCGCGTTTGAGGATACTGAATGGTAGAGAAGAAGTGGTTCCCCATCTAATGGTCTTACCAATAGGGGTGCTAAACTTAAATATTTTTTAAGTTACTGGAAAGCATCTGCATGTTTCTTGGTCCACTCGAACCTTTTTTTCTTCTTCAAGACGTCATAGAAAGGATTGCATCTTTCTGAGGATCTTGAGATGAACCTGTTTGGGGTTGCCACTCTTCCTGTTAGTCTTTGAATATCTTTTTTCGAGGATAGTGATCTTAGATCGAGGATGGCCTTGATTTGCTCCGGGCTCGCTTTAATTCCTACTTTGGCCACCATGTATCCAAGGAATTTTCCTGATCTCATTCCAAAGTGAAACTTGGAGGGATTCAGCTTCATGTTATATTCGTCCAGTATGTTGAAGGCTTCTTCAAGATCCTTGAGATGATCTTTAGCTTCCTTGACCACCATGTCATCGATGTTGACTTTAATGGTGTCCCCCAGTTTCTCTTTTAACATCTTGTTGACTAGCCTTTGGTATGTTACACCTATATTTTTAAGACCAAATGGCATGGTAGTATAACAATAGATACCTATTGGAGTTATGAATGTCGTATCCTCTTGGTCGGATGGTTCCATCTGGATCTGTTGGAATCCTGCTGATGCATCCAATAATGTTAATAATTCATGACCCGCTGTCACGTCTATCATGGAGTCATTCTTCTTCTGTACTATGACCACATTGGCCAGCCACCTTGGGAACTTGAATTCCTTCATCATCCATGTTTTGAGAAGTTTTTCCACTTCCTCTGGAATGATCAGGTTCCTTTTAGGTGCCAACTTCCTTGTATTTTGACGTATGGGTCTGAAAGAAGGATCAATGTTAAGTTTACGAGTTATAATATTCTTATCTATACCTGTCATGTCTTCATGTTTCCATGTGAGGGTTTTCCTTCTTTCTTTCAGGAATGTAATTAGGTCCTTTTCGATGTCTTCTAGTATTGAGGATCCTCAAGGTTTAGGGGAACTTCTTTTATATATTGCTAATTCTCTTCTGGTACGTCTCGTGCCCCCTGCTTTAATTGTTATGCTTGCCTTGGTACCGAGGAAAGCTTCATCGAGGTCTTATAGCACTCTTTGGATTCTTGCTGATCTCCCAGGATCTTTACTATCCCCCAAGGGGTAGGCATTTTGACACATTGATGGTACGTCAATGGAACTACTTTCACGTTATGGATATATGGACTACCTAATATAACATTGTAGGAAGACAAAGCATTAGTAACATAAAAGTGTTGCATAGAGTTTAACCCTTCGATGTGAATAGGTAGTTTGATTTCTCTAATTGTATGCTTTGTTTCGCCACTGAATCCCATTACTACTGAGGACCTTTTGATTATCTCGGATTCTGGGATGTTCATCCTAGTCAGAGCATCTAAGAGAATGATGTTCACCGAGGATCCTTCATCCACCGGGATCCTTCTGTTATCGATGTCTTCTTCCGGGGTCTTTCTTCTTTCTCTTTGCATTCGAAGGAGGGGATCATAGTTTTTCCATGATTATCACAGGATCCTGCTCTTTTTCCTTCAATCTTTCTTTTCGTCTCCCTTGGATCTCTTTGAGATGTCCTTTTCTTATGAGATAGCTAATCTCCTTTCTGAGGGCTATGCAATACTCAGTGATGTAGCTAAAATCTTCATGGTTGTGCACCATTTAGACTTGTCTTTCTAGCCACTCGATTTCTCTTCTTTCCTTGGCCACCTTGCTTTCTCGCCAAGATCCTGCATGGCAAAGATTAGACCTTATTCAAGTCTAATGAACCTCAATCTTCTATTTATGACTTCGTCCGTTTTCCTGCATCGGGTCATTATGAGATCCTGATAAAAAGGGGGCCCTTCTTTATACCAATCTTGAAGGCTTCCACTATAGTAACTATGTCGATATTAGGAATATTCAGCTCTTCCTTGCCAAACCTGCTTACAAAATCCCTAAATGATTTGTTAGGATCCTGGAGTACTCGATGGAGATCATTAGTGATCCTTTCAAATGTCTTGTTATAAGAAAATTGACTATTGAAAAGATTAACTAAATGAGCAAAACAAGTAATAAATAGGAACACTGAGAAGCCATTTCAAGGCTGATCCTGTGAGAGTGGAACCAAAACCCTTTCATAAATAGACTTCCTATAGATGTGTGGGAATGGTGATGATCTCCATTCTTTTTCTGCATTATGCCACATATTCTTTGGGATCTGTGGTTCCATCGTAAGGCTTCGTGTTGGGAGTTTGGAAGTGCTTTGGGACTTCAACTATTGCAGGAGAAAATCTTGAGATCTTGTGGCTCTTGGGAGATACCTCTAGTATAGGTTGGACCACTTCGGGTCTACTTGAGATCATCTCCCTTAAATGTTGAAGTTCCTTGGCCATGATCGGGCTTATTCATGTATTAAGGTCCATAGAGTTAGTATTAAAAGTATTATTATTCACGAAGTTACCGGGATCCTTGTTATTGGGAGTGATGAAGATTTCTTCGGGATCCTGGATCACATGGGATCGCTCGTTTGGAGTTGCACCCCAAGTGGGAGCAGGTGTTGGTGATGAGGATCCTATCTTCGGGCGGTTTCTTGAGGATCATGCATTGTCAAAGTTTAGGATCTTGGGTTACAAGATTGTAACATCCCGTTATTTTCTCCTTGTAAAGTCAACCCTAGTCAATCAAAGTCAAACTTGGGTCAACTAAAGTCAACTTAAATCTTATTCTATCTTGGATGGGTTAGAGTTAATGTTTTATAAGTGTTTACACCTTGTATTCAAGGTGTTATATGTTTATGAGGTGAAAACTTGAAGTCCGAAGACCATTCTTTCTTTCCCTTCGGACAACAGCCTCGCAACCGAGAACAAGCTTCGGCCGTGAACGAGGGCCGCAAACCCTCGGACCGTGAATGCTTCTCGGCCACCACCGCCTTCGGACCGCAAACGAGGTTCACAACTGTGAACCCTTCAGACCGTGAAACCTCGCATATATATATATATATATATATATATATATATATATATATATATATATATATATATATATATATATATATATATATATGTTTAGTTTCTATGGAAAACAAAAAACCCTAAACATCAAAAAAAATGCCTAAAAAAATACTTAGAGATCACAAAACTTTTTTTTGAATTTTTTTATGAAAAAATCGCAGCTTTTAGTATAAAATCGCTGAAATTTTTTTTGAAAAAAAACCAATTTTTTTTATTTAAAAAAAAATTATTTTTTATTTTTTTTTCAGCGATTTTATACTAAAAGCTGCGATTTTTCTATAAAAAAATTCAAAAAAAAGTTTTGTGATCTCTAAGTATTTTTTTTATGCATTTTTATGATTTTTTGTTTTCCAAATAACCCTTCCTTATATATATATATATATATATATATATATATATATATATATATATATATATATATATATATATATATAGGTGTTAGTCATTTTCTCCTCATTTCTCACCTTCCAGCCGTGAACTTCCCCATTTTCTCTCAAGTATCATCAGCCAAGAACAACCTCTCTTCTCAAGAACATGCTAAATTCATCATTTCTCATCATATTCAAGTGATAATCACTAGTTCTTCCTAAGATCTAACAAGTATCATTTCTTGATCTTGTTATCATTTCAATAACATCCTTCAATCTTCTTATACTAGGCTGAAATCCATGAATTTCACTAGTTTTCACGAAGAACATCCATCTAAAAACCTTTGAATCTTCTTAGGAACTTGCTTAGGATCATCAAGTGTTCTTCATTCATCAAGAACTCAGGGTCGTGAACACCACCTTCGCCGTGAACACTTCATACATTAATCACTTGGGCCGTGAACACTTCAAGTGTTCTTGAACCGTGAACTCATCAAGGTCCGTGAACCCCTCTTGTGTGGCCGTGAACATCTTTCAGCTCTTTTTTTTCGGTTCTAACACTTTATAGTAAGTGTTTCTTAGTTCCTAAGGATGTTTCCTTTACATATTAGCTATTATAGGCCCTAATTTCATACATATATATGTTAATATATGCTAAATAGGATCCATTTCTGCTCAGGACTTCACTTGGCATACCAAGCATCCTATATCAATCTTTCATCCAATTCAGTCACACAAAGGTGAGTTCATACCCACGTATTTTCATAGTTTTTACAGTTTTAGGGGGGGGGGGGGGGGATACAAGTCTAACACAAGGATTTTGTGTTACAAACAAATGGTTTCAAAAAATCTCACCAAAATGGATTTCATTTGTCATCAAATCAAATGGTTTTAAATTGTGTTAAAATGACATTAAGTCACCAAAAGTATTTCAAAATATTAAATTCTTTAAATGATTTTATAAACTTATATTTTCCCCAAAAATCATATATATATATATATATATATATATATATATATATATATATATATATATATATATATATATATAATATTCAAAGGGCTTAGGACTAATAATTTGCTTTGATTCCTTTTCCTTGTTTGGATGTGGGGTTATAGTAAAACTATTTGTCCGAATGTTGTTTAAATTTTAGTTATATATATTTGTATAATATATAAATATAAAAGTTGTTTCATTCAGTTTCAATACCCTTTGTAACATGTTGAGAAAGGGGTTACATTCATGAACAGTTAGTATCAATTCAGAAAGTACATATAAATTATAATATGTATAATTTATATTTCAAGAACACTAACTCACGAGTCAAGTATACTAGAGTACATTATTTTACAAGAACAATGGTTTGATTCAAAACTAAATAAGGGTATACAACTTACCAATACATTCCAAGTATACTAAACAAGGAACATACTATCAATCATTTATTTCCGAATGATTGGGTTTTCATTACTATTATACACGTAACGTCTATATGCTTTTTATGAGTCACTAGATACAGGTTGTTTATTTATTTAAACAATATAGTTAAAGTCCTGACATTATAACCAGAATCTCCAATCGGGGATCGAAACAAGTGTGTATAGATCTATATTGGGATTGACAACCCTGCACTCAGACTGCTAGCTACAGCAAGGCATACACGCCTACGAGTGACAATTGTTATCAACAGTTTTGACGCCTTCAAAGCGTTGTTTCAGGCCCTCTAGTCATAGTATGGTTATAATAACTCATTTAAAAGATATTAACAATACGGTTAGTGTATACTTAACTAAACATGAGTCTTATACAGGTTTTACAAAAGAATACAAATACAGAACACTGGTACACAAAACATAATGGTTTTTATGAGGATAAAACTACTTTTTATATACAACAGTTTCTTCACATGTGAGAAATAAACAATAAATATAGTCGTTAAACTTGTTAGGAAATAATAATAGCAATGTTTAGGATCCTGATGTATGTTCGGGATCCTAAGACAACTTTAAGATTCGGGGTCCTGAATAGGTTTAAGGATCTTTAGATATCTTTTAGATCCAGGATCCTGGATAGGATTGAGGATCTTGACCCTAACACTACCACTAGTCAAACTTTTTGCAACCGCCACTGTTTCTTACGTATTTTCTCTACAAGCGATTGCCGAAAAAATCATAATCACCGGAGAACAGTGGCGAATCTATAACAAAATATAACGTGGTTCCCAAATTAAGTGCAGTCGATTAAAAAAAATCAACAACACTTGTGAGGGGTCGGGTCGGATCGAGTCGTGTACGATTTAATGAAATATAACTGAAAAAACCGATCAGGCACCACCAATTAAAATTTTTAAAAACCGACTAAAATTTAATTGAAAAAAACGAACGATTTAATAAAAAACTAGTTGATTATTAGTGCATTGATACATTATTTTTTGATAAAAACTATATATTATATTTAACCATATATATTTAACAGCACAAATGCCCCATGTAACTTGTTTTTTTCTCCTTTTAAAATGGTTTTTTAAGACATTTTTCTAAAAAACAAACTCAATGTAGGTCCTTTATTTTTTCTAAGGTAGTTCCTAATTTTTGTGGTATATATATTATAAATGAAATTCAAATTTTAGGTAGGTCCTAGGACCTACCTTCTTACTAGTTAGATACGCCCTTGACGGAGAAGATGACCGGAACGTCATCGGAGTTGTCAAATACGTCGGAAACCAACTAACCTTTTATAGTAAGTCACGATGATAAATTTTGAACAGTTCAAACAAGTTCAATTGGAAATATAAACAAACAAAAATAAATGGTTAAGTCATTAAATTAAAATAGGGCGATAGAAAAACATATTATAGTTAATGTATAATCTAGAATATGATTTATGTTTAAGATTACACTGCGGTTGTTAGAACATTAACCACCCTTGTTACAAAAGTTTGTTTTTATAGTTAAAATAGTGTTACAAAAGTTTGTTTTTTATAGTTGTAATAGTTGGATAAATTGTTATGTTGTTTCCAAAAATTCAAAGTTATTAAATATTTAAATTGACTGAAATTAGACTATAATAAATCAAATAATTGAACACGATTAATAATTATAAGAGTCGACTATCGACATCAAAAAATGAAAAAAAAATGCTTAAACTTTGAAAAGGTTTCACGATCACGAAACATGTTTATTATTATTTTCAGTATAAGAGTCTTCTTAGGATAAAACATCTCTTTCTATTGTTTAAATATTTTTTAAAATGTTATTTATAAAAACAAAAACTTATTAATCATTTTAGATATATTGCTATCAAAATTGAACACGAGTAATTAAAATGATACCAAAAAAAGAAATCTGATTTTCCCAAAGTAGACCTTTTAGGATACGTTGCAATTAATTCTTTCCCATCCAATGAAGGGGTTTTTAGTAATTTTAAACAAGTTTTAAACGGTCGTATGTTTCCATATATTGGTGTTATCGATGCCTCTTTATCTGTCAGCATACAGATATACGGCCGATCGGTGCTAGTACCGAGGACACCACCGTTGGCCGTGATACCACCACAAAACGCCGTTACCACCGTCGGCAGTCGTGACCTAGCACCACCACAGAAGATAGTGATGGGACACGTGTACGGCTGTGATATGAAGCTGAGGATCGAGAGGTTTGAGATTACATGGTTTAGCACGAGGAATCTGTAAACATAATGAGAGAGAAGATTCGAGATGGTAAATTTAGTGGGTGTCGGAGTAAAAAAAGGACATGATTGGATTTGTATCGTACAGATAATTATGAACGATGGGCGATGGGGATGGTGTGTCGCTGTTGAAGGTTTTGTCGGATTCGGCATATCACATGGGAGTGGGCTATGCTTAATATATGCTTAAACCACTTGTACTGTCTGCAGATGGAGATGTACAATAATATGGTTTTTGCTTTTTCATTAGTCATTTTCAAAGAAAAATATATTGGTAATCTTTAAATGAATTCTAAAAAAAAAAGTGTGGAGTATAATATCTAAGTGGTTAATGTCAATATGGACAAAAGTCTATTTGAGAGTTTAATTGCGAAACAGATATTTTAGACTTGCTCAAATTTTAACTATAGAATAGATCTCCTATATGTAATTTCTTATTTCAACCGTTTAGCAACCATCATAGAGATTAGAGAAACCTTAAATCATTTAAGGATCTGAAAGGAACATGAAGTTTGGCAATGTTATTAAATTAATGTATAAAATGATTAAAAAAAATACCATTTTACTTTTTAATAACTTTTTCACCAATTAAACACAAAATATTTGTAATGGAATCCAATCTCCTTTAAATATATATAAATATATATATATATTTATATATAAACGTTAAAGGGCTTCTAGCCTAATACTATCTGGTGTTGCACTCTCTCACTGAGGTTAAAGGTTCAAGTCCTGCAGTGGACATAGATATAGAATAATTTGCAAGTAGTTTAGTATATTTGACGTTTAAAACAAAATAAAATATTAAAATAAATAAATAAATAAATAAATAAATAAGAAAAAATTTACATATATAAACATTTAACACTTTTATAAATAATTTCAATGTAATTCAATCTCTTTCAAAACATGAATATTCACCAAACAAAACAATTCTTTCCTATTAAAAACTATTATTAAAAACAAACTTATCTGTCTTCAAGAATAATTGTTTGCAATATAATCCAAATAACCATTATAAATATTTTCAATGTAATTCAATCTCTTTCAAAACATGAATATTCACCAAATAAAACAATCATTTCCTATTAAAAATAGAACTCTTTGTCTTCAAGAATAATTGTTTGCAATATAATCCAAATAACCATTATAAATATTTTCAATGTAATTCAATCTCTTTCAAAACATGAATATTCACCAAATAAAACAATCATTTCCTATTAAAAATTATTAAAAATAGAACTCATCTGTCTTCAAGAATAATTGTTTGCAATATAATCCAAATAACGGAAAGGTATTTCATGAATGTATTGTCACTATCACAAAGAAATGCTATTTACTAAAACAATAAACCAAAGAGAAATTAACATTGAATAAAATATAATTAAAACTAGAAATAACTCATTCAACTAGAAATAACTCAAATTACAATCAAGATAAACTAAACACAAAAAGTAAATGATGTATAAGTACTAATTAGAAACTTCAAACTATCATCCAGATTTTCAAGTCAACCGACTTCTATCGTGCTTAGATCCAATTCGGACCAAATTAAAAACATATTAAAAGCAAAACAAAGAACATAAAAGTGCTATTTATCAAGGATGACGAACAAGATATATCATTGAATGATGCTCGCCATTCAATTTCTAACTCTAATCTAAGTAAATGAAATAAAATTAAAAATTAAAAAAATGTTTGAGAGAGAAAGATTGGGGTTTTCAATTTTTGATTTCTCATTATTGGTGAAAACTGTACTGAAACGAATTACATTAATATATATGAAAAGTAACTACTCAATTAGCTTCTTAACAAACTCTAAACTTATTCTTCAAATTTTTCCACAAAAGTTTCATGACTTTGTTATTTTTGGTCCCTCCTCAACTTTTTGCATAAAAACTCTTTTGGTTGAGTTTGTTAAAATTGACACCCCCTAAGCCCGAGGATATGGAAGTAGACCAAGCTCGGAAACAACCATTTGATGATGAGGACCAAGGCTCTTGGTAAAAACATCAACCAATTGATGTTTAATATTAACATGTGTCAAAGATATGTTGGTACACAAGTCCTTGAGAAATTCCGCATAACTTTGGATTTGCTTAATAGCATCCAATAGTAGAATGTTGATTAGGACCTTGAGGAAAGTTCCAATGAATTCCTTCTCGTCCTCCTTCTTTGAGATGATTAATCGGGAGGTAAAGGATGGTGAAATGAATAATGGTTTGATAGGCTTGTTGGATTATTCGATTTGATCAATGTTCGTCACAACTGGTTCCTTTTAAGGAATTACCACCTTTATAGGTTGAACAACAATCTCATCTTCTTTTTCTCTTGAGCTGATTTTGAGGTTGCTTTCTCTAAGGGCTCTCCCACTTCTCAAAGTTACTGCATTCACATTAGGATTTTTTTCGGTTTGAGATGGAAGTTTACCCCGTGTTCCATCTTGTTGAGAGCGGTATCCAAGTCTCCTATTTAAGCTTGAATATTGGAGAAGGAGTTCTTTGTCTCTTGTTGAAATTGTGTTTGGCTTTGAGCAAGAGAAGTAACAAGTTCTTTAAGACTCATTTAATTGTTACCACTTATGTGTGCTTGTTGTTGAGTTTTTTGGTAAGGTGGAGGAGATGAGGTGTTTGTGGTGTTGCATATTGTGGTTGGGTATATTGTGGATACGAAGGTTTTTGTGATGAATATTGTGGATATCAGGGTCTCATCAAAGTATGTTGTGGAGCTAGATTTGGTGGGTATTGGTTGTTTGGGTTATTCCTCCAATTTAAATTGTATGTGCTTTGAAATCCCATGGGTCTTGGTTAACCTTGATATCCGCCCATTGCATTAACATCCTCTGGTTCACTTCTAAGCGTGGGACACTTACCCGTATAATGCACCGTAATTGCACAAAGACCATAAACCATTACTTTGTTTACCACTTCCCACCACCATTTGATTCAACACATTAATCAAATCCAAGAGTTTTGATTCCAAATGTTGGGTGTTGCTAACTTCACCAACAATTTGTGGAGAACTTCTCTTCATGTCATTTCGAGGCCCGAAGTTTCTTTGATTTTAAGAAATGGTACCAAAAATAGATCTTATTTCTTGTGGTGTCTTATTGAATATGTCACCCCCACTTGAAGCATCAATCACCATCTGATCCTTTTCATTCAAACCCTTATAAAATTTTTGAAGTAGTTGTTTGGGTATACTGTGTTGACGATAACTTGTGCATAAGTTGTTGAATCGTTCCTAAAAATCATGAAATGTCTCATTCTCCTCTTGACGAATCCCTAGAATGTCAATCCTTTGACTTGATATTCGAGAGGTGGGATAAAGCTTGTTATTTAAAGCTTTGAGTAACTATTCCTATGTGTGAATAGATCCCGGTGGTAGGTTAAACAACCACTCTCTAGCTTTATCTCCCAAGGTGAGTGGAAAGCAGTTAACTTGAAATCATTCAATGTCACAGGTGTTGGGAAATATACTTACACATATCATATGAAAAGACTTCAAGTGCCTTTGATGATCTTCTCTATCTAAACCATGGAACTTGGTGAGTTAATGTATGAAAATTTACTTCAATTCGACCCCTCGACGGTTTGCGGGATAAACGATACCAAGAGATGTGTGAGTAACATCCATTTCAATCATTTGTTTAAGCGTCAACTCTTGAGGGAGATTGGGTAGATTGGGGTTTTGTTGCATGTAATTGGGAGGTTGTTGGTATGACGGGTATAGGTATTGTTGGTGATTGTACATTTGTGGTGGATAAGGTTGATAGTTAGGGTATTAGTTGTAGAGGGATTGTTTTTGTGGGTACATAGGATATTAGTACATTTAAGGTTGTTAGTAAATGGGTTGTTGTTGTGGAAGGACCTGATGTTGTTGAACTTGAAGAACATTGTTTTGAGGTTGGTTGTTTTGGTGGAGGTCTTGGTTTTATGGTTGTGGTTGTTGGTATTGGTTGATTTTGGTTAGGATTCTTATAATTCCAAGGTGGTGGCACATCTTTGATAGGTTCTTGGTGTTGAGGTTATCTTTGTTGTTGGGGGTGGGGTATTGGCATTTTGATTGTTTGGGTTAGGATTGTGAGGTGGAGTTTGATTCATGGCTATGTAGTTTTCAAACGGAACATCTTCAAAGAAACGAACAACAATTGGAGAAATGGGTTCGATGTCGGTATCACTTAAAGTATGAACTTGGTCTTCTATGTTGACTTGTGGAGAAGAAGCTTGAATGAGTTGTTGTTGTTTTGCTTGTTTGGCTAACTTTTTCAAGCTTTTTGCTTCTTTTTCAATCTCGGGATTGTAGAGTAGTTTACCGGTTCTTGTAGACCTAAGCATAAACAATCAAATAACAATAAACCAATTTCCCCGGTAATGACGCCAAAACTTAGTGAGATTTCAAGCCACCAAGCAAATTACACCCTTTTGCTTGCAAATAGAACGTAATATAGTAGTAATAAGGGGATTGAATCCACCGAAAAACGGTTGTAATTCAATTACCAATGCAATCCAATTGAATAAGTAAAATAAAATTAAACAACTACAATTAAACTAAAGGGGGGGTGATTTGTTTGAAAACTAAAAGACTTGAAGAATTAAAAAAACTTGCAATTAAGCAAGATGGTGGGATGCTCAAATATTATAAAGAAATGGTCAATTAAGACAATTCAACACAATTAATACTTGTTTTTATATCATTAGGATTCAATATGTAAGTTTATCATTCAACCCAAATTGATTATAGCAATCATGAAGCATGATATGCCAAAATTCCTCAAAGGTAGTTTGGAGGTTAGGGAAGCCCACAACACACATTCTTAATCAAAAGTCAAGGATTCAATTGAAGCAATTGAACCCAAGAAAATTGATTAGCCTTAGGAATGAAGGAATTCTCAATTCCTAGTGGATGTCAATGTTTACACATCCATAAAGGAGCCATGATCCATAAGTTAGAGATTATTTCTCTATTATAAAGCCCTTGTTCTGTCACACCCCCGACTGACGGCGGAAATGTCAGAGTGTGCCTCGTAACGTTAGATCACAATTATTGAACATACATTAAATAGTACAAAATATAAACTTCTATTATTACCTAAATAGAATTTACATTGTTGATGTCTATAATACATTATCGAAATACAATACATGTCTATTTACGAAATATAAATCTTTAGTGTGTGTGTTATACAAAAGAAACACAAGAACATGAATATACAACATCAACAGTTCTTATTTATTAAGAACCAGAAGGTTTTCAAGTGAACTTACAAATCAAAACCTTACTACATCAAACACTCTTCTCTCTACATAAAACCTCACTACAACTCACTCACCTAATCTACACATCATGTGAATGACAGATTAAGAACATAAGGTACAAAACTATGAACCGCATACCCTAATTACGAGAGAAAGAAGACGATATCAGTTCTAGAATGAATAGTCCTCTCACACAACAAAATATCTATACTACTGACTAGTCAACCGGGTCAATGAACAACAAAATGGATCGGATATAACCCGCGTGCTTAACAACTTTACCATACCATGATTTCAGTCCAATATTTATACAGGTTGTACATAATAGACCCTCCTGAACAAAACCATAACAAACACAGCCAAATATATATATATATATATATATATATATATATATATATAATAGATAAACTAAACTACTAAAAGGATACACAAAAGGATACAATGAATTATAAGTTTGTAACAATAAATCTTTACATTTCAACACCCCTCCGCAAACTTATAGTTAAGAAAACTAGTTCAACACTTATTCTGAAAAGGATCAATAAGCCCTAAAATTTTACAAATCCAATCATGTTGTACAACTCCCAAAGGTTTAGTAAAAATATCTGCCAGATTAAAATCTAAACTTAATTTATGAATTTCAACAACACCTTTAGACACTCTATCTCTTATAAAATGAGTGTCCACATCAAAATGTTTTGTTTTTCATGAAACACTGGATTATCAACAAGTTTTATAGCTGACTCATTGTCACAAAAAATCGAAACTGGAGTTAGATCTTTTAACCCAACATCAAACAATATCTTTAAAATCCACATAATTTCACATGAAATTACACCAAGTGCTCTATACTCTGATTCAGTAGAGGACCGAGAAATTGTATCTTGTTTTTTACTTTTCCAAGATACAATAGTATCACCAAGAAAAACAACATAACCTGTAACTGATCTTCTAGATACTAAACACTTAGCCCAATCAGCATCAACAAAACTTTTTAAATTCAAATTACTCTTTGTAACAGAAAAACCCTTTCCAGGATTTAACTTCAAATATCTAAGTAACCTTATTGCAACATTAAAATGTGATTTCCTTGGTGAATGCATAAATTGACTTAACACCTGTAAAACATATGAAATATCTGGACGAGTAATAGTCAAATAAATGAGCTTTCCAATTAATTTTTAATAAAGAACACCATTTTGAATAAGCACATCAGTAACATCAATCCCCTCTCCTCTAATTACAACATTACAATCCAATGAAGTTTTAACTGGTTTACAGCCTAACATTCCAAATTCATGTAATAATTCCATACAATATTTCCTTTGACTTAAACATACACCTTATTTATGTCTATAACTTCAATACCTAAAAAAACTTAATTTTCCCAAATCTTTGATCAAAAACTTGGATTTCAAAAAACTTTTAACTTTGTTAATTTCTTCATCACAATTTCCACCCAAAATAATGTCATCAACATATACAAATAATATAACAACATTACCATTAGAAGTTTTAACAAATAGTGAAAAATCATTCATACTTTGAACAAATCCAAACTCAAGTAAAAAACTACATAACTTTTCATTCCACTTTCTGAGAGCCTGTTTTAGCCCATATAAAGACTTAAGTAACTTACAAACCTTGTTATTATTTTTATCATTATAACCAATGGGTAATGACATATAAACATCTTCATCTAACTCACCATAAAGAAAAGCATTATTTATATCTAATTGAAATAAATTCCAATTAAAATTAACTGCAAGAGAAATAACAATCATGATAGAAACCATTTTTGCAACAGGTGAAAAAGTTTCATCAAAATCTATACCTTCTCTTTGGTTATATCCCTTAGCTATAAGCCTTGCCTTAAATCTCTCTATTTCACCATTAGATTTATACTTTATTTTATACACCCATTTACAGCCAATTGGTTTTCTATCAGCAGGTAAATCATAGATTTCCCAAATATTGTTTCTATATAAAGCTTCAATTTCTTCATTCATAGCATTTACCCAGTTAGGATCCAAGGATGCTTGATAATAAGATTGTGGTTCAACAGACCTATTTAAATTGGTTGCAAAGCATTTGTTATCAAGACTAAGAAAGGAATAATTAACAGACCTTTCAATCCCATATTTATACTTTCCTTCTATGATAAAATCATTAAAATTTTGAGGAAATTTAGACTCCCGATTAGATTTTCTAATCCCTAGTGAATGAGAACCAGAAGTAGAAATATTATTAAGATTTTCCTCAGAACTACTAGTGGGATCTGATGCAACAGACTCAGGTTGCGAACCAGAAGTTTCATAACCAAGAGTATCTTCCTGATTAGATATAGTTGCATCTAAATTAAGACTACCCTTAACATCAAAATCAGTTGCACTAGATGGTTGATTAACAACTGCATCACCATCCTGATTATTACAACTTGATACTCCACTATTTTGATTATCATCAAAATTCTCAGAAAACACAAGTTCATCATTGGAAAACGGATCCCAAGGATCCTTATTATTTAAAACAGTTGTCTCAAGAAATTGAGAAACTTCATTTGATTTAGAAGTCAACTTAAAAGGAAAGACAGACTCATAAAATTTCACATCCCTGGAAAAGAAACAAGAACCATTATCAAGACTAAATAACTTGTAACCTTTTTTAACCTTAGAATAACCAATAAGAACACATTTCTCAGAACGTTCAGAGAATTTATCAGTATTGTTTAGTTTTGTAGCAAAAGCTAAACATCCAAACACACGAATTTTATCATACACTGGAACACGATTATAGATTAATTCAAAAGGAGTTTTACCATTTAAAACAGAAGATGGAGTCCTATTTATCAAAAAACCAGCTGTTAAAATAGAGTCTCCCCAAAAAAATTTAGGCAAACCAGCTTAAAACAATAAAGATCTAGCAACAATTAGTAAATGTCTATGCTTCCGTTCTACCACTCCATTTTGTTGTGGAGTGTGTACACAGGAAGTCTGATGAATAACTCCATTAGTTTCAAAAAAATTATTCATTTTTTGATTAACAAATTCTGTTCCATTATCAGATCTAATAACCTTTAGGTTAACACCAAATTGATTTTTCAATAACATAACGAATTCAAGAAAGCAATCAAACACTTCATCTTTAGATTTCATTAAGAAAACCCATGTTGCTCTAGTGAAATCATCTACAATAGTGAGAAAAAATCTAAAACCACCAATAGCAGCAACTATATAAGGACCCCAAACATCCAAATGAACAAGTTCCCCTAGACTAAAGGACTTATGCTCACTCAAAGGAAAAGGTTCCCTAGTTTGTTTTGCCTTATGGCAAACATCACATGGCATAACTGACTCATTATCAAAATTCAAAAAATGTTTTAAAACATTTAAAGCTTTATCTGCTGGATGTCCCATTCTATAATGCCATGTTAATTTTGATACAAAACATTTATGACTATTAATTACTGAATTTGACCTACCTAACAATTGATTTTACAAATAGTAAAGACCTCCAAATTCTTTACCAGTCTTCACAGTCTCCATTGACAGTGAATCCTGAATAACATAGTTATTTTCATCAAAAACAACTTTGCACTTATTTTCTTTACAAATCTTGTGAACAGACAATAGATTGACATGAAAATCATGAATAACAAAAACATCAGTCAAAACGATAGAATCAGTAAAATTAATATTTCCAATCTTATCTATTTTAGCAGTTGAACCATTAGGATGATCAACTCTTAGATTAAGTTTGGAAACATCAACTACATCTGAAAGTTGTGATTCAGAAGCAGTCATATGTTGACTAGCTCCTGAATCAACAATCCATATTCTTTTATTAAAGAAAACAATATTACAAGTCATACCTGTCATATTAGCATTAGCAAGTACACCTTATGATAACTCTTTCTCATGAAGAAGTGACATTAACTTTATGTATTGATCATTTGTTAAAAACCGATAATCAGACTTATCAGAAGAAACAACTGAAGCATTAATACTTTCACCAACATGAGAAGCAGTACCAGATACAGTAGAAACAGATGACTTATTAAACTCAGATTTGGGTTTAAAATCCTTAGGATACCCAATAAGCTTATAACACTTTTCAATGGTATGACCTTTAATTCCACAATTTTTACAAACTAGGTTCTGATTTTTACCTTTAAATTTTTTATTATCAGTAACTTTACCAGCAAAAGCAGAAGAATTTTGACTATTAGAAGAAACTGAAATATTCCAATGTTTCTGATTAGACTCTTCTCTGGACACAATGGAAAAGGCAGTTTTAACATCAGGCAATGGTTCCATTATAAGAATATGACTCTTAACCTGGTTATAAGAGTCATCAAGACCACTAAGAAATTGCATAAGTTTCATGAGTTTAGAATGATTTTTAGTATGAGTAGCAGCCTCACAAGTGCAATCAGGACACTTAGTTAACCCATCGAATTCTTTCCATAAACCATCCAATTTATTAAAATAATCAGATACAGACAAACTACCTTAAGTAAAATTATTAATGTTTTGATGAATATTAAAAACAACTGAACCATCAGCCTTATAACAGGTTTCACAAAGCTCATTCCAGACATCCAAAGCATACTCAGAACAAGCATGTCCAATGTAAATTGATTCAGAAAGAGAGTTAAGTATCCAAGAACATACAATAGCATTAACTCTGTCCCATTTTAGAGATTTAACAACATCCTTACTATCTTTTAAAACAGTTCTTCAATAAACCCTTGTTTATTTCTGGCTTTAAGAGCCCTAGTCAAGGAACTTTTCCAAACTCTAAAATTCTCAGTTCCAAGAAGTTTAAAACTTATAATAGTTGTTACAGAATGATCCAAAGGATGCAAATATAGTGGATTATCAAAATCAACAACATCATTTTTACTAGATGATTCAGGTGGTGTATCAGACATGATAGAAACAAAAAAACTAATCAAGAAATCAGATAAGTCAGAAATCCAACACCAAACCACAAACTTCCACAATAGTTTGTATAAACTAGACAAAAAACATAGCACGTAAAAGTCTGAAGCAAGCTAGTTTATAGACGTGGACAATATATGATCAGAAGATATTGATCTATCAACAACAATACAAAAAAAATAGATAGGTGTGCGAAACTTACAAAGATCCACAAATAGTAAGCTCAGCAAGCAGCAATGTAGTTCCGATGAATTCTGGAAAACATAATCACCGCTGAAAATCGACATAGGCATTCAAATGCCAGAACCAACCCGATTTTAGAACCTTGTTTGCACAATCTTATCGTTGACTGTTGTGATAGCGTTGACCGTTAGGATTAAGACAAATTAACCCTAATCGTTTACAACTATCACAATCGTTTACTCTTAAGATGTGACAAGAGTACAATCAGGTTGATGAACTCCAACCTCAAGAAGATCTGAACAGATCAAAGAGCAAGCGGATAACAGATCCAAAAAACCCAGGAGAAGAAAAGAACGAACCATAATCAGATCCTGACAAAGGACCTAAAATCCTAACTCGATCTAGTTGAAACAACCTGAAACCCTAACTTGATCTAGACGTGAAACCCTAACACGATCTAGACGAAGATCAGTCCACAAACCTCCGTAACCGGCTCTGATACCAACAAAAGAAACACAAGAACATGAATATACAACATCAACAGTTCTTATTTATTAAGAACCAGAAGGTTTTCAAGTGAACTTACAAATCAAAACCTTACTACATCAAACACTCTTCTCTCTACATAAAACCTCACTACAACTCACTCACCTAATCTACACACCATGTGAATGACAAATTAAGAACATAAGGTACAAAACTATGAACCGAATACCCTAATGACGAGAGAAAGAAGACGATATCAGTTCTTGAATGAATAGTCCTCTCACACAACAAAATATCTATACTCTTAACTAGTCAACCGGGTCAATGAACAACAAAATGGATCGGATATAACCCGCGTGCTTAACAACTTTACCATACCATGATTTCAGTCCAATATTTATACAAGTTGTACATAATAGACCCTCCTGAACAAAACCATAACAAACACAGCCATATATATATATATATATATATATATATATATATATATATATATATATATATATATATATATATATATATATATATATATATATAAAATAAATAAACTAAACTACTAAAAGGATACACAAAAGGATACAATGAATTATAAGTTTGTAACAATAAATCTTTACATTTCAACAGTTATTCCAGCTGATTACGATCTTGAGAATACATGCATTTTAAGATACATCAACAATAATGTTGGTGAGTTCCACAGGTTTTGACATGTTCGTACTTTTATAACCAAAAGCAGTATTGTAAACATCACGACTAGGTCCCGATTAATCTTCGATTAATCCCTAGACACAGCCGACTAGAAGGCTCCTAGTGAGTAATCAATGCCTAAAAAATAAGCAAAACAGTTGAAAACGATAAAATTTGAATACTTTGATAAAGTTCTATCTCAATAGAAACTATTTGAGGAATGATTATTATTTTATTAATCATATTAACCTATTTTATTATGATATTAGTGGTATTTATGAACTTTTTTATGATATTAGTCATATTTAATTTTTAGAAATTCAATGAAATATCAATTTATGGTCCCCGATTAATCTTCGCCTAGCCGATTAATCTTTTAACCTCAGTCCACCGAATGTAGACTTCACGATTCCAACAGTTCATGTATGTATATCTAAAACCTTAAGATTCTAAACTAAAAGACTTAATCGGACATACAGTTCTAAAAGTGTGATTGTGTGTCCTAAAACATTACGTTATAAAGTTACTTATCGATCATTAAGTTCAAATCGTCCATTAAGTTCAACTCGTTCATTTCGTTCAAATCAATCCATGTTGTTTTTAGGTACATTAATATATTTGTGCATATTTATAGACTTTTACACAATATATATATATATATATATATATATATATATATATATATATATATATATATATATATAGATTTAGATCTTACAACATTTTAACGATGTGATTATAATTACATGGATATGTTTAGATTCGAAATAATTGAGTAATATATATATATATATATATATATATATATATATATATATATATATATATATATATATATATATATATATGGTCTGGTTCTGTGAAGACTCATTTTAAAATGAGGACTAATGAGGACACCTTAAAAAAATTGAAAAAAATCTAAAAAAAATACAAATCATAAAATCGAGCATAGATCTATGTTCGGGAGAAAAAAAATTGTATCATTAAAATTGATCCATGATTCAATTTTAATTTTTTATTTTGCATCATTAAGATCAATGATTCAATTTTAATGATCCAAAAAAAAATTTCCAATTTTTTTTCTCCCAGACATAGATCTATGCTTGATATTATGATTTGTATTTTTTTTTTTTAGATTTTTTTTTTCAATTTTTTTAAGGTGTCCTCACGAATCCTCACTTTAAAATGAGTCCTCACCCGATCCTGTTTATATATATAAAAGAGTACTAAAAAATAAAAGATCAATGATTCAATTTTAATGAGTCCTCACCCGATCCTGTAATTATGTGCGATATTTTGATATTTTTCGAGATAAGTTAATTGTTTGGAGGTTAAATAGGTAAAAGGAAAGAGGAAAAAAAACCTCGAGCGTGCACTCCCCCCCCCCCCCCCCCTCATCTTTTCACTCTCTGCCACATGTTAAACCCCCATTTGGTGATTTTTTTCCACATACTTCGTTTTTTGACCATAACTTTTTTTTTCTTTAAAAAAAATCTGAAAAAACTAAAGTTCTTAAAATTTAATTCTCTACAAAATTAGCACAATAATGAAAATTTGAAATATATATATATATATATATATATATATATATATATATATATATATATATATTTGTTTTATTTTTTTATAAAAAAAACCCAGAAAAGAAAAATCTCCAAAAATCATAAAAGTTTAAGGGATACTTATACTCAATATACTAGTGACTTTGTAAATATAATTTTCCAAAAATAAGTTTTTGAAGTATTTATTTTTAATTTTAAGATATATTAATTTTTTTTAAAATATTGAACATAATATTATCCAAAATGTGATGATTCAAAATATTTATGATTCAAAAAAACGTTTGATTCAACTTGTTTATGATCATTAATTTGTTATTATCTAAAAATATTTAGAGTTAAGTATTTTATAATCCTTAGTTATATCTTTTATGATTCAAAATATATAATGATTAATAATTTTTTTGAACAAAAAACTATATTTAATTGAATATATTATTGATCCAAAATCATATGATTCAAAAATGATTTGATTCAAAATAAAATAATTCAAAATTATTATTTTTTTTAAAACCAAGAAAAAAAATTCTCCAAAAATCATAGAAACACAGAGCAAGTATGTAATTCATATGTGAATAACATATAAAAAATATATTCATATGTGAATATATGTAATATTCACAAATGAATACAGGTAATATTCATAAATGATAACGCATTTTTTTTGGAAAATCAAAAAAATGAAAATACGTCGTTTTGAGGTCGTAAGCAAGTTTGTAATTCATATGTGAATAACATATAAAAATTATATCCATGTGTGAATATATGTAATATTCACAAATGAATAAATGGAATAATCAAATGTGAATATATATGTATTATTCACAAATGAATAACATTGTCAATAAAACCGAAAAGTACAAAATATATAAAAATAAATATAAAAAAAGTATTCGATAAGAATGTATAGTTATTCACATATAACTAAGCTTTTTATGGTTAATAAAATAATAATATAAGGATATTTTTTTATTATTGTTATATTCATTTGTGAATTAATGATAACTATTTTTCCGGAAAATTATGAAAATAGAAAAACATCATTTTGAGGCCCTAAAAAGTCCTGAACTGCCGAAAAACACCTTACATGTTGATTTATTCATTTGTAAATACAAGCTTTATATATAAAAATAAATAATACATTATAAGAATTGCTTTGTGAATAGTTTTTTTTTTTTTTTTGTATATTGTAACAGTATTATTTTACATGTAAATTCAACATTATATTAAGACAAACAACATTGTATTTGTTAATGAATATCATTCACATTTGAATTTAACAAGATCAAAATGAAGAATATATTAAATTGTATAACATTTACATATGAATATAAAAATATATTGTCTTCGTCAATGATATTTTCTCATTTACACCAACCAATCGTCAACCA
Organism: Lactuca virosa; assembly: GCF_052849685.1. Lineage (NCBI taxonomy): Eukaryota > Viridiplantae > Streptophyta > Magnoliopsida > Asterales > Asteraceae > Lactuca > Lactuca virosa. Next base: position 155,002,655 of record NC_136427.1, on the reverse strand, counting down.
TTGAGATATGAACCAACCATTGATTGAAATGTTATTCATTTTTGAGTTATAACCATTACTGACAAACATGTGAATACACATTAATAAAAATATATCATTAGTTTACAATAATAGTGATTTATCACATTCTAAATATCACATGGTATATTCACACATGAAGGTATAATCATATGTGAATATTATATGATATATGTTGTTTATATTATATATTCACATGTGATATTACATGGTATATTCACATGTGAATATTAGATGGTATATTCACTTATGAATATTTTATGGTATTTTCATATGTGAATATTACATAGGATATTTATTTATGAATATTAGATGATATATTCACTTATGAATAACAGATGATATATTCATATGTGAATATTACACAGTATATTCACATATGAATATTACAAGGTGTTTTCACAAATATATAGAATTTTTATATGTTATTCACATATAAATAACATACAGACTTGCATATTTGTTTTGTGTTTTAATAATCATATACTGATTTAGGTGCGAAAACATATTCATATGTGAATATAACGTGGTGATTTAGTTTATGCATTTCATCAAACAGTTGAAGTGCATACAAGTTAGCTTTTTTAAAAATGTTAAAAACATGATATTTTGACTATTTACATCTTACAAAATAGTAGATTGATAGAGAATTATATGAATTTTTTCAAAAAGAAAATAATTTGATGTTTTTCTAACCTTAATTTCGAAGTTTTGTTTGATGATCGATGTTAAACGAATGATATGAAGTGGATCTGTTGTTGATTATCGATGATGTTGATCTAATTACGATGGGAGTATAATTAATCGTAGAAATTGAAGATATGCTCGTATTCAAGCAGAATTGAAGGTTGGATTGAAAGAACAAAAAACGATTTTTTGTTGCATACTGTTGAATGGTGTTGATAAACGTGTTATTGACAAAGATCGATGATTGATTAACACTGGTTGACGTTGATCGAGGGTTTAATTGAAGAAATATGGATGATTGTTGAAGGTTGGAGGAGAAATTTGGATGATGAACTATCAATTATGAATGAATTTGAACTGTTATCTGATTCTCCACAGGTATGTATCTGTGATTGAAGGTTATTATATCATATTTACAAGTTTTCCGCCGTGTCCTTTATGCTTAGATGCTAATTAAATAATTGGCTGATAATGATTCCCCCATTCTCAACCTTTTTTTTCTCAATTGAACCCTCCTCTCTCTCTTTCTCTCTCTCTATCTCTCTCTCTCTCTCTCTCTCTCTCTATATATATATATATATATATATATATATATATATATATATATATATGTATATCGATCTATCACTTTAATCGTTTTATATAAGTATATATACAAATGTAACTAGAGCAATAGAGGTTTTTAATCATTTTGTTCATAAACTCACATGTAGTTAGTTATATGTCAAAAGTAGCTTGTATGACATACGAGACAAGTTTTAATCGCGTAAGTTTTTAACTAACAAAACCAGTTTACGTAAACAATATACGATTTTACAAGTATTCTCCCCAAAATCGTAAAAACATAAAAGAGGGGTCGTAGAACTCACTTTCTTAACGTGCTTTATCGTTGATTTGTTCAGATCTGAAACCGGGATCTAAATCGCGACTCGGGGTTTAACGAACAACATCTCATTTTCTCCAAATGATACTTAAAGGCCGAAGATCTATCGAATACGAGTTGGGAAAATTATTCAGGTTCGTCAGAAAAATGGTTCAGATCGGAAACCGGGATTTAACTTGTGATTTTCGACTTTTAAACCGGGACACTTTTAGGTCAAAACGACTTAACACAGTCGTAGATCGGGGTTGATACATGTTGAATAAAGTATTCTTGGTCACCGCACAACTGCCTGGATGCTCGCCAGAAAATTCTCATAGATGCCCTTTTTTGACAAAGAGATTGTCGGAAAAGTGGTTTTCCGGTGGCAGTTTTGGGTGGGAGTTGAATTCGAGTTTAAAGGGGGTCAAGGAGTACCTTCCGGTCAAATTTTGGCTAAAACGGAGGTAGGTGACAGTGTCTATTTTTTCTTTGGTGGGGCTGCTTTCGGCGATCAGAGGTGGAGCTGGACAGGGGAGAAGAAAGTGGTGTTGTGGGGCAACGTTTGGGTGGCAGAGACAGGCTGCAACTGTGGTGGTCGGTGGCCTCTTTCTCACCGGAAAAGTGAGCAGAGAGAGAGAGATATAGATAGAGAGAGAGAGATGGCGTTCGAGGGAGATGAATAGAATTTGGAGAGGGAAGGTGTGAATGATCTTTTATGTACCAAAAACTGATTCTTGTATATATTTTGGAAGATTCATCAAGATTTCCAAGTACAAATCAATATTTTGAAATTTCCTGTTGATAGCCTCGGATGTGGTGATTTTAAATATGCAAAAATATTTCAAATATGATATACGAAACTACGTGAAAACGTCGTTTGAAGTTTAGCGTTTAAAAAGCATATGTCTGACAGTTTTCGCGAAACTGATTTAACTTCAGGATAAAAATATCATAAAAATGAATTCAAATATTAGACCTAATCCTGAGTTCAAAAGCATACTCAAAAACAATTTATGAAGAGTGTAGCTATCCCAAACGAAGCAGTGCATAGTTCGTTTCTGGGAAAATCAGTTAAATAGTGGTTTACCACTTTAAAAAGGGCATAACTTCTTTGTACGATCTCCGTTTTGGATGTTCTTTATATCTAAGCAGTCATGAGAACATATTATATCCAATTTGTTTATCTATAGCTCCCAAGTATACTTAATGCAAAATTTTATTTTTAGGGCATTAATAATACTTATTTGGTGAATTGTTTTTTGTTTGTTAATGAGCGTTCACTTTTCAAGCAATTTGAAGGAACTCATGTGCAATTATGAGTAACATAACTTCCTTTGCATTCCAAAAAAAAAATAGAGTAGCATAATATAGGTCCTATTACAGATTGGTTCACGGTGGTTTCACCGATGAACTTTGACCTATTTTTACCAATTGTTACATGTTCTAAGCAAATTTAATGATTCATTGATAAATCAAAGAAAGAGACCAACAATTTCTAATCAAGTACCAATCTCATGATCAAAGTATTTAATAAGCATAAGAATCATGAACTAAGAATCATAAACATGAGATAAATGATAAACAAACATGAATCCTTCAAAACTTACAAATATCCAAGGGTTTTAGACTAAGTCAACCAAAATAAAGTAACTAGTCACTCATGGCAACAAAACAATGATCATAAAAGTGTTTTAACATCAACGAATTAGCAAATGCTTGAAGAATGAGATGATGAATGCTCTAGCTCTCGAAAATTTCCCCAAGTTGCTCTAATGGTGTCCAAAATTGATATGTGGGCTGCAAGACCTAACCCCCAAGGTAAATGATGGCTCAAATGACCAAAATACCCCCGAGAAGGCAGTTACATGGGTGGGCATGCTGGGTTGCAAGGGTGGAGACCTCACCCTCGCAAAATTTGTTGAAAGGTTATTGGCTCATTCTTCCACTACTTCACCCCACTACCTTAGACTCCCTTGGCCCCTTTACACCTTACATCATCTAAATATGAACCAATCATCTTCAAGGATCAAAATAGATAGTCCAAACCCATCTTCAAGAGTCTATTATCCATCCAAGTCTTGAACACGTCAAGTCGAAAACTTCCAATATGGATCCAGTAAATCCAATAGTTCCTCAAAATCCCACAAAGCCCAACAACTCAGCAACATGATAATCACAACCGCAACGAGACTCCAAAAACCTACAAAACACCTTATGCAAAAAAGAAAGCACCCGACATGATCCAAGATAAAGAAGGGATAGAATGTGCAATTCAATAACAACAAAAGGGCTAAAAATGCTAAAATAAACTACATAAAAGAAGTAAATAAAACAAACTATCACAATCCGAATAATTTTCTTACCCAAAAGTATTATATAAGCGAAATACTAGAAAACCTTTAATTATTAATACATAATGGGTCCACAACCTCTTGGTTGGGTTACCCCTGGCCTACAACCTTTTGGTTGGAATGCCCGGTCTATTGACTATCAACACAAAGCAGTAGTCTCAACCCCAATATAACATGTCGACATATAACAATTAATAACATACTCAACAGCTAATATTCATACAACCAGTAAACATGAATAGTCCTACAGGTCTACCAGTCTAATGCCTATCAGAAACTATCATATGATCATATAGATCTACCCCATACTCAATATATCATCAAACAGTACATAACAGGATATCAAATCAATGGGCCGACTTTGGTGCCTTCGACCCACAAGTACAGCGAGGAAAACTCACCTAATTCAGAAGATAGCAAATCTCACACCCAAGTCTGCTGCACAACGGCTTCTCACGCTGAACACAATCAATACCAACCCTAGTTACTTTCTAAGGTTAAGCCCATAATCATGAGGCCCAATAATGGCTCAAGTACAAACTAGGCCCACTAATGGCCCAACCCATCTAGAGAACCCTAAGGCCCAAATGTTCCAAAATGGCCTCAAGTCAATGGTCCAAACACTAACAGCTGACCCTCACGTCGTGACCAACTCATGGTCACATCGTGAGCATTAACTTGATTCGGTCCCAACTTAGCGGGTCAACTTAGCCAATCAACTCGCCTAGTCTCGATTCCAATCATCGTCATGTCGTGGCCACGTCCTGAGTCAAGTCGTGAATTAATCCGGACAAAACAGTTGGGATGGCAAGCATTCTCACGACGTGACAGGCTTGTTCCTCACGTTGTGAGCACTGCATTGGCCAGCTTTGAGCATTAAGTTGTTATTCCTTTCAGCCAATACTTGGGACTTTCCAGAGAGTCTTCCCTTACCCAAAGCATGATAAAAATTGTAGCTTTTTAGTTATGCATGTCCAATGCATAACGTAAACACTCACTAGGTCAAAATAGGGAAAAATGACATCAAGACTCATGCTTGGAGTCTAAAACTACTCTAAAACTCAGATCCAAAGATTATGCTATAGAGGATGCCTCAATGATCCACAAAGTCGCCAAATTTGTGGATCCCATGCAAGAAATCCTTCACAACCATGCAAAAAGGAGCTTAACACTTAGATCTAGCACGCAAGAGGTAAAAGGGCCAGAGCTTTATGACTTACAATGGTCCAAAAGCTCTACAAGAAGGAGAGGTTGAAGTTGGATTGCCAAGAGGTTGCTCCACCAAGGTCTTCTTCCACTTCAAGGAGTCAAAAACCACCAAAGAGTGCTTCAATGTCACAAAAATGTTTAAGGACCTCAAGTAGGTCGAGATTAGGGTTTTCAAGAGGCAAGAGAGTGAGGGAGGCTAAGGATGGGCAACCCTATCCCTTACATTCCACTAAATACCCGGAATATTAGGGTTTTGGTCATCAGACCGATCTCACGTCGTGAGACTCAAAAACATGGGTCAATTAGTCAATGGTCACTCACAACGTGACCACCATATATCACGTCGTGACCCTAATCCAAAAGCTATAAATCAATAAATAAGTACCTCCAAGACCCGGGTGTAATAATTCTCCCCCACTAGAATCAGACTTCATCCTCAAAGTCCGTTGCCACAAATAACTCGGGATAATGCTCTTTCATCTCCTCCTCTGGCTCCCACGTCTATTCTGAACCCTTTCGGTGCAGTCACTGCACCTTCACTAAACTCACCACCTTGTTTCGTAAGGTCTTCGTCTTCGGGTCGAGGATCGTCATCGGTCTCTCAATGTAATTCAGGCACTCGTCCACCTAAATATCTCCCAATGGAACCACTGTGGAATCATCTGCTACACACCTCAGAAGCAGGGAAACATGGAAGGTACTGTAAATCTGACTAAGCTCCATAGGCAAATCCATCCTGTAATCTACCTTTCCAACCTTGGTAATCACCCGAAATGGCCCAATGTACCGAGGCCCCAACTTTTTCCTCTTCCTGAAGTGTATTACACCCTTACAGGGTGATACCTTTAGAAAAACCATGTCACCGACCTGAAATTTCAACTCAGATCGACGCCTGTTTGTATAACTTTTCTGCTGACTCTGGGCGGTCTGTAATCTCTATTTAATCTGCTGAATAAGCTCTGTCGTCTGAAGGACTACCTTAGTCCTTCCCATGGCTTGGTGACCAAGTTTGGTACGACACTTCCTCCCATAGATAAGCTCGAAGTGCAGTGCACCAATACTGGAATGATAACTATTTTTGTAAGAACACTTAGCTAGAGGAAGGTAGGAGTCCTAACTCCCACCAAAATCAGTCACACAGGCTCTCAACATATCCTCGAGTGTCTGAATGGTCCGCTCACTCTATCCATTTGTCTATGGATGGTAAGTTGTGGTAAAGTGCAACCTCGAACCCAGTTCCTCGTGAAACTTCCGCCAAAACCGAGAAGCGAATCAAACGTCCTGATCTGAAACAATAGAAACCGAAATACCATTTCGTGCGACAATCTCACGCACATAAACATCGGCCAATTTCTCGGCCGACGAGCTCTCTCGGATAGCTAGGAAATGGGCACTCTTGGTCAACTGGTCCACAATCACCCAAATCGCATCAAACCCCTTAGCAGTCCGATGTAACTTGTTGATGAGATCCATGGTGATATGTTCCCATTTCCACATGGGAACCTCCAATGGATGCAACTTTCTATGTGGCCTCTGGTGCTCGACCTTAACCATCCGAAAGGTAAAACACCGCTCGACATACCATGTTATCTCTCTCTTCATGCATGATCACCAGTAACTTAGTCTCAAATCTCGGTACATCTTGGTGGCTACAGGGTGTATCGAAAACCTGGAATTGTGCGTCCTCCTCCAGTACAGTCTGCCTGATCCCACCAAAGCCAGACACCCAAACCCATCCATACAGGGTCAATAACCCACGACTGTCAGTAGCAACCCTGTCAACCTCACCCCTAAGTCTCTCATGTTTCTAATTCTCCTTCTTGACTCCATCGGCCTGAGCCTCCCTAACTAGATCAAGAAGCAGAGAATCAATTGATATTCTCATACATAGACTCCCATCAACAGAATTAGCCGTCTCGCGGATCAAAGCATCAACAACCACATTCGCTTTCCCCAGGTGATTCAGGATCTCAGAGTCATAATCCTTGACCACGTCAAGTCACCTACGATATCTCATATTCAGATTCGGTTGATTCATGGGATATCTCAAACTCTTATGATCCGTGTAGATAATACACCAGACCCCATACAAGTGATGCTGCCAAATCTTGAGAGCAAACACCACTGCTCCCAACTCCAAATCATGTGTCGGATATCGGACCTCATGCGGCTTCAGCTGCCGAGAAGCATAGGCAATGACTCTCCCATGCTGCATAAGCACCGCTCCCAAACCGGTGATGGATGCATCACAAAATACCACAAAATCCTCCACACCCTCAGGGAGGGTCAACACTAGGGCCTCATACAACTTCTGTCTCAGTGTATTAAACGCAATCTATTGCTCAGGCCCTCAACAGAATTCCACACCCTTTCTTGTCAGACGAGTGAGGGGTACCGCAACCTTGGAGAAGTCCTGAATAAATCTCTGATAGTACCCTACCAAACCCAAGAAACTCCTGATTTCCGAAGGAGACTTCGGAACCTCCCACTGCATCATGGCCTCGATCTTGGCCGGATCGACCTCCCATGCTGGTTAACGAGATGCCCCAAGAACAGGACCTCTCATAACCAAAAACTCACACTTTGAGAACTTGTCATACAACCGTTCTCGCCTCAAGACCCCTAGACGCTCTCGAAGGTGCTCCTCATACTGCTCCCTAGTATTGGAATGTACCAAGATATCATTAATGAAAACAATAACTAATCGATCGAGCATCGACCTGCACACCCGATTCATCAAATCCATAAATGCCACATGCGCATTGGTAAGCCCAAAAAACATCACCACGAACTCGTAATGTCCATAACGAGTCCGAAAAGCGGTCTTCTCTGCATCCTCCTCTCTAACCCTCACTTGATGATACCATGACCTCAAATCAATCTTGGAAAACCAAGATGCACCCTGCAGCTGATCAAAGAGATCATCAATTCGCAGAATGGGATAACGGTTCTTCACCGTCAACTTGTTCAACTCTCGGTAATCAATGCACATCCAGTGTGAACCATCCTTCTTCTTGACGAACAATATCGGTGCTCCCCACGGTAAACTGCTCGTTCTGATAAACTGCTTGCCCAACAGCTCCTGAAACTAAGAGGACAACTCCTGCATATCAGGTTGTGCCAATCGGTATGGTGCTTTGGCAATCAGATCCGCACCTGGAACTAAATCAATTCTAAACTCAACCTACCTCTCGAGAGGCATATCAGGTAACTCCTCCAGAAACACATCAGCAAACTCTCTAACAACCAGCACATCTGAAACTGAAGCCTACTTCCCAACCCGAGTATTAACCACATAGGCAAGATAACCCATACAACCATGTTGAATATACTTCCAAGCCCTGGCAGCAGAATACAAAGCTGACCCAATCCTGTTACCCTCTCCATAGATAACCAATTCTCCCCTACTTAGGGTTCGAACCACAACCCGCTGACCCTCACAGTCTATCGTAGCACCAAACATGCTTAGCCAATCCATCCTTAATATCACGCACACATCCCCCATGGGGATAACAATCAAATCAATCAGATAAGGTACCCTAAAAATCTCCAAGACACAACCCTGGTAAACCTTGGATGCAGAAATCATGTGCTCGTTGGCGATAGAAACCCGCAACAGACACTCTAACTCCCCAAGAGGCATATCAAATCCCCTACTGAATGTCTGGGATACAAAAGATCGACTCGCACTCGAGTCAAAAAGCACAAGAGCATGCAAAGAGTTCACTAAGAAGGTACCAGTAACGACATCTGACGTTGCCATGGCCTCCTCTACAGTGAGCTGGAATGCACGACCTCGAGCCCTCGGGGGCTCCGCCCTACCCTGGCGTCCATCGGTGATCCTCAGAGTGGCTAGCGCCAGAGCCTGCGCCGGCCTAGCAGCAAGCAATAGGCACTGGGCCAACATATGGCCCACCTGATCACAATGGTAACGAATTCTGGCACTCGGTACTGGGGCCTACTGTCAGCAATCCTTGGTGTAATGCCCCTCCTTACCACATTTGTGGCAACCAAATGAAGATTGACAAACACAATCATGAACCTTGCCATACTTTCCACAAGTGTGGCCCCTCTGTCATGCAGACCTCGTATCAGCGGGCTTGAACCGCTTTGCCGTAGGCTGTGACTGCACAGGGGCCTGCCTCAGCTCCCTCGCCTGGAGCGTTATCTCAATCTATTGCCTCCTCGCGACATCCTGTAAGTCAATGAGTGTATCATAATGCTGGGTGGACACAAACTGGTGGATATCCTCGTTAAGCATAATCAAGTACCGGGTCATCTGAGCTTGCTCAGAAGCAACAAACTCGGGACAGAAAAGAGCCCTCTTAGTAAATATCTTGGTGATCTTAGTCACCGACTCCGTCCCCTGCCTTAGATCCAGATACTCTTGAACCAAACTCTCCCTCCCCACCAAATGGACATACCTCATGCAAAACATCTCAGAAAACTGCTCCCAAGTCACAACAGCCCTCTGCTCAGGAGTGTAAGAGCCAATCACCAATCTCAACCAATCCTTGGCACCTGACCAAAGAAGGTTCAGGGAGCACTTGACATTCTGTTCAGCAGGGCAAGAGTAGGTGAAGAAACAACCCTCCAAATCATACAACCACCTCATTGCCACGATCGGGTCCTGAACTCCACCGAACTCTAGGGGCTTCGTGTTGTCGAAGTCCCGGTATTGGAAGGCTCTCCCCCACCAATCCCCGCAGCAACAACAGTTGAGATAGATGCAACAGCGGCAGCCTTAGTAAGAGCAGCTTATCGATCATCAAAGAGCTCAATCATAACGGTCTTGATAGAACCAAACATCTCCAACATAGATCTCTAGACAGCAGCAGATACCTCAATGGCGATGACCTCCTGAATTTGGTCATCAGACATCCCTAACCCATCCTGTCCGCTCGCTCCAGATCCAGAACCTGATCCCCTCATGAATACCATACTGAAAATAAACCATAATATATCAGAAATTCCACAATTCATAACATCACTACTATCCCAGACAGACGAACCCTCAGGGTTTGTGACTCCCTTGCGACGCGTACAGGTCATGTGCTTTCAGTAGTACAAGCCCATACTACCTTCCACACCTACTCGTATTTGTCCCAAAGGATCATCACAACCGCCCAAACATTTGCAACAACTAGGGTACGCATACATTGTATCCTCACCCTCTCGAGAGCGTCTAAACATTTTTCATCTGGTCGGCCGCTCACACATATACTCATTCATGAAACTTCCACCAACCTTGCATCCCTCGCGTATGCTAATCATACATAACACTGGATACTATAGACAATCGAATACATGATTCAACCCTAAGCCCACAACTAGACAAGGAAAATGAAATAAGGCCAAACTAAACATTCTCAGGCTATAAAATCTTAGTTATGTACAATTGTGATGAATACACAAAGCAACTACAGTAATGATGTCAATTCCATACAAGAAGTACCCCTAGGATATCAAGGATCATATAACAGACAATTCTATCATGCAATTCCTAAAGATCCCTAGTCTATCACTAGCATGTTGTTCTATCATAAACGTCATATAAAATAACAGTGTGGTAATTTGGGGTATACTTTCTGGCTCCAGCTGATCATACACCTCACATCCTTCCTTGGTCACTTTTGAAAACAATTTTGAAAACCATTTTAAAACTTTTGCAGTTCCTTAGTTTGAGTCTGGATTCACACGAATGCTCCTCCAATTCTCTCAAACCAAGGCTCTGATACCAACTTGTAACATCCCAAAATTCACAACAAATTTTAACTTTTCAAAAATAACCCAAAACCAAAAATGTTTACAAAACCATTGTTTCAAAAGTGTATTTCGGTAATCAAAGTATCCCAAAAATCCAAATAACATAAAACTGAAGGATGTGCACGATCACACCTTCGCCTTGCCACGACCATCTGAAGTACCTAAAACAATAAGCTGAAATTGTAAGCCAAAGCTTAGTGAGTTCCCCAAAGTACCAACACACAACATATAAGCAACAACTATCGGGTCCACAACCTCCCGGTTGGATTACCCTAGCCCACAACCTTTCGGTTGGAATGCCTTGGCGCACAACCTTTCGGTTGGATTGCCTAATACATAACGGGTCCACAACCTCTTGGTTGGATTACCCCTGGCCTACAACCTTTTGGTTGGAATGCCTGGTCTATTGACTGTCAACACAAAGCAGTAGTCTCAACCCCAATATAACATGTCGACATATAACAATCAATAACATAATTAGCAGCAAATACTCAAACAACCAGTAAACACGGATAGTCCTACAGGTCTACCAGTCTAACGCCTATCAGCAGCTATCATATGATCATACAGATCTACCGCATGCTCAACATATCACAAAACATTACATAACAGAATATCAAATCAATGGGCCGACTTTGGTGCCTTCGACCCGTAAGTACAGCAAGGAAAACTCACCTCAATCAGAAGATAACAAATCTCACACCCAAGTCCGCTGCACAACGACTCCTCATGCTGAGCACAATGAATACCAAACCTAGTTACTTCTAAGGTTAAGCCCATAATCATGAGGCCCCATAATGACCAAAGTCCAAACTAGGCCCACTAATGGCCCAACCTATCTAGAGAACCTAAGGCCAGAATGTTCCAAAATGGTCTCAAGTAATGGTCCAAACTACAACAGTTGACCCTCACGTCGTGACCAGCTCATGATCATTTCATGAGCATTAACTTGAACCGGTCCCAACTCAGTGGATCAACTTAGCCAATCAACTCATCGAGTCTCGATTCCAATCATCGTCACGTTGTGGCCACTTCCTGAGTCACGTCGTGAATTAATCCGGACAAAACAGTCGGGAAGGCATGCATTCTCACGATGTGATAGACTTATTCCTCACGTCGTGAGCACTGTATTGGCCAGCTTTGAGCATTAAGCTCTTATTCCTTTCAGCTAATACTTGGGACTTTCTAGAGGGTCTTCCCTCACCCAAAGGATGATAAAAATCATAGCTTTTTAGTCATTCATTTCCAATGTATGACTCAAACACTCACTTGGTCAAAAGAGGGAAAAATGAGAAAAATACTCATGCTTGGAGTCTAAAACTACTCTAAAACTCAGATCCAAAGATTATACTACAGAGTATGCCTCAATGATCCATAAAGTTGCCAACTTTATGGTTCCATTGCATACAATCCTTCACAACCATGCAAAAAGGAGCTTAACATTTAGATGTAGCATGAAAGAGGTAGAAAGGCCAGAGCTTTATGACTTACAATGGTCCAAAAGCTCTGCAAGAAGGTGAAGTAGAAGCTGGATTGCCAAGAGGTCGCTCCACTAAGGTCTTCTTCCACTTCAATGAGTCAAAAATCACCAAAGAGTGCTTCAATGTTATAAAAATGGCTAAGGACCTCAAGTAGGCCGAGATTAGAGTTTTCAAGAGGCAAGAGAGTGATGGAGGCAAAGGATGGGCAACCCTAGCCCTCTCATTCCATTAAATACCCGAAATATTAGGGTTTTGGTCATCAGACCGTTCTCACGTCGTGAGCACCCAAAGTCTCACGTCGTGAGACTCAAAAACACAAGTCAATTAGTCAATGGTCACTTACAACGTGACCACCATGTCTCACATCGTTACCCTCATCCAAAAGCTATAAATCAATAAATAAGTACCTCTAAGACCCGTGTGTTACATATTTTAAGTTGGAAACTAAATACAACGCTGAAATGAAAAGTGATAGGGGAAAGTGTTAGGATTCATAATTTATATATTGTGTCAAGTCTTGTATGTGAAAGGTTTCACTAGTCTTTACTATTCAGTTTCATATACGATCTGGTTGTTGCATTTTGTATATTTTGTTTATAACTTAGGTTCGCAGTCTAAGCTGTTGACTTAGGTTTCTTGACCTCATTGGTCAGAGCTTAACTAACTTCTCTTTTATGTAGTGTATATAGAGTGGTTAGTTAGATACTTAGATAGATTGAGTATCTTTTGGAGATAGGTTCTTGCATCATTTTTTTCTGAACTTGTCATTTACTTTCTAATGAAATCATCAGTCTTACATACCTTGTGTGTTCTTCTAATTTGATCAATTCTTCCATAGCGTATTCAAATTTCAATCTATTCGTTCCTATTATTTTAACAAGTGGTATCAGAGCAGGATTTCTATGAGCTATTTTCAAATCCCCAATTTTCTCGAAGTTATTCGTGTTCTTAAATGTTTAGTCTAAATCTTCAAAAGAATTTTTCATTTTGCAAATCTTGTTTGCATTCTGATTGTCGATTCTTGCTCAAATCTTTATTTCGATTTCAAATTTCTACTGTTGGTCATAGATTTGATTCTAATTTGATTTCTGCGAGAAGTTCTCTGAAAAACATGTCCAAAGACGATTCTCATTTGATTTATTTCAATCTTCCTAGTAGCATTTCTTCTACTACAAGGATTTGGATTCTTTTTTCTGAAGATTATGAAGTTTGGGCTCTTCATTTTGAAGATTATATTCTTGGCATTGAATAACATGGTTCTAGCATCTGGCATGCAATAACAAAGGAACCTTACAAGTATTCGAGAATAAAAGCAGTTGTCACAACTCAAAATCAATTGGATGGCATCATTGTTGATAACAAAGATATTTCAAAAGATGAAAAGGACCAATTCCAAATCACTATATATATATATATATATATATATATATATATATATATATATATATATATATATATCTAGAGAGAGAGAGAGAGCTATTGTGCGGACGTGTGGATAATGTTATTCTGTGAGAATGGCAAAGAAAATATTTTGTCTAGTAATGTGCATATGTTCAACCTTACATAACTATTGTCATTATCACGCATTCTCACTAATTAAATCATCTATAAGGTTATTATAGATTTTTATTATGATTCTCAATATGTCAGAATATTTACTGAATCGTATTCTGTAACAACTAAAAAAAGTGAAAAATAATACGTTAGAACAAAAATGAATAAGAATTAGTGAAAATGAACGATAATGACGATAGTTGTGTAACGTTGAACGTATTCACATTGCTAAACAACCTATTCTCTTAGTGGTTGTCATAGAACAACACTGTCCACACGTCCGCACAATAGATGTCCATCCACATTATAACTTAGCCATATATATATATATATATATATATATATATATATATATATATATATATATATATATATATATATATATATAGGGTGAGGTTCAATAGATAACCATTATAACAAAGAACCAATGAACCAATTGTAAGCGTCAGAAATCATAATGATCAACGACCAAAGAAATGGATTTACACTTGTACATTGGACACACATACAACAGATTATACCATAAAACTCACATCTTTACCAAAAAAACTCACATCTTTTTTCATTTAATTTTTTAAGCCATGTTTTTATTGAAAAAAAAAACCGAACATACTGATGTTTAAGTTTTTTTGTCCTCTTTCCATAAAAATCCATGTTGATATATAAAAAACAATTTTTTCAAAAAAAAAACCACTTTTTTTGTTGTTGTTTTTTCAATATTTTTACTTTATCCAAAAAAACTTATTATACCAGAAATCCCAAATTTTTTGTCCTCTATTAATAAAACAACAATATCGATTAAAAAAAACTCGTTCAGTTCAGATTTACACTGTGAATCTAAACTGTAAATATTTCAATTTTAACATTCACAATGTGAATATGACTTACTATTTCAACTCTTTGATCATTAACAAATTAAGTAAAATTTACATATGAATGTAAATAAATTTTCATATAGTTTTATAATAATTTAACATTTTGATTACTTGTAAATTAGTTTTGTAAAATAAACAAATGGATTTATTCACATTGTGAATCTGGACTGTATATATAATTTAGTTTTCAGAATTCACAATGTGAATCTGACTTATTATTACTCATACTGTGAATCTGAGCTTATTCACAATGTGAATCTGAACTAAATTTTTGATTTTTTCAAACATCAATATGAATCTATGTTTAAAGTGTACCAAAAAAATATGAATTTTGATATATTTATTTATTTATTTTTCAATAAAAATAGACCTTAATTTTTCAAAACACAAAGAAAATAAAGTGGATTTTCTTTTTCTAAAAAAAAGTTCATTTTTTATGCATCAATATGGATCTCTATGGAAATAGGACGGAAAATCATGAACTACGGTATATTCGGTTTTTTTCGATAAAAAACATAGCCTTAAAAATTAAACTAAAAAAAGAAAGTGAGTTTTGTTATAATCTGGTGCATGTGTGTTCATTGTAAAAGTTTACAACCATTCCTTTTTGCTGATGATCATTTGAAATTCTGACGCTTTAGATTGGTTTCTTGATTAATAATTGTTCTTTATTGAACATATATATATATATATATATATATATATATATATATATATATATATATATATATATATATATAAAAGTTCAAATAAAAACACTAAATAAAGTGAAAACGGAAAAACATTATTTTTATGTTATTATTCTGCAATTAATGTTGTATGTATGTAAAATTATAGTAATTCTAATTTAAATATTAACATATGATTATTCATATATTAGTTAGAATGTTATTATTCAACTATAAATTTCATGTATGTGTATTATTGTAGTAAATTATAATATTAGTTTTAACATATAATTGTTCATTTATTTATTGTTGAATAATGTTATAAAACTGTAGATACAAAATTCATCGTAGAATATGGTAGAATAATAACATAAATTTAGTGTTTTCACGTTTTTACTATAATTATATTTTTTATTTGAACCATCTTCTATATATATATATATATATATATATATATATATATATATATATATATATATATATATATATATATATTTATATATATATATATATATATATATATATATATATATATATATATATATATATATGTTAAAGACATTATTTCGTGAACAAATGTTATTGAACGTCAATTGGACAAAATATAGTAAACGCGATTTTGGTATTGGTTTCGGTTTAATAACTGCTTTATTGGTATATTTGTGTTTCAGAGTCTGTATTTATTGGTTGTTTCACATTGGTTGAAATCTTGATTTTTGTCAAAACGCAGCCGTTACAGTGTCCGATTTTTGTTAGAAAATTTGTACTTCAGTTTAAAGTATAAGTTTAGGGAATTAAGCACAAATTATAGGAAACTTACAACTTTAGTTTTTTAAAGTTTGATTTACATTCTTGAACAACTTGAACGAATTAGTCAAATAAACTTCATATAAGTTGAGAGACTTAAGGAAAAAGTACAAGAAACTTTACAAATTAAGTTTTTAAATTTTGTTATTCTTTTTTGAACGATTTGAACTTGTTAGTTAATAAAACTATCATAGGAGTTTAAGACTATAGTTTATGCACAAAACCCTAGAATTGATAATTACAGGATTCATTATATGAGATTGATACTCTTCATCCGCTAAGAACATAAATTTAGTACAAGCCCTCTATGTTATGACCGTTAATCCAGGAGGAACGTGGAACTTATTGGTATAGATTTATACGGGTTGACAGCCTTGCTTGTGGTTGCTAGCTACAACCATCGACAAACGGGTCAAAACAGACGTAAGTGTTCTTTCTCTATTTATTTCATGACGTTGATGAAGCATTAGTGAAGATCAAGGCATCTTTATTCACAGTGCTCTAGAGAGGCTTATTCGTCAGTAGTTTTGGTTATAGACTCATATTAGAACCCGAAAATTCACTCTAGAATGTGTAGGAATAAAATGGAACAATTTATTCAAACAGATAAGTGTTGAAGACTGATTTAATTAAATAGATAAATCATTAACTCGACACAAAATTCTATCAAATTATAACTTAGGTTAATAAGTTATGTAGATAAACAAAACTCTTTTACTTGTACGAGATTACAATGGCAAAATGTGTTGCATTTTTATACTTTATAATTCATTAGTATAAACACACTCTTGATTTAAAAAAATGCACGGGGTCGAATGATAAACAAACCTCTTTTTCTTGTATAGGTTTACAAGGGTAGAACATCTTGCATTTACACTTTTATAGTTCATTAGTCTAAACACGCTTTTGATTATAAAAACACAAGGAGTTTGAACGATAAACAAATATGTTTTAATTGTATAGGCTTACAACGGTAGAACATGTTTCACTTTACACTTTTATAATTCATGAGTCTAAACACACTTTTGATTATAAAAATATACAGAGTCAAAACCTATAAAGCTCATCATCATTATTGTTGATGTATTGTTTTCAAACGTATGTATCTTCAGAAATTTAGGAGCTCGAAGACACATCATGTGTATCATGGATTATGTATTTTCCTGTTTAAATGTTTAGCCAACATGTTAGGCCTTTTGTTTCATTTTGACTCACGTTGGTAGAACTTGTTCGAGTAGTCATCGTCTGTCAGAGTGACAGTAACGTAATTCATTGTATTGGATTTATGGAAGAATGTAATGTAATCATAAATCATTGTATTATTCAATATATGTTGTTTAACTGTGATCCAACTTTTACGTCGCAATCCCGGCATTTCCGCCGATGGTCGGGATGTGACTTATAGTTACAAGAACCTTAGATATTTTGCATCACATACATTCTAGATGTATCATATTTCATTAAATAACTTTGTATAAAACAATGTTAAACAAAAAATTGCACTACATGGCTATAAGAATTCAATCTTGCACTTTTTACAAACCTTGTTCTCATTTTATACTTCATGAAACTTTCATTTTTCTTCTTATATAATATATAAGTCTACACTTATCAGTCTATATATCCTAATATCCTAAGTACTTCAAAATTTAGGATGTTATAGAATCCTTATTAAAAACAAAACTCATCTATCTTCAAGAATAAAATGTTTTCAATGAAATCAAAATAATAGAAAGCTATCCATGAATTTACTGATACCATAACAAAGAATTACAAAAAAAACATTAAACTATAGAGAAATTAGCACCGAATAAAAACATGATTAAAACTAGAAAAAACTTGAACAAATAAGTTATGAATTCAACTACAAATAACTCAAATTATAGTCAAAATCAACTAAAACCAAACAGCAAAACGGATATAAGTATTAAATGAAAAAAACTTCAAATTATCAATATAATTTCAAGCCATGTAACTTATATCATGTTTAAATCCAATTACGTGGTTTGGTGTAGCGATGTTCCTAAACAAAAAGTGGTGTCGATGTTATGAGGCCAAACTTGGGATTTTTAGAAAAATGAATCATTAAGAAGAGTAAATTTAGGGAACCATTTAGAGCCTATTCAAAGCCTCTTAATCGGTCAGATGTGAAACTGGACATTACCACATGACCTGAATGATTTAGACGTTGCATCCGAATCGAACTATTAATACGATTACCAAACAACATATTTTCACTTAATTGTACTTTATCTTAAAGTGGGGTTAGATATTTTATGCATACTCAAATCCGTTACTGGTTGCGGTTATTAAAGGTATTCATAGCCTTGGAAGCTAGTTTTTATTTGTCTTCAAATCAAGATAACACACTGTTATTTAGAATAACTTAATTAATCTGAATAACCCCCCCCCCCCCCCAAGAAAAATGTATTACTTTTAATTATTTTCCAAGAAGGAAAGCAAACAATGACGATTCAATGAGTTTATGGGATTAGTTGTCTTTATCTCTCTAAAAATTATGTGTCTAGAGTTTATCCGTTGGATGTTGACAAGAATTCATGTCTCAAAGAGAGGATGGCAAATGAGGGGGACATGTAGCATGGAGATGAGCCCCTGCTAGTGCGGTCAAATTGTTGAAATAAGAGGGTTTACAAGATTTTATTTGGCCTATGATTTTGTCCAATCAACCAGAAGCTCGAATTTGGGATCTTGAACGAGATGAGATTTATACCGTTGTCGTGTGCAAGTAATTCTTTGATTATGAAACTTGTTAATTGAAATCACACAGCGTGGGGGAATACTTTGGTCCCTATAAAATTTTACATTTTGGGACGGAGAATTTTCTTGGATCGTCTTCTCATTGAAGTAAATCTAGATAAAAGAAGTTCTAATGTTGATTCCATTTGTGCACGTCCGGTTTGTTATTTTTCTATAGAAAATAATGATCATTTTCTTAGCTCGTGTTGTTTTGCTTCATCGATTTTATCTAAAGTTGCTACATGGTGGAGATATTGCCAATATTACGAGTGATACAACTTGCGTTCGACTTCATTGGGCTTTTATAATTGAATGAGATCGTGCCTACAATGTCTTGAGTGATCAGGAACCCCCGAAATATGATGATGTTTGAGGAAGGATGACATTTTTTTATAAGATTGTATCTCGTAGTTTTGGTTATTTATTGGAAAGTCTAAGTTGGAATTTTTTTTAAAAACTGTTAACATATTTACCCACTACTATAATCATAAACTACATCTTTTGTCCCAAACGAGATTTAAACCCTCAACATATGGTTGAGAAACACATTTCCTCCAACATCTGATACCGATAGGCTAGAATACAAAAACCTAACCCTTTTTTGTAAAAGTAACTTCCCTGACGAGGGTTTTCGGGCCTACTTTCACGCATCGACTAATCCGCCGTTACGAACATGATGTTATGCCTCATGCAGTGGAGTCATTGTATGTGAACCTCCTTGCAACACGGGTGGAGTAGTGCCATGATTTGAACAGGAGTACCTGGGTTACTCATCATATCTTCCCCATGCCTTACTAAGTCATCACAACAATATCTAAACAAATTGGCTTGAAACTTTATTATAAAAGCATTTTAATTAACATGATATCTCACAAAACGGTAATCAAACTTTGAAAGTAGTTGATATTTTTAATTCATATCGACTTGTGATTTTACATGTTAAGCAAAAATATGGCATATTTAACATTGAACATATAAAGTAGATTTATGATGGCCTAGCGAAAATGAAATATGCATACAAGTTGGTTGAGAACCTCCAAATGACTGGTAGATGGCATTAGCTAGAGTAGAATATAAAAAATACATCTTTGTTATGAAATATTATTTAGTGAATGACCACTGGATTCCCCATATTCTCTAATATCTCTCCATCATTAGTAAGGATTATGACAAACATTATTATGAGTTTTATTAGTGTAGTTATATACCACAATAAAGTACACCCATAACATATCTCACATTTCATCTTCCTTTTTAATTATAAATAGTGAGTAATATGCATTATAAAGTTTGATTGTTTATATCACGAGTAATGAAATAAATTTCTTTACAATCCCATTTCCTACTTTATTATTTAACTTAGCTTCATATTTTATAGTACATTATCAACACGACTCTACCATAGAGTTCCAACTTCTTATCGTTCTTGTCATTTTTAGAGAAATATGGACATTTGCAAGAGAAACAAGGAAGATATATGTCTCGCATACAACACAACAACGCATAGCATTTTTAATAATAAAGAGTATTTTTCTTACTTATCAATTGGAGAAACAAATGTTAATAAAATAACAGGTAGTGCCAAATTGATTGAAGGCTCTAAAGAGCGAATATAGTATTACCACAATGGACAAAAAATATAATTGATGATGTTTTATTTTCATCCAAATCACCAAGAAGTTTATTAACTTTCAGGGATATTCGGTCTAACGGATATCATGTTAAAACAACTAATGATAGTAACAATGAGTATCTTAATATTACAAAAGTGATATCGGATAAGAAAAGTCTTTGGGAAAAACCTGTCTCTATTGTCATCCAGTTTGTATTATACAAAGATTTGAATGACTGAATCACATGCTACTGAAAACAGAAAGTGTGACAACTTTTTCAAAGTTTAGCATAACC
The DNA here is from genome assembly GCF_052849685.1 of Lactuca virosa. Lineage (NCBI taxonomy): Eukaryota > Viridiplantae > Streptophyta > Magnoliopsida > Asterales > Asteraceae > Lactuca > Lactuca virosa. The sequence goes on along the minus strand of NC_136427.1, from coordinate 154,981,712 downwards.
GTTGGACCATCGTGGATCAATTATGATGCTTAGAATAATTGAAACATTAAGTGGTCATTCTTTGAAAAACTAGAAGATTTTTCAAGCTAATGAATTGTCTTGTGCTGCATGCTCTCAGGGAAAATTATTTTCCCGTCCATCATTAAACAAAGTTAGGCATGACAATCATATTTTATTAGAAAGAATTTAAGGAGATATATGTGGACCAATTCATCTACCATGTGTACCATTTAGATATTGTATGGTTTTAATTGATGCGTCCTCTAGATGGTCACATGTGTGCTTATTGTTTAGTCGTAATCTTGCTTTTGAAATATTACTTGCACAAATAATCCACCTAAGGGAACATTTCCCCGATTACCCAATTAAGAAAAATTGAATTGAAAATGTTGTGGAATTTTTATCACTAGCTTTTAATGATTATTGGATGTCGATCGAAATAACTATTGAACATCCTGCTGCACATGTTCATATGCAAAATGGTCTAGCTGAGTTGTTAATTAAATGCCCTCAATTAACTGCAAAATCATTACTAATGTATTCTAAACTTCCTTCATTGGCACAGGGTCATGCAATTTTACATGTAACATCACTTATACACATCAGACCAACGAGCTATCATAAGTTCTCCCATATTCAACTGGCTTGCAGTCATAAAGCAAATATTTCCCATTTAAGGAGATTCATATATGTAATTTATGTATCCATTTCTCCACCTCACCGCACAAAAACTGGTCCTAAAAAAAGAATGTGAAATTATGTTTGAAATGAATCTTCATCTATAGTAAAATATATATAACCAAGGTTGTAGAAATCGTTCGATGTAGGCTAATCGGTGGACTGGGGTCAAGGGAATAATCGGCTAGACGGGGATTAATCGGGGACCATTAATTATTAAAAAAATTATTAAAAAGTTAATAAATATAACATTAATCCTAAGAATATAACATTAAGTATAATATTAATAAATATAACATTATATATATTAACAAAGTAATTTAAAAATTAATAAATATAACATTATAACATCAAACTATGATTACAAAAAACCCCTTTGATCCTTAATACATCACATTTCCGTATACTTTCTTGAAACACAGGATTCCTCTTTATATAGAAACAAAAGAATCCATTTTACTTATACAAATGTATCAAGCTATCAAATGAATCCTCTTAATACATCACATTTCCATACACATTTCCAAAAGAATCCTCTTAATGCATCACATCACGTTTCCATACACATTTCCAAAAGAATCCTCTTAATACATCACATTTCCATCTACTCATCCAAATGTATCAAGTTATCAAATGAAAACAGGAAGAATCCATTCCTGTGAGGCATGATTTCACCTTATCCGCAGGTTGTTACACCTTATTAACATTAACACTTTCATTTTAAGTTCATAAACAATCCATTCTTACGTCCTGCAATGCACAATCCATTCTTGTGAGGCATGATTTCACCAATCAATTCATATTACCTGTTTGTCTATCAGTGTTTGTATGTATAACCCTCCATCTGTAACGAAAACAATTAAATATTCACTCAGGCAATTGATCGAACACTTGGTGGGCAGATGGTTTTATATACAAAACAATTAAAGATTTCATGTAGATACATTCCCTCCATCTGTAACAAAAAATTACTAGGCCGGACACAAATGCACGAAGAATATAAGAGATTAAATTGTAATCGACAGGTTGGAGAAGACATAACATCAATAATCATCGAGAAACAACAAGAAAACGAAATGAAGAACTTATCTGAGTCAAGATTGAATATAAAAGAAAACAACAGGAAAATATCTGATCTTCAATAATCATACCCCTCGAATTCTATTCTTGCTACTAACCTGAGTTGAGATTGAAGAACTTACCATCAAAGACTTCATACAGATTTCAATTTCAGAAAAGAAGAAGGATGCAGAGGTATTGGGTGTGGCAGTGACCGGTGGCCTGAAAAGGAAACACCGACGGGGGAGTGTAAGAGCTTCACGACCTGGTTCGGTGGGAGTTCAAGGAGGCTTCGGCGGTGGTACCACCGACATGAGGCTCTGAATATCCTCTTCGATGGTGCTAGAGCAGAAGGAAATCGCGTGAAGGAAGAGGGTGTTTGTGTTTTTGTTCGAGGGAGCTGTGAGCCTGTCACAAAAACTAAAGAGTTAAAAATTCCCACATCGCTGGTGGGATAAGATATGAAGGCAAAAGTTACTCTATAAAAAGGGGAGCTAGCTCCTTTGAGAATCAAACCCATCTAAGTTTCGGCTGGACGGATCCCTTGAGCTGGTGGGTCTTTTAGAGTTAGCTGAGTTGACTCGGTCCAATTTGGGTCCGAGTTGGGACGAGTTAGTCCGATTTGGACTGATTTGGGCCGTCTTTGACCGATATTGACCAAGGCCGACTAGCTTACCCGACAACACATATTCGTAAGCGGCTGGAGTCCGCCAAGCATCTAGGCGTCGATTAATCGGCCGCCTAGACCGATTTTTACAACCATGTTTAGAACCATTAACTAGATATTTATCTACAGCTAAATTTGATTATTGTCATATTGATAAATCAGTTTTTCCAACATTATGGAGAGAAATAAAGAAGTTGGAAAATAAAATGTCTTGGAATGAATTATCACTTTTAGTTTTAGATCCTCTTTTGAATCAATGTGAACTTGAAGTGCAAAGGGTAGTTCATTTACAAAATATAGTAAATCAATTGTCAGATGCATTTACTGACCCTAAGAGAGTAACAAAGTCTCATGTACTAGTTGTAAATCCTCCAATTAAAATTTATGTCTAGAAGGAAAAAGTACAACTGAAAATGAGTCTAAGACAAGCTTGAAATGTAGAAGACTAGCCGGTTCCAAAGATAAAAATCCTCGAAAAAGAAAGGGAGCAAACATAATTTATGGTCCAAAAGAGAAAACATAATCTCTTGAAAAAATTAGTGAAGCTCTAGAAGATCCCAATGGAATAACTAAAGGGACCGAGCTTCCTGGAAATTATGAAAATAAATAGATTTCAATAAATTATGCCATGAAAAGAATCAGATGGAATCGCAATAAAATGGACATCGACGATAATTTTCTGCATCATGTTTCACGCGAGATTATGGAAGAAAATGAGGATCTTGAACCTGAATATTTGGAGGAATGTAGGAAAAGAAAATATTAGCCAAAACGGAAAGATGCAATAAATAAAGAGCTTAATTCTCTTGCTCAGCAAAACGTTTTTGGAACTTGGTCCGTACACCAAACTGGTTAAAACCAGTGGGAAACAAATAGGTATTTGTGCAGAAAAATGAGGTTTTGAGATATAAATCAAGACTCGTTGTACAATGTTTTACCAAAAGGCCCGTAATTGATTATGAATAAACATACTCTCCTGTGGTTGATGCAATTACTTTCTTTTATCTAATAAGTCTGGCAACACATTCAAAATTGGAGATACGTCTAATGGATGTAGTTACCTCTTATTTATATGGTTCACTTGAGAATGATATTTATATGAAAATCATGTAAGGGTTTAAGGTGCCAGAACACAAACTTCTAATTCTCGAGAAGTATATTCGGTAAAATTAAATAAATATTTGTATGGATTGAATAAATATGGTCGTATGTGGTTCAACTACTTAAGTACATTTTTATTGAAAGAAGGCTACAAAAATGATCCTATAAGCCCATGTGTATTCATACAAAGATCTGGATCAGAATTTGTCATAACTGATGTTTACGTAGATGATTTGAACATTGTTGGAACTTTTGGAGAGTCTGAAAAGGCTACTTCTTGCTTGAAACAAAAATTCGAAATGAAAGATCTTGGTAAAATGAAATTTTGTCTGGGTCTACAAATTGAGCATAAGAAAAATGGATTTTTTGTGCATTAATCCAATTATCTAGAAAATGTGCTTAAAATTTTTTATATGGATAATGCACATTCATTAAGTAACTCGATGGTGGTAAGGCACCTAGATGCCAAAGATGGCCAATTTTGGCCTTGTGAAAAACATAAAAAGCTTTTTGGTCCTGAAGTACCATGTATTTATGCTATTGGTGCACTAATGTATCTTGCTAATAATACAAGACGTGATATATCTTTTGCCTTAAACTTATTAGAAAGATATAGTTCTTTCCCAACAAGAAGAGACTAGAATAGAGTCAAACACATTCTTCAATATCTTCGTAGTATAATAGATACGCATTTATATTACTCAAACTCATCAAATGTGGATATTTATCTTATCCACACAAAGCTAGATCCCAAATAGGTTATTTATTCACTTGTGGATGTACCCTAATTTCTTAGCGTTCTGTTAAACAAACTTTAGTTGTTTCTTCTTCTAACCATGTAGAGAGTATATTAATTCATGAGGCAAGCCGTGAATATATTTGGTTAAGAAATTTAACTCATCACATTCGTGAAAATTATGGTCTAACTTCTAACAGAGATGTTCCAACCATACTATATGAATATAATGTGACTTGTATAGCCCAACTCAAGGAAAAACTTACCAAAGGAGACAAAATCAAACATATATCATCCAAGTTCTTTTTCACTCATGATCTTCAAAAGGAGTGTGACATCAACATCCATAAAATTCAATCAAGTAACAACTTGACCAATTTATTCACTAAAGCACTTCCTCCATCCAAATTTAAAAATATGGTATGAAATATTGGTATTCGGCGCTTCAAGGAAATCAAGTGATGTGTCCATAAGGGGAGTTGGAAACATATTGTAAAGTTTTTCTCACTGAGTTTTCTTAGCAATGTTTTTAACAAGACAATTATTTCCACTGTCTATTATTAATTATGTAATCTTGTTCCTTAATAAGAGTTTTTCTCACGAGGTTTTACGTATTAAGGTTTTAACGAGGCATGATACAATCGTCATTCAAAATGAGTATTATGAAATATTATTTAGTGAATGATCATTAGATTCCTCATATTGTCTCATATCTCTTCATCATTACTAGCATTATGACAAACATTATTATGAATTTTATGAGTGTAGTTATTTACCACAATAAAGTGCATTAATAACATTGCTCACATTTCATATTCTTTTGTAAGTATAAATAGCGAATAATATGTATTATAATGTTTGGTTGTTTTTACCATAAATAATGAAATAAAATTCTTTACAATCTCATTTCCTACTTTGTTTTATAAATTAGCTTCATATTTTATTATAGTTTTTAACACATTATGATTAAATAATACGAAACGCTCATAAACGGATCATTATATTTGTGTTTTTCTTTTTAAGTTAAACTACTTAACTAAGACTATATATGTAACTAGGTTTTAACCCGTGGAAACCACGGTCAGTATATTTAAAAATTTTATATAGATAAAAAAATAATAAATGTCAAAAAAAACCCAAGATATTGTCGATTTTAAGTAATTATGAATTAATTTTTAAGCAAAATAAACATAATAATGTTATTAGGATATGATTTTGTATTTTCAAAATTTGAATTAAATTTAATTTTTACAAAAAAATATAATAATAAAAATCATAGAAAAATGCTACATGTCAAAGAGACATTCTAAAAAACTGACACGTGTCATTTTTAGGTTTCATTTATTAGTAGAGGTAGTGGTAGATTTTTGAACTAGCTATTTCCTTTTATGTTAAATAAAACTTTAGATAAACAAGATATCTAGTTCACAAGTCGCACATAGGCATTTGGGTCCTATTATATAATCTTCCATTGTGAAATATTCGTCCTAAATGCTTTTATTGTAATTATGGCTACAAACAATTCTAAATGTCTCACTAAAATTACATTTTACTTTTGGTATATTTTCTAGTTAGTATTGAACATACACTATCTATCTTATTGAAGATCTAAGAATTCACCTTCGAAAGGGTTGAAGAGTTGTTATTTATTCGTTGTTCAATTCTTGTTGACTCCATATACTTGTTCTGACATTAGAAAATAAGAATCCATAAATAAGTTCTCATGTTTTAGTCTACGCATGTGGACACTATCATTTTCATCTTACATGTTAAGCATGTTTGACCAGTCGATACAGACATCAATATGTGACATTTAACCCTGTTTAAAGCTTAGATTTATTTTTTGAAAACACAAGTTTAAACAAACATTGTTGTAATAATTACATTTCAATGATGCCCTTGGAATTATTGACTAAAAAGGCAAAGGGGCTCATAAGGGGTCTCGTGACATAGGATTGGATTTATATGTAGAATTTGAGCCACACAAATGTAGGTGTAGGGCATGCATGCACATTTGGGTTCGTTATGGATATCGTTTGTAAGTACACAAGTCGGACTCTGGCATATTAACCGTTTGTTTATGAGCAAAACTAATCTTCTTTTTCCAAATTCCAAAAGCTACAAGGAAATAGTTTTTCTATATTTTCATGATGATTAACAAATTTAATTTGTTGATGATGATATAGGATCTTATGAAACATGAGTTTTTGACTATAGTAGGGTGATTGAAGAAAATATTTATCATTTTAGTGTACTCTGAAATATATTTATCATATTAGTATTATTTTCATTTTTCTTTATTTTTCAGCTTTTCCTAATGGTTTTTTATTTAAATATCCATTTTTTTCTTTTTCTGTTTTACCTTTTTATTATTTTGTTATTTTTTTAAATAACAGTTTTTATTTTATTTTTTTTCTTTTTTTAAATAACAATTTCTTTATGTTTTTTATTTTTATTGTTTTTATTTTAAATATCCGTTTTTCTTATACAAACCTTTAACCATCAAATTTTAGCCATCGTAAATTAAACGTACAATATATTTTAAGGTGCAAAAACTACATAATACATATTGTCGTAATCATAATACATAAATGTAAGAATTACAAATTTTCATATACAAACCTTTAACCCTCTGGTATTTTCTAGAAGTTTGGCCAATTTTCAAAATTCATCTAGTCTTTTGCCAAACAATTTTTTACCAAATCTAAAGAATAAACAAGAGGATATTTGTTTTTGATATGCGCTACATTAAAAACACGTATAAAATATCACAATTTTAAAACTAAAACTCTCCTAACTTTGTTATATATATATATATATATATATATATATATATATATATATATATATATATATATATATATATATATATATATATTGCAAATTTAAATGAATGGATGCTCGAAAGTAGTCTAACTTGATAAAAAAAAATTGTCACATATTGAAAAATCTAGAAATATATATACTTTTAATATATGCGTGTCACATACTAAATAAAAGGTGATCAAAGAAAACACCATCACATAAAATTATAAAGAAAAAAGATAATATTTTTTATGGTATTATTGTAGCTATTCTTTTCTTCTTTTTTATTATTTTTATTTTTTTTAACGTTTAATGATTTGGTATCGATTAAAGTTCAAGTTAATTGTGATGTTTTTCTTTTTGTGACAAATAATGCGTGAGTTTTTTTTAATTATGGTGTTATTTTTTTGTAACAAACAATAAGTTTTTTATATTTTTTATTTTTTTTACCTTAAAAACATTGTATGTGTAATGTTGGAGTTTTTGCATCTTAAAATATATTGTACGTTTAATTTACAATGACTAAAATTTGATGGTTAAAGGTTTGTATAAGAAAAACGGATATTTAAAATAAAAATAATAAAAATAAAAACATAAAAAAATTGTTATTTAAAAAAAGAAAAAAAATAAAATAAAAACTATTATTTAAAAAAAATAACAAAATAGTAAAAATGTAAAATAAAAGAGAAAAAGAAAAAAAATTGGATATTTAAAATAAAAAACCATTAGGAAATGCTGAAAAATAAAGAAAAATAAAAATAATACTAATATTGTAAATATTTTCAAAAGTACACTAAAATAGTAAATATTTTCTTCACTCACCCTATTATGGTTAAAAACTCTATGAAACATACTCAATTTGTAGTCTATTTGCAACAAATAACGCTAGATGTGGGGCTTAAATTGAAGCCGTATTTAATAATGTATACATGTAGAGGCAAAAGTTTGTTTTGATGTAAAGTTAAGTACATCAATATTTTTTGTCAAGGACCGTCAAAAATTTTATTGAAAATTGTTTGATTTTTAGAAAACCATATACCTAAAAAGGTTTATGCATCCTTTTTTTTATAACACTTGAAAAATTCTTCTACATCATGCCAAACTTGTAACACTAAGGTGATGTTTGTTTTTAATAGGTGAAAAGTCTGTAGTTTACGGACCATATGTGCAGACATCTGCAGAAAAAGAGGTCGACTAAACGTCTGCAGTCTTTAAAGTCTTCATGTTGCTCAAAATAAACTGAAATTAAACACATTGATTTTAAAACTTCAAATTTTTATCATTACCTATACATAATTTATAATTTTTTTGCAAATTCATAATAATATTCATACATACATAAAATCAGTCAATTGGTTCAAATAGTTATAAAAAAATAATTGCAAAAATGTTATGTGTGAGAAAATTTATGAAATGGATAATGATTTAAAAGGGTAATATATTTTTTTTGATTTGTACACATTTGATCACTGATTTTTTTCCGTCAACATTTACCCATTCAGCTTGTTGAAACTGTACACATTCAGTCTTTATTACCGGCTACTCTAGGTAAGCCGAAAAAAGTGACTTAATAGGTTATATATTTCTCACTTTGTACACAGTTAGTCCTTAATATATTTTTTTGCACATTTAGTCCTTAATGTTATTTTGTTATAAAATTAGTCATTGTTTTTGTATACATTCAATACTTATGACTGATTTCTTTAGGTTTTCTCACGACATCTTACGTGGGACAATCATTAATAAGGTGTTCGGGGTTATTCATGTTTTTGGCCACCGCGACCTTTGTTGCTTAGGTCTTATGGTTTGGCTTAGGTTTTGTGTTCTGAAAGTAGTAACATCTTCATACGATCTTGAATTTTAACAACCTTTATATCCACACATTTATATCTAAGTCTACTACAATTTTAATTTGGTTTACTCTTGTTAAAAAGTTATATGTTTTTACTTACGATTTAATAAAAAAACGTTTATACATGCATTCATAAAGAACACATGAATATAAATATCGTAAGTAAAAATATATTATGTTTTAACGGCAGTAATCAAAATGAAAGTTGTAGTAGACTCAAATACGAACGCATGGATATAAAGATCTTTGAAATCCGAGATCATATGAAGAAGTTACAACGTTCAGAGCACAATACCTAAGTCGAACCACAAGACCTAAGTAACCAACCAACCGAAACCGCAATAGTTATAAGCATCAATAGCTCCGAACACCTTATTTATGATTGTTCCATGTAGAATGCCGTGAGAAAAAACTAAAGAAACCGGTCATAAGTACTAAATGTGTAGAAAAACAACAAGGACTTATTTTGCATCAATAAAAATATTAAGGACTAAATGTGCAAAAAAAAACATTAAGGACTAAATGTCCACAAAGTGAGAAATGTATTACCCTATTAAGTCATTTTTCCGGCATACTTGGAGTAGTCGGTCATAAGTACAGAATGCGTACAGTTTGACAAGTTGAAGGGGTAAATGTGGACGAAAAAACCTCAGTGACCAAATATGTACAAATCAAAAAGTATATTACCCTTTTAAGTCATTACCCCTTTATGAAATTATCTATGGGAAATCATCCTTAGAAAGAACTAATTACAAAAAAATTGTATTACATGAAACCAACCATTGCTTAGATAGAAAGGGTTTGTCGATTAGAAAAATGGGTATTGATTCGCTTGAATAAGATTATGTTGTTATTTGATTAACGAAATTAGTAGCATCAAACAATTTGAACCGACATTGGAATCACAGAATTTTGCTTTTCTTAAACTAATTTTACGTTAAGCTTTATATTAAATAATATAGTTTTATGACTTTTGTCTATTTATTAACATGTTATTACATTTTGAATATATGTTCGTCAAAAGCTTTAAAAAAAATAACACTTAATGCTTGAAGCTTTTAAATATTAAATTGGTTTTAAATTAAATAAATTGGTTCAATCCTACTGTGTGTATATATATATATATATATATATATATATATATATATATATATATATATATATATACTAGAAAGGTTACCCCCGCTACGCGGGGGCCAGAAGCTTTCAAAGTTGTTTCCGAATTGATAAATATGACAGACATAGAAAGTGCAAGGATAAAAAGTCCGGGCTTTGCCCCGGACAAAAAATGTAAAAGTTTTGAGTGCAAGGACCAGAAGTGTGAAAATGGCTAAAGAATTAAAGGGGTAGGAATTAGCAACTTTTTAGAAAATGGATCAAAGTTGTCAAACCGTTAAAGTTTTGTCGCCAAACTTTAAATATTAAAAGGCTCTAAAAAAGTGTAAAAATATTGATTGCAAGGACCAAAAGTGTCAAAATGGGTAAAGAATAATGACCAAAGTTGCCAAAAAACATCTAAATTTAGTATTCCTAACTTCCAACAACAATACATGGACCAATTCTGCCAAAAAAATGGGAAGTTAAATGGAACACAAACAAAAGGACATGAATAAATTAATTAAAGAAGTACAGAGACCGGATATGTAAATCAAGGGACCAAACCTAAACAAAGTACCCCAACTTTACTATTCATTTCTTCCACAACTTTAATATATATATATATATATATATATATATATATATATATATATATATATATATATATACATATATAGAGAGAGAGAGAATGATTCCACATTCTCAATTTTTTATATTCTCAATTGAACTTACCCCTCTCTCTCTCTCTTTCTCTCTCTCTCTCTCTCTATATATATATATATATATATATATATATATATATATATATATATATATATATATATATATAGTTTTAAAATTTGTATGGATATAAATTAATATTTTTATTTTGTAAAGTTGTGAATGACCTTTTTTTATTTTACCAGGATGACATGCGGACTTGAAAAAATGTGATTCCATGTCCGCTCCAAGAAGATGACGCATAGACATTTTTAAGTTTGCGGCCTTCTAAACAAACAAACAGACTTCGAGAGGAAACGTTTGCATGACGCAAACAAAAGAGGTCATAAAATTCTTCTTACAAAAACAAATAACACCTAAAAAAGCAACCATATTTTGCACACATCTTCTTTAATGACTTTCTTCTACCTCCACCACGGTAGGTTTGATAATTCTCAAAAAGACATGAAACACGACATAAGCCCGACATAAAAATAAATGGGTTGGGGTTGAGATTTCTGATTTGACAACCCTCCAAATCAACGGGTTGTATTCAGGTTAGTATTTACGTTCACGATTCAACCAGCAACTTGTATAATATATTATATTTAAAAAATATATTGTAATATTTATATACTTATGTCTTATTATGATATGTCATTTTTGCCCCTTATGAAGTTATGAGACTATTCCTATCTGCCTATGCATGTTGCATGCCCTACCTCAAACCAATTCTCAATATTGCACATAGATTGATTCCCTCAATGCTTCTATGAACTCGAATCTGACTCATGAACCTAAATCTGACACATGATCTCGAATCTGACCTATGAACCAGAGAATCTGATCCGCAAACCTGTATAACTAAACTGGTTAGACGGGTCGTGTCCAACTAGATGTTTCTAACCTGCCAACCCGTGACACAAATGATTATATTGGTCGCATACAGGTTGATGCATTCTGACTCGCCTACTCACCAACCCGCGACTCGTCAACCCAGATACAACAGAATTTCCACCCTACCACCACCACCTTTGTCGTTGTCACTATCACCCCCTTTGCCACCTTCGCCACCACCACCACCGACACCTCTGTCGTCACCATCATCTTTGCCAAATACACGACTACCTCCTTCATCGATACCCCTGCCACCTCCACCACGACATCTACCACCACCATCTCCTCCATCTCCACCATCATAGGCATCTGTACCGCCATCATTATCACCACCTCGTATAGTTAACTAACTCTTTGAGATGCTAAAAGACATTATTGTCTAAAAAAAGTATTATCAGAAGATTAGCAATGGAACATTATGCTCACAAAAAACCTTTATTTTAGACAAAATTGCAAAAACAGTCTTTGTGGTTGTCAAAATTATGCGGTTTTGGTCCAAAAAGGTTTGGTGGTTCACGAGTGGTCCAATTTTGGATATCTTGTATGGATTTGGTCCTTATGTCGTTAACTTTAACAGGTTGACTGTTAACTTTATAAAATGACTATTTTACGCTCAAGGACTATTTCTGTAGTTGAGTCTTTTTACCAAACCATAGGGACCATTTCTACATACCTTCTTTTCAAATTTATTGAAGCATTATATATTAGTTTTTTTTTAATTTCTTTTTATTGGATTAATTCTTTTTATTCGATTATTATATATTATTAAATATTATTTTTAATATATAATATTTAATATATTAATAATATTATTTTATTGGAGTATTGATTTCTTTTAATTAATTCTTTTTTAATTTCTTTTTTATTGGATTAATTCTTTTTTATTGGATTATTATATATTAATAAATATTATTTTTAATATATATATATATATATATATATATATATATATATATATATATATATATATATATATGTTAATGAATATTACTTTATGGGATTGTTAACTTCTTTTAATTATTTTTTTTTAATTTCTATGTATTATTTTTTTTGTCGGACCGAGTTTTGAGACATATTTTGGACAAAATCACCATTTTCGGACCGAGTGATAGTGGTGGCGTTGTCCAAAATATGATATCTCTTATATATTTAAAATAAATTAGAAGACGTGGGTTTTGGGGCCTTGTTCTTGAAATTTTGTTGGATTAATTTTTTTAGTTAATTTCTTTTTTAAAACTTTTTTTTATTATATTAATTCTTTTTTTTTGAATTGTTATATATGAATAAATATTATTTTAAATATATAATATTAATATATTAATGAATATTATTTTATGGAACTACTGATATTTATCATTACTTTTTTAATATTTATTTATTTTGTTGTACATTAATATATGGGAAATTAAGTAATCTAACAATATTTTAATTTGTATTTGAAGACAATAACCAACTTTTTAGCAAAAATAACCACTTCGTCCGAAATGGGCATTCGGGACGATATCATATTTTGGACAACACCATCATTATCACTCGGTCCGAAAATTATGATTTTATCCAAAATATATCTCAAACTCGGTCCGACAAAAAATAATTAATACAATAGATACTAAAAAAAATAACTAAAAGAAGTTAATAATCCCATATTCCCATAAAGTAATATTCATTAATATATATATATATATATATATATATATATATATATATATATATATATATATATATATACTATTAAAAATAATATTTATTAAGATATTTATAATCCAATAAAAAAGAATTAATCTAGTAAAAAAGAAATTAAAAAACAATTAATTAAAAAAAATCAATACTCCAATAAAATAATATTATTAATATATTAAATATTATATATTAAAAATAATACTTATTAATATATAATAATCCAATAAAAAGAAATTAAAAAATAACTAAAAAAACTAATATATAATACTTCAATAAAGTTAAAAAGAAGATATGCAGAAATGGTGCCTGTGGTTTGATAAAAAGACTCAATTGCAGAAATGGTCCCTGAAGATAAAATAATTATTTTAAAAAAATTGACTGTCAAACTGTTAAAGTTAACTACATAGGGACCAAATCCGCACAAGGTATCCAAAATTGGACCATTGGTGCACCACCAAACATTTTTGGACCAAAACCGTATAATTTTGACAACCACATGGACTATTTTTACAGTTTTATCTTTATTTTATTGTCTAAAAAAAGTATCATGGGAAGATTAGCAACCGAACATTAATGGTGTTTTGTGAATAAAATATTCTAGTTGCTTATCTTCTTTATATTTTTATAATAATGGTGTCTATTAAAACAATGATTACTCATTTTTTATATTAATTCTATATTTTATTACTGAGTTTAGTGTTTTTTATTTGAATCTCAAAGATATTGTTTTGAAGTTAGTAGAGCTATAAGTGATCATGGTTTTACTTCTATTTTTACGAATACATTGTTAAGCCATATGAATTCACTCTCTTCAGTGATCGAATGTCTTATGTGTCTGTATACCCATGAGATGAATTTTCTCATACGTCCTTTGGTCTTATGTGTCTTCATCATATGTCCTACTTGGACCAGCAGTAATTATGAACCGTATTCGATATCTTATTTATTTGTATGTATCAAAATTCAATAGAAGTTGGGAGAAACACATGTTGAAAATGCATTTAGTGTAGATGAGAAAAACATATAAGAATAGGGTTAATGATGAAAGTGATTTATTAGGACATTAACTCCATGATAAATGCGTGAATGGAGTTGTCTATCTTCGTTAAAGTCAAATTCATTGATGATAAATATTCTTCTAGGAAAGCAATTAGGTAAAGCACTAGTAGTGAATTAAATAGGAGGAAGGCTGTGCAAATTCATCGCACGAAAAGTCAATTTCCAACCCACCAATCACTCCATTCTTATTTCCCTACATTCTTAATTGAAGTGGGGTTTCTTAAGAACCACATTGAAAACAATAAAATACATAACGTTTGACACTTCAATTTTTAATGATACATAACTCTTTACAAATTCATTTTTTAAAGGGCGGAGGGAGTCGACTATTCAACTCATTCAACTATTTGCTATATTTATTTACTGGTTGAGACCAATATATCATATATTATTATTATTATATGGATTAATTTAAAAAAAAATCGTTTTGAGACCCATATATCATATATTATTATTATTATATGGGTTAATTTAAAAAAAAAGTTAAATATAAAGTTCAAAATATTTAAGAACTTTGAATTTATAATAAAATAAAAGAAATAATGGATTATTATAATTGAAATGTTTTTTATCTTTTAAATTTAAATAAATTAACAAAAGAAATTAATAGTTTTATTTTTAGGAATTTTGAAATTAAAAAGTAAGTTCATTAATAAAATTGATATTCATTTATTACTATATTTATTGTAATTATTACATTAAAATATTATGTGTAATTTAATAAAATAGAAAACCTCATAAAATAACATGTGGAAAAAAAATTAATTCAAAATAACAACAAAATGACATTTGACAAATTGAATGAAAGTGTGACAAGGGACAAAAAAAACATTCATTTATTAGAGTAGATTTTTTTATTTTTGTTATTTTTTATCTTTTTCAACTCATAAAACATGAAAATTATATCTTTTCCATCTCATTCAACTTACTGAATTAAAAACATACAAAACTATCTTATTATTTTGGTATAAATCATTAAACATGAAGTACAACTAAAACGAGAGAGAGAGAGAGAGAGAGAGAGAGAGAGAGAGAGAGAGAGAGAGAGAGAGAGAGAGAGAGAGAGAGAGAGAGAGAGAGAGAGAGAAAACATTACGGGGTTAAGAACCCGCATATGATAATTGAAGTGGTACTAATTTTGTCTTCGGAGTCGTGAGCTCGGCGATATCGCTAATACCACCAACCCACAACCTCCAAACCGCCACCAGTCCTTCCACCATACCGGTTAAATTATATCTATATTAATTTAAAATGTAAATAAATGTTTCTATTGTTTTAAATATTTCAACCTTTCTATTGTCAAGAATGATATTTTCATCTCTACTTTTTTAAATATACTTTAATTAATGATATTTCCACTTTTATATATCTAAAATTTTCACTTTTATCCTTATATTTAGAAAAGTTTATAAAATGTCATTTTTTTCAGCACTTTATTTTTTAAAACATCATTTTAACCCTCTCGACTTTGAATTTTATAAAATATCACTTTCACATCTTTCATTTTAAAAATTTTATAAAGTTTTCTAGATATAAGGGTAAAAGTGAAAATTTATGTCAAAATATACATATTATGTTTTCCTAAACTTTTGTTCCTTAACTTTAAAAGAAACTAATTTTTATGTGTTTATTTTATAAATTCAAGGTGATTAATATTTTGACATAAATTTAGAAATTTCGTTAATTTAAAATTAAAGAAAAACTTACTTGCTGTTTTTATGTACGTGTCAGTATAAATTTAAGTTTGTCTACATTTTCATGTAATCTTTTTATTTATTTATTTATTTTATGTTTTTATGTTTATTTTTATGTACGCTTCATACGTATGAGTCAATTCACATATAATTCACTTTTGAATATTTAAACTTATATTCGTTAACATAAAAAAAATCTTACTTACTTATTTTTATGTATGTGTCAATATATGGAACGCCCCGATTCTCAGGTATTGTTTAAATAAGATTTATTGGGTGAAGCTCTACTCGACGAGTTGGTTGACCTACTCGTCGAGTAGCAGCGGGGTGGGATCGTGTGTTAAGTGACCTACTCGACGAGTCCATATTGGGACTCGACGAGTAGGAGCTGGCAAATGAAACCCTAAATCCCGGGGTTTGCACCTCTATTTAAAGGAGCCTCAGCCTCCTTTGGCCTCTTTGCAGTCTTTGAGAGCTCCTTAAAACCCTAATACGTGTGTGTGTGTGCCCATTGTGTGTTGGAAGCTTGAAAAGAGGATCTTTGGAGGGAGAAGGCTTGGAGGAGAAGGAGATTGGAGCAAGTAGAGTGTGGGAATCAACACTTATCTCAGTTATCATCTTCTGGAGGTAACCAAATCGCCTTTCTCCTTGTGAATCTCTTCTATTGGTTGAGTTTTAGGGTTTTTGGTGAGATGTTAAGTTGGAAAGATGAACTATGGGCTAGATCTGAGGTTGTAACTTCAGATCTGGACCCTCCTTGGATTCTAGAAGCATAAAGTTACAGTGTTGGTCATGATTGAGGTCCCTCTTGAGCATGAAGCTCCATTAAGAACTTAAAATAGGCATTTAGAGCCTTTATAGCCATGCATGCACGTAAAGTTTGCAACTTTACGTGATAAGCATGCCCTAGAAGCTTGGATCTGTGATTTGGAGCCGCTGCATGGCTCAAAACAAGTCTGTATGGAAAAAGGACTGAATGGACTCGGCGAGTTGCAGGGTTGACTCGGCGAGTCACATGAAGATGGCCGTGAACTCGACGAGTTGGATGAACAACTCGGCGAGTCCGATGAAGATTACCATAAGACTCGACGAGTTGATGAACAACTCGGCGAGTCGGATGAGTTTTCCATAGGATATGTATGCGTGTGTATCCGTCGAGTTGCAAGGAGGGAACTCGACGGGTGGCCTTAAAGTTTGATCGAGAATCGAAGGAACTCGACGAGTCACCCCGATGACTCGGCGAGTTGGAATGTGCTTCAAGGAACTCGGTGAGTAGCCGAGGGTACTCGGCGAGTTGGGGTCAACATGGACTGTTGACCTTGACTGAGGACTTTGACTTTGACCAGGGGTTGACTGGTGGGTTATGGAGTACCTTATAAGGTTAAGGACTTATGAGTATATTGTACTATGATCATAGGTGGTGGAGCCTGTGTCAAGTGATACGAGAGTTGGAGTTTATCTTCCGAGTTGGCATCTGCAAGGTGAGTTGTCCTCACTATATCGATAGGGTCTACGGCACCAAGGCCGGCCCTTTTAGTTGTTATTGTTATGATATGCTACATGTGGATATGATCTGTTAGATCAGAGTCAGGATAGACAGTATGTTATGCTCTTATGATCCGTAGGGATTGATATGTTAGTGACCTGCTAGGTCAGTGCTCTAGTTATGAGAGATTGCTATGTTTGGTGCTCAGTGAGGTAGATATGTTTGATGTTGTATATGTCAGTATATGTTAGTTATGTGCACATGGTTATCTGCTTGTTGCTTGGGGTTGAGGCGGTCCTGCTTTGTGCTGAAGGCCAACACACTCTATGAGCGGTCCGGGAAGACTGTAGGCCCACGTGGCGGTCCAGTCATGCCGAAGGCTCAGTATAGATTCAGTTGGACTGTAGGCCCGGTAGGGCGGTCCAGTCAGGCCGATGGCCCAATATGCATGTTGATGGATGGATTGATTGATTATTACGGATATGGTATTTCAGTGTGGTATTGGTATTTTGGGGGTAGCTCACTAAGCCCTTGGGCTTACAGTTTTCAGTTGTTTGTTTCAGGTACTTCAAGAGATCGTGGCAAGGCAAAGGCGTGACCGTACCGCTCCTCATCCTTATGATCTGTTTTGGGACACTCTGATGAATAATGTTTTGAAAACAATTTGTAAACAAATACTTTTGGGGTTTTAATTATGATTGGAAAAGTTTAAATTTGGCATGAAATTTATGGATGTTACAATATAAATTTTAGTTTCTTTACGTTTTCGTGCTTATTATTACATATATTTTCCACGTATGAATTTTATCAAATATAACATGTAACGCCCGCGTTTCTAGGCTAAGCATTAGTATGATGATGTAATAGTTAGGGTCAACAAATGTAACTTATTTTGAAGTAATAAAAAGGAATTATTTGAGTATTATGTGAATTATGTGAATTTATATGCTTTATACTTATTAATAAAATATAATAAAAATAACCGTCAAAATTAAAATAATAGATAGACCCAATATCTTTGAAGAAAGTTGTAGTAGTCGGTACAAGGATTCCGAAAATATAAAGAACGCCAAAATCCGAGTTATAACGAAGAAGTTATGACCTGTCGAAGTTTCGCGACAAAACCGACACGACACCGGGAATCGTAAAAAGTGAGTTTATGATAAAATACTTTTTAGGCTTAGTTATCTAAAGGAAAGTTGTAGAGTACCTCTCCACCTACGCGTGGATATAAAGAATGTCAAAAACGGAGTTCGTATGCAAAAGTTATGATCTTCCGCAGATGTAGCAGTCTAAGGGCATGGCACGTGGCAGAAACCCTAATCAGCCTCAATTCCACGACGTGGAATTAGTCAAGGACACTAATCGAGGATAGAAAAACACATGATAAGTCTACGGGAGTGATGTGTTAATATTCCACGACGTGGAAATAAAGGCCACGACGTGCAAATGTCATCTGGACACCTTTCGAAGCTAGAACGTAGATGGTAAGCCTACGAAGTGATTCAGCCATGCTCCACGACGTGGACATAAGACTCCACGACGTGGACATGTTTTTGGAAGCCTATAAATAGCAAGTTCGACCCTTGCTCTTCTTACACCTAAAAACTTCTTTCTCTCTCTCGTTTGTTGAAGATGTTTCCTTTCCCGAGCCCGACGATCACGAACCGCTGACCGTTTCTAGTTAGATTCTATCCAATCACGCTACTAAGGTGAGTGTGTAGTCACTTTCATCTTACACACAGATATGAAGTATTTTATATAAATTACATGCTATGTGTGCATATTATCTGTTTACCTGATATTTATGCTGGATGAACGTTTTTATACATGTTTTAAATGATTTAAACTGTATATGTATTTTTATATCTACAAATATGTTGGGGTAAAACATGGGTAGATGAAATAAAATGATGAGAGGCCTCGATGTTGACGATGATCCAGTCATCTAGTGGAGTATAGATGACGACCACAGACTTTTCTAGCTAGTCTAGTGGAACGCTGGCAGGCTCGCAACCTGTAGGTGTTTGTGAACGATGTATTCACCGGTGTACTCCATCCCCCTCATGGTTGCCTTACGGACATATATGGCCGAGGAATCCCTCAGCAGTAGTGTCTACCCCGGTGATGATCCTTAGGTTAGATCCCTTTTAATAGATGCTTTAGGGACGTAAAGTGAGGATAACGGGAACGGGTAATCAGGGTTTGTTTGATGAAATTAATAAACTTATTTATTGTGGGTTAAAACTCCTATATGCTCACCAGGCTCCCAAGCCTGACCCACTCGGTTTCTTGTATTACAGGTAGTGGCAAGGGCATAATTGGACAATCTAACGAGAGATTATGGATTTATAGGCCAGTAGAAATTATATAGAATGTTGTAAGGCCTATATTGTTTTTTAGGCCAATTTTGTTTTGCGGCCTATGATGTTTTTGGTTTATGCTTATGATCTGTATCGATGTTGACATCTCGAATTTGTAATATAATGAAAATACATTTCTGTAAGAAATGCTTTGATAAATTTTTATCATATTTTGTTTTCGGAACAAATTCCACAACACTTTTCGTTGAAAGATTACTCTGATTTTATTATAAAAGCATAAACGAAATCAGTCTTTTTTGGCCGTGAAAATGGGGATGTCACATAACATATTTGCATTCGACGGTATATATTGGAGTTAGTCAATGGTACTAATATTGTATATTTATCTACTAACAAATGCAACGATACATTTTATTAATACAATCATCAAAATTCAACTTACAAAATAATTGGTACCACTGTAATGTGTAACAAGCTAAATCCTAGTTAATATTTAAACTAAGAAGTGAAAAGATTATTTTGATGGAAATACAATTATGATTGGAATTTGCAACCTATCAATTCAATTTATAAGTTCTTTTAAACAAACAAAAATAAGAGTGTGTCACGATCCTATCAAAGTTGACATCTTTTATTGGTTTAGTCGAACTAAATTGTCTTTTTTTTTTTGGAAACGACTAACGATTTTATAAGGGGGTCACACCTTGCAAGAAGCTAGATGAGCCCGGCAAGAGAAGGTACAAGATAAAGTTCAAGAGAAAGAAAAAAGGAACAAAGAAACAAATGGAGACATGCTCCAGTCACACCACCGAATGGAGACAAATGGAGACATGATCCAGTCACACCACCGAATGCTCCCCTTTGATCCCCTATGTTTTAACCATAGAAGACCAATGTTTGAATGCCATCAATAACCTTGGTTGGACTCCTTTTCTCTTGTTTAAAGATCCTATTATCCCGAGCATTCCAAAGACTCCAAATCATTCCATAACATATCATCATGAGTATTCTCCGTTTCTTCGGACATTGACTCCAGTTTGCTACAAAATGTAGGAGTTCCTCTGTGCTGTCTATATGTCTAAGGTTAATACCACACCATTTCATGATCCAATTGTGCACAGTCAATGCAAAGTCACCCTAGATAAAGATGTGATATGCAGTTTCAACACCGTTTAGACAATACCCACAATTTAGTGAGGGTATTTGAACGCCTCTAACTTCCAAAGCCTTCGATGATGGAATTCGGCCCCATTTGGCCCGCCAAACAAAACACAATACTTTGAGTGGGACTTCCTTCAACCATTCAATTCTGGATCCTGGTAGGGTAGGGGTAAACTCTTCTAATTTTTTACAAAAATCTTCCACCGTGTACAACCCATTTGCTCCAATTTTGCAACTCCAAGTATCCAGAGCGTTTGATGAACGAACTTGTCCCAACGTCTCTTCGAGATGTGTCAAGTTTTGTTTCAGGTGTGTTGCCATGGGGTCCGAATTCCAGTCCCATGTGAATCCAGTGGTTGATATACGCTTACCAACTAGACACCGTCTCCTGCACTCAATGTTAAACAGCTCCGGGAACCTTGTTTTTAAGGGTTCATCTCCCCACCAGACATCAAGCCAAAATAATGTGTTTCTTCCGTTCCCAATCTTTTTTTTTAAATCCAATTCATAGCTATGAAAATTCCAAGTCACCCATAAATCTGTAAGAATTACCTCATCCAAGCGTCTTAGTTGCATTAAGTTCTGAATTATCTCTCAATCAAACCATTCATTAATTGTGATTCATGATAAATAAGGAATATCAATGGCCCACCAACGACAAATTTCACACCAAAAAATGGTAAACACGAGGAAATTAAATGAATAATTGTCTCAATTCATAAATCGTATAAAGAAGGGTAAATAACACAAAAGACACTAAGTTACACCAAAATTCAAATGAAACATCCCAAAAATATAGTCCAAAAATTTCGTTTTTAATTATTCATAAAAACCATAAATACCAGTCATCATCTCATAAAAAACATAAGTAATGTGTCTCAAATCATCACAACCAAATAGTGTATCAATATCATGTGTCAAAAGATCAGAGTCTAGACATCCCAGGCTGAATCAATGGTGTGTGCACTACAATCATCCCGAACTCTTCCCCTTGCTACCGATAGTACCTGAAACCAAAACTGAAAACTGTAAGCACGAAGCTTAGTGAGTCTCCCCAAACTACCACATACCATACACATATAACGTGCAACTAGGAGATACGGCCCTCGCCCACACTCATGGAGATACGGGCCCCACCCACACTCCGCTAAGTATGGGAGATACGGGCCCCGCCCACACTCAGCTACTATGAGATACGATCCCCGCCCACACTCAACTACTATGAGATACGGGCCCCGCCCACACTCAGCTACTAAGCATACATATAAGTATCACACAGACAACAAGTATAACTAAATCTATCAATCAACCATATATCCATACTCAACTAAAGCTATGAGATACGGGCCCCGCCCACACTCGACTAAATGGGAGATACGGGCCTCACCCACACACGGCTACTAATAAAACATATACGGGCCGACCTTGGTGCTTTCAACCCCTTCTACTAGAGGAAACCTCACCTCTCGAGCTGACTGCTGAAATCTCGTGTGAGGAATATCTGATGGCTGTTCCAATCGACTCCCCGTCTATCATCATCACCATAAGCACTTAGTCAAAAACTGATAATTCTTCTAAGGGTAAAATGACCATTTTACCCCTGGTCAAAGTCAACGTTCGGGTCAAAGTCAACATTCTCGGTTGACCGACTCACCGAGTTCTTTAACTCAACATTCCTGAAATCACGACCCAACTCGCCGAGTCACCCCCCGACTCGTTGAGTTCTATCGGGCTGCTCATGGTCGCGATTTAGTGAATCAACTCGTCGAGTCCCTTCACAGACTCGTCGAGTTCTATCTTAAGCTGAAACGGGAAAACACAACCCAACTCGTCGAGTTACCTTATGGAATCGACGAGTTCCTCTGTCTGTTTGGCCATCTTAACAGATTAAGCCTCTACTCTCGGATCCAAAGTCCAAACTTCGTCTATACACTGGAAATGCCCCTTTTTGGGGTAAAGTTTCCCACTTTACCCGCTAATAACCCATCCTAATGGGTTTAGCTAAAACCCTAGTTCCTTAGTACATAGATCTTTGTCCAAAAGCCTTATTACTCGAACTCAAAGCATGAAAACCGAGATCTAAGTCCTAGATACAAAAAGAGCACATAAAGTCTCAGACTTTACTTCTATGCATGACCTTTTGGGTTAAAAAGGGCCAAAATGACACTCTATGGCTTGCATGGAGACTCCTATGGCATAAAGTTTGCATCTTTATGCCTTAATAGTCCTTCAAGATCCTAGATTTGGAAGAATACCCACTTGGGTCATCCATTCTTCACATGCTAGCATACTTGGACCAAAACCCTCATAAATATGAAAAGAAAAGATTAAAGAAACCATTGAGCAAGGTTGGGACTTGCTTACCCGAAAATGTAAGAAATGATGTGTAGTTTTTGGATCTACTCTTTCCCTCTTGAGCCCTTTAGCTTTCTCTTGTTCCACAAGCTTCAAAAACACACAAAGATCACTCAAAATGGCTCACAATCTCAAGCAAAGAACTAGGGTTTCGTGCATTAGGGTTTGGGACTTGGAGGCTGTAAATGAAGCTGAGGGGTGGGGATTAAGATGCTTAAATAGGGTGCAAAACCCCAAAATTAGGTTTTCATCCTGGAAGCCCTATTCGTCGAGTCAAGGCCCTCAACTCTTCGAGTAGGCGACTTAAGATCCCGCGTCAAATCTGATTTCTACTCGACGAGTTTGGGGCTTCCAACTCGTCGAGTAGCTCTACAAAAGCGAATAAAGTATAATTAAATGCGTACCAGGAAGCAGGCATTACAATTCTCCCCCACTTGACTTAGACTTCGTCCTCGAAGTCTGCTGCATTTAGAAACAACTATGGGTAATGCCCCTCATCTCCTCCTCGGGCTCCCAAGTCCACTCTGAACCCCTGCGGTGCTGCCACTGCACCTTCACCAACTTCACCCTCTTGTTCCTCAGCTCATTCGTCTTCGTATCGAGAATAGCTACTGGTCTCTCGATGTAATTCAGGCTGTCATCTACCTGAATGTCCTCTAGAGGCACAACCGCTGAGTCATCCACTAAGCGCTTCCGTAGCTGGGAAACATGGAAAGTGCTGTGCATCTGGCTGAGCTCCGCTGGGAGATCCAATCTGTACGCCACCTTGCCAACCCGGGCTAAAACCCTTAACGGGTCGATATACTTTAGGCCCAGCTTGCACCGCTTCCGAAACCGGATGCCACCTTTTCAAGGCGACACCTTCAGGAGGACCATATCACCCACCTGAAACTCCACGTCTGAACGCTGCTTGCCAGCGTATCTCTTCTGCCGACTCTGAGCAGTCTGGAGCCTACTCCAGACCTGCTGGATCCGCTATGTAGTCTTGAGTACTACCTCAGTACTCCCCATGACTCTCTGACCGACCTCGCCCCAACAGATTGGTGTCCTACACTTCCACCCATAGAGAATCTCGAAGGAAGGTTGGTCTATGCTGGCGTGGTAACTGTTGTTATACGAAAATTCCGCTAACGGAAGATACCTATCCCAACTGCCACCGAAATCCAAGACACATGCGCGTAGCATGTCCTCGAGAGTCTGAATCGTCCTCTCACTCTGTCCGTCTGTATGGGGGTGGAAAACGATGCTGAAGTGAAGTTGAGTACCCATCTCTTCGTGAAATCGCTTCTAAAATCTGGAAGTGAAAAGAACATCTCGGTCTGACACCATCGAGACAGGCACTGCATTTCGTGCCACTACCTCCCGCACGTAAATCTCGACTAACTTCTTGGCCGATATGCTCTCCTGGATCGGGATAAAATGAGCACTCTTAGTCAACCGATCCACAATGACCCATATCGAATCTACTCCGCGTGCGGTCTTAGGAAGCTTCGTGATGAAGTCCATAGTGATATCTTCCCACTTCCACATGGGAATGTCTAATGGCTGCATTTAGCTTTGAGGCCTCTGGTGCTCTGCCTTGACCTTCCTGCAGGTCAAGCATCTCTCAACGTACCAGGCTACATCCCGATTCATGCAGGGCCGCTAGTAACTACGACGAAGATCTCAATACATCTTCGTCGCCCCGGTATGGATGGAGAACCTGGACTTGTTGGCCTCATCCATCAGAATCTGCCGTACTCCGCCCCAGTACGGTGCCCAGACCCTCCCATTCAGGGTCAACATCCCACATCTGTTGTAATCAAAGGAGGCCACTTGGCCTATGATCCGATCGCACTTCGGGTGCTCCTCCTTCAGGGCTTCAACATGCGCCTCTCTGATCTGCTCCATGAATGGAGTAATCACTATCATCCTCAGACAGATGTCTCGAATTGCGGTCGCTACCGCCTTGCGGCTCAGGGCGTCGTCCACCACATTGGCCTTTCCCAGGTGGTAAAGGATCTCACAGTCGTAATCCTTCACCACATATAACCACCGACGCTGCCTCATGTTCAGCTTCGGCTAATCCATGAGGTACCTCAAACTCTTGTGGTCCGTGTAAATGGTACAACAGACCCCATAGAGGTAATGCCACCAAATCTTGAGGGCAAAAACTACATCCCCTAGCTCTAAATCATGTGTCGGATAGTTAGCCTTATGAGGCTTCAACTGCCTCGAAGCATAAGCTATCACGTGACCCCACTGCATCAATACCGCTCCCATGCCTATGATCGAAGCGTCACAGTACACCACGAAGTCATCGACTCCCTCCGGCATGGTCAGGATCGGTGCCTCGCATAACCGCTGTCTGAGAGTCTCGAAAGCTGCCTGCTGCTCAGGCCCCCAGCGGAAGTCCACCGACTTCTTGGTCAGTCGGGTCATGGGAACAGCGATCTTGGAGAAGTCCTAAATAAATCTCCGGTAATAACCCACTAGACCCAGGAAACTCCGAATCTCAGTTGGAGACCTCAGAATCTCTGTCACACCCCCAGCCGTCGGCGGAAACACCGGGTGGTGTAACGTCATTCTTCGTATCATAGTTATATAACATACACTGAAAAGTACTAAAGAAAATACATACCTTTAGTGATGACTGAAAGTTACATTATTGTTTTCCTAGTATTTATTACATAATATCCGACTATGGCATACTTCTTAAAGAACAGGAAGATAATAGTAAAACTTCTCCTGTTTGAATACATACCAGTTTTTCAAGTTCCTGAAAACACAAGCATTTTAAAATACGTCAACATAAAGTTGGTGAGTTCACAGGTTTTGACTCCATATAAAAATAATACTACTTCTGAGTTCAAAAGTTTAGTTTTTGGAAGTATCATTTTGAAGCTCCAACATTTAGTATATATATTAGGTATAATAGTCTACTTATCAGTTAAGTGTTATACCTAAACGTTCCTTGAACCTAAGGTATAAGTAGGGGTAAACTTATACTTAACATTAATACTTGTATACGACAAAGTATAATGTTTCTAACAATTTGCTACCATGAGCCTGTAACCGCTGCTATGACATAATACCTATGATAAAACGCACTTATGATTTCCATGAGAAACAATACACTCATTATTTCCATGAGAAACAACACCGCACACTTCATCGACGCCGAAACAATAACAAGTAAAAGGATAGTTCATCACTCGCTTATGGTTGATTGTAGCTAACAATCACAAGTGGGGTTGTCAACCCGTATACTAATTATACACGACTTCCTCGCTCACACGGGATTAACGGTTACATTTCAGAGGATTTCCGCTAAGATCCCCAATCTTAGTTGATGAATACAATTACTCATGTAGACTCTGACGGCTTCCTATAGCTCTAACAACAAAAGCATTTTCATGTCTAAAACCCTAAGTTATTAGACTATGCCTTTAAACATTAATCCTAAGTTCATATTACTTTAGGCAGTACAACAACTATAACTTGAGGAAAAATCAGGTTTTATCTTAACATAAAACCAACAATAACAATATATAACATACCAAGTTTTATCTTGTCATAAAACCAACAATAACAACCTATAGCATACCAAGTTTTATCTTGACATAAAACCAATAATAGCAACATACTTTTTAACATATAGAACTTCCGAATATAACTTCGGAACTATATCGCACACAACATATATATATATATATATATATATATATATATATATATATATATATATATATATATATATATATATATATATATATATATATAGAATCCTAAGTATAACTCAAGATCTACATTAGTACAAGAACATGCTAACAAGTTGATAATAGTTGTATATATTCAAAATATTATATTTAGAACAACTATATCCCGGTTAATATAACTATCTACGTTGATACTAATATACTATCATATAGACATAATAGTAACGTATATACAATATTTAGCATGCGTTTTCCCCCGAAAATATTAGAAAGTGGGGCCGTGAAACTCACCCTAGTTGCGTGATTTTATGTAATCTAAGCAGAAACGGTCAGCGGTACGAGGTCGTCGGGCTCGAAATGCAAGAGGGCTTCAGCATATGAGAGAAAAGGAAGAAGTTCAGGTGTAGGAATAGCTGAAGTCGGACCTGCTATTTATAGGACGGTTTTTGGCCTCTCACGTCGTGAATTTATAAAACTCACGCCGTGAGCCAAGCCTGCTCACCTTGTAGACTTGCCATTTGCGTCCTTAGCTTCGGAAGGTGGCCATATGACTCTTCACGTCGTGAAATATCATTGTTCACGTCGTGAGCTTAGAGCTTATCCCTTCTTAGCCTCGTCACACACTTTCTAGGTCCGAAATGTGGCAATTTGACTCCTCACTTCGTGAGTTTCTATGCTCACGTCGTGAGTTCAGTCGGATTAGGATTTCTGACAGCTGTATCTTCGGAAGATCGTAACTTTCGCATACGAACTCCGTTTTTGACGTTCTTTATATCCACGCGTAGCTATTTACAAGTACTACAACTCTCGTTTAGACTCCAATAGCTAATTCTATGTCTATTTTAAATTCCTATTATTATAGAGATTTATAGTGTTCGGTTATCATAACTTCTTCACGCGAAGTCAGGTTCAGACGTTCTCTATATTTTTGGAATCGTATGGATGTATACTTTGAGTTGTATCATAAAGAAAGTTCATATTTGTATTAGAATTTATCATGAACTACATAGTAAGTTTATCACCTTACTAGTTTACAAAATCACATTACATGATTGGTATGATCACATGTGATTGTCTATTGACCTATTTTGACTGGTTTTACAATCTCCCACTGCATCACTGCCTCTATCTTGGCCGGATCAACCAGAATACCCTTCTAATTGACAAGGTGCCCCAGAAACTGCACCTCGTGCAACCATAACTCACACTTGGAGAACTATGTGAAAAACCTCTCCCTCCTCAATGTCTCCAGCACCTCCCTCAGGTGCTCCACATGCTGCTTCTGAGTCTTGGAGTAAACCAAGATGTCATTAATGAAGACTATTACAGACCGATCCAACATCGGTCTGCACACACAGTTCATGAGGTCCATGAACGCGTCTGGAACATTGGTGAGCCCAAACGGCATCACCACAAACTCATAATGACCATAATGAGTCCGAAAAGCTATCTTCTGCACAACCTCATCCCTGAATCGCGTCTGGTGATAACCCGATAGCAGATCAATCTTGGAGAACCAAGATGCGCCCTGTTGTTGGTCAAACAAATCATCAATCCTCGGGAGTGGGTAACGGTTCTTCACCGTTACCTTATTCAACTCCCGGTAGTCTATACACATGCGATGTGACCCGTCCTTCTTCTTCACAAACAGGATCGGGGCTCCACATGTCGAACTACTCGTCCGGATAAATCCTTTGTCTAGCAGCTGTTGCAGCTGTGTAGACAACTCCGACATCTCGGGAGGAGCCAACCGATATGGTGCCTTGGATATCGGAGCCGCACCAGGGACTAGGTCAATCCTAAACTCGACCTGTCTCTCCGGAGGTATCCCAGGGAAATCCTTTGGAAATACATCTAGGTATTCTCACACTACTGGTACATCATCAACTGTCGTCTTACCCTTGTCCGGGGTATCCATAACATACGCTACATAACCCACGCAACCCTGCTGAAGGTAGCGCCTCGCTCACACTGCTGAACACATAGTCGGTCCACCCTGCGACCTCTCGCCCTGTATCACTAACCCTCCCCCACTAGGAGTCCGAACCCTCACTAGCTGCTGCTCGCATTCGATCACTGCCCCATTGGGGCTCAACCAGTCCATACCAACTATCACCTTGTTCCCCCTAAGGGGAATAGGGACCAAATCCACCGAATACTGCTCATGAAACAACTGTAGTGTACAACCTAGGTGAACCCTCGCAGCCCTAACGGTCCTGTCATCTGCTATCTCCACATCAAGTGGGAAATCTAGCTCCCCTGGAGCTCCTACGAATCGTTTGTTGAGCGCGAGCGACACAAAAGATCGGGTAGCCCCCGAATCAAACAATAACAGGGCAGATATACTGTTCACGAGGAAAGATCCTATAACAAAACACATGAACATAAGTAATGATCAACATAAACAAGAAGATAAGGAGAAGATACATACCCTTAACGAAATCAGGAGTTGCACGTAACTCCTCTTTTGTCAACTGGAAAGCTCTACTCTTCGCCACTAGCGCCTCTGCACGGCCCTGCCGGCCATCTGTAATCCTTAATGTAGCAGGTGCGAGTGCCGCCACCTGTCCTGCTGCTGCCAAACTCGGACACTGGGACCTCTTGTGGCACCTCTGATTGCACTGGAAGCAAATCAGACCAGATGTTATGGTGGTGGTGGTGGTAGTTGTACAGTCCCTACTCATATGACCAGTTCGGCCGCACTTAAAGCAGCCCGAACTACCCGCCCTGTACGTCCCCTCGTACGACCTACAACATTTTCTGCAGCAGCCTCGGCCATGTTGGCCCTTCCCTCGGGAATCTGTCTTGGGCTTCTTGCCCGAGCCCTCCATACCAGATGACGCATCTGGTTTCCTCTTCCTATCCATCTCTAAATCGATTTCTATCTCTCTAGCTCTGGCAATCATATCCTCCAGCGTTTTGCAGATGGATCGGCTCACAAACTGCCGAATGTCACTCTTCAACATGTCATGATATCGGGCCTTTTTCATTTCCTTGTCCGCCACATACTGCGGAACGAGAAGGACCATCTCCCTGAACTTGGCGGTAATCTCTGCCACTGTCTCAGTCGTCTGCTAGAGATCCTGGAACTCCCTAGCAAGCTGTTGAACCTCTATCACAGGTGCAAACTCGACTCTGAACCTAGTCGAGAAGTCGCTCCAAGTCATAGTATCACGAGCTGCATCATCACCAATGGCTCGTCTGACCTCCTCCCACCAGTCACGTGCCCTGTCCTTCAGAAGACAGGATGCAAGTCGAACCTTGTCCCCCTCGAGACATCTGCTGGTGTGGAATGCGTGGGCAACATCAGCTAACCATCTAGTGCTCGCAATGGGGTCCCGAGCCCCATGGTAATCGGGAGCTCCACAAGCTCTAAACTCCCTGAAAGTCGGTGTGTGCGACCCCATCATGGCTGCCACCTTGGTGCGGAAAGCACTCAATTTGTCAACCATGAGCTCCAAAATACCCTCATTGATCGTTCCGAAGATCACAAGAATCTGATCCAGAATACTGCGCGTGATCTCAGAAGATATGAACTCCCTCGTCTGATCGTCTAGCTGCCCGGCTCCAGAGCCCGAGCCTGATCCCTCACCGGCGCCTGAACTGCCGAATGGTCTAGTGCGTAATACCACCATTCTGAAAAACACATCATAAAAATATCAGAATGCTAATCATATCTCGAGGGATCACATATACTACCAATTCCCTGGATTCATCTCAGCCTTCCTTGATTCGAGTACGGATCCCCTGCTTTCAGTAGTACGGGCTCATACTACCTTCCACATCTATCCGTACTTTACTCTAGAATTGCCTTGACTCCACCAAGTGACTTTCACTACTACTGCTCCCAACACTAATCTCATCCTAGGCTTTCCCTAGGGTAATCTCCGACCCACTCTCCGCCATCAGTTGCATAAGAAGTCCCTGCTATCTCTCCATAACTAGCTAGCGAATACCATTACATATCACTAAGACCAGATAATTCTTTGAATGAGAGGTCCCTCCCTACAACAGTTGGAATCAAACAAGAGTTGCGTAATAGGGCTAGACCTAACCTTCTAAAATTATTTAGTCCTCGCAATATGTAACTTAACATATTCGTTTACTATTTAGTAAAAGATAACTAGAACTCCTAAAAGCATAAAGCAAGCAGCATTCGAGCATCGAGTAAACATAATCAAGCATATCTCATTCAAGCCATCCCTGACTAATATGTACTAGCATGCAGTTCAATAAGTTGAGAAACATATAACAGGCATATAAGGCATCCTTCCTAGATCCTTAGCCCTAATCTAGCATGCAGTTCTCATAAAGCTGATATACATATAAAGGCACACAAGGCATCCTTCCTAGATCCTTAGTCCTACTCTAGCATGCAGTTCTCATTACATATCATAACATAAACTTGTATGGGTAATTTGGGAGTACTTACTTGAGCTCGGCTGATTGTATGTACCACACCCTTTTCTCTTTTCAAAGTTCTTTTCTCTTTTAAAAATGCTTTTCATAAAAATGATTTTCTTTTGAAAATTTTGATACCAATTCCTTAGTTTGATTTCAGACACACCTGAGAGTGTGCCCGAATCCCTCAAACCAAGGCTCTGATACCAACTAGAAACATCCCAAAAATATAGTCCAAAAATTTCGTTTTTAATTATTCATAAAAACCATAAATACCAGTCATCATCTCATAAAAAACATAAGTAATGTGTCTCAAATCATCACAACCAAATAGTGTATCAAAATCATGTGTCAAAAGGTCATAGTCTAGACATCCCAGGCTGAATCAATGGTGTGTACACTGCAATCATCCCGAGTTCTTCCCCTTGCTACCGGAAGTACCTGAAACCAAAACTGAAAACTATAAGCACGAAGCTTAGTGAGTCTCCCGAAACTACCACATACCATACACCTATAACATGCAACTAGGAGATACGAGCCCCGCCCACACTCATGGAGATACGGGGCCCGCCCACACTCCACTAACTGAGGGAGATACGGGCCCCGGACACACTCCACTGGCTATGAGATACTGGCCCCTCCCACAGTCAACTACTTAGCATACATACAAGTATCACACACACACAACAAGTATAACTAAATCTATCAATCAACCATATATCCATACTCAACTAAAGCTATGAGATACGGGCCCCACCCACACTCGACTAACTGGGAGATACGGGCCTCACCCACACTCGGCTACTAATCAAACATATACGGGTCGGCCATGGTGCCTTCGACCCATTCTACTAGATGAAAACTCACCTCTCGAGCTGATTGTTGAAATCTCGTGTGAGGAATCTCTGATGGCTACTCCAATCGACTCCCCTGGTGAAAGTCAACGTTCTGGTCAAAGTCATCATTCTGGGTTGACCAACTCGCCGAGTCGACCTAACAAATCGCCAAGTTCTCTAACTCAACAGTCCTGAAATCGCGATCCAACTCGCCGAGTCACCCCCAGACTCGTCGAGTTCTATCGGGTTGCTTATGATCGCGATTTAGCGAATCAATTCGTCGAGTCCCTTCACAGACTCGTCGAGTTTTATCTTAAGCTGAAACGGGACAACAAGACCCAAATCGTCGAGTTCCCTTATGGACTCGACGAGTTCCTCTGTTTGTTTGGTCATCTTAACAGATTAAGCCTCTACTCTCATATCCAAAGTCCAAACTTCGTCTATACACTGGAAATGCCCCTTTTTGGGGTAAAGTTTCCAACTTTACCCGCTAATAACCCATCTTAATGGGTTTAGCTAAAACCCTAGTTCCTTAGGACATATATCTTTGTCCAAAAGCCTTATTACTCCAACTCAAAGCATGAAAACCGATATCTAAGTCCTAGATACCAAAAGAACACGTAAAGTCTCAGACTTTACTTCTATGCATGACCTTTTGGGCTAAAAGGGGCCAAAATGACACTCAATGGCTTGCATGGGGACTCCTATGGCATGAAGTTTGCATCTTTATGCCATAATAGTCCTTCAAGATCCTAGATCTGGAAGAAAACCCACTTGGGTCGTCCATTCTTCACATGCTAGCATACTTGGACCAAAACCATCATAAAGATGAAAAAAAGAGATCAAAGAAACCATTGAGCAAGGTTGGGACTTGCTTACCAGAAAATGTAGCAAATGATGTGTAGTTTCTGGATATACTCTTTCCCTCTTGAGCCCTCTAGCTTTCTCTTCTTCCACAAGCTTCAAAAACACACAAAGATCACTCAAAATGGCTCACAATCTCAAGCAAAGCACTAGGATTTCGTGGATTAGGGTTTGGGACTTGGAGGCTGTAAATGAAGCTGAGGGGTGGGGATTAAGATGCTTAAATAGGGTGCAAAACCCCAAAATTCGGGTTTCATCCTGGTAGCCCTACTCCTCGAGTCAAGGCCCTCAACTTGTCGAGTTGGCGACTTAAGCTCCCGCATCAAATGTGATTTCTACTCGACAAGTTTGGGGCTTCCAACTCATCGAGTAGCTCTACAAAAGCGAATAAAGTATAATTAAATGCGTACCAGGAAGCAGACATTATAATTCTTCCCCACTTGACTTAGACTTCGTCCTCGAAGTCTGCTGCATCTGGAAACATCTCTGTGTAATGCTCCCTCATCTCCTCCTCGGGCTCCGAAGTCCACTCCGAATCTCTGCGGTGCTGCCACTGCAACTTCACCAACTCCACCCTCTTGTTCCTCAGCTCCATCATCTTCTTATCGAGAATAGCTACTAGTCTCTCGATGTAATTCAGGCTGTCATCCACCTGAATGTCATTTAGAGGCACAACCGCTGAGTCATCCACTAAGCACTTCCATAGCTGGGAAACATGGAAAGTGATGTGGATCTGGCTGAGCTCCGCTGGGAGATCCAATCTGTACGCCTCCTTGCCCACGTGGGCTAAAACCCTGAAAAGGCCGATATACCTGGGGCACAACTTGCCCCGCTTCCGAAACTGGATGACACCTTTCCAAGGTGACACCTTCAGGAGGACCATATCGCCAACCTTAAACTCCAATTCTGAACGCCGCTTGTCAGCGTAGGTCTTCTGCCGACTCTGAGCAGTCTGGAGCCTGCTCCGGACCTGCTGGATCCGCTCTGTAGTCTTGAGTACTACCTCAGTACTCCCCATGACTCTCTGACCAACCTCACCCGAATAGATTGGGGTCCTACAATTTCTCCCGTCGAGCATCTTGAAGGGAGGTCAGTCTATGCTGGCGTGGTAACTGTTGTTATACGAAAATTCCGCTAACGGAAGATACGTATCCCAACTGCCACCGAAATCCAAGACACATGCGCGTAGCATGTCCTCGAGAGTCTGAATCGTCTTCTCGCTCTGTCTGTCTGTCTGGGGGTGGAAAGCGGTGCTGAAGGGAAGACGACTACCCATCTCATTGTGAAACTGCTTCCAAAATCTGGAAGTGAAACGAACATCTCGGTCTGACACCACTGAGACAGGCACTCAATGCCGTGCCACTATTTCCCGCACGTAAATTCGGCCAACTTCTCGGCCGATATGCTCTCCTGGATCGGGATAAAATGAGCACTCTTGGTCAAACGATCCACAATGACCCATATCGAATCTACTCCGCGTGCGGTCTTGGGAAGCTTCGTGATGAAGTCCATAGTGATATCTTCCCACTTCCACACGGTAATGTCTAATTGCTGCATTTTTCCATGAGGCCTCTGGTGCTCTGCCTTGACCTTCCTGCAGGTCAAGCATCTCTCAACGTACCAGGCTACATCCTACTTCATGCAGGGCGACCAGTAATCAGGGCGAAGATCTCTATACATATTTGTCGCCCCGGGATGGATGGAGAACATGGACTTGTGGGCCTCATCCATCAGAATCTTCCGTACTCCGCCCCAGTATTGTATCCAGACCCTCCCATTCAGGGTCGACAGCCCACGACTGTCATAATCAAAGGAGGCCACTTGGCCTATGATCCGCTCGCACTTCCGGCGCTCCTCCTTCAGGCCTTCAACCTGCGCCTCTCTGATCTGCTCCAGCAATGCTGTAATCACTATCATCCTCAGATAGATGTCTCGAATCGGGGTCGCTACAGCCTTGCAGCTCAGGGCATCGGCCACCACATTGGCCTTTCCCGAGTGGTAAAGGATCTCACAGTCGTAATCCTTCACCACATCTAACCACCGACG
Source organism: Lactuca virosa (assembly GCF_052849685.1). Classification (NCBI taxonomy): domain Eukaryota; kingdom Viridiplantae; phylum Streptophyta; class Magnoliopsida; order Asterales; family Asteraceae; genus Lactuca; species Lactuca virosa. Next base: position 154,946,516 of record NC_136427.1, on the reverse strand, counting down.
TTGCCTCATGTTCAGGTTCAGCTGATCCATGAGGTACCTCAAACTCTTGTGGTCCGTGTAAATGGTACAACGGACCCCATAGAGGTAATGCCGCCAAATCTTGAGGGCAAAAACGACAACCCTCAGCTCTAAATCATGCGTCAGATAGTTTGCCTCGTGAGGCTTCAACTTCCTGGAAGCATAAGCTATCACGTGACCCCGCTGCATCAATACCACTCCCATACCTGTGATCGAAGCGTCACAGTACACCACGAAGTCATCGACTCCCTCCGGCATGGTCAGGATCGGTGCCTCGCATAATCGCTGTCTGAGAGTCTCGAAAGCTGCCTGCTGCTCAGGCCCCCAGCGGAAGTCCACCGACTTCTTGGTCAGTCGGGTCAAGGGAACAGCGATCTTGGAGAAGTCCTGAATAAATCTCTGGTAATAACCCGCTAGACCCAGGAAACTTCGAATCTCAGTTGGAGACCTCGGAATCTCCCCATGCATCAAGCCATCTATCTTGGCCGGATCGACCAAAATATCCTTCTAATTGACAAGGTGCCCCAGAAACTGCACCTCGCGCAACCAGAACTCACATTTGGAGAACTTTGCGAAAAGTCTCTCCCTCCTCAATGTCTCCAACACCTCCCTCAAGTGCTCCTCATGCTGCTTCTGAGTCTTGGAGTAAACCAAGATGTCATCAAATAAGACTATTACAAACATATACATCATCGGTCTGCACACGCAGTTCATGAGGTCAATGAACACGGCTGGAGGATTGGTGAGCCCAAACGGCATCACCACAAACTCATAATGACCATAGCAAGTCCTAAAAGCTGTCTTCTGCACAGCCTCATCCCTGACTCGGATCTGGTGATAACCCGATCGCAAATCAATCTTGGAGAACCAAGATGCGCCCTGTAGCTGGTCAAACAAATCATCAATCCTCGGGAGGGGGTAACGGTTCTTCACCGTTACCTTATTCAACTCTCGGTAGTCTATACACATGCGATGTGACCCGTCCTTCTTCTTCACAAACAGGATCGGGGCTCCCAATGGCGAACTACTTGGCCGAATAAATCCCTTGTCTAGCAGCTCTTGCAGCTGCGTAGACAACTTCTGCATCTCGGGAGGAGCCAACCGATATGGAGCCTTGGCTATCGGAGCCGCACCAAGGACTAGGTCAATCCTAAACTCGACCTGTCTCTCCGGAGGTATCCCAGGAAAATCCTCTGGAAATACATCCAGGGTACTCTCGCACTACCGGTACATCATCCACTGTCGTCTTACCCTTGTCCCGGGTATCCATAACATACACGACGTAACCCGTGCAACCCTGATAAAGGTAGCGCCTCGCTCTCACTGCTGAACACAGAGTCAGTCCACCGTGGGGCCTCTCGCCCTGAATCACTAACCCTCCCCCACTAGGTGTCCGAACCCTCACTAGCTTCTGCTAGCAGTCGATCACTTCCCCATTAGGGCTCAACCAGTCCATACCAACTATCACCTTGTTCCCCCTAAGGGGAATAGGAACCAAATCCATAGAAAACTGCTCATCAAACAACTGTAGTGTACAACCTAGGTGAACCCTCGCAACCCTAACGGTCCTGTCATCTTCTATCTCTACATGAAGTGGGCAGTCTAGCTCCCCCATAGCTCCTACAAATCTCTTGCTGAGCACGAGCGACACAAAAGATCGGGTAGCCCCCGAATCAAACAATATCAGGGCGTATATACCGTTCACAAGGAACAATCCTATAACAAAACACTTGAACATAATTAATAATCAACATAAACAAAAAGATAAGGAGAAGATACATACCCGTAACGACATCAGGAGCTGCACGTGCCTCCTCTGCTGTCAACTGGAAGGCGCTACACTTCGCCACTGGCGCCTCTGCATGGCCCTGCCGGCCATCTGTAATCCTCAATGTAGCAGGTGTGGGTGCCGCCACCGATCCTGCTGCTGCCAAACTCGGATACTGGGACCTCTTGTGGCCCCTCTGATTGCACTGGAAGCAAATCAGATAAGATGTTGTCGTGGTGGTGGTGGTAGTTGTACAGTCCCTGCTCATATGACCAGTTCGGCCGCACTTAAAACAGCCCGAACTACCCGCCCTGCACGTCCCCTAGTGCGAACTACCGCATTTGCCACAGCGGCCTCGGCCATGTTGGCCCTTCCCTCGGGAATCTGCCTTGGGCTTCTTGCCCGAGCCCTCCATACCAGATGCCGCATCTGGTTTCCTCTTCCTCTCTATCTCTAAATCTCTCTCTCTCTCTCTCTATCTCTCTCTCTAGCTCTGGAAATCATATCCTCCAGTGTTTTGCAGCTGGATCGGCTCACAAACTGTAGAATGTCACTCCTCAACATCCCATGATATCGAGCCTTTTTTATTTCCTCTTCTGCAACATACTGCGGAAGGAGAAGGGCCCTCTCCCTGAACTTGGCGGTAATCTCCGCCACTGTCTCAGTCGTCTGTTGGAGATCCTGGAACTCCTTAGTAAGCTGCTGTACCTCTATCACAGGTGCAAACTCGGCTCTGAACTTAGCCAAGAAGTCTCTCCAAGTCATAGCATCAAGAGCTGCATCATCACCAATGGCTCGTCCGACCTCCTCCCACCTGTCACGTGCCATGTCCTTCAGAAGACAGGATGCAAGTCGAACCTTGTCCCCCTCGGGACATCTGCTGGTGCAGAATGTGTTGGCAACATCAGCCAACCATCTAGTGCTCGCAATGGGGTCTCGAGCCCCATCGTAATCGAGAGCTCCACAAGCTCTGAACTCCCTGAAAGTCAGTGTGCGCGACCCCATCATGGCTACCACCTCGGTGCGGAAAGCACTCAATCTCTCAGCCATGAGCTCCAAAATACCCTCCTTGATCGTGCCGAAGATCACAGGAGTCTGATCCAGAATACTGCACGTGATCTCAGAAGATATGAACTCCCTCGTCTGATCGTCTAGCTGCGCGGCTCCAGAGCCCGAGCCTAATCCCTCACCGGCACCTGAACTGCCGACTGGTCTAGTGCGTAATACCACCATTCTGAAAAACACATCATAAAAACATCAGAATGCTAATCATATCTCAAGGGATCACATATACTACAAGTTCTCTGGATTCATCTCACTACTACTACTCCCAACACTAATCTCATCCTAGGCTTGCCCTAGGGTAATCTCCGACCCATTCTCCGCCATCAGCTGCATAAGAAGTCCCTGCTATCTCTCCCTAACTAGCTCGCGAATACCATTACATATCACTAAAACTAGGTAATTCTTTGAATGAAAGGTCGCTCCCTACAATGGTTGGACTCAAACAAGAGCTGCGCAATAAGGCTAGACCTAACCTTTTGAAATTATTTAGTCCTCGCAATATGTAACTTAACATATTCATTTACTATTTACTAAATGATAACTAGAACTCCTAAAAGCACAAAGCAAGCAGCATTCGAGCATCGAGTAATTATAATCAAGCATATCTCAATCAAGCCATCCCTGACTAATTTGTACTAGCATGCAGTTCAATAAGCTGAGATACATATAACAGACATATAAGGCATCCTTCCTAGATCCTTAGCCCTAATCTAGCATGGAGTTCTCATAAAGCTGATATACATATAAAGGCACATAAGTCATCCTTCCTAGATCCTTAGTCCTACTCCATCATGCAGTTCTCATAACATATCATAACATAAACTTGTATGGGAAATTTGGGGGTACTTACTTGAGCTCGGCTGATTGTATGCACCACACCCTTTTCTCTTTTTAATGTTCTTTTCTCTTTTAAAAATTCTTTTCATAAAAATGATTTTCTTTTAAAAATTTTGATACCAATTCCTTAGTTTGAGTTCAGACACACCCGAGAGTGTGCCCGAATCCCTCAAATCAAGGCTCTGATACCAACTTGAAACATCCCAAAAATATAGTCCGAAAATTTCGTTTTTAATTATTCATAAAAACCATAAATACCAGTCATCATCTCATAAAAAAACATAAGTAATGTGTCTCAAATCATCACAACCAAATAGTGTATCAAAATCATGTGTCAAAAGATGAGAGTCTAGACATCCCAGACTGAATCAATGGTGTGTGCACTACAATCATCTCGAGCTCTTCCCCTTGCTACTGGAAGTACCTGAAACCAAAAGTGAAACTGTAAGCACGAAGCTTAGTGAGTCTCCCCAAACTACCACATACCATACACATATAGCATGCAACTTGGAGATACGGGCCCCACCCACACTCATGGAGATACGGGCCCCGCCTACACTTCGCTAACCAAGGGAGATACGAGCCCCGCCCATACTCCACTGGCTATGAGATACGGGCCCCGCCCACACTGAGCTACTATGAGATTAGGGCCCCGCCCATACTCATCTATTATGAGATACGGGCCCCGCCCATACTCAGCTACTATGCATACATACAAGTATCACACATACAACAAGTATAACTAAATCTATCAATCAACCATATATCCATACTCAACTAAAGCTATGAGATACGGGCCTCGCCCACACTCGACTAACTGGGAGATACGGGCCTCGCCCACACTAGGCTACTAATCAAACATATATGGGCCAGCCTTGGTGCCTTCCACCCGTTCTACTAGAGGAAAACTCACCTCTCGAGCCGACTGCTGAAATCTCGTGTGAGGAATCTCTGATGGCTGCTCCAATCGACTCCCCGACTATCATCATCACCATAAGCACTTCGTCAAAAACTGATAATTTTTCTAAGGGTAAAATGACCATTTTACGCTTGGTTAAAGTCAACGTTCTGGTTAAAGTCAAAACTTATGGGTTGACCAACTCGCCGAGTCGACCTAACAACTCGCCGAGTTCTTTAACTCAACAGTCCTGAAATCGCGACCAACTCGCCGAGTCACCCCCCCCCCCGACTCGTCAAGTTCTATCGGGCTGCTCATGGTCGCGATTTAGCGAATCAACTCATCGAGTCCCTTCACTGACTCGTCGAGTTCCCTTATGGACTCGACTAGTTCATCTGTTTGTTTGGTCATTTTAACATATTAAGCTTCTACTCTCATATCCAAAGTCCAAACTTCGTCTATACACTGGAAATGCCCCTTTTGGGGTAAAGTTTCCAACTTTACCCCTTAATAACCCATCTTAATGGGTTTAGCTAAAACCCTAGTTCCTTAGGAAATAGATCTGTGTCCAAAAGCCTTATTACTCCAACTCAAAGCATGAAAACCGAGATCTAAGTCCTAGATACCAAAAGAGCATGTAAAGTCTCAGACTTTACTTCTATGCATGACCTTTTGGGCTCAAAGGGCCAAAATGACACTCTATGGCTTGCATGGGGACTCCTATGGCATAAAGTTTGCACCTTTATGCCATAATAGTCCTTCAAGATCCTAGATCTGGAAGAATACTCACTTGGGTCGTCCATTCTTCACATGCTAGCATACTTGGACCAAAACCCTCATAAAGATGAAAAGAAGAGATCAAAGAAACCATTGAGCAAGGTTGGGACTTGCTTACCCGAAAATGTAGCAAATGATGTGTAGTTTCTGGATATACTCTTTCCCTCTTGAGCCCTCTTGCTTTCTCTTCTTCCACATGCTTCAAAAACACACAAATATCACTCAAAATGGCTCACAATATCAAGCAAAGCACTAGGGTTTCGTGGATTAGGGTTTGGAACTTAGATGCTGTAAATGAAGCTGAGGGGTGGGGATTAAGATGCTTAAATGGGGTGCAAAACCCCGAAATTAGGGTTTCATCCTGGTAGCCCAACTCGTCGAGTCAAGGCCCTCAACTCGTCGAGTAGGTGACTTAAGATCGTACGTCAAATCTGATTTCTACTCGAAGAGTTTGGGGCTTCCAACTCGTCGAGTAGCTCTACAAAAGCGAATAAAGTATAATTAAATGCGTACCAGGAAGCAGGTGTTACATCTAATTTGACATTGTGTTTTTTTTTATCTCAAATTTGACACTGTGTTTTCAAATATTTTATAATTCTGACCACTTGATTGGTCAACCCAGTTACATTCTGACGTGGCATGATGACGTGTCAGTTTTGATGACGTGACATGCTGACATGTCAAATTTGAATTTTTTTCACAAAAGACACTAAGTTTTCACTTTTTTTCGATTTTGACACTAAGTTTAATTTTTTCTTTCAATTTTGACACTCTGTTTTTTGTTCCAAATCAAATATTATTTATCGAAAAAAAAAATTGAAAGAAAAAATTAAACTTAACGTCAAAATCGAAAAAAAAAGTGAAAACTTAGTGTTTTTTATGGAAAAAAAATCAATTTTGACACGTGAGCATATAATGTCAGCATGCCACGTCATCAAAACTGACATGTCATCATGCCTCGTCAGCATGTAATCGGGTTGACCGGTCAAGTGGTCAGAATTGTAAAAAATTTGAAAACACACTGTCAAATTTGAGATAAAAAAATACAATGTCAAATTAAAATTTTAATGTAAACTTAGTATTTTGTGATATTTACCAGTGAAAAAAGAATTTATATCCAAAATTGTCCCGGTGCAATTGATCCAAATAAAGTCTCAAACTAAAAATATTTACTTTAATATATACAAACTTATTCCACCGAGGTGGTTAATCTCCCATGTCCGTTATTGCTTTAGTGAGAGGTGGTTAATCTCCCATGTTCGTTATTGCTTTACTAGACGAGATAGGTTTGATTAGGATGATTCATAAATTGGAGTGAATATTTGGACCATTTTACTCCTTCAAAGAAGCTACAAATAGGTGATTGTTAGGTCATCGCACACTAAAAAACAACTCTCTTAATTAAAAATAATGACTGGAGTTCTGAATTATATTTTGTACTAAACGATATTCTTCGAGTTGCAAATATATAGTTAAAATATCGATAAATATATATTATTAAAATAAATATATTAGTAACTTTAAATTAATATTTCACTAATTTATATAAAACATTTCTAATATTTTAAATAAATGATAACATATAAAAATATTAAAATCATATCATCTAAATAGCCGCTACCCATGAGTTGTTGTACATGAAAATAAAAATAAACTCAGTTTAGAGAGACATATTTTTTGATAATATTGTTTCAGTGAACTATATTTATAAGTTGTGTGTGAATTTGGAATTTTGATATAGGTTTTTAACAGTTTATTTATACATTTATTATTTTTAAATACTTTTAAAATTATCTTTTTATGGAAGTTTGAAAAAGAGTTTTGGGAGGGAACTAACTTCGTGATGCGAACATGTGTTGGTCGCGGCACGTGCCAAAATGTTAAGTCACGACATGTCCTTAAATGGTTCGCGATGCGTCACCGCCACAACCCAAAATCTTAGGTCTCGAGTTTTGAACCATATTTAAATGTACTAACTCTTGTAGTTTTCTCTCTTATCATCATATATCCCCCAAAAACCTTAGCCTCCTCTCATCCATTCATGTGTTTTTAGTGTCTTTGGTGTGAAACTTGAAGAAAAAGCAAGTAGCTTTGTTGCAAAGGAAGCGAGATCCAGAGAGTATTAACCTTCTTGTCATCTTATATTGCTCTATAAGTGTTATAGTTTGCATCTTTATGACTTTATGCATTTAGATCTAGTATTTTAAACATCTTTGGTCATGTGTTGGTACCGTTTGATTTGACTTTTGGAAAACTCGAGGCTTGTACGTTATTTGAATGGTTCTTCTATACTCAATGAGGTGAAAAGAGTGAATGATAAGATCTCTTTGAACCATGGTGTAACACCCCCATTTTTACTGTTCCGTAGGATTCAATGTTTATAAAATTCGAAGTAGAAATATATTACTCCTTAGCCCAAGAAAACATCATAAACAT